>NC_086293.1:19025058-19634673 GCF_963924245.1 Chroicocephalus ridibundus | reverse complement strand
AGGAGTTACCCATTTTTTTGTGGAAAATGCTTTCTAGCATTTAGTGGTTTTGTCACTAACAGTCTGGAGAGGTAGAAAAAGGCTGCTTCTCATGTTCAGGAGTGTTTAGAAAACTCACCCAGGGGAGACCTCCTTTTCAGCCAGCTGAGGTCTACAAGTGGTCCAGAACTTGATGACATTGCTCTCTCAAGACCTGATCTTTCTGTCTTGTCTGCTTCTGACTACTTAGGAAGGCTGATTTATAAAGGCTGTTGAAATAGATCACATATTTTCTTGGATTGTCAGCAGGCCTTTCCCTTAAACTACTGAGGACCGTGCCAGAAAACCTCAGCTGATGATCTCAGTTTGCATCCAAAGCATGCCAATATCTGAACCTCGCAAGGAAACTGAACTGTATAACCTGCTCACGTTAATCACACATTGTGCGGTGACTTGGCTGTCAGATCAGGTGCCACATTTGAGGTAGCATTGCTCCAGAGTAGCTGGCACTTCTCACTTTTCCTGGTGGCCACAGTGGGATCCATTGAGATATATTTGAACAGAGAAGGAGTCTCTGCTGTACAGTAGTGAAGGCCATCAAAATAGATCCTGTCACCTGCTCTTCATCCTCCCATTGAAGTTTTTTTCCACTTTGAGGACTTTGGCCACTGAGTTTCTGATGCACTTTCATGATAGCTTTGAGGAATCGTAAGTCACATACATGTAATACATATTGCTGGCCTGCAGATGAACTGTGGATTACTGAAAGGTAAAGTTCTGGTTTGAAACCTCTCTGGCAGACTAGGAGGCTGGTAAAGTCAGTCCTTTGGGTAAACTACACAAATGCAAATTACTGTATTAATTTTTTCATTTTGCTGAATTGCCTGGACGTTTTCTGTTATATTGTGGCAGGGTTTTTTTATAGTAAAGTAAGCAAAGGTTTCCTGCCTGCCATCAGGAGTCAGTTTGTATCAAGATAGAGGGCTGGCACACTCACTGCAGGAGCTGATTTCCTGAGACTTCAATTCATGTTTACTTGCATGTGATGTGAAATACTCTTTACTGTCCATGTTCAGAGACCACTGTGACTTTTATCTCTTTTATTAAGTAGCTGAAGAAAAGATTTGCTTTTATTATCCTCTTCTTGGTTTAGTTCCCTTGAAAACTGCTGCTTGCATTTTATCAGATTTTTTTTTTTTTTTTGCTCTTTGTCTCTGGCAGCAACCATGGTCCTGGAAGAATTGTTATGTGATTAAACTCAGCCATTTCTCTGCTAGAATTGTTAGAGCAGAATCTATGTTAAGCTCTAGTATGCCTTAGTGGAGCAGGGGGACAATGTGTTTGTGCTCCTGTGCAGGAAACAGCTTTTCAGGGTTTTAAGATAGTTCATCATCTTACCTCCTTTTTCTTTTAATTAAGATTGCCTTTAATAATTTTTAGCTGCCAGAGTTTGGGATTTTATTAATTTGTTATTTGCTTTTTACTTATCTTTGTGTTATTGCTGAAGACTGCTGATGCCCAGAACACATCTTATCAAGAGCACGTAGTCAGCCCCATCACAGTAGGTGTTAGACTCAGCGCTAACAGCTGTGTTCTAACGGGTTCCTGTCTGAGCACACGCGAAGGAGGTAATATCAGTGTTCTGAGCAGTCTGCCCTGCTGCACAGGAGTGTAGGAGTTTGTGTTGAGTGCAGCCTGCAAGATTACAGAGAAAGTACCGGAGGGGTTGCACGTTTATGTAGTCTCTTTCTGTTTCAGCGCTGGATCAAACAAGCCCTAGAAGAGGGGATGACTCAGACCTCACCAGCTCCGCAAGAGAACAGAACCCAATGTCTATACCAAAGTAACGAGAACAGCAGTTCTTCCAGCATCTGCAAAGATGACACAGGTAAGTGCTCAGCACCATCAGGGCAGCGTGGGCGCTTGAGTGAAACTGGGGAAGCTGCTGAATAACAAAGGCAGCTGTACAGGATGACATCTTAATGTGTACTGCTGCTTGATGGCACAGCTTTTTGGCAGGTGAGAATGTTACTTTGCCATTCATTCAAATTTCTGCAGACCCATTCTAGTTTGAGCATGTGTAAAGTTTCGGTATTTTCCTGTGAAAAGATAATCACTTTATCTTGCATCATCAGCCTCGGTGCAGTGTGATCATTTGTCCAATAGAGGGGAAAAAAAGAGAGTACAATATCATCTCTTTTCAGCAGGATGCTGTTAGATGGACAACTAAATATCTGCTGACTATAGGAAGATATAGCAAAGTCTCACAGGCACGTATGTAATAAGCGAATGATTAAGTCTTAAAGATGGAGAAGCTAAAATCTGTGAGTAAAGCAGCAGAATGGTTAAATATTGTGTCTGAATCTTTCTACAGAGAAAGAGGGTGAAGATCTGCCCAGTCAGGGACCAGTTTTCCAAGACGACAGACAGGAAGCTAGACAACACAGAGATAATACAGAATTGATTATTGAAAAGTTAGATGAATAAGAAATGAACAGAGTGCCAGAACCAATAAATGCACGTCCCCGAGCAAGACCTGAAGAAGCAAACAACTGGACTGCAGAATTTACTGAATACTTTTTGTTTGTTTGTTTTTAACTGAGCATCAAAAAAAAAAGATATTATTTTGGATAGCGGTAGACCTGAGGGAAAGACGTTAATCCTTTGTGGGAGTGAAATGTGTTTGGACTGTGTTGATGTAGCCTATAGGAAACTGTTAGGTTCAGGTAATGAAAACTGAGCTGTCTGTGGTTTGTTCAGAGCGGTGTCAGTGACATGTCCTCTGGCCACTCTTCTCCACTCTCCTCTACTGTTTTTATCCCTTCCTGGCTCCCTTTCCCCTAGCTCCCTCTTGTGCTTGCTTTCTTCTAGTTGAAATATTTCCTTTCCTTGGTCACTGTATGTTCCTAATTATGTATTGTCCTGTTATCAGTATCTAGGCGTGTCTCAAGACTGGTATTGAAGTATTTCAGAGGTACTTCATTTTTAGGAATCTTTCATAGTCACATGGGAGACTCATGGGCTCCATTTGGGCTGGGAGTAGGGGGAAGGGAGACAGCATGTGGTTTGTACATGGTTAATGGTGCAGCCCTGTCGTCAGCTCAGTTTGTTTTTTCAGACTTGCTGAGTCCCCTGAAGAAATGGAAGTCTCGCTACTTGATGGAACAGAATGTTAAGAAGTTGCTGAGGCCGCTGTCTCCTGTCACCCCTCCACCTCCCATCCCTTCAGTTCCTGGTTCAGTGAGCCCACAGCTGGCTACACCCTGCTCATCGCTGCCAGGAGAGGAGGAGAGTCGCAATGGTTATGGCATGATGTTCTCACCAATTCCTTCTCTGGCTGCTAGTCGCTGCAATACTCCGCTACAGTTTGAGGTAAATCCAACCGGAGACTGGGAACGCAAGAAAAGGAGGGACTGGAATATTTGCAGCAGAGGTAGCACTAGGGATGCCATCCTTTTTGAGTATATTCCTGAGCAGCGTCATAGTGTCAGACTGAAAAACCCTGCCGCCTTTCTTCTCTGCTCCACTTCTGGCCAAATCCCCTGCTCTGTTAAATGGCAAACCTTGCTGCAGCCCGGCTGCCCCTCACTTCATAGCTATCAGTAACATTAGTCTAATTCTTTTCTCCATTTCTCCACAGTAGCTCCCAAATTTTGCAGGCTTTTCGGTGTTCTTAAGTCAACTTCCCCATTTCAGATCTCTGTGCCAACGTGGCTTCCAATCCCTGCCTCTTCCAAAGATTGCAACAGTGCTCCACTTTTCAAACGCTGTCTGACATCCTCAGCTCCTGTTTCCCTAAACAGCTTTCACTCACCCCAAGTATGGTAGAAATACTTTACATTAGCTTCCACTATATTCTTTGGTTTTCCTTTCCCTTGATTGGGTAGAAGGAAAATACCTTATACCTTTGATTCCTTGATAGTTTCCTTTTGCAGAAATTTGCAGAGGTACTGAGCAGGCTGTTAGGTGGTTTCCCTTGCTCTAACCTCTGTGGAAGAGTTATTAGCACCCAGCCAGCCAGGACCTTCCGCTTTGTGTTGCTGCTCTGTGCCTGTGAATAGAGATCATGCTGGTTTTGCAGTTCTGTTTTTATTTTCTAGTATTGCATATTTTCATTTAAAAAACGGAACCCTTCAGGCTGGCTGCTTACGCTCTGCCAGTTAAAACCATTAAAAAAATATATTGTGCCGTGACAGACTGCTCCGTACTAGGGACTGTTTTGCAGGAATCCCTCATCTGTTTTGCAACAGGGCAGACAGTCCTTTGTGGTATTTTTAGCTTAGCGTGCTCTGATTATTTTCTTTGAGAGCCCTTTCTTGTAAGCTGTCTGAGAGGCAGATCTATAGAGGTTAGCAGGGAAGATTGTGGAGCATTGAAGAGAGAGATGAAAGACTGTTTCAGGCACAGAGCTTGATTGGAAATGATCCTTACCTTTGCTGTGGTTGAGATGGCAGATCAGGGCAGTGTTGCCATGGGCCTCCACAGTCTACTCGCTGATTTCCAGTCCCACCTTAGTGTTAGTTATTTCTGTTGCCATGCGTAAGACGTGGGGAGCCTGGATTTCACTGAGAATCTATACCTTACTTGCCACTTTTTAAGCATATTTTTTCCTCTAGTAGAAGAGTTTTAACAGCTTGGTAGACCATAGGCTTCTTTGTTCAAACTCTTGTGTTTCTTTCAGCGCAGCTTATTCCTATCTCTATTTTATTGTCATGTCTGATTTAGTTATCGTCAATTCTAACTTGAGCAAATACATCTCACTGTGTAAAGCTTTATACCTCAGTCCTGTGGCACTGTAGGAAGAGAACAGAAGGATTTTTTGTTTTCTAGTTTAAAGTCTATGAAAGTTCACTACAGTGTTTGAGGGATCTTAGTTTCTTTTGTTTGGGCAAAATTGGGCTTTCCGTTTCTCCCATGTCATCAAACTAAATGCCATAAATGGCTCTCTGTGTATTTCATGATGCAAAGTCTGTATCTGACAGCATCAGAAATATGAAGAACAAGATGTTTCTTAGCACTTATGTGCTCTGTTTTGGGTACTAAGTTATAGCATGAAGCATGGTAACCCAGTCCTGTCTCTGTGCTTCCAGGAACTTCAGAAACCACTTAACTGCCAGACTTGCCGTCCAGGGTGGAGGGAGTTCCTGGGATGGTCTTTGTTTAGAACAGCCATTGCTAACCTCTGTGCTTGTTTTTTAATTGATTTT
Organism: Chroicocephalus ridibundus; assembly: GCF_963924245.1. NCBI lineage: Eukaryota > Metazoa > Chordata > Aves > Charadriiformes > Laridae > Chroicocephalus > Chroicocephalus ridibundus. The sequence goes on along the minus strand of NC_086293.1, from coordinate 19,629,487 downwards.
TATTTTGATTCTTGACTTTCTAAGTAGATGAATAACAAGATGCTTTTCCCTCCTCTAGAACGTATCCTCCCCTGAGAGTTCCCCTGCGCATAGGCCTGAGTCCATGTCACCCGAGGTAATTGTCACACCGTCTCAATTGCATTTGAGGCTGGGAGCGTGTGTGCTTTGTGTGTGTGTGTATCTGAGGCCGTGGCGGGAGGGGAGGGATGGGAAGTGCAGAGGCGGGTGGGAATAAGGGTGGAGGATCAGTCACAACAAGGCTGAGGAGAGTTTTCAGGGTTATCACGAGAGAGCAAACAAATTGAAGACTGGAATTTATTATTCCCTTGTTGACACTGGTGGGAAACAGGCAGTGTGAAGACCTGGTGTCTCAGCTGCTGAGGTGAAGGCAAGAGGTCTGGGGACCCTGGAAATGCCGTAATCAACTTCAGCCCTGGCCCAGCAGATGAGTGGCGTGTGATATTTATTCAGTAGCAGCAAAATGACTATGGTGGAAGAAAAGGGAAAGCATTCACTAGAGTTTTGACTTCTGAGGACACGGTGGGGCACCTGACCTGCTCTTCAGCCTTGATTTATCACCTGTTCACTCGCAGACTTAAAATGTTGAAAGGAGACGCCAGAAAGCAGTACTTTGTTTGCCTACTGGCCTGTTGTAAAATGTGAGTGGAAGTATCTTGCTCGGAGGCTGTTTCGGAGTAGAAAATACACACTCCTCTCCAACGTGGCAGATTATTTGGATCTGTAATACAGCAGAGGAAGCATTCTCAGCAGCTGCAGCATGGCAGAGCTGATGCCTGGTGCTGCTGTGTTTTTCCCAAGAACTATAGTCCTGCAAAGAGGATGAAATCGTGTCAGTTATGCTCATTGTCTGAGATCCTGACATATTAACGTGGTGAAGGAGACGATTATGCCGTTGCCCTGGAGGTTTTTTGGCACTTAAAGCAGATAAATGGTTATACCATTGTGTCAGTGCCTAGTGCTCCAGAAACTGTGACAGCGCAAAGATGATGCCATTATGGTTTTGTTAGAGAATGTAAAATGTAGAAATGCAGTATAAATTAAATGAATGTACTATTGTTAGAGATTTCCAAAGCTCACAATAAGTGAAAACAAATGGCTTAGAGGTCCTGGGCGTTTCATTGTTAGGAAGTTAGTAGTGGCTGACTTGGGACAGTCAAGAACTTGGCTAATAAAACAGCAAATGGACAGCAGATCTTTTCTGTTCTCTACCCATGATGAACCTAGCTAGTACTATGTGTTAACATCAACTTTGGGACATAAGAGGCAATTGAAAATGCTGGGTTTTCTTCATTGACTGCCCGGGGATATTGCTGAGCCTTATCCTCTTGCTGCAATGAGACTGATAAAGGGGAAAGGGCACCTCATACTGGGCAGCTAAACTGATTATCCATTAGCCTCAGTCCTTCCCCTGTAGAATGAGCAGAACAGTGCAGGAAAGGGACCAGAGGGGTGATCAGAAAGCAACTGGAAAGCCATAAGCTAGCATTGTACAGAATACTTTCTGACTATGTTTCTCTCCCCACCCTTGCCTGACCCTTTTTCCTGACTTCCCACCCCCTTCCTATATCCATCTTGGATTTTCCAGCTCTGCCTCCGATCCGACCTGGATTTGAAGGGTGGGTACCTGGATTCTGGTGCAAACACCTGCCCAGAACGACCATCGCTGCTCAGCTTTGGATCTTCTGATTTGACTCCACAACCCTCTGTAAACTCTACTTCAGAGATGAACTTCCCAGGGAAAAGTGGGGAAGCACAGATGCTGCTACGAAGCTCTGATCAGGCTTTTCGGACAGAGTTTAATTTAATGTATGCCTTCTCCCCATTGAACGCTATGCCACGTGTAGATGGGTTGTTGCGGGGATCTGCTCCTTTGGGAGAGAGGAAGCCAATGAATTCGGAAGCAGGATGCTGCAGTTCTCCTGCCGAAGGATATTTCAGCAGACACGAGTCAGGGCTGCTTAAAGAGACAGTGCATGGATCCATGTCTCCCAGCGGCGAGAGGGCTTGTGAAGGCGTCAGGTCTGCGCCCCAGAATCCGCCACAAAGGAAGAAGGCAAGTATTCTTGTAAAAGAAACTCGTTAAGATTGCAGGAACCTGAGCAGGAGCAGCCGGCACCACAGGAAGGACTTACAGGGAGAACGAAGAGGGCAGAATACAACTAAAATGTATGCTGGGCAAGTAATCCAGGCATCCAGTGCCTGGATGAAAACAGTCTAAAAGAGAGAGCTGCCCTTTAGGCAAGATTTTGATGTGAGAGGTGGATGCAAAATACCACAATGAACATACCTCTTCTGGGAGCACAGAGTGGAGAGCATGATGCTTGCAGCTTTCATAAAGAGTTGTTAAACTGAGACAAGACCCACAGCAATAACACCGTGCAACTCCACTGGTTGGTAGAGGTGTTATTTATCAGGATGAAAAGGGTTCTTACTAGGAAAGAAGGTCTAATGTTTCAAAAGAAAACACAGGCTGTTTATTAGAAGGTATTAGAACATTTCCATTAATATGGAAACATAGTAACATTGCAAGAAAAGTAAATGAAGGTTGTTACTTAAATTTTAGCTCTTTGAAACTCAAACCACAGGAATATTGTTTAAAGAAAACAAACGTGTATTGGTTTCTAATAGCAGGCCAGTGGCCGTCATGGGACTAAAACTGAGTGAAAGTGATAAATCAGAGGTTGCTGTGATAAAACTGGGTACTCATAGGACAAATAAACATATGCTTGTGTAGATGTGTATCGGTGCCTTTTCTTGTACTTGGATATTTTTTTTACCACAAGTGTGGTAACTCAGATCACTTGTATAAGTGTCCGGCTGGATGGAGTATCTGATTTTTCATTCCATTTCTGGAGGGTTTTGATTTTTTTCCTTTGCTTTTCTTTTAAAGTTACACTTGCCTTAAAACCTTCATATGTTGAGTGACTTTTGGAAATAGCCTGTTTAAAGCTTTCTATACAGGCATTGAATCATAGTTGATGAGTTCTTCAGCAGACCTGAAGAACTTCTGCGAGTACTTCTGCAAGTACTTTATAGGGTCTGTGCCTCATAATAACTCTTTAAGGGAAGGTCCAGTGAACGGTAAGTGCTCAGCTGGAAATACTTGTTCTGCTGTCCCTGTGTTACGAGAGTGCATTATCTGGGACCTTTTGGCCTGTGCCTTTGACAAATCTGAGACTGCTTTGCACAAAATACATTAAACCTTTGCTAAAAGTAATGTGTTTAGGTGATAGTGCTGGAAGGTTGCAATACTGGCTGCTGAGCCACCAGAGCAGGACCCTGCTCTAAGCAGGTAAAAATTCTGTGTGAGACTATCAAGTTTTTAGCATTAATGTGGCTGAACTAGTATGGGTGAACAGGACTCTCTGAAGATACCAGTTCTGTGAAGGAGGCTCTTACTCTCTGGTTTTGAGATGCACAAATAGTGGTACAGGTTTTATATAAGGTCACAAACGAGAGAGAGGGAGTGAAGGGTGTTGAGAGGAGGATATAGAGGCTTGATGCTTGAATACGCAAGCATATACTGAAGTAATGTGAAATTCCAGGTTGTTAGAGAAGCAAAAATGAGCTGAATATTTCCACTGAAGTATCGGTCATAAAGAGTAAAATGTGGGTGAGCATGGCAGTCGGTGAGTGATCTAAATTTGTACCACTTAGCTCTTTCTCTAGAGTGACTGCAGGTTCAGGAAGATTTTATAATCCCAGTATAGCTTTTAAAGTTTTATCTGCAAACCCAGAGAAATAGATTCTTAAAATGGCGTGTGGGCATGTTCCTCCCCCGTCCTAGTCCCTTGCGTTCCCTGACTCATGGCTCTATTTTTCTCTCCCAGGTATCTCTACTAGAATATCGCAAGCGGAAACAAGAAGCCAAGGAGGGAGGCGACTCAGTGCGATGTACAGGGACTCCTACCCGACAGGGCAGCAGCAGTTCTGTGACTGACACAGATGGCAACAGCCTGCCGGGCTCCGTAGTACGAACCCCGTCCTCCCCACAGAGTGGCTTCTCCCCTTCTCATCCCTCCCTGCCTCATGTAGAGGACATCAGCCCGCCAGACTCGAGGGGGGCTAGTTCCTCAACATCACTCAGCAAATCCCAGGAGAACATCAGCAGTAGGTGGTGAGTGTTATCCTTCCAAGCAAGCCTGAGATTGCTCCACAGAGAAGGACCAAACTCTCTAGGGGGCATTTCCATAACAATAAGTGCAGTTGGATGGATTTTGTCGGGTCTCTTGGCATTGTTCGCTTTTGTAAGTGCTGAACAACCGCGAAGGATACCAGCAGCCTTCTCAGCCTGCCCTTTAGTTCTTGGTTTAGATATCAAAAATCTGTCGTGAAAGATACAAAGTTAAACACTTGTCTGTCTCTTCCACCAGTTTCTTTTTAAGGTCTCGGGTTTGAAGGTCTTACTCTTGCGATGAGAATTTAATCCAGGTCTTTTCTTGCTGAACCTCCAACTTTGTTTGGACACGTGTGATACAAAGTCAACTCCTATTCAGAAGGAAAGCTAACAGAGGCCTCTGCACCTTTGCATCTGAGAAGCAGGGACAGTGAAACAACTCCAGCTTTCCTAAGGCTTTGCATATATAGCTTGAAGAGCAGTTACCAGACTGCAGTCAGTGGCTTGCCAAAGGCGTGGAAAAACCACCTTTATCCTGTTACCATGAGAAGGTTTGATAAAGGGAAAGGCTGGTCTTCAAAAACTTCAACCTGATAGTAATGTCTGGTCCAAAAAATGAAGTAACGCAGCACTGAAATGTGGAGAGTTGTGTTATAGCGTCAATGAAGCGATGGTTAGGGTGTTCTGCCGATGGGAGCTATGTGATACACTGGCTCTGCTGCTTTGTATTCAAGTGCTGTTCATGCACACCGCAGGCAAAAAGGCATACCTTTCTTAATGCTGATTCTCCACGTACGCAGCTGTGTCACTGCTCATGTAATGGCAGGCGGATGGCAAGGGAAGAGATGCTAAGCAATGCTGAAGGCAGTGAGAAGTATGAAGTCTGTGTTGAAAGTGCTTGAGAAATACTGGTGTGGGTGAATTTGCAGGAGTAATAAGATCTGTTTCCTTCCCTTTTCCATCACTTTTCCAGCGGAGCTTAATAGACATAAGTTGTCTTGTACCTTTCTGACAGTACTCTGTCTACCAGATGAGCTTCTGCCAGATGTTGGGACTGGCCACAGCTGAGACAGTCAGCTGATGATTAGTTTACAGTCATTATTTTATAAACAAATATTATTCTGTGCAAGCGTCGATATCCCGTGCCACTTCCTTCTGCCTGCAATAGAGTGAGAGAAAAAAATGAATGAAAAAAACCTAGTTCGGGGTGAGGTGTCAGCATGGCAACCTCGCTCGAGTACCGCGTTTTATATTCTGTGAGCTTCATCTGCTGCTCCTCAGCAGGTGCTCTGCCTTCACTATCTCACGTGGTTTCATGAGTAAGTATGGTGTGGGAATAAAGATCGTATTGTTATGGGACACTGGATATAAAGTTGAAACCATGCTGATAACGTTTTGAAATGGGTTTAAGCAGTATTTCCTGCCTTTTAAATTCTTGTTGTTCTGTGGTGTAATGGGCAAGGCTAACAAATGTACAGTCACCTACTTTTAAAAAATATATTAGAAACTGCATGTTACTGAGTTAAAGTTGTGACCTAATTTCATCTTTAACTCTGAGTGCTTACATTTCAGATACATTTCCAGACATTCACAGTAATTTAATATTAGGGACAGAAGAAAATGGTGGGAACTAAAATTACGTGCCTTAATTTTTAGAGTTGTCCAGATTTTTGCTGAATTCTACAATATTTGCCAATAGCTTTCATTTAAAAAAAATTAAGTTTCTGTCTCTTTCAGTTGCCAAGATACAGCCATCACAATGTAAACAGATGTGCTGCTGCCCAGTAAACCCAGCCTTGCAGAAAACTGTCTCCAGCAAAACAATAGCAGCAACGAAGGTGTGAATTCACCCCCTCACCCCATTCACCTCCATGAGGTGTGAACTCTGGCCCCTTCTCCCTTCTGCTTCATTGAGGGGTGAACTTCAATGTCTGGGCTATTTATTTAAAAAAAAAAGAAAAAGACAAGCTAATGTAAAGCACAGTTTTTAATATATCTTAAAAAAAAAAAAAAACAAATCTGTTAATACGGTGTTAAGCTGCATACTTCTATGATATGCAGTACGTTTAATATTATACTAAATATTTAAATTCGGGCATTTTTAAGGCGCGTTTACTTCAGTGTCTAGGGTAAAGGTATTGGGAATCCCTGATGAAGGTGCTACTGTCTTATAGGTTGAAACTCATATTTCTAAAGAGATTTGGATGGTCCTGTGTGTGCATGGTAGATTGAATATTCACCCGGGGGCCTGGGGGTTGTCGGTGGCTCTGTTTTTCTTCTACACGTTGGCTTTAGGAAAGCCACTTCACCTCTGTTTTTCACCCTCAGACTAGACACTGGTAACATATAATGGAACGAGATCTAGCACCAGTCTTGAGTGGAGAGTTTTCACATTACAAAATAAACGGGACAAAGTAGCATTAATGGGTAAAATGGCCCAAGCTAGCTCTGCTCCAGGAACGTTGCATTATCTGACTGTACTATCTTGAAGGTATTGGGTTTGCTTCTTTTTAGTTTGCATAAATGTAATCTATGCAAAATAACTGCATCTAATTTTAAAACGCTACCAGGATTTTCAAAATGCTGTTGAATCTCGAAACAATTTTTCTGGAAGAAGGTGTCCTGTAATCTACTGAACTGGATGTTTACACCGTGTTTTTGATGAGTAAATTTTATTTCTGAGGGCAGTGCTATCATGGTAGCTGGTGACTGGCAACCTAAAATCCCACAGGAGGCTATTTAAATTGCAAAAGCAGTTCAGAAGTTTATTCCTCATCTGTCTAGAGAGCTGGTGGTCTCTGAACCCTCCCTTCTGTGGTGTAGAGGTTTGCGTTTGCGCTAACGTCATACCAGTGAATTTAAGCAGAAACTAAACCTGTCCTGTGATTATACTGAGGACCCCACAGCCCCCTTGTGCGTTGGTCACGTTGCTCTCGGCTGCGTGATAGTGATGCTCAGCTGTTACCGGGTTTTTGTTGCAGGATGGTCCCGACGTCAGTGGAGAGGCTTCGAGAGGGCCGAGGCATGCTTGAGAAGGTGCTGCGAAGTGGTGCAAAGGTATCCCAGAGAAACGAATCCTCACCTACCTGTGACAGCGCTGTTGAGAGAGATGCAGGTAGGAAGATGGAACTTTGGAAGGCTTGGTTGGTGGGAAATGATGGGCTCAGATGACTTTGCAAACTTGCCTATGAAGTTAGTTTTACCTTCTTTAACATTATCGATGCCTTATAAGAGCCTTCTGCAAACCATACTTTCTTATTATTTATGTACTGCCTGGAAGACTTCCATGATTCTCCCGGATTTGGATTCAAGACCACCTGCGTCTTGGCTCTGTCAGGGACAGCTTCTTTGTCCTTGGACAGACGGGTTAAGCAGCATTGCCTCAATTGCCCCTATGTACTGGAGATGAAAGTGCTATCATTCGATAATTCTAGTTGGCTGAACATCCAGATGAATGTGTTATCGCACTGAAATGCAGGCTTTAGGCAGTGCTAAGAACTAATTTAGCTTCCAAGCCTTACTTCAGCTCTTTTTGAAGTTCCTTGATTCCTTGAGTTATGATATTTGTCAGTTTTGTGAAATGTACCTCCGTGCTGAGAGGAATTCGGTTCTGTGTTGATGTTCCTTTCTTCTCTGAATAAAGCATTGTCCTCGCCAAGTAGGATGCAGAGTCAGTGAGTATTTGTAACCTGAGCTGAAATTGCAACCCTCTTATCTATCTGTGGTCTGAAGGTGAGATGTGGCTTTCTGTGAGATGGACAGATCGCTTCATCATTGCCTAATTTCTCGGCTGTGAAATGGAGTTATTTTCCTTTTATTTATTTTGCAGTCTGTGTTGAACCTGGTTATTTTGCCCTAACAGATAGTGCCCTCAGAACCCTGATTGCACTCAGGGCTTACAGCAATGGATCATCATATTTAAATAAATAACTTAGTCTGTGTGTTGCCATCAGTCCCTGCTTCCTCATAGCCGAGAACTGTTGTTAGAGACTCATGGTTTAAAGTCTTTTTGTCTCTTTCATCCTACCACAGCAAAGTATTTTTTTCTTATTTTGCAAATTCTGGCAATTTCTTCAGTAGTTTGTTTAGATTCTGCGAGCCACCTTCCCTCCCCCAGCTGCTGATCTGCTTCTTAGTGAAACAAGTGAGTGGCTGAGTCCCTGCCGTTCCTGGTATCACCTGTAGGAGTTGTGAAGATACACGTTTACTTGACGCTGTAATGAGTAATAACATGAGGGGAACTAAAAACCCCAGACATGGGGGGTTTGTTGATGGGTCATGTAGGAATGAAATAGGATTTGTGTGCATGCCACACTTGTGAGAATTGCAGCTGCTCTCAGTTAAAGCTGGCACTTCGTATATGCTTTAGGTTGACACAGGCCAGTACCGCGGTTCTTTCAGGTCTTCCTTGTGCAGGTATTAAGAAATGAGTGTTGAAATGTTGGCTTTATCTTTTTAAGTTTACATAAAATAAATTCAGGAAGGTTATAGTTTATTTACCCTTTGCCGTTTAGAATCTTTTGATAGTCTTTAACTTGTCAGGTTTTTTTCTGTGAACCGGCACTGCCAGTAAATTGTGCAGCCCCTGCTTGTGCGCCTGGTCTTTTAAGACACCATTTCTTCCAAAACTCTTTAGATTTCTTCTGATTCTCGTGCTCTACTTCTGTTAACCATGACAATCTCCTGGATTGAACAGTTAGTCTGTCCTGTGTGTGACTGCTTAACAAAACATGCCTCGAATTTCCAAGGTTTGCCGTTCTGCAGTGCAGGACTCGGGACGTCACCTACAGCAAATAGCTACTTGGTGCATCGTGTGTCATTTCAGAAAATGGAAGGTAGCACAGGACACAGCTGGGAGCTTCGTGCTCCGGTCTCTGCACAGGTCCTGTGCCCTGAGGAAGGAGGCTTCTGAGCCTCAACGGCAGACAAGACAGCTCCATCCAGACTCCTGTTGAGCTCAGCCAACAACTGTGATGTAGCACAGAGAGAGGACAACCGCAGCAGAGCCATGGGCACTGCTGACACTGGTGCTCGTGCCAGTGCAGCTGATGCAAAGCCAGACCTGTCTGGCAGAAGTACAGAGCAGGCTGAGACAGTGTGTCCTGTTTCATGACTGAGACACATCTGTCATATAAATTTGATACTAATACCAACGCTGTTTCACCAAGGCATTTCAAACGCAGCCGCTGAGAATCCCTGAGATGCTGCAGATAAACAGCTCTGTCTCATTAGACTGCTACATAACTCTGATGTGAAATCTTCTAGTCCCACTGGTTTCACTCCTTCCTAAAGAGAGCATGATCGCCAGCTGAACCCCACGCTTACAGTAGTAGCAACTGAAAAATATACATGTGGTAAAGTGGCTGGGTCGCTTGCAGTAAGTACTTCTTGTCTACCCCAGTTCAGGTTCAGTTATTTGGTAGGAGAAGCAGCTCACCCACTCTCTAAGATACAGGTGCTAGAAAGGCTTGCTCTGTCAATAAGAAGCTTATTCCTCTTGATCTCTCACATAAATAAGGTGGATCAGCGTGTGCTGTGCTGCTGGTGCCCTTCAAACTTCAAAGCATTTCTGTCAGCTTGGCCTGTTTCAAAAATAGGTATTCCTGAAGTCTAAGAGTAACTCCGTTTGGAGCAGCTCGGTTGACTTGTAAAGCATAATCCCCAGAGCAGCAGCAGGGGTGCTGTCAGCCTTGGCAGCGCGGGACCTCAGTCTTTGGCAGCGTCTGGATCTGCCTTTGAGGAAAACCCGCAGCAGGATCCTGCTGACAACTATCTAAGAAGGGGCAGTTTTATCTCCCCTGCTGTAACTGTAGCCAGGTGGATTCCTATGACCGAGGCTGAGTGGACGATCACTGGGTCCTTAGAAACTGTCTTCAGCCTCTCAGATCCTTCTGCAGAGCCGAGGGAGCCCAGGCCGTGCGGTGCAGCCGCTCAGATAGGCTGGTCCAAGCAGATGAGCTTTGTGCTAAACCAGAGCGCGCTGGGGTAAGGGAAGCAGCCGTTCCTAACGTGTGTGGCTGATTTACGCATGGTAAGGTTTTTCAGTTGCCTCGAGCTAGGATTCTTCAGCTTCTGAAACGCTGGTGGCTGGAGAAGCTGCTCTTGCCTCGGCTGTAGCTGGATGGAGAACAAGGCGGCTGGGGTTTGTGCAGGTGTGTCATTGGAGAGGGAGGTGCTGTGCCCTTAGTCCGGAGCGTGGGGGTTAACGTCTTACCTGTACATTGCAGACACAGCAGAAGGAGACACTCCAGACGCCCACAAAGGACCAGCAGTTTACAGTCCTTCTCGATACAGCTACCAGGTAAATCATTTCATATATTATCTGCCCATTCTGAAATAAAGCTTTTAACGGGATTAGGGGAGAAACTGGGTTTGGCTGCCAGTCATTCCCAGTCCCGCCACACTAAGCACCTTTGGCATGAGAAGAAGGTGGGAAACGGGGAAGTCGGTCTGACATATCTTCTTTTTTTTTTTTCCCCACCGCTTCGTTCAGCTCCTGCAGTCTGACAGTCCCCAGGCAGAATCGCAGACCCTTCTCCAGCAGAGTTCCTCCCCCTACAGAGGACACCTTACCCCGTCTCCCGGATACAGCTATCGAGCAGCAACACAGAGGACAGCACACAGCCTCTCTCACGGTTCCTCGGAAACATCCCTCTCCTCCACCTCTTACTCCAGCCCTGCCCACACGGTCTCCACAGACTCCTCTGCCCTGTTTGCAGGGAATTCGGGGTATTACAGCAGCCAGCAGCACTCTGGCGGCGTCAGCGGCAGCCTCCTGAAGAAGAGCTGCCCTGCTGCTGCCAGCCCAGCACAGCAGACGGCTGTGGACTCTCTTTCCTCCGAGTCGGGCTCCCAGCCCTGCACAGGCGCGTCGGGCTCCACCTCTGCTCCCCAAAGTGCTAGGTCACTACAGTCAGACTTGCGGACTATCAGCCTACCGAATTCTGGGCAGTCTGTTCTCTACCAGGGCTCCCGGGGGGCAGTGATTTCCAATGCACAACACTATCCGCACCGCGGGGGAAGCAGTGTCCATCAGTACAGACTTCAGCAGCTTCAAGGTTCTGGAGTAAAGACTCAAACGGGACTTTCCTAGGGCTGTCTGGACTCCAGGAGGACAAAACTGCCCATAGCTCCTTCCAGTCACCTCTGGAAGCGGCTCCTGGGCCAGTGTTGGGAGCTTGCACCTGATGCTGGGGTGCCAGGGGTCAGAGGCTGAGGTCTGAAATGCACGGGTGAGATTTGTGAGCAGTATTGGCCTCTGGCCTTGCAGGAGAACGCAGATTTCTCTGAGGCAGAGACTGTAGCAGAGCTGTTCCCTGATGCATGGGTACATTGCAAAAAAAAAAAAAAGAAAAAAAAAAAGAAAAAGAAAAAAAAAATTAAGGAAAAAAAAAAAAAGCAAATGGTTCAAGTGCAATGACTGTGGTGCAGCCTCTGTCTCTTGTCCGTGCCCATGGCCACAGTCACTCATGCAGTACGGACATCTTTTTGAATACGAAAGCAGTTAAAAGAAACATTGGGGGAAGTTGAACTCCAATCCCAAAGCTCTCTTTATAGGTCAGGTTCTCAGTGCGTTCTGGGGAGGGCTTTAATCCGTTACGATCATTCCAGTCACAAGCAGACGAGCGCACACGGCTGCCTTTGGGCCTGGGTCACGACTGCCGCGGTCGGAGCTTTTTCCAGGACAACAAGAGTCTCCGCAAATGTGAACTAGCAGGGGGTGGGGGGGTCGGTTGGAGTGTGTGTGCCTGTCGCTGCAGAGGATCTGGGATGCACTGTCGCGTGCTGCTCCGACGGGGTGCGATGGCCGCCTCCGTCGCAGGTCTGTGAACGGGAGAATTGCTGGGGCGGTGCTGCCACGTGCCACCGCGCCGGCGGGGGGGAGTCTCTGGCTGCCGGTGAGCAGACACGCTGGGGGGTGACCGGGGGCCTGATTAAAGTAACGTGATGCTGCGGCGTGTGGGGGGGGCTGCCTGGCTGAGGAGCGGGGGGGGGCTGCAGGGAGGTGGTGGTCGGCTGCTCGGTGGGGACCCCGGCCTGTGCGGGAATGTCTGTCCCCGCCGAGCGTGGCAGCGGAGCCAGCCCAGACACGGTGCGCTGTCTGTTCAATTCCATACGATTGCCAGCTTCTTTCTCACTTGTTTACTGTAATATCGGGCGTGTTTTTATTTATCTAATTTTATATTCAGTTATAACCATAGTAGGTTAGCTAATATACGACAGTTGTCATCCCTGGTGCTGCAGTGGAACTTCTCCTTTCTCTTGGATAACATAATGCTGTGAGTCTGTCTCCCCTGTCTTTTCAGATGCACAGTCTTCTTCCTTTTTTTAGGACTGTTACAGGTTTCTCTAATTCACAATTGAAATCAGGTGTTTGTTCAACCTAGGGGAGACTTTTAAAAATATTGAAACAAAGAGTAACTTTTCTCACACTGTCTGGCTGTGAGCGTGTTGGGATGGAACTTGTCACCCCGCAGTTGGGTGTCTGTATACTGTATAAAATAGGTGTAAACTTCACTCGGCTTAGCCCTGGGGGTGCAGCCTCCCCTTTCGTGCTCTGAACAGCACGGGGCAGGCGGGCTCTGCCCTGCCGGGTGGCAGGAGGAGGCCGGGGGGGCCCTGCCCAGAGGCTCCGGCACCTTTGGGCGCAGCAGGGGGGCAGGAGGGAGGGACCCTGGAAAGCTCTTGGAAAGGTGGGGGGCTTTAGCTTCTTACTCTAGTGGAGTTTTTACACCATGCTGTAACATTTGAACTTTCACAAGAGATGTAATAATTTTGATAATAAAAATACTTAACTTGAAAACCAGTATTTTCGAAAGTCCCTTTCTGTTTCCTTACCACCTTCAGCGCTGGTGCCCAGGTCGTGGGGGGAGGCAGGGGGGGGGTGTCTGTTGGTCTCTCTTCCCTGTCCCTGCAGGGTAAATGGAACCTTGCGGGAGCAGCCCTGCAGACGTCCCTTTTGCCAGAACTTCGGGTGAAGCCAGGGGCTGCTCCAGGAGCAGGAAGGGGAAATTCCCTGAGCTTCCTGGCTGGGGTTGTGAGGTTGTGGCTGCGCCACTGCTCTTCTCGCTCAAGCTCATCTGGGGAGGAGATAGGGTGGCAGGTGTCCTGCTTCAGAACCTGGTTTCTGGTGCGCTGATGCCCAGGGCTTTTAGTTTTCATCCCGCTTGCCTTTTCCTTAGGCAGCCTGAGACGGGCTGAGCCTGCAGTGGCGCACGCCGGGCCTGCCTCCAAGTGCTGATCCTCAACGCTGGTCCCAGGTGCCCAGCCCCTCCAAGTGCTCCACCACCCTCCACGCGAAAGCGCTCCCCTGACGCCTCGTGGGACTCTGTGGGGTGGCTCGTCCTGTCCCTGTGCGTTCCCCAGAAGAGTCTGGCTCCGTCCCCTCTGTGCCTTCCCCCAAAGCAGCTGTGGGCGCCAACACGTTCTCCCCATCCCTCAGCCGTCCCTCCCTGCTGTGTTGCCTGCCCAGCGCTGCCCCGGGCCGTGAGCGTGTCCCGTTTGGGGAGGCCAGAGCTGGCCGAAGCTCTCCAGATGGCCAAGAGGTCCCCAGGCTGCCCTGGCGCTCACACAGCCTGCAAAGCTGTCCCCGCGCCTCTACCAGAGCGTGCCGTTGGACCGACGAGCCATGTGAGTTGTTTTTTCCATCAAGACACAGGAATTTGCTGATTTTCAGGAGGCTCCTACTGGGGTGTCACCCCATGAGGCGACAGACCGCCCGCGGTGCACTGTGGCTCTGCAACCCAGGGCGGGGGGACCCATGGAGGGGCAAAAGGGGACGGTCAAAACGGTCCTAGTGATAGAACCCCCCCACACACCCCACCTCCCGCCTTGCCACGGGGTGGGACAGACCCATTCCCTGGGGACTCGCGCTGCCAGTGTCCCCCTGCTTGTGGGTGGATGGAGGCTCAGCCCTACGGGGGGGCGCAGGGTGGGCTCCCCTCCCTCCCCACCCCACGTAGCCGTGCCATGGCCGGTGCCCACGCCAGGTCCTCCGACATCCCCCTTGCAAACCATCTCGTCCTCATCCACCGTGTCCGGAGGAGCCCGTCCCAGTTCCCCCCCACACCACAGGGCTCCGAGCTCGTCTGGTTTGAATTATATTTTTCAATAAGGTTTTGTGAAACACTGTATCAAACTTTGTACTAAAATACAGATATATTACAGCTACTGTATTCCTTTCTCCACTGATTTTCTTCGTTTGTTTTTCCAATTCAGCCGGCAGCAGCGCTCACAAGCTGGCAAGACCCGGGGGATGCGGGGGGCTCCCACCAGCCCCGCTCCGGGGAGGACACGGGCGCTGCCGGAGGAACGCTGGCACCGCCGGGCTTGTGGCTGGCAGCGGCCGTTGGCAGAAGGAGCGCCGGTGCCGTCCCAAGTGACTTTGGCTCCCGGCAGGTGTTTGGGCTGGGTCCTGTCCCTCACCGCCGCCCCGCGGGGCCTCAGGGCACCACTTACCGGCTCCCGCCAGCCCCGGCTCCCCGGGCTGGGTGGTGGTTCCTGCGGAGCCCTTCATTGCCGTCCCCCAGCAGCCTCCCTGCGCTGTGGCCCTGCCTGGGTACCTGCGGATGGGCAGCGGCTCCTCTGCCCAGGGCTGCCCGTCCTGGGGCCACGGTCCCGCTCCGCTCCCTGCGCCCAGCTCGGCCCCGCTCCCAGCCCTGCCGGGACCCCCTGCAAACAGCCCCCGGCTACTTGCACTGAGACCGGGCCAGTGCTGAGGACTTTATTGCATTGCAAGGGCTGTGGTGACCGGAGCCCCCCCGCGAGCCGGCACCCGGGGAAGCCCACACACGCCGGTGTGGCCAGCAGAGCCACAGCCGGGCTGCAGCCGCCCGTGCCGGGGAGGGTGCCGGGGTTGTCGGTGCTGGCTGTTGGGTGCTGTGTGTGTGTGATTGAAGCTGGGTCGTGCTCGGAGGCTGCTGGGCTCAGCGCCACACCGGGCCATCGCCATGTGCCAGCGAGGCGCAGGCAGGGGACAGGGACAGGATGCCAGGGTCGGCACGGACGTGCCTGGGTGTCCCCCCCTGCCCCGGCCATGCCGTGTGGCAGGGAGAGCCTTGCCGTCACCAGTGGAGATAAAGCACCGTATGGGGATGGGGAGGGAAGGCGTTTGGCAACAGCCCGCGGCTGGCTCGGGGAGGGGGCTGGCAGGGGGGGTCCTCCTGCGCCGGCCTCGGGGGGGTTTTGCATGTTCAGCTGCTCCCACTTACCAGGGCTTACATTCAGCGGCAGCGCGAGTCGGGTGTCCCAGCGGCCGGTGGCAGCGAGGCCCCTGTGGTCCCCAGCCATGCGCCGGAAAACACCACGTCCTGGGGCCAGGCTCCCGGGGTGGGGGCCAGGGGGCTCGAGTCACTTTACCCTGTTTAGAGAATATGAATTTACACGTAAAAGTAGGGGTTGGGCCCCGTCCTGGCCGCCGGGTCCCCCAGCTGTGGAGACAGGATCACGGAGCTGTACAAAATGGGAGCGGGGAGGGGGCCGGGGCCCGGAGCAGCCGGCGCGGGGTGTCGCTGGGCGCGCGTTCAGGTGGGATTCTGCGGGTCAGGAGTCCTGGGGATGTAGAAATCTGTTAAAAACTCTGAGACTGTTTTTTCCTCGAAGCAAAACCGCAGTTGGACGCTGTTCTCAAACGAAGCGGGTTTGGGGCATCCTCCCCCGGCGGCGGCGGCCCGCGGGCAGTGGGGGGTGCGGAGCTGGTGGGGTGCGTGGGATGGCGGTGCCGGCGTGGACATGGAGGTGACGGTGGATGCGGCGGGCGGCTGGCACGTCCCCAGCGTGGGCGGTGGGGCCCAGGGGGCGGCACGGGACACTGCGTGGCCGCTGGCAGCAGACGAAGGGCAGGACGGGGAGGGAGCGCCCAGGCTGCCGGCCGCGGGAAGAGGATCCTGTTGCGGGCGCTTGGCCTTATATCCTCTGCGGGGAGAGCACAGCAGGTCGGGGACGGTGTTGGGCAGGACTCACTGCGCCATCGTGCCACCAGCATGTGCCATGCACGTGCCTGTCCCCATCCCTGCTGCCTCCCTGTCCCTGCTGCCTCCCTTCCCGCACAGCCAGGGTCCCCCCAACCCACCCCATGAGGGGCCACCCAGCACAGTCACACCCCGACACGCCACACAGTCAGGGCCGGGGGACGGGATGGTGACACTCAGGACTTACCGCGGTGCCGACAAAATCTGTGAAAACAGAAGAGAGTGCGTCAGGCAGGGCGGGCGCCCGGCAGCCCACTCCCACCCTGCCCGACCTGCCTCACTTTGCAGGTGGTGGTTAAGCCCGTGGGACCCTCGCCCGGCTGCAGGCTGCCGGAGGGGCCGAGATCCCTGGGCTTTTCCCACCCGGGACCCCCCCCCAGGGCCACGGCGTGGGGCCCCGGGACCCCTGGCAGCGCAGCGCTCACCTTTGCTCTCTGTCTTGAGCTCCTCGTGCAGCAGGTCGTTTTGCCGGTTGCCGAGGACGAAGGCCAGGAAGGAAAGGATGAGGGCGTTGAGGATGCCGATGATGGCCAGGATGTAAGCCCAGCGCACGGAGCAGTCGCCCAGGGAGTACTTCCCTGTCTTCTCCCCGCACATGTCCCGTATGGTCTCTGCATCCCAGCCGTCGGGAAAGATCATGCAGCCCAGCACCAGGCAGAGCGCTGCAAGGGCGAGAGGAGGGAGAAGCGTCAGGGGGACACTCCGGGGTGCCAGTGCCGGGAGCTGAGACCCCCCCGTCAGTGCACAAGCGTCTGCCTTGACCCCATGACAGCCAGGCAGCGCAACGGGGTGACGGCGGGAGTCCCCAGGGGGCTACATTTGCACGTGGCTGCCCCAAACCTGCCCCAGGCACAAACGTGGACATCAGGGGCTCGGTTTCTTCGAGCGGCAACCACGGGATCAGCGGTTTCCCACGGGCTTTCCTCGTCACCGCCGGCTCTCTGCGCGTGGGCAGGAGCTGCCGGTGGGCTGCAGGCAGGGGTGCTGCCTGCCAAGAGGGTTGTCGTCGTCCCGGGGAGCACCCACATCCCACCACCTCGCGTCACGCCCAGCGGGCTCGCCGGCTCAGCCTGCCTCCATCCCGCACGCTCCCGCAGGCAGGGAGACATCCGGGAGCACCAGGGTGAACGGGAAGGGAAATGCCGAGACAAAGCCTGTGACTGCCAAGGTAAGGAGGCGACGCTTTTTCTGACTACAGCCAGTACAACAGCTCCTCGTCCCGCATCAGCTGGGAAGGCTAAAAATATTAATGCCGTTGTAGAGCAGCTGGGATGCGCTGTGAGTATTTTTGTCCTGGGTTAGGAAAGAACCGAGAGAGGCTTGTGCCCACATGAGTGACAAAGTGCCTCCCCGTCCCTCATTGCTGGAGGGACAGCAAACACCCGGCCAGGCGCCAGTGCTGCCGCGGTGGTCTCGGGGGGGCTGAGGTGAGCTTTTAACGGCTCTCGGTAGGGAGAGAAGTCCTAGGAGGGGGGGAAAGGGAGCGCAGGGCTGGCACAGGGCATCACACGGGGGCTCGGCACGGCCCCTGCATCCTGATGAGCTCTCCCGGGGAAAGGGCAGGGACGCCGGGGCGAGTCGCCCTCGGCAGCCGCACACCAGCACGTATACCACCTGCCAGCTGCTGCCTGGCCTCTGCCTCCTCCCCCCACACTGCCCATTTGATTGGAAAAAGCATCTTTACGGACAGAGGGGAGCTCTGCGACCTGATTTATGACCATACGCAGCCCGGCACCGCGTGGCTGTGGAGCGCGGTGCACGCGTGAGGTGCCGGCATCTCCGGCACGTCGTCACCAGGTACACCCAGCCGAGCACGGCCGGGTCTGCGGGAACTCCCTGTCCGCTGGGACCAGACCAACCCCAAACCATCCCTTCTGGAAAGAAACATACAATCAGCACTGACGCCATGCGTTGCACAGTAGATGGTGAGCAGCAACCTTGGGCACCTCCGAGCTAGATGCCACTGAATTCAGACGAGTGCCTGAATTAAAGGCGAGGGGGAGAGCAGCAGACCTACGGCAGGGACTCTCCCTGGGAAAGCGGAGGTGCCGAGAGGATTTTAGGACCCCACTGGTGCAGTGCAGCCGTGGAAAAAAGCTACAGTGCTCCGTGGCCATCCCCGGCGAGGGGGTGGTTTTGGCCCCGCAGCACTTGGTCAGGCTGACACGACCCAGGCTGGAAACAGGCAGGGCTGGAACGGCTCTGCCGAAATGGCTGAGGAGGAGAAAAGAGCGCAGTGAGGCCGGAGGAAAGCACGGCCAGCGGCAAGGCGAGCACCCCCACTGCCCGGGTGGGCAGCAGCCCCCCCAGCAACAGCCCCTCTTGGCCCAAGGCTGCAGGAGAAGGCAAATTTAAATAAACAAAAAAATAATCAGCTGCCAATTTTATCTCCACCAGCAGGGGCTCGGCCGGGCTCCTGGCTTTTGCGCATGGCCCTGGGGCAGCCCTTTGCAGGAGCAGAAGAGCAGCCCCTGGGTCTTTCCCTGGGCTCCGCAAGCATCAGTATTTCCTCTGCATTTCAAGAGTTTATTTGGGATCTGGGTGGATGCGGCTGCCCGGGTAAAGCAGGAGGTCGCTGAGAGCTCGCTGCTCTGCAAACACCTCAGCTGCAGGGGTGAGGGTCCCCCAGGACATCAGCAGGTCCCAAACATGGCAGGACGGGGCAGTGACACAGGAGGCAGTGGATTAACGTGCTGGAGGGCTACGGCACTCGTGGAGGACACAAGAGACGGCATTTAAGGCGAAAGCAAAGAGCGGCTCAAAAAGGTACGGGAAAAACACACAGCACGTGAGCCACAGGTGCAGCAGGTTGTCACAACACAGCCACGGGGGACAGGCAGCGGTGGCCACTGCCAGGACCACTGGGGCTGGCTCTACCCTGCGTCTGCCTGCCCTGGTCCCTCCTGTCCCCCTGTGCTCGTTCTGCGCTGGCACCGGGGCGAGGGCAGCCTGTGCCCTGGCCCGTGGAGCAGCTCAAGGAGCTCGGCCCCAGATCTCACAGCCCCCGTTTGCCAGAGAGAATTAAAGTACAAATTCACTACCAGGGCAAAGGAGCACTCCCGAGCCACCGCGTGTACCCGAACGCCTCTGCCCGAGGGCGACCGGCCTCTTCCCAGGAGCCCCTCTCTGCCGTGCAGCTCCCCGGGCAGTGGCCATGGTGGGGCCTGGCCACCAAAGGCGGCTCCTCTCCCAGCGAAGGGCGGCGCGGAGCTCTCCTCTTCCCATCTGTCCTACGCGTTCCCAGCAGCAAGCCGAGTCCTCTGCTCTGTCACAAGCAATTCCCTTTCCCGCGTATCCCCGGGCCGCCCAGTGTCCTGGGAACACCCTCCCGTGCCTGCAGCAAGGAGCGACACTGACGTGCAGAGGGAGAACGAGGAGGGGGATCCCCGCACGGCCAACAGACCCCAGCGCTGCCCTTTTCAACAAGCCCCTCGCAGCAGGTCCGAGGGGCGCGCGGACGGGGCTCCACCTGCCCGTCCCTCTGCCCCCAGCACCGATCTGCCACCACCTGCCTCCCAACGCCCCGAGGTCCCTTGCAACCCTGCAGGAAAGTGTCGTTTTTTGTTTAAAACAGCCTAGTTCCACGCCTTGCAACTGCATGAAAAGCACACCAAGTGATGACTCCTACAAGAGATGCTATTAAAAAGGAAAAAAAAAAAAAAAAAAAGAAAAACCCAACTCCCATCCATTTTGGTTTTAATTCCTGTTCTTCTGAGGGTGTGGTGCCAGTCCCCAAGGACAACCAGCTGCTTCGTCACACCCCACAGCTGTCATCCCTCCCCCAGGCCCTGGGCTCCAACTCCCTCTTCCAGAGTTTTCCCAGTTGGCCAGGCGGATTTGAGACGGGGCATTTTGGTGATCCCCGGGGCAGGGTGTACACGGAGGGAGGGTGACCCAGCCGAGGTTTGCAGGGCTGCCCGCGGGATGCTGCTGGGCTTCTGGCCCAGGGGAACCAGCATTTCTCCACTTGGCTTTGCAGCTGGTTCACGGCTTCCCACTCCGCGGTGCTCCCTCGTCAGAGCCCCCTAGAAATGTAATGGGCATCTCAAGGGCTTTTGATATCCTGGCAGAAGAAATTAATTGAAGGGAATTCAGTGTTACGGCTCGGGCCGCAACACTGGAATGAGATTTTAGCAGAGAGAGAAGAGGCGGCTCCTCCTGGCAGGACAACGTCCCCCGGCAGCAGGTGCATTTAGCTGATCTGGACCGTCTGAGTAACCTCCGTGTTTGCCGAGTACCACGGTTATCCCAGCGCCGCCCCAGTCCTGTGCAGTTGTGCCTGAAGGATTCAAATCTGATTTTTTTTTAATCACTTCTTTTGCTGTCTAGTTTAGCCTGCAGGTTTGGGTGAAGGCTGGTTTTTACTGCTCTCGCCTGCCATGGGTGGAAGGCGCTAAGGACACGTGAAAGACGTGGCCTCCCCCCAACCAGGGACGCGCAGAGCGTCGCGCTGCCACAGGACACACGGGGGAGTGAAAACTGGAAAACGTGGGGGTAAGTGGGGGAAAACCAGCAACTGCTGGGTCCCAAAGGGGCTTGGGGACAGCGAGGCATTTGGCCCTGTGGGCAGCAGCTCCCCCTCCCTTGGGTTCAGCGAGCTGCCCGTCCCCTTCCCTTGTGCACATCACTCCCACCTCTGCCACAGGTATTTTGGTGACCCCCCCTGCCCTCATATCTACCTTGTGCCGAAGGGGAGGAAGCTCTAGGTGCCCGCGGCCGCTCACCACAATGCTGTGCCATCAGCACATGGTGGGGTGCCCGCTGGAGATCCCCACCACGGTGCCTCTGGGCACTGCACACCAGCCCCCCAACCTCCAGGAGAACAGGGACAGTGCCGTGACTTTGGAGTCTGGGGTGGCTGCTGCTCACTAGGAAACCTCCTGAGAGCCGGGCGCCAAAAGGAAAGGGAACAAAAAAATTTCCCCCCCCCCCTTCCTAAAAATAGAAATCCCTCAAAAATAAAGGAAAATTAAAGGCAGCGTGCTCGGGAGGGCTAGCATCGGCCATTTACACAGACACGAGCTCCCTTACGGCATTTTGTTCCACAGGCTGTTTACGAGCCAAAAAAGTCATCAGGATTCAGAATGGAGTTACGAGTGTGTATGAATCAGAACTGACAGTTACTTTATCTGGAACAAGAGTTAAGGGACGTAAGCTGCGGGACACGAGCGGCTCCGCAGTGCCCGGCTCGGTCCCTCACCGCGGGACGGCGGGGACGGCAGCCACCGTGGCCAGAGGGTTACGCTGCTTTCCCAAAGCTCAGGGCCGGGCGCTGCGGGGCACAAGGTGTTGGGCAGACACGAGGTCTGTGCCGTGTCGCTGCTCCTGTCCCCAGTGTACAACAGGAGGGGCAGGGGAAGGAGAGGGGAAAATCTTCAGGAAAGCTTTTCTGGGGCCAGAAGCCGGCAATTCAGCAAATGCAAATTTTTTTAGAGAGATGTCGTCTTTTTGCTGTGAGGTCGGCGGGTGGAAGTTCATATCACCTGGAAGATCATATACTGGCACTATTTCTCCCTTGAGCAGAGAAAGCAGCTGGCCCAGTTACACTGCCTAGCTAGTTTGGAGCAGTGCTGCCTGTCTCTCATTTTTTCATTAAGAATTTCAGTGAATGACTTTTATGTCCACGAGAACAATTTTTTTTCGAAACCTCAAACTCTCTCCGAGAGGAGCTGGCTCTCCAGCCGAGCCCCAGTTGGGAAGACGAGCCCATCCTGACGTGGCTCAGCGGAGTCACCGCGTGACCCCCGGCACCAGGGAGCGTTTCGGGGCTGCGGTGTTTGTTCGGGCCAGACCCTGCTCTTCCACAAGGCTGCAGCCACACCGTCACACCGCGCGGCTCAGCCCTGATCGGATCAGCAGTTGGCAACGGCCTTCCTAACCGCTGCTCTCCTCGGACATGCTGAAACGATGGCGTGCAGCTGCGCCACGTGAGGGGTCTCCACTCAGATGGTGACAAACGCAGCTCAAGCACAGAAGATGAAGGCACTGAGGCTCTGCCTCTGCTCCCAGTTCACACGCTGGTGGGTGGGAAGAGCCCATCGGAAAGACGAGTGTAGCTCCGAAGGGGGTCTCCCAAAGGAGAAAGGGCTGAGATGGATACGCATTATCACATTCTCCGTCGGGGAAGGTGGCTGGACACAGCATAATTAACTCCAACTTGACACTGATAAAGACAAACCCCAGCCCCGCGGCCAATGACATGGCCTCAGGTGGAAAGGCACCGCACGTTGTGTGCCCAGATCTGGCCTAGGGGAGCTGGAAGGTGCCACCACACCAACTGCTGGACTTGAACTTGAAAGAAGTGGGTCTAGTGGGGAAACACCTTCAAACGCGGCCAGTCACTTTCTCCCTGCAAGAGGGACTGCACGCTCAGCTGGCCGCCTCTTTTGACCCTCAGTAGACTGTAAGTACAAAACCAAGGGTCTGCCTGAAGGCCCCCTAAAAACAGAGCCCTGGACCCACTCAGAGTGACCGTCCTCACAGACGGCACGTGGTGCGGTGCCACGCAGAGGCAGCTGGGGTCTCTCGCTCCAGCGTTAGTGCCGGACACCAGGACAAGTTTGTTCAAAGCTTGGACTCAACTCACAGGTTGACCACGTCTTGCGTTACAGCACAGAATAAGGGAATCGGAGGAAATGCTCAAGCTCCTGGGCAGCCACCTCAGTGTGTGGTGGTGGTGGTGTATTCCTGGGCTCTGGTCTCCAGCAGATGACTGCTACGTGGAACAGAGGCATCCCAGCCCAGCTGCCTTCATCTCGCTCCCGTACCGGCCCTCCATGGAGGGTGGATGAGAGGGATCACCCACGCAGCCCATTTCTCTTCAAGTAAGCATCATCCCGTGGGACTTTCTGAAGGAGCTTCTCCGCTAATTTTGAGGACTGGGGAGGCATCAGGGTGCTGTGAGTTATACAGTTGTTGACGTGCTCATGTTAAAGGACTGTTTCTGGTTTTATAACAGAAGGATTTAGCAAAATCTCCAGTTTTGCGTTATTGGGATTTTGAACAGGGCAGATGGCTACGTTTCTATTTGCGATAAAGCAGTCTCTCCTCTTAATTAGATCCAGTTTCCTCCTAGGGGGGCAGTGGCTTTTGAGCTGGGGCTTTCTGTGAAGCTCTAATTAAACCCTTCCTTGATTGTCGTCCACTAATTAGACATTGACGATTTAAACTTCTTTTTTTTTCTGAAAGAGATACTGAATTCCTGATCATCCTCCTCCCCGACTTTCCTGCTCTTGACTTTTCTCCTCTTTGAAGAGCCTGTTCATGCCCTCGCTCAGCAGCCCTGTATTCTGCACCGGCCATCCCACAGAGACTGGGTGGACCCACCTCTGGCCCATCTCTCTGCCTTTCATCTTGTTTTCATCACTGCCTTTCGTCACTGTGGTTTTCACCAGTGAGACCATGAAATTTTGGGCCTTGCTGTTGCTTCTGCCAGTGGTGCTTCAGCTAAAACCTCCCCCAGGCAAGAAGAACGCCTTTCCCTTCTCTGCTCCTCCAAGCCCTCTGCTGTGGCACAACCCTCTGACCTCCCAGGTGGGTGACTCTCTGAACCTTGCCATCACACCATGCTGGAGCCTGCATCGGGCCCCCGCCCTGCCCTACCCACGGGATTTGGCCCATGGTTTCCTCTTCATGGGACACGGCAGCTCCTTCTCCACGTGCAAGGTAACACATCCACCTGCGGCTGCCTCTGGCATGCCCAGGGAAGTTCAGCCCTGCTTCATCCTCCCAGATGAGGCTCCCTCTTGCCATGTCCTGGCCCTCCCTGATGGCAACACCGGCCTCTCCTGCAGGACAGAAGCTGCCTCGTGCTGCCCCACCTCAGCACAGGGTGGATGGCCAGTCTCTGTGAATGCCGCCTCAGACTTTCCCCGACACAGAAAGGCCGCATAGCCCCACTGCTATGGGAGAGCTCCAAGCCAAGCCTGGGCCAGCTGGGTCCAGGAGAGACAACCCACGGCCCCAGCAAGCCACGCACTCGGGGTTCTCACAACCACAGTTGCGAGCAACACAAACATAGCCACAAGGTGCAAAGTGTGAGCAGGGACAAGTCCCAGGGCAGGGCGAGGGGTACCCAGAGGTGACAGACGCAGGGTGCTGCCCTGACTGCCCCAGCCCTGAGCTGGGGGCAGGACAGGAGGCACCGGGGCTGCCTTTTGGTGCAGCATCCTCCACCACACAGCTTCCTGTGCAGCAGCAGCACCGGCCGGGCGCTCCAAGCCACTTGATTAAGCTGCTGACAATCGGTAGGATTTAGGCTCTGAGCTTGCCTTAAACCGGTAAATCTTCGGGAGAGGGAAAATTAAAGATGAAGGAATTTCCCGATAAGCCAAGGCAACACCAGGTCTGGCTGTGGTCCTGATCTGGGTGAGGAGAGGTCAGGCTTTTCAGCCCAAGCCAGCTGCAAAGAAGAGAGCTGGGCCAGCTGCAAGCCCCTAGCATGGTGGGGGAGGAAGCCTTCTTCCCAGGAGGGCAGAGTGGGACGCTTTTATTAGGAGTATGGGGGGCTCTGGATCTTTCTGGTGGAAGCTCTGGGCCTATTCACACCTTCTATGAAGTGGGAAGTAACGCAATGTCTTTCCACTTGTGGTAAAACCGGAGACAGAATGAAGTGAAGGGTCTCACTACCGGGGGAAGCTCAGGGTCTCTTCTCGGGGTCTTTCTACCAGAAGGACAGACCCTCTGTGAGGACAGCTTGGAGGTCTGCATACAAGGGGATATTTGGGATCCTTATCAACAAAAGCACCATGTCCCCTTCTTGGGAAAAGTCTGGGTTATTGCATGGTGTCCCTTTGAGGCGTGAGTCTATGGGGGTGTTGGGGTACACCTACAGTGGGGTTTCTTTTCTGGAGGGAGCAAAGGAGGATCTATAAAAAGGGCCACTTCTGGGGGAAATGACTGGACTTGAGCCTGTAGGCACTTCTGAGGAGACATCCTCAGAAGGCAAATATATGGTGTCCCACTGGGAAGCGCTGTACTTGGGATGTTTTTATGCAGAGAGCTAGGGAAGGTCTGTCCTCAGAGCCCCTTGATGATGCTGGAGGGATGGAGGAAGGCTGGGCACAACATCTCTTCAAGGGGGAACTGGAGGGTCCGTCTGTGCACAGGTCCTTTTACAGGGCTGGGAGGTTCCATGCATGGGCTCCTGCCAATGATGGGGTCCCTTCAGGGGCTAGGGGTTCCCCTAAAGTGGGCATCCCCTCCGGGCTGGGCTTGCTCAGGGATGCCCTTGGGGCTGGGTAGACAGGGAGACTGGGCTCCTCAGCTCCCACTGGCTTGAAGGGGACTACTCCCTGATGTGGGGTGTCCCAGGGGGTCTGGGTCCCTAGGGGGTTGGTCCCAGGTGTCCTAGGGCATCCTTGGGGCTGGTCCCTGCCTCTGTGGGACAGCTCTTGTTGTAGGGTGTCCCAAAGTTGGCCCCTGACTGGGGTGTACTGGGGTGCCCTGAGGCTGGTCCCTGGCCCAGGGTGCTCCAGGCTGTCCAGGTACCCCAGGGCTGTTCTGGGGTCTCCTGAGGAGAGTCCCTGATCCAGCTTTCCCACTGTGTCCCAGGGAGCCCTGTGGTTCCCTGGGGTCAGGTCTTCCCTAGGGAGCCCCACATGCCAGTGTCCAGAGCTGATGCCTGTTTCTGGTGCTCTGTCAGCTCTAGTGCCTGGCCTGGGTGTCCCAGGAAGCCCTGGTCCATCCTGAGGCTGGTTCCTGGCTGGGATGTCCAATGGATCCACAGTACTTGTGCCTAGCATAGCTTCCTTGAGCAACCCTGGTGTTCCCTGTGGCCAGGGCCCTGATACGGGTGCCTGGGGAGCCCTGGGGGCCAGTGCCCTGAGCTGGTGCCCATTCCTGGTGCTCTGTCAGTGCTAGTGCCTGGCATGGGTGTCCCGGGAGGCTTTGGGGCTGGCTCCTGGAACCATGGCTCTGCACCACTTGCACCCAGCCCAGCTTCCTTGAGCAACCCTAGTGTTGCCTGTGGCCATGGACCCCGATACCAGTGCCTAGGGAGCCCCGGGTGCCAGTAGCCAGAATAGGTGCCTGTTTCTGGTGCTCTGTCAGCTCTAGTGCCTGGCCTGGGTGTCCCAAGAAGCCCTGGGGCTGGTTCCTGGAACCATGGCCCCACACTGCTTGTACCCAGCCCAGCTTCCTTGAGCAACCCTGGTGTTCCCTGTAGCCACGGGCCCTGATAGCAATGCCTGGGGAGCCTCAGGGGCAAGTGCCCTCAGCTGGTGCCCATTTCTGGTCCTCCGTCAGTGCTAGTGCCTGGCCTGGGTGTCCCAGGAAGCCTTGTGGCTGGTTCCTGGAACCATGTCCCCGCACCGCTTGTACCCAGCCCAGCTTCCTTGAGCAATCCTGGTGTTCCGTGTGGCCGGGGGTCCTGCCACCAGCGCCCGGGGCTCCCACACCCACCGCCCCACGTTTGACACTGCCATCCCAGCCAACCCCACGGTCCCCCACACCCGTCCCCCGCCCCAAAACCCAGAGAAGGCCGGTCGGGGGTGGGGGGTGGGGGGGTGGGGGGCGATGCCTGCCGGGGGTGGGTGGGGTGGTGGGGAGGGGTGGGGTGGGGTGTGGGGGGGGGGTGTGTGCCGGTGTGTACCTGCCAGCAGCTGCATCCAGGCGCAGATCTTGTAGACGGTGGCGGTGTTGCAGAAGAAGAAGAGGGCGAAGCAGGTGATGCAGCCCAGCGTCAGCACCATGGAGAGCAGCACGAAGAAGGCCGCCGCCTGGAAGGCGCCCGAGGGGATGGTGCTGAAGTCGGTGAAGGAGCCGCGGCACGACAGCTCCCGGCCCGCCAGCCCGCTGCCCACGCAGTAGTGGAACAGCCCGAAGTAACCGGGCTTGGGGGTGTTGACGCTGTCGCCCACCCAGTAGGGCTGGATGAAGACCACCACGTTGATGATGGCGAAGCAGATGGTGAAGATGGCCCAGAGCACGCCGATGGCCCGCGAGTTCCGCACGTAGTTGTCATGGTAGAGCTTGGAGGCTTCCTGCGAGGGCAGCATCCTGCCGGAGGGGGCGGGCGGGGCGGGGTAGGGGGGTTGGGGAGGGGGGACCGGGACGGCGGGGACCCCGCCCGGGTTTTGGGGGCGGGGTGGGGGAGGGGGGACGGGGACGGGACACACCGCGGCCTAGGCGCGCCCGCGGGCTGCCGGCCCCTGCGCCACCCGCGCCGCCATCTTGGCTGCCGCCTCTGCGCCCCGCGCGCGCCCCCGCCGCGCGCGAGCGCGGCCGCGCGCACTCCCCCCCCCCCCCCCGGCCCCAGCCCCGACACTTCCCGTGTCCCCTCCCCTGTCCCCTCCGCCACTGCGGAGCCCAGCCCAGACCGGCCGCCTTTGGCTCCGCCCCGAACGGGGCTCGGAGACGGGCTCGGCAGCGTTCGGACCGGTTCGGGCCGCCCCGGCTAGGTTCGGGCATCCTCGCCTCGGTTCGGGCCTCCCCGGCCCGGTTCGGGCAGCCCCGGCCCGGTTCGGAGCGGATGGTGGAGGTGGCGATGAGGCGGTGGCGGGCCCGTCCCGGTACCCCGGCAGGGCGTGGGCACGGCCCCCGTTGATGGCAGCAGGGACACGCGTGGGCACGTTTGCCCCAAGCGGGCCCGCAGGGACAAGGGAGGGCGTTTATCCCCCCCCGGCCCCTCCGCGACGCTGGGGAGACCTGCGAGTTGGCCCCCCCGCGGCGGGCAGCGGGCCTTCCCGGCCCACTCGGTGGGGCCGGGGCATGTCGGTTGCCGCCAGCGTGGGGTGTGCAGGCACTGGGAGCAGCAGGGCTCGATCCCGCGCCTCCCGTGTGCCCCGACGGCACGCACACACGTGTGCCAGGTGAGGTATCACAGGCTGTCAGCCTGAGGTGTGTGTATGCGGGCAGGTGTCCCGCAAAATCCTCCTTCCTCCTGTCCCAGCAGCCTCACGCTGGACCCAGAACCACAGCAGGGACCAGACCATCTCGGGCCAGCTTTCTTCTCAAGGCCGCTAAGGTTAATGGCAGCCATCGCTGAACTTGGCCCTCTTGAAATGCTCCAGAGGCCTCACCCGCTTCCACATCTTGTTAAGGTTCGCGGCTGATTTGCAAATCAAGACATGTGCAGATACACCCAAACTCTGTATTCCCCTGCACGAGCGGAGGAACTGGCTGCTCTGGAAGAGGGGTGTCCGTTCACCCCGGTACAAACACTACGAGCTGTCCCTGTCCCTGCACCATGGCCCCGTCCTGCTCCCACGCCGGGCACACGAGCCGCTGCCACCACGGTGACTGGCATCGTGCGTGCGGCCACACCCCGACGGAGGCTTCTTTAATTAACACCCCTCCCGGGATTCTTTATGAAGAGCAGCCGTCAGAGCCGCTCAGCGGGGCCCGACAGCCTTTGCTCCATCTCCCTGCGGGCCTAAACGTGGCTTATGCAAAGCCTCGGCCTCCCCCCAGCTCCGGTGCTGGCGAGCACGGCCCGCCCCCGGAGGCCGCCCCACGCCTGCCGAGCCTGGGCCGTGCCCAGCCCTTGCACCGGTGCCGGGTGCGGGAGGACGGAGCCGGGGGGTGCGTTCGGTTGCCCCGGAGCTGAACGGGGCGCAGCGAGAGGCGGGAGCGCGTCGCACCCCGATGACGCCAGCGGGCGCGGCGGAAGGGGCGCGCCGCCTGCGCGGCGGTAATTGGCCGGACGGGCGGAAGCGGCGGCGGCGGGCGGAAGTGGCGGGCGGGGCGGGGCCATGGGCTGGCGGCGGTGAGCGGCGCGGGCATGGCGGCGGCCCGCGGCTGCCCCCCGGCGGGCTCCGGGGACCGCGCCTTGGCCGAGTTGCTTTTGGAGTTCTCCCGAGCACAGTACCGCGCCAAGGACGGCGGCGGCGGCGCCGCCGCGAAGGTGAGGGGCCCGGTGGCCGGGACCGGGGGGGTTGGGGCCCGGTGGCCGTGCGGCGGCCGCTGACCGGTGACTGTCCTCAGGTGGAACGGATCGAGCGGCGGTGCCTGGAGCTCTTTGGCCGCGACTACCGGTACAGCGTGATCCCCAATGCGCACGGCGAGATCTGCGCCCACTACCCGCGGCACATCGTCCTCCTGGAGCGCGACGCCTGCGCCGGCCGCGACCCGTAAGGCCCCGGTCCCCTCCCGGTTCCCACCCCGCAGGGCTGACAGCCGGGGCGGCGGCTTCGCCTTTTGCCCCGGGGAGCTTCCGCACCTGCTGGCTGCCGCTCCGGGGCTCCCGCCGGCCGGGGGAAGCCCTGCCGGGCTGCGCTGCGGCTAATTATAGCCGGCGGTGTCAGCCGGGGGGTGCGCCGCTCCCGGGACAGCCCTCGGCGCCTGCCAGGGCTGCGCTTCGCTGCCGAGTTCCCGCGGGGCGCCTCCGGGCTCCCCCGGCCTCTGGGGCTCCCAAGCTGCTGAGCGAAGTCTGTAGCCTGGGGGGCGTCAAGCAAAGGGGGTGCTCCCGGGCAGCGCCAGCTCCGCTGCCCTCCGGTAGATCCTGACAACTGCTGTGCTGCGGTTCGCCCAGAGAGCTCATGGTTGGGAGCAGGACTGCGTGATGCTCTCCCTGTCTTCATGAAGTGCCTGTGGTCGTGCTGGAAGGCCTCTGATCAGGGAAATTTTAGTCTGGAAAGCATCTCAAGGCGGGTAATGGGGCTGGACAGATGAGGTAGCCTCGACAGAAATAATCTGCCTGCACCGTGGTACATGTGTCAGTGGGCGCTGAGGTTTAGTGAGTGAACAGGAAGTGCTTGCTTGCATTTTAGTTGTGGTTTAGTGCAAATCTAAGCCAACATGTTTCTGGACTTTGACCCACAAGCTCAGAATCGTGTCAGTCTTGCTTCTGACTGCGCATTAGCTGCTCTGTGCGGCACTAACGACGGCCTTTCATTTATGATTTTCTCTTCCAACAAAACATAATGCAATTTTGCAGTCTTAACTGGGTTTGTGACAGAAGTACCACGTTCAAAAGGACGGTTGTCACCGGTTCCTTTCCAGCTGCTTTGCCTGAGGAAGGCAAACCGTCAGCTGGCATGTGGACCAGGTGCTGTAGGAGGGGGTCAGCCACAACTCATTGTCAGGTGGGAGAACTTCTGCTTAATGGTTAGATCAGATTAGAAAATATTAAACCCCTTGCTGCAAAAAAGGGGAAGCTGAAGTCTGAAGCTGTAAATGTAACTAGGAGTGTCTTTAGGGAAGAGAAACCAAATGCTTCTGCTTTTCCTGTTCTTGTGAGAGCAAAGAATGCCTAATTTTTCTGATGAGTATTCAAAACAAGTGTACTTACACTCAGGGCCCTGTTTTCTTCCGAGACTTTTGCAAGACAGCAGTGGCAATTGACATTTTAAATACCGATTCATTCCAAGTCTTGATTTACTCTCCCAGGGAGTCACGGAAACAGACTACCCTTCATCATCCCTGTCCTCCTGATTTCTAAGTGATAATCTCTGCAAAAGTCGCAAAATAATTTTAGACAAATCCGGTTTTTAGATGCATCATTGTACTCTATGGAATAATTATGAAATAGAGACTGTTGCACTTCTTGTGTTACAGAACACAAGAACCTCTCCCAGTGAACGGGACGCTCCCTCTAGGACGGAGTGTCTTTGGCTGCCTTTCATCTTTCTAATGTTCTTAATCAGCTGGTAAGATCTCTTTGAAGTGTGCAGGGCACTTCACACTTCTGAGAATACCCAGGTTTTTTGGAAGCAGTTCTTGCTTGCTTGAACTCTGTGCTGCCCCATCGGTTCTGCTGTTACAGCTGCTTCTGAAGCCATGCAGGGAAACTGCAAAAAGTGGATATTTTTAACCCAGATCGGTTTCCTGATCCTGTTCGTTCTGTGGCTGGGCATCTGGGGAAGAAAGGATGTTGCTTCATCACACTTTGACAACAGTACTCTGAAATCCAGGCAGGTGCAGGAGGTAGTGGGAGGAATTTTATGTGTATTTTTGGCTGTCAACCAAGGCGCTGCTTGCGAGGAGCCACAGAAGGTATCAGGACGCGTCTGACAGCCAGGAGCACCTTCCCTGTGCTTGGAGAACTCTGACGTCCTCCCAGAAGGAGCAAGCAGATGCTGCAGGGAATGGAAACAGAGGGGTGCGCTCAGTTCTTTACTCGCTGTCTTAGAGTTACTGTGACTGCGCTTAATGAAAAATGCCTACATGTCAGGCACCGGCCGTCTTTTGGTTTTACCTGATGATCCTGTCTGCACTCCAGACAAATATGATCACAGTTGCACGCAATCTAACAATGCGAGAGGAACGCTTTGGTTCCAGCGCTGTTATGGCTACCCAAAGGCAAGCAACTCCCAAAGGAAGTTGACAAAACAGTTGCTTGCTCTTCTAGGAAGTGTTTCCCTTGCATTTAAACATCTGAATTCAGGTTTAGGGGCTGATTTAATGGAGAGGGCCGAGGGGATTAACACAGAGGTAAGGTTGCCCAGTAGTATCTTCTGGAAGACAAACTTCTGAAAACACAAGACACCCAAAAGTCTAGGAAAGAGTTAAGATACACATCATTCCTTCCACCTCATTCTCTACCTTGTCCCAAGCAGCCTTAATGATGTTCTTTCACACTACTGTTGAAGAGTGCTCCGTTTTCCAAACCCTTTTTGGTGGATTTTACTCCTGTCTATGCTACGTTTAATTACTTGTCCCTGTAAGAGTGTTGCACCCGTTCCTCAGAGCAGCCTTTCCCCTCACTACAATCATCTCAGAACAACTATGTTTACTTACTGTGTTTATCTTCATTTCAGTGTTTATTCTAGCTTTACTGATGATGATTCTTGAGATGAGAAGGTCCGAGAGCCGTGTAGATAGCGGGGCGGATCTCTCCGGTGCCTGTGCAGGCTTCCCAGGGAACAGGGACAGAAGCCTGGGAGAGGGGCTTATTCTTCGTGTCCCCAATAGGGCGCTGGGCTTCCCGCTTGCTCTGTGTCCCAGGTTCCTGCCAAGCTGCTCGGACTCATTCCCCAGTGCTGTGATGTCTCTCCGGGGAAGTGCAGTTGGTGTGCCGAGAGGTGAAACTTCTTGGCTTGTCTCAGCTCCTTGGGGAGGCACTTCTGTAATTTCTGATCTTCCCGGCATTTTATTTTTTTGCTGAATCCCATCTTCTGGACTTGGAAGCAGTGCAGTGGAGCTATTCTTGTTTCTCTATTTGCAAAGGAAACACAAAGACAGCTGGAGCGTAGTGCAGGGATGTGTCTCTTAATTGCATGCATTCATTTAAAAACGACCCCACAACCGAATCTGTACGTCAGAATCTCTCAAAGTTTCAAAATGGTTTGGTACTGGGAATTATACATGAGGGCCTCTCTTCTCACTGCTCGCAGGCCATTCCTGCGGCATCTGTTACTCACGTGCTCTCTGAGGAGGGACGCAGACTGCGGAGCGGAGCTCTTGGCTGTTGCAGTGACAGCGATGAGCGGAGTTCGGGTTGCGTTCATCGGGTGCCTGCACACAATCTCTCGTACTCTGTTAGCATTTTCCTGTCTTTGCACTTAGCACCCTCGCGTCCTCAACATTTAGATCGGATTAGCTTGGGTTCTTGTTCTTTAAATTCTGGTACGTGCCAAAGCTCTTTGGAACTGGACAGCCGAAATAGTTATAGTTATGAATGTGTTACGGAACTTAAGGAAAAATACTAAACCTTGACTATGAATTCTGTGAATTGAGTCCTTTTTTTATTAAAAAAAAAAAAAAAAAGGTAGGATTAGAAGGTCTTGGTTACTGTCACCCTGTTTCCACTGACACCACCTTGTATAATCTTTTCCATAAACAGATCAATTTCCGTGTTAATAATAGATTATTTTTTTTATCCTTCACAGAATGGCAGCTGCAGGTAGGTTGCTCCTGACTGATTCTGAAGCTTAGCAACTTTCTTTTAATTTCCAACATAAAGGTATTAATTTGTTCTTAGGCCAGCATTGTCCTTTGCCTTGGAGGAGTTCTCCCCCTTCGTCGCTAGTTGTCCCCTTCACCCTAATGCATGTATTGTTGTGTCCTCACTTCATCTTCGTCTGCTCTGTCAACCAGTCTGAGGTTGTTTCTCTTGCAGCATAGACTGTCCCCTGGCCATCCTAATCATCTTGCTGTGCCTTTTCACACTCACTAGAATCACTTGTCTCAGCTGAGGTCTTGCGCTCTGCCCAGTAATGTTGGTACTTCTCCATCCCACCAGAGAGTTTCCCGTGATCTTATTTGACCCTGTTTTCAGACTTACCATATTGATAACGTACACGCATCTAGAGATCAACCGATTCGTCTGGGCTCTTGTACTGAGCTCCGCTGCTGGAAAGGGCTAACTGGAAGTTCTTGTTAATCATCTCTAAGCGTGTGACCATGCAGCTTTGTATTTCCACACTTCATCTGGTTTCTATTATGTCAGTCTGGATGCTTCTCCAATTCCATGTGGAAACTCTACTTCTCCCTGCGTTGACTGTGCCTCCTGAAGGTCTGTGTAGTTCAGAAGTCAATTTGGATTCCTAACGAACGTAGACCAGTACTTGGACAAATTGCAGCAATTTTAACTTCTTTCCAAAATGTCTCCAACTTGGAACGCATTTCATTTCTGTTTTAACTTTAACCAGATTAACAAAATTTAGTTATGCAGATGCAGTTGACATCAATCTAACAGCCTTGTTCAACCCACTAGCTGATTTACAGACAATTGTCTAATTACCTGGCAACACACGTGCTTAAGTGACTGGAACTAAGGTTCATTGAGTGTTCAAGCTTTGATTCTCTATTTTATTTCATTCTCCTTGCAAAAATATCACTGTAATAGTGAATTCACCCTGATGGTAGTACTGAGCTTTTTGATGGAAAAGTGGTAGGGAGGAAAGCAGACCATATGTTTTTGTAGACACTGGCTTGCCCTGGTAGTCCTTTGTTAGTAATCCACATGTTAGTTTGTAGCGGACCATTCTGATGCTTCTCATATTGCCAGCTCCTGAAGATGCTTGCTGACCCCTGCTGTGCAGCTGGTCTTTCAAAATAAAGAAAAGGTGACAGAAAGCATCCAGACATGTTGTATAGCTGCAGAAGTAACTCTTAAAGAAGTTTCCTCTTGCTTCCTAACTTCAGATGCTGGCTCCTAGGCAAAAGGGATGGGGATTACAGCCCAGGGTGTCTGTAGCAGCTTCGCTGAAAGGCGCCTGAGAAGATGCTCCGTGTACTGAACTGAACCTCTCTCCACTAGGTTCGAGAGCACTGTGCAGGTTGGCAAACTGCAGGACCTTATCAACCGAAGTAAGATGGCGAGGTGTAGAGGACGATTTGTTTGCCCGGTTATTCTGT
Organism: Chroicocephalus ridibundus; assembly: GCF_963924245.1. Classification (NCBI taxonomy): domain Eukaryota; kingdom Metazoa; phylum Chordata; class Aves; order Charadriiformes; family Laridae; genus Chroicocephalus; species Chroicocephalus ridibundus. The sequence continues at coordinate 19,595,140 of NC_086293.1, read as the reverse complement.
ACAAGGGAAAGGTAAAGCTTCATGGGTTACCTATCTCAACTTAGAGAATGACCTTTCTCCCTGCCGTTTGAACTGTGCAGCCATGTCTTCAGTTGGTTGTCACCTTTCTGAATGCTATAAAAATCTGTTCTTGGGTACAAGCAGGCAGCCTGTAATAGTAGGTAGCATTTGCTATCTAGGCTGCATAAGTCATCTGTGGGGGCTTCAGGCTATTTTACCCCTCCACGTCATGAGCATTGCACGAAACAGCTAACATTTTCCCCATATTTATGTTTCTTCCTTCTGAAGGACAAAGATATTTGGTCTTTGAGAGGGGAAGGACAACTGTTGTCGCTTTCTGCCCCTTCTTCTTCCCAGCAGTGAGCTCCCTTTGAATAACTTGTCTCTCTGAAGAGAAGTTTCCCTTGTCTGTTCCCTGGGGAGGCAAGATTGCATAAATGGTCTTGTGAATGTGTGGGCTTGTCTACAAGGGGATCTATAAGAAAGTGAAATTAGATTCATTTTGATGTGGATTACTTAAACTGTATTGGAGCCCTGTAGGAGTAGTCTAATTTAGAATTTAAGTAGCTTAATTCAGTTTTCTTAGTTCAATTTAGAAGCACCATATGAATAGCAAAATCATACCTGTGACAATTTTAATCTAGCTTGACTGAAGCCATCATGGGCTGAACCTGCTGACCTTTTCCTGCGGGAGCGAACTGCCTGGAGTCGTACTGGGACCATCCATAATCTTATCCACAGTAATGTGGAAATAAGGCTCAAGCAGGGTATTAACAGAGCATGGACATCGCTAACTTGGCAGGAATTGACTGTATTAGTGACTTGGAGAGCTGGAGATGAAAGTGTGATTTAAAAACTAGCTACAGATAAAGGCACTTGGGAGTTCCATGTGTTTGGAGAACTCAATCTGGACCAGGGTTGGAGGGGAGACTGCTGAGAGGTGGTAGCTGTAGGTACCAACCATTTCTATGTAATGTGACAGCAAATAGTTCAGAGACCTGTTAAGGGAAAGACTCCTGGTGGTTAATAACAAAATCTTCCTCCAGCATATTTGCAGATCAGCAACACTGGCCGGCTGGGGAGAGCTCTATGGGCGCACTGGCTACAACTATATCTTCTCAGGTGAGTGGGGGGCCGTGTGTGGCTGGCTGCCTGGTTAGGCTGGGACAGTGTCTTAGACTCAAGACCAAGCTCTTCCTGAGAGCAGGTGCGGAGCTCTGGCATAGACCCATTTGTATCAGGCCCTGCATAATAGGGCAAAGCCTGAAATCTGTCCGTTTCCAAGCACCATACTACTGGACAGAGTGCCATACCTCATAAGAAGCAGCAGCAAAAGAACTTGAGGCTGAAGAATGAGCTATGGGAAGCGTGTAAGCAAGTAAGGCAGCCTAAAGGAGTTGCGCTACTGATCCCCAAACATTGGGGATGGGAATAATGGAAAAAAGATAAGAACTTACTATTGCTTGGCTAATCATTGGGAATCAAATCCTGCTACTGGCACGATATAGCAGATGCTAGGGAAAGCTCTTTGGGGGAGTATTGGGTGTCTGTAGTGTGGAACCTGAAGCTTGGCTTAACAAAGCACTGTGTAGCACTATTGGGGCGTCGTTTTGGCTGGCAGTCATGGGTTTGATCTACCTAGGTCCTTTGCAATGACAAAGGAAAAGTGGTCTACGTTAGAAAACGGGCTCTTCAGGAAGAGGAAATGCAGGGAAGTATTGAGAGCACCGGTGTGTAGAGAGAGGGCACCAAACCATGACCTTTTCAGGCATGTGCATGTCTTGGCAGATTGGGGACTGTGTTGGTTTATACAAGTTTCAGTTCTTAATGCCTTCCTTGCAGGGGGTTCTGACGATGCTTGGGCAGATGCAGAAGACATTTCAGAGGAAGATTCTGCACTTAGGTTTGTATGAACCACTGGGATAGAGAAAAGGGAGTTCGAACCAAAGCTGACTGGCTCAGCCACTCAGTTCTGCTCTTTCTTAGGGTGGGCTTTGGGTATAGACTTGAGACCATCACCAAGTCTTATTTCCCTTGCTTTTGAAAAGACTCTTGAATGCTAATGGCTGGCTGAACCCAGTGTAACTGAAGCCTGCTAATCTATTGCCAGAGGGAAGGTCTGGAGACAGGAATATATAAGGCCATTTAAAAAGGTGTTTGAATTACACAGACGTGTTTACTTCATCAAAAAGTAGATCTCCAGGCTGGTGAAATTGTTCTGTGTCTTATGTGTTTGCCGCAGAATGGAGTGAGATGTGGGGAAGGACCCTAAGCATGAAGTTTGCAGTATCAGTTCATCGCAGAGTCTGACCTGTGGAGACAAGGCTCGTGCTATGCGGCTTATGCCTAAAAGCGGTTCAGGAAAGAACTGTGCCAGTGTTGTGCAAAAAATCAAACTCAACTCGGTCAGTCTTCCGTGCTCATCTTGCTTTGCCTTGTTCTGTGTTGCAGGAATGCAGACTCCCAGCTGTTTGACAAGGTCAGAGGACATGACATCAAGCTGCTTCGATACCTGTCTGTCCGATATATCTGTGACCTGATGGTGGAAAACAAGAAGGTGAAGTTTGGCTTGAAGTGAGTCTGGTTTCATTTGTTTTTTCTGCAGGCTTTGGATGGCAGCTAGTAGCCCTTATTGGGCGTGCACTCAGCAGCCTGGGAGCAGTCCCTGGAAGATTCCTACAGCAGGATCAGTTAGTTAGTGCTGTAAAGAGAACCCCAAGGTTTTAGGCCGGAGAAAGCTGTATCGATGGGCAAGACAGCTGCTTTCATCTGTCTTCTGCAGTCTGAGTAGGTTTCCTCTGTAGAGCTTGCGGTGATGTGACTGTCACCCTTTCAGAAAGGGGAGAGTAAAGGAACCCTCTGCATGTGTATAGGAACAAATAGAGGTATTTATTAGAATACAAATAGAGCTACAAATAGAGCCATAGTATTTTGGGGCTGTACTTGTTTATTTGGATGTGTTGAGTAAGTTCTGCCCCTGCTCACTCCTGAGTGAAGTGATTATGCAGGGAGATGCGACAGGTAGCTTTTTGTGTGCTAGGGTCTCCATGAAAAATACTCTATAAATATCTGCTGTTTTCTTCTTGTCCTCTGCAGTGTGACGTCTTCTGAGAAGGTGGACAAAGCTCAACGTTATGCTGATTTCACGCTTCTCTCCATCCCATACCCAGGTACAGGACTGATGTCCAGAGGGACCCCCAAGGGACAGGTGACAATCCGTTTCTGGGGACTGGGAACTACCTGTGTGTGTGTGTGGTGAAATCGCTGTGGCTTGCTGAATGTTTCCTGTGCTCCCTCTGGAGAGAAGATCTTTTAAACTAAGAACAGTGCGACGAATCTGGATGCTCTGGTGCTGTGAGTCAGCATTAGGCACTCTTTGAGGTGGCAAAATAATTTCTCAGCAGTTCTAATGAAATCAAGCATGGAGAAAAAGTCCCAGAGGTAGAGCTGGGTTAACCCATCTTAACGATGGCCTTTGACGCCCCCGCAACTCCAAACTACTGCTTGATGCAAATATATATCTTGCTCTCTGTTATATAAAACCCCAGTCCTTAAAAGAATGTTTTCCAGTCCTCGTGTTCCAGAGCGCCGCTGTAAGGTATTCTCCGTGCTAGACAGAATTGTTCACCTAAGCCTGCAAGGTGCGGCTGAGATGCAGACCACTCCAGCCCGTCTCCCTGGCTATATTAGTCCCTGTGCCTAGCAACCGCTGCTGGGTCACTTGCTGCACTCTCAAAGATGAGCTGAACGTTGCTGCCTGCTGATGTCAGGCTTGGTGATGGGATTGGATGTGAGGCTGCTGTGCTTGAGATGTGTCTGCGAGAAAGGACTCTTCTTTCTCCCTTGCGCACAAAGAAAGCGAGGGGAATAAAAAAAAACAACAAACCAAACAAACAATACAACTGTTACGGGTGTTCCAAACGCAAACTTTTCCTTGATTACTAGTTGTTGTTGCCCTTAGACATATTTTCTTTTTTAAAAGAAGTGGTTTTCCTTTCATACGCAAATTAGCGACAATTCAGAGAATCTGCATCGATATTTTATCTGCTTTGCCATGCAGATTACCGAGGCGTACAGAAATAAGAGTATTACTGGTTTCTGTGCCACAGGTATACGTTGCAGCCGTGTGCCTCGTCGAACTTAGAGCATGGGAGAGGCAGCGTACACGGGTCTTCTGTGGAGTTTGTAAAGAGTGAGAAAGAAGTGATTCTGCAGAGTTGAGCTGTGGAGTTGTTACTTTATGGGGATCTGCATATTGTATGCAGTGTGCGGTGATGGCCCTTCCTCTTCTGCCATCTGGGACAGCTGCTGTCTTTTAGCAGCTTTTTACTGCCACGCTAGAGGTAAACCTTAAAAAACTGGAAACTCTCCCTGCAGATGTTGCCTGATTTCAGCAGTGCTGGTCCAGAGGGGAATGTTGTTATTCTGTTAGATCTAAGGCATACACATCTAAGGATCAGCAGTCCCTCTAGTGACTGGCCAAATGCCATCATACATTCTTATTGATGTTCCCAGGTTGGCACTGAAGAGAATTTCTATTTTGTAATTTGTCTCTAAAGTTATTCTGAGATCCTGTTGTCTTAGGTGAGCAAAGCAGTATCCGGATGTGATTGTCTCAGGTGAAAGCCTTGTGTTAAAATGGTTTATCTGTAGAAGCTTTTGTGCTCTCCAGTGCAGAAACCCTCTTCTCCATTTGACTGGTAGTTGGCATTTGTTGATGCCAATACTTATTGCCATAATCCCCAATTCTTTGCTTTAAGCCATTGTTTAATTGGAGTTAAATCTCAACTGACAGATTGCTTCCTGACACTGTAGTTTTGAGGGCTAGTCCTGTCCTTGCACAAAGATTATTTTTTTTGACATTGGAGTTTTTTGTGACTTGCAGGGTAGGAATCGCTGCCTGTGTTCAGTGCCTGGCACAGGGGTGTCTTGGTAATGTGGGCACTTTGGCACTCGTGGGCCTTACACGCTGCGTCGGGAGGTGTTTCTTGTAGCTTGCAGGCAGCTGCAGTACTAATGGTGCTGCTCGGCCGTGACTAAGTGACTGCAGTTTGCAGCAGAGACTTCAAATAGTTGTTTGAGAAGAATGGCGTCGAAGGACAAACTTCGGGAGGGGAGGGCTTGGGGGAAACCTTGGCAGTGGTTATGTACCTGCTTCCTTCAGATAGAGCAATTCGCGTGTTTGAAAGAGGAGACTGAAATGTGAGAGAAATCACAGCCGCCTCTGACAGAGCCCTTTCTTGTTACCTGCAGCAGATGCCCTGTGAAAGCTGGCTTTCCCCAGGGCTCTGCCAGCACCTCCTTTTGCTGGTTCCCTCTCACTCAGCGTGCCAGGCTGATGCCTTAGATCTGTGCAAAAGCCAGTGGCCCTGGGAAGGATAGCTCTTGTTTGGGGAAGAATGAAATCAGCCCCTCAAGCTCCCCATTTGCTCTGCGTTTGGAGTTTGCCCTTTGCTCTGTGAGTGTGTTCCCTGCTGAGTGCTCTGGGTTGTTGCTGCTGGGAGGCCGTGCTGCACACTGTACTCATGATTACTGCTTTTCTCTTCCCGCAGGCAGCAGTTTTGATTGATTTGGTGCTCTGGAGCCTGGGGCTGCCAGCACTTCCAGTCCCACGGGCACTTCAGTTGTTAGATATCAGTTAGCTGAACGGTTGTTCATTATTTCTTTTTCTTGCAGGCTGTGAATTTTTTAAGGAGTACAAAGACCGGGATTATACAGCTGAAGGTCTCATATTTAACTGGAAACAGGTACATGGATATTACAAAATGGAGAGCCGTAGGCTTTACTGGGCTTAAGTCTTGCCTCAGAGTTCCTGAGCAATGGTGTATGTGTCACGTGCTTATTTCTGTGCACAAGGAGGAAACCAACAGGGCAAACAAAGCAGATAGCGAATGTACTAGATTACTCCTTCATTGTAAAATTTGTATGTAAAATAAATGAGTCATCATCCTGAAGTCCAGGATGCTTGACCTCTCACGGGAGGTATGAGTTGCTCGTGCTTTTGAATCTGATACCTTATTGATAGCCTCTGTTCTTGGTTCTGTCTTTGTATTCTGTCTCCTGCTGAGGGAGATGGTTGAGTGGAGTAGCCCTACAGTAATTCAGAAAGTAACATGACTTTCACTGTTGGGAGCACAGAAAAGCGCCTCTTGTCCACTAGTCCTTCTAAGAGGCTATGAGTTAATCCTGGCCACTGCAGGCTTTTGCATTCAAAGATGCTTTGAGGTGCTTTCTTCTAGATATGCACTGTTTGGTATTTGTTTTTTCTGGAGCTCACTGCCTTCAAGTCACGGCTTTTCTCTGACCAATTCTGTTTGTTGGGTTTTTTTTCAGGATTATGTAGATGCTCCATTAAGTATCCCAGTCTCTCTGACCCAATCTCTGAATATCGATTGGAGCGAGTACCAGGTGAGCAAAGCAGGTGTGTCTGTGGGAGGTCAGAGATTCAGTCGGGAAGAGTCAGTAAAGATTTGAAGTCTGACTTGCTCCTGTTGCCGTAATCTGGCTCACTTCATAGCATCCCAGTGGGAGCGAGGCTGCAGACTTGATTGTTCGTAATAGCGATGGAAATCCTCTACCCAAAAACTTCCTGGCTTGGCGTGTCCCGAGGCAGCTGACTGTAATGTCAAGTCTTTTTCTGTAGCTTGCGTAAAGCTTTCAATCCATTAGGGAGATAATGTCAGTAACGAGGGGAAGGAGCGTGCCAGCAAACAGAAAGCAGTATTACTTGTTCACAGTCTTAGCGAGGCACGTGCCTGCAGTGGGCATTCTTCCTTGGCTGCGGAGAGTCTTGAGAGAGAACCTTCCCTTATGTGAGCAGTAGACAAGTGACGAGGCACCTTCTTCATGAGTGTACAAGGTACCTGTCCTGTGAGAGGAGAGCAGAAAATCATGATCGACCGTACTCTGACAGTGTCGCAAATGATAATTGAACTCTTCTGTTTGCCCAAGCTTCAAGGCTTACCTTTGTTCATACCAGGGAGCGTTGCCTTATACTGCTGATTAGTGTGCTCCATTTCACACATCAGTGGACCCAGGTTTTGTGATGATTGACTGTGCTGGAGCATGTCACGCTCCTATGCTCTGTGTCTGGAAGCACCGCACAAGTAGCAGAGCTCCCTGTGCTGGGCCAGTGTTTGTTAGTCAGTGGTGTAAATAATGTTTAAGTGCCAGCATAAGCAGAATCACGGAAAAGTAGCTTGCAGCGCTGAAGCAGAACTAATGGGACCACAGCTTGTTTATGGCTAGAAACTTGTTCACTAGAATACTGAGCAGCCAGTATTTTAAAAAGGATATTAAAAATTGAAGAGGGTGTAATAAATAGATGTAGAAATGATCTGACGACTGGAGATGGTGCTTCACTTAAAGCTGAAGTTCTCAGTCTGTTTAGCTAATCACAAAGGTGATGGAGGGTTGTCTTGATTAATGTGCGAGTACATTTGCAGGGAGAAAATACTAATTCTAAAGCACTCTTCAATCTGGGGGGAAAAAGCTGCACAGGAAGCAATGTCTGCAGTCTGAAATCAGACCTTCAAACGAGGAAAAGCGGTCTTGCGTGTTGTTTTTGAGGATGATCTGTTGGAACATGCCACTAAAGGAGCGATGAACTGTCACCCCTAGCTGAGGTGCTTTTCTGGACAGGACTGTTGCCAAATGCGAGCTTCAGGCTGTATTTGGGGCAACTGAACAAAACTTTCTGGTTTGTGATGTAGAGAGAGCAGACTGGATGACCAGATGATTCCTTCTGGCATAAGCACAAGATTGAGTTGAATCGGGCAGATAAGGGACTTTGGAAGTATGTGTTTTTCTGCCCCAGGCTAAGCGTATTCCCCATTTCCCTACTCTTTTGTTGCTGTGCAGGCTTCACGGCAGAGCAATATGTTCTTTGTCTGAGAGTAGCCTTAAGTGTGGTTACACGCACACGTGCACGCATGCAGGCGCACAGCAAGTGTTCTGTTCCTGGCGGTCAGATGTCACTTATCTCACGATGAAACGTGTGTCCCTCTCCTTGCCTTTTCCTTGCCAGTGCTATCCTACTTCCTTGAGCACGTTCTGACTCTGGTCAGAGTGCTGAAGTTCCCTGCATCTTCTCACGATGCGGCGGTCGAGAGTGGCATGCTTGAGCTTCTTCTGATGTTTTTCACCTGCATCTCTTGTGGTGCTGGAGCCCTTCTGTGTCGCTGCTGCTACTTGGGCGTTACTGCAGAAGTGCAGTGCCTGTCTGGAGCAGCCGGGAGTGGGTCACGCCTCTGCGGGCAGCCTGCTGGGGCCGTTTACGAGGGCCAGAGTGTTTTGAGCAGAGTGCCTGGGTTGTGGGAACGGGCTGCTGACCTTGGCCTGCTCACCCCATCATGCCACTTGCATCACATACACAGCTGTAACGTGGCTGCTGGGCCGTTTGGTGAAGTGCACGCGTGCCGGGGGGCTGTGGAACTGGGTCAGCGCTCAGCAGGTGTTTGCTGGCTCACGTTAGTCTCTCTGAGCATGGTCTGCTTGGAGCTTTGGGGCTGCAGGCAAGCAGGTTCTGTGCCAGCCAGGCAGACAAGAGAGATACCCTTTTATTTTTTTTTATTTTTTTTTTTTTCCCTGCCTGGATTTTTGTCCCAGAGTGCCTTTTGTAGATGATGGGGGGGATTGATTAGAACACCAAGGGACTCTGTCACTCTGAGGAATGGCCATGAGGCTATTTCTGTGTTGCTCTTCTTCTGGATAGAGAAGCCAAGAGCATGGTGGGCTCTGAACTGCAGAGCAGCCTTTTGGCGTGGGCAGACCCTTACCATCAACATTTCTCTTTCTGCAGAGCTGGGACCTTGTGCAACAGACACAGAACTACCTGAAGCTGCTGATCTCCATCATCAATAGTGACGGTAAGGCAAACTCCTTGCTCCCAGTGGTCTAACTGGAGCAGTTGCTGTCTCCAGAAGAACAGCTGATGGTATTAGTACCGCTCTTTATGGAGAGCTTCATTTCCCTCCCTTCAGAACAGGGTGATGGTCCTAGCATCTCAGGGCTCCAGCTCCCCTCTTAGAGAGGGACTTGCTGATCCCTTGCAGACCCTCTCTTCCCAAGAGTGAAGGGATATTTGAACAACTTTACCTAAAGTTTTAGTGCTTTAAAACTGAAGGGAAGAAACATTTGTTCCTCTGCTTGTTGACTCTTGCTCTTAATTTATTGGACATCTGTGGTTTATGCCCCCAATCTTACGGTGTCATTAGGTGCCTGTTTAAGAGCCCCTTTCACCCTCTGTCATCACAAACACCCCGACTCCTTGAAGGGGGTGTATTGCTTTACGTTGGCATCCTGTTCCCTCTAAGCACTGTGACTTTGTACCTACCGCTGTTGGATAGATGGAGCCATGGCAACTGCGTGGCCAACTACAGGCTCTCCTGCAGCAGTTGTGTTGGGACACACTGCGAATTTTCTGGAGAGCATAGGAGTTGTGCCCTGCGTGTGCCTCTGCTCGGCGTGTATCAGTAGGAATGTTGGTGAGACTGAAAAAGTGTTCCGTTGAAGTAGGTTTTTCTCCTACCTGAGAGAGTGGGTTGCAACTGAGTAAGTGTATGTTCTGGGTAGCAAAGTGATGTTCATGGCTAGTGACTTTGTGTCCTGAGCAGCTGTCAGGACCAGGACAGCACATCCACCAGGGCTGCTGACAACCCAGGACACTCTGAGCAATTTGTTGGCCGCAGTATTCAAGACAAAATGTTCTGGCTTCGTGGCTGAGCTCTGCTCTTGAGCCTGGGCTGTGGGGACGGAGGGTAGCTTGTCTCTACATATTTGCCATAAAGAGAAGTCATTGCTCTTGTTGTAACATCCTTTTTTTTTCCCTTCTCCTTCCTACCCCTGCCTGGAACAGATGACAGCGGGCTCCTGGTGCACTGTATATCCGGCTGGGATCGTACTCCTCTCTTCATCTCCTTATTGCGCCTCTCCTTATGGGCTGTGAGTACCTGACTGACCTGCTCTGCTTCTGGGGGAAACTGCTGGGAGGGTGAGTGACTGTGTCACCAGGAAGTGGTGCTGGAGCAGTTAATACTCCTTTTGACTATCATGGCTTCAGAGAGGGTGTGAATTGGCTTGAATGTGGAGTCCGACATGCTGTCCTGCCATCAGGCATGGTATCACAGGCAGGTGGGCATCTTAGATCACCATGATGGTTTTCAGTAGATCATGAATTCTCAAGTCCCGATCCCCAGGGCTGCTGCCTGAAGGGTGTTCTCGTTTCCTTTGCAGGATGGGCTGATTCACGCGTCCCTGGAGCCGTCTGAGATACTCTATCTGACAGTGGCCTATGACTGGTTTCTCTTTGGGTAGGCACATTAAGTTTTACTTGCATATGCTTCCCTGTGCAGCACGTGAGAAGCCTTCAGGGGGTCATCTTTGCTATTTGCTCACAACCAAAGGTGGATGTTGGGGCAGCTCCCAGTGAGCTGTGACAAGAAAGGATGACACCTTTTTTTTACCTGGAGGCTCAAGCATGTGGCTGTTCTTGACAGCTTGTGCTCCTCTGCTGATTCTGGCTTCCAGCATTTGACTGGGCTTCCCTTGCTCTCTTTCCAGGCACATGTTAGCTGATCGACTCAGTAAAGGAGAAGAGGTGAGTGTCTGGTCTGGGGCAGTGGCCGAGCACTGCTTTTTGTTCTCAGGGTACTTGTTTACAGTAGCAGCATTTGCTGCCTGCTTCTGGTAGTAGTGGTCTGGCTGAGTTCTAAAAAGATTTGTTCAGGTGCTGGAAATATGAGGTAGGAGCCTTGCTCCGTCACTTCCTAATGCATAAGTTGTGGGAATGCGTTTCTCTCAGGCTGCAGTTTGGTTGGTGGTCGTCAGTCCTGCCAATTCCCCTGCTGTGCCATTAGTCTTCAGGCCCCTGGTGAAAGGATGCTAAGACTTGCTACTCCACTCAGCAACGAGAAGGGATGCTTAAGGCATGTGACTCTTGGGAGCTTGAAAATAAAGCTGTATAGTCTTATGCGCTTGTCCTGACTGCCGGCCCTCCTGCCTGGGTGCTGCAGCTGCATGTGGCTTGCATGTCATTGCGGGCTCAGGGAGCAGCTGGTGCTGGTTCCAGTGTGTGTATTTTGGCAGGGTGTATCTGTGGGTGCACAGATGGGTCTGGGAGGCAGTTGAGATTAGTGGAACTAATTCTGTTCAAACCTTTCACTATTTAACAGCAAAAAATGATTGCTCTGACTACAGTTGCAGTTCACTGCAATATCATTTTTGGATAGAGATCAAGAGGTGGGGAGTACGTGTAACCCTGTTGCTAATCCCCTGCTCCTCAAACTCTCACCTCTAGAGAATCCCCTGCCTCTGAACAGCATCCCCCCCTGCAGAATGCAGAGCCAGGACCCTGGCCTGTTTTCCATCTCTCGGGGGTCTAGGACCACTGTATTAGTGTCGCTCCTCCCGTTCATTCCTTCCCCAGAGCTCCGCTGGTCCAATCCTGGCAGTTCTGCTCTGGTGCCTGCCTGGCCAAGGGTGGAGTCGGTAGCTGGAGCAGGACGGGGGGCCCATGGCTGCCTCTGGCCCTCCCTGCTCCCCGCTGCAGGAGAAGGGCTCAGCTCTGTGCAGGCGGATGGGGTGGCAGCAGCACAGCGAGGTGAATGCCACAGGGCATGAGCTTGGGACTGCAGTTGCTACAGGTACTGCGTGCTTACAGCTGTGATACAGCTGTGCTGCCGAGGTGGAGCATGCGGCTCTAACCCTGCTGGGTTTGCTGCTTGCCTGGGTGTATAAGGAGCTGCTGGGGACCTTCCCTTTTCCATTCTGCACAGATGGCAGAAGTACCTGCCGTGTGCTTGCGGCATGTGTGCAAGGCATTGATGAGGAGATTTGTCGTACACCTTCCTTTCTGGGCCTCCCTGTGGCAGGGAACAGAGGGTCAGTTTAATGTGTAAGAGAAGGCCCAGGATGGGATGGTGGCAGCCCATGGCATATCGGAGGCTGGTAGCTGCAGATTTCTTGCTGTCGCCTTCCTGCCAGCGCCTCCCCACCAAGACAAGAGGCTGCATGGAGACTCGGGTTCATTCCTGAACCGCTCTTCTCTCTCCCTTTGCTCAGATTTTCTTTTTCTGCTTCAATTTTCTGAAGCACATCACCTCTGAGGAGTTCTCTGCTGTGAAGTCGCAGAGGTAAGAAGCCTGTGCCTGCTGCTGCATGGGCTGCAGAGCCAGGGAGCTTGTTAGTGCTGTTCCTTTGGGGAGATGGAAGCCCTGGTGTCCTGGCCCAGTTTTCTTTAATTTATTCTGCACTCTGAAGGCTGCAAAATGGGGCCGAGGCTTGTGAGGTGCCACGTTGTGCTCTGAAAAACTGTCCATGCTGAAATGTGCTCTCCGCTTAATGACTGTCCGTGGCTGCTTTAGCACGGGTGAACCCGGAGGTGTGTGCTCTGGCTCAAGCAGGCTGCGCAGCAGGCTCCATCAGGCGCTGCTGGGGGGAGCGGGGTGGCTAGTTTTTGACAGACCGCTGAGCATTAACCCCTTCCTATTTCAGGAGGGGCAGAAAGAAGCAAAACCCACCCTGCAGGTTCTGAATAAGCACATGTGTGCCTGCAGCCTGTTGCCACCCTCTCAAAGCACAGGGGGTGTGGGCTAGGACTGTTAGGAGAGCTGGGTACCGCACACCGGCCCCATCCCCTCCCCTCTGCCCCTGGGGCACAGCGAATTCCCCGCTGCTCTGATCTGCTGCGTGCTACAGAGATCTGGCTGTGGCCAGCCTCCACGCAGCCCTGAGGGGTGGCTGAGGTAACTTTGTCTTTTCTTTCCCCAGAAGGAAGAGCTTGCCACCTGGCTTCACCCTGGAAGAGATCTGCATGCTCAGTGAGTGCTGCTGCCGAGCATCAGCACCCCTGGGTGCTGGTAACGGTTGATCGCTTGGGGGCTTGGGTTCCCAGCATCAAGGTGACTACAAATGGGTATGCTTCCCTTGGGGCCTCGCAAGAACGCGGCCCCAGGGCACGTGGGAAATGTATTTCTTAAAGGGAGAGAAAGTGAGCGAGACCAAGCTGGCCTTCAGGTAGTTCTGTTTTCTTTTCTCTAGAGCAAAGAGACCGAGGCAGCACCACAAGTCTGAGCAGTGACTTCTCCCTGGGGATGGAAAGTTCTCCTGGAGCAGCTGGGAGCTTCACTTATGAAGCAGTGGAGCTGATGCCAGCAGGAGCACAGGCTCAAGCAGCATGGTGAGGACATAACCACTCAGTGGGCTGCAGACTGAAAGGGACAGGCTCTGGGCACAGGAAAACAGATATTTCTGAAGTCCCTCGCCCTCCAGGTCGCCTCTCTGTGGCATGGGTTCCTTACTGTGGAGGGAGGAATCTGGCTGTCAGAGTTTTTGCTGCAACTCGGGCTGCAGAACTTCTGCACCAAAAATTGGAGACTTCCCCCTGTTAATGACTGTGTCAGGCTTCTGTGGGGATGCTCCCAAGTCTGTCCCCTCATGAGAGTAAAGCAGCTGTGTTTCATTTTCACCAGCTTCACTGTTAAACTTCATCCAGAAAGGATTTCATTACTTTTAAAAGATGGTTCCAAACTACCAGAAAAATGACATTTGGCATCAGCCGCCCCAGGGAAAATGGAGACAAAGTTTAGCTGCCCCGAAATGAAGCTTAATCAGTTTGTGGAAGAGATTGTACAGGGAAGTGTCTGCAGATAGTGGAAGGTGGGATGGGTGGCCAAGAATCCCCTCTAAACTTTAGCCCCTCTAACAGCGCAAGGTGTGGGAGCTGAAAGCAGGTTTCTGCCTGCAGCACTGCTTACAGATACTTCTGGGGGGAGAATATGAAATTCTTGGTGCTCCCTATTGATGGAGGGTCACACAGGACTCGCCTGGGGATGCAGGTGGCTGTCTGGAAGCGGGGAGCGGGGAAGGTGTCTGGTGACTCTGCTGCACTGGGACGGGTGTTGTGCTTGCTTGTGGAGTTTCTGATGCTGTTTAGGGATTTCAGAACCTTTCTGTAGGGTTGCCCCTGTCAGTTTAATTCTTCTCTCCTCTCCCTCAGCACATGTGAAGATGCTATTTTATATTGCAATTATTTTAAATTAAATCTGGGTTGTGCTGGAGGCAGTTGAAGTCCTCTGGGACTGAGCCTGCAGCCATGCTAGTGGCAGCAGCCTTTCTAAAGCACATTGTGATTCAATTTATAAAATGCTGAAGAAGGGGGAGAGAAAATCTTCCTGCAGAATCACAAAACGGAGATGGGGAGCCCCAAACTGCGTTTGCCAAGTGAGCAGCAGAGAGTCCTCTTTAACACGCAGCTCTTGCCTATCCACAGCAAAGTGACTGCAGCAAGTAGAGAACAACTTTTCACTTGCCTGGCTGCAGGGTAGTAAACTGGAAGCATTTACATTGCTCTGAGTGCTCAGGACATACAGGCTAGACCCTGCAGCATGAAACCTACGCGTGATCTGTATAGGATGTGAAGTGCCCAGAGCATGTTGGAAGGGATCTGCTGCACTGATGTGTATCAGCGCTTGATTTTGTGACATGTTTTCTAACTCTGGTTTGCTTTCATTCCTGTTGGGGTTAGCTGCTGCTACCACAGGGATGGTTCCGGGTCCATGCCATGGGCATGAGCTTCGGGAAGGGAAGGTTGTGATCCTTGCCACGAGTGCTTAGAGAGGGGATTGGGCGTGGATGTCTTGCTGCATGGCTGCGTAGTCTGGAGAACAGGTAGGGCTTGCTACAAGCTGGGTGAGCTGGGCTGTCCGTAGTGTGAGGGAGGAAAGGAGGTGATGTGCTTCATTGTCTTGTCCTGAAAACAGGTGGCCCCGAGGTCTCCTTGCAGGGAGAGGGATTTGTTTTTTAGCTGTACAAGCCCGTTTCTGCAGGCTGCGCTTGGAGATGTTGGCAGCTATGATAACATGAGATGAATAACGCTTGAGAGAGGCTGTGGTGTGATGTTTGAGGGTGGACACACTTCAAAAAGTGAAGAGAGGATATTGTGCTTCCCACTGTACAATGAGCCTGTCTTTAGCTGCACTTGCTGACAGTGCTCGAGATCTCAGTCAAAGCCGAGGTGCCCTTCCAGATTCCAGGAAGAGCAGTGTCTTTTCTCCTTGAGTTTGCTTTAGACTTTTCCTTTTCACTTGTGTACGTAGGGAGGTCTTTGTCCAATTCACTGTGGTTTTGGAAGGGGAGAAATTCTTGAGTCTCTTCCAGGAAAAAAAAAAGAGATGTAAGAAAAAAAATATCTTCTGAACATGGAGCAGCAGTGGTGTGAATTAATGCCAAATACGTGTGCCGGTTTGGCATGTAGCTGGATGGTGTTGTGAGCTTAGGCCTGATGCAGCAATGGACAGTGAATCACACCCGAGTCTGAACGTGCTGGCTAGAAAAGAAGCCAGAGCAGTTCTGGGCTGTCAGCACAGGGAGAGGACTGAAACACACCTGCATCTGGAGTGATTGTTGGCTCTGAGGACGTGGTCAGAAGTGTGGTCAGTGGTGCCTGAAGGGAATCACTAAAAGGGAAAATAACACTGGTGGTGTGTCCCTGTCAACCTCGTCAGTGTGCGCAAACGCCCACCGGGGCTGAGCTTCTCGGCTGATATACTCCGTAGAGTTTAGAGCAGATTGAAATGGTCTTTCCCTGCTGGGAGGCCCCTTGCTTGAGGCATTTTTACAGCTAGACTAAACAAAGCAATCGCTGTATGTGTGTGGGCTGATGCATTCTCCTGTCTCTGATTTCCAGGTCACGTGGATGGTGATCTATAAAAGAATGGGCTAAGATGGGTTGAGCTCAGTGTACCACCCGTGACTCATGGTTCCTTGGAAGGGAGGAGGGCAGGCTCGGTGGGAACAAGAGCTTGTGGCTGCTGGCGTAAAATCCAGCCTGTTGTGGAAAGGCTTCCTAGTTGCAGTACAAGGGGAAAGCCAGCTTTCTCACCCAAGTCCTCCGTCCCACAGGAGGAAGAGTTGTGCATCGTCACCACAAGCCGTGCTCTGGAGCAGGGCACAACAGTCTGAAGACAGGCTGCCTTCCACAGGGATGGTCGAAGTCAAGTCCTCCAGCTCCTCCTCATCAACCCATTCTGATAACTTCCTGAGGATTGGAAGCAGCCCCCTAGAAGTGCCCAGATCCAGGTGAGATGGGACAGAGCAGAGCATTTCTCAGCAAAGCGAGTGTCTGGTAAAGGGAGTGCGGAGCTGCACTTGTGTGCCTCTGAGAACCCTGGAGCACATGGGTTTGATCTACAAATAGACCTCAGGAGGCCTGTTCCTCTCTAGCCTGACCTTTTGTGAAATGCTGGCCATTAAACACAGACACTCCTGCCTCGGCCTGTTTGGAGGAGTGAGGAACTGTGCCGCTAACTGCTAGGTGTCTGTTCTGCCTGTCTTCAGTGCATGCCTCAACTCCACCAGCCCTGACATCTCTGCATCCTGCATGCTTGGAGCTCACAGCGCTTTCTCTGTCAAATGCATCCACAGGGGTTTGAAATGGCTGCGTTGTGTGGGGGAGGGAGCCTTTCAAGCCAAGCAGACCTCACTTCGCATCTGTCCTGTCCCCATTTCCACCTGCTGACCTTCCTGATGCTGAAGGGTGCAAAAACTCTGGGTGCTGGTGGCAAGCGGAGGTAGAATCCGCTGCGAGCAAGCTGCGAGCACTGTGCTGGGGCGAAGGGTTTCACCCAGAAGGCTGTGTGTTCCCGCTGTGCAACCAGGGAATGGGGACCCTGGACCTGAGCTTAATCTCATGCCATAACAAAGGATATTCTGGCACCCTTCTGGAGTCTGATGCTGTGGTAGGGCAAAGCAGAGCGGTGAGCTAGGCTAGGGAAGAAAGAACAGAGCCTGTGGAGCAAACACCATGTGTTTAGGCCGACAGGGATAAAGAGGCTCTTAGATAAGAGGTTGCTGTTAAGAGCATCAAACGCTTGTGTAGTCTCCACAGGTTTTCCAACGAGGCTTTTTCTCTTGATTCCCTTCAGAAACAGCCACCAGCCAAATTTTAGTACTCTCTCGTCACATGGAAAATAAAATGACAAACAAGTAAAGCATTGAAAATTTATAAGACTTTTTTACCGAGTCTCTTGATTTCAAAGAATTGCTGTCTGACAGTTTTCATGAATGATGTGAACTGTTTTCGCCAGGGAAAGAGATCAATAGGATGTTTTTTGAGTTGTTGTTGGGGCCCACCTCTACATTCTCTGTAAGATGAAACAATTCTCCCAAGAAGAGGAAAAAAAATACGGGAGAAAAAGCAGCTTGTCTGGGGGGCTGCTTTTGTTCACGACGGTAATGCCACAGTTCCTATGTATAGTCTCCTGCCATTCCCAAGACCTGACAGGCTGTTCCGCCCTGGGCTGGCAGCAAGAATTCAGCAATGCTGGGGAAGAAGCTGTCTATAAACGCTTCAGCTGGACTCTGCTCTGCGAGAGCGAAGGGGAGAGACAGAGTAGGCAGAATGGCACGGCAGGAAGGGGCTGAACACCTTGCATTCCAGGGGCTCGGAGTTGGTAAAGCCAGCAATTATCTTTCCTCTGGCAGTGTCTGGATGAGTTGTCTATAAGCGTGTGGATTATGAGTGCCCGGTGGTGGCAGGTGTTCAGAACTGGCACCCCGAGGGCTTGAGGCAGCAGGCAGGTGTGGTGATGAAGTTTGTTACTGCCAGGCCAGAGTCCCTGGGGATGGCTTTTCCTTATGCCCAATATGTAGCTTGAGAAGGAGTTGCGGTATTCTGTCACTGTAAGAGGTAAATGTTCTGTGAATTCCACTATGAACATTTCTTTCTGACCTCTATGATAGCTTCTGCCATGGCACAGAGCTTTATAACTCTTCAACGCAGTGAAGTTGCACCAGTCCACCCCTAATCCCTGTTAACTTTTGTGAAAAAGGCAGCATGGCCGTGGAAAAAAGTTCACAGGGAGGGGGGAATAGGGGATAGAAGGAGAGCAAACCCCTTGCACAGTATGAAACAAGAGGACAGGAGAAGGGAATCAGTTGTGAGGCCAAAGCAGTGAAGTCAGCTGCATGCAAAGATGGTTAGGCTGCAACACTCATGCTGGATGGAGACTGTACACCTGTATGCTCTCCGTCTCTGCTGTCACCTGGGTTTCCTCGGCTCCTGTCAGTGTACAGGCTGGAGGAAATGAGCCCAGAGACCCTGCAGGGAGTGGGTGGAATTGTCAAAGCGATGGTCGAATTGAGTTTCTCTTTCAAACCAAGTCTTCTGGCACATTTGTGCTCCTTTGCCTCCTAGTCCGTTGCCAGATCAGCCAGACTGTGGTCTGTGACCTGCCTGCCTTCCCTGGGGTAACACTGCGAACAGCTCTGCTAGCGAAGAACTTAAGCAACACGTTGCCTTGTCAGATGCTGACATGGCTTGCATTTCTGGGGCCTGACCACGGTACATTTTGTCTCCAGAGAAAGGCTTTATAGCGTTCCACTTGGCATTGCTCTCCCTGCTCAGTCTATGTCAGTCTGAGTTTATCTGGTGAGCTCCATGCAGGCAATGGATATCACAGTACCTTCAGCCACCATTTTCCATCCTGAAGGAAAGGAGGAGTCCCATTTTGGGTAGAGAGGAGTGTATCTGTGATGGAAGGAAGGGGTAAATTCTCTAACCCCTGAAAAAAGGTGGGACTAGAATGGAAGGGCTGAAGCACAGAGACTGATCATGATGCCAAAAATACCTTTATCTCTACGGTGCTGCTGGCAGGTTAACACCCAAGGCTCTTAAGATGAAGAAACTACTATACTTGACTTCCTAATCCTCTGGTTGTGTGGCCATAGCAACAAAACACTTACCCACTGCAGCAGCAGTTGAGGAAGAATGGTTGCTTGTAAAATGCCAGCAGGCACCCTTCAGGTAGCTCACGTAAACAGCCCGGTCTGTGTGCTGGCAGGCAGGGGAGCTTCCGAGGGAAAGGGAAGGCAAACCAGCAGAGAGAGATGAGCAGGGCCTGGGAAGGGAACTGGGGTGTCCTAAAGGAAAGAGTCACAAATATTAACTCAGCCGGTGGGTGCCAAGCCGGGCCATGGCAATCTGCTGCTTCCATCATCTCACCAGCCCATCTTCTGAGTCCTGCTCTGATCCAAAGGTACCCATAAATCCCGGGATGGTTGTTGTTAGCCAAAGCAATACAAAGGCAAATTCCTAGCGGTCTTTCTAGCTTATCCCAACGTGATGGTAAGATCACATCTGCTGAGGGCAAACATGCATGAAGATACTGCATAGATTATCTGTACAGTAGAACAAGGTGCTTCTTGTTCTACAAACTGAGAACTCTGAGCGTGGCAGATAGCAGGCATTGACTGGAAATCCCTGTGCGCGAGTGGGTAGCAGCTTGCAGACTATGTTCTGTGTTTGCATTTGACACTAATAGTCTAAGTGTCCCATGACACTGCAGAAAAGCCCTGTATCTGTGTCAGGGATTTAGCGTGTGTGCACATTGCACTAATGTGGATTAGCAGCTGGATAATCTTTGGTTGAATGTGCTTTTGCTAAGTCAATTAAACAAAGCCCAAAGTACTGAGATCTGAGGAGTCGAGATCTGTAGGAGTTAAATCCTGGAGGATCTGCTTTGGTCAACAGCCACAGAGAACTCCCTTGGTGAAAGGGCTGCAGACAGGTCAGCTGTGGGTCTGGAGGGAGAGCTGTGAGCGCAGAGAGGGACAGAGGAGCTGCCGTCCCTTGGCTTGGGGTGTGTTTTTTGACAGTGATAAGACTGCATGCGTGCTATGCATCTTGCTTCTTACAGCCACCTGTCTTGGAAGCGGTATCTGCGATGTGACAACTCGGGATGGTGACCACAGCAGGACAGAAATTGTTTAGAGGAATGTTTTCTGGAATTATTGCACGACTATGCCACAAAACGGGCTTGCCGGCTGACACGTGGCTGTGCTGCAATCAGAAACGGTTGTGCTTGCAGAGGACTGGCTGCTTGGGCTGTTACGGCACTAACACAGCCTGTAGATAGCTGCCTGGGATTCAGCCAGGGCTCTCAGCACAGCTCTCTGCCAAGTTACTCCTTGCCAACATTTCCCACGCAAAGGTGGGAAGGGCTGCCCTTTGCTCCAGGTTGCCGCAGTCTGCCTGTGCGTACGGTATCTACTTAACGCTTCGATTTGAGGCACAGAGCATATGCTGGCAAACGAGCTGCTTCCCAAATAGTCCTAGGTGTGTAGAAATATGGCAGGTAAGCGGGGGCAGCGCAGGGCAGGATGAGAGCCTCGCTGTTGGCGCTTGGCGCTCGTCTCAGTTACGTATTAAGAAAGGGAAGGATCCCTGACTGTTGCTCTGCCTCCGGTATTGGCTCTCCTCTGGTAGGCGAGTGTCCGTGTGCTCTGAAATAGCCTGTCTTGTGCAGCATGTTGCATGGGAAGCACTGACCTAATTAAAAGGAGCTGTTCCAGGCTAGGAGCTGCCAGTTTATGGCCTGCTAGAGGTCCTTCCTTGTGTGAAGGAACAGCTTGCAGCTCATCTCTGTTTTGCTAATCTAATTTTGTTAATCTTGCACTTTTGAGGGAGTTTCTTCCCACTCGTGGACGTGAAGAGGTGGGTGTGTGAAGCTCACTTTCGTTCTCTTTCTGTCTGCCATTAGATGTCTGTGGCAGAGACAGTGACTTGGAGACTTGCTGCATCTCGTCTTCTCTAACCATGTCAGCTTTGCTGAAGTTGTCCAGCTGCTTCCCAAGAGCCTCCGCACTGCCCTCGCAGCTAGCCAGCCTCTGGCATGGCTGTAATGTGTTGCAAACAAGCTGTTCTTAAAGGCTTCTGGACTGGTTCTGGTGTCCCAGCAGCCCCAACTTGCTCTGTGGGCCTCACTGAAGCCCTTTCTGAGCCTCTGCAGCAAGACTTTACAAGGAGCCTTCAGGGGTAGAAATAACAAGAAGACTTTCACCTCTAGCATTGACTGGATTGCACGGGGATACAGTCACCCCAGAGATCTGGGCTTGATCTCAAGCCAAGCTCAGCTTTTAAGAAGCTCTGCTGCCCTTGCAGTGCAAACACAAGATTTCCCCTGCCATGCCTGCCCTGCCCGTCTCACCCAGCCTTGGCCCCACTGTCTCTCGAGGCTGTTCAAGATGCTTGCTGGTTGTGACACTTCCTCGGGAGCCTCCCTCGAGAAGGTGTTGGGTATAGAGGAGAAAGTCTGCCACGATATCTTAGCTCTGCTGGCTAGGCTCAGAGATCTAAGCCAGGAGAGAAATGACCTGGACTCACTGCAGAGTCAATCAGTTTATTCAATTAATCAACAAGTGTTTATTCGGCTGCCTGGAGGCGAGACACAGAATTGGCTGCCTTGAACTCCTAGACTCCTGTGCTATTAGGTTAGATGTGACTTGACTAAGTTTGCACAGCTGCTTGACAGGGTCAGGGACTCCAGGAAGAGTTAGAGGGCTAGAGAGACACTGAGTCAGTCTTGCAGGAGGTACACAATGCTCTCACCAGCCTGTCCAAGAAAGGATTCAAGAGGGGACTTGATCCACCTCCAAGAAGTGGTGTAAGAGCAGTCTAATCTTAGCTGACAACCATGGAAGGTGACCAGCAGCTGGAAGCTGAGGCCACGCACCCAAAGCAGGAAACGATTTTCTGGTCACCTTCTTTAGCACATATTTATCTGACCAGTGCGGCTGTTACGGGGCAAAGGGACATTTTTACTGTCCCTGGGGCCCTGGATTGTGTCTTATTCCTTCACTTGCCATGTGGGCGCAGTCTCCTGGGAGGCTCCTGATACTAGTCTCCCTTTGTGAGAACTGCTGAGCTCTGCTGAGTCCTCCACCTTCATCTGGAGATCCTGCCGTAGGCCAAGCCCTCCTCTGCCTTCCAGACTTGCCCTCTTCAAAACCTTTGTTTCTGCCTGGCCCCAAACCTGTCTTCTGATCAGCAACTCATTACTTTTCTGACAGAAACATGTCCCTGTCTACTTTCAGACCAAGCCCATTGCCTATAGACCTCTTCACTGCTTTAGCTCAAATTCTTGTCGCCATGTGTGACTCTCCTCTTTTTCCTGTCTCTGGCTGTGCTGTACTCTCAGGGAGACATCCTCCTCTTCCCTCTGCGCTGAAGCAGTGTTCCTCTATGCTTCTCCCTGGCTTCCTGCACTGTTTGCACTGTGCTTCCAGGATGACACCATACTCTGGGCCCAAATACTCTGCCGGTTCTCCTCCATCATGCTGTCTCCCTCAGCTTTGTCTTCCAAAGGCAGGGAGAGCAGTAGATGTCACTGAACAGCTGCTCCCTTTTCCTTATGAATTCTTTGCATCCCAGGGAAGGTTATCCCTGTCTGATCTCCAAAAGGCCTTTCTAAGAGTATATGCTGCAGTTCCGCTTTCAGTGAAATGCCCTCATTCTGATTGCGGTGTTACGTGCTCTAGGAAAAACAGCTTTTTGCGAGCGGGGTCTCTCCCAGTGCTTAACTCTTGCAGCACCTCTCTGAACCCCACTCCTCAGTTCATCAGGCAGCCAGAGCACAAGAGCTATACATGACAGGTGAAGCTCTGCTCTTCCCATTTTCTGCTGTGATACCTTTTCAGACCCCGAACTTCCAGACAGCGGCATTAGCCCCAAACTGCAGCTGCAGGAACATCATCACTGTGCTGGGAAGCTGATGTGCAAGGAGCTGTGTAACTTCCCCTTCTCTGCTTGTGCAGCCAGCTCAGGACCACGTTTCAGACTTCTCAAACCTGGCCGTATTGATCAAAGTAGTTAAATGGCAGGCTTGGAATTAGATCGACATTGCAAATAGGTTTCCTGCTGTGCATCTCCCCCCACCCTTGCCTTCCAGTCTCACTGAGGTCCTTCTTGCTGTGGGAGATCCTGTCTTTCTGGCTGTTCTCCTGGTCTCTTGGGGAGCAGCTGCAGTGCGCCACTGCTATTCTTAGCTGTGAAGACAGCGTGCAAGTACCTGGCCCAGCAGAGCTGGAGCTGGTGCACTGCTATCTGCCCAGCAGATCTCAGATAAATTATCCAGAAGATCTTGGGAGTGTGTAATTGAGTAGCTCGGCCACAGGCTGTGCTTCCAGCTACGTACACTCTGCTGTGCAGCAGGACACGGTAATTGCTTGCTCCCCAGAAACCAAGAGCTCTGGATTCATCTCAAGTGATTGCGCCCTCTTCTCTGAGATTTCGGAGGGACTCCTCAGATTCACTTACCAGATTTCATGCTTCCTGGTGGGAGGTTGCATACATCAAACAATTAAACTCCCTCGGCTGTTTTTCCTATCCTAAAGATGTTTTCCCACCTGGTTTCTGGCACAGTCCATTTTTCTAACACAGGAATGAAAAGGTCTTCAGATGCTGGGGGAAGGCCCTGGGGACGTCTTGAGCAGTGACTGGCTCTGTTCAGATCTGGAGTGATCTGCTTTCTAACGGCTCCCGGACCAAGGATCTCTAAGTCTTCCTCGGCACTAACCAAGTCACAAGCTTGATTCTCCGTCAGGCCTTGCTGCTGCCCTGGGATGTGCTAACCACTACAATAAGGAACAGGGGGATGCCGCTTGTGCAGCACGACGTCCACATCTGCGAGGGATTTAGGGCTAGGACGTGCCATTGCATCTCACTAATGGGCTTCACGGTTCTGCATGGCCATCTGCTTCTTGCTGGCTCTGTCCTGTCCAGCTCCCGGTGCACTCCTGCTGCTTTGTCAGCCCCGGCCAGCTTGTCTGTCCCCTTGCTTTCAAAGGAAAGGCTTGGCCTGGGGCCCAGCCAGAGCTGCATGTTGCACCCTGGTCCCCAAGTGTCAAAGCTGCTGGCGTAGGCGCTGCTGGCTGTCAGCCCAGCAGGTCCCTGGCACCAGCGTGAGCGAAAGGCTTGTGGCTGAATGACCTGACTGATCGCGCCGTCTCCCTCTCTCTCTGCCCCAGATCGGCGGACCATTCTCTGCCCGGATCTTCCGTTTCCACAGACTTTGGCAGCTGGCAGATGGTGACAGGGTGTGGCAGTATTCGGGAGCAGGCAATCCTGAGCGCGGACGCCTCTCTCCCTTGCAGCTTCCCGGATGAGTTCTCTAGCACTTGCCTGTAAGTGTCTCAAACGCAGGATCTCTCCTTGGGTCTCTCGGCTGGCGGCGAGCGCTGGAACTTTATCACCCTGGCACTTCTGAAGAAGCCTGGGAGCCCATAACAAGCTGTCCTGTCTTCTCTTCTTTGGTGCTTTCCATCCACAAATTCAGTTGCTGAGTGCTCTGTGCTTATGCTGAACTCGGAAAGAAACCAGCATCTTCTCTGGCTAATGACGGGGGGACACTTTGCTTTCTGTAGGAAGAAGAGGCTTTTCTCTCTTCCCTGAAAACACTGAATTTGGGCATAATTGAGTGCATTTGAGGATGCGTGCTTGTCAGGACAGGACTGGTAACCCAGATTTTTTTGCTTTTGAATCTTGTTCGTCTCCATCTCCCTGCTGGGGTTAGATCCTTGCTGCAGTAAGAGAGGGACTTTCCTTCTGTCACCCTGATTTTTTTTCTGATCGCATGCAGCATCCTTTGCAAGTGCTGCGTCTGGCCAGTGCAGAGCAGCAGACGCCATGCATCCTGCCGCGTGAAATGGCTGGGAGGCAAATGTTCCTCCCCATATAGAAAGCCACCCCGGTGGAAGCTTGAAAGACAGGAGATGCGCTTTAATTGCTGTAAGAGGAGAACCTTGGCTTGTGCCTTCAGGCTGCAAACTCTCTATCAAGAAACTGAAATGGCAGACGAGGGGCTGCCGCCAGCTAGCTGTGCTAGATTTGTGCTGCCACACGCTTGCGGTCCCTTACCGGGATCCGAGTACGTGCTTTGGAGGCAGAGGGCGAGCGATGTGAAAACCAACATGTCCTGTGAGCTGGCTGCCCTGGCTCGCCTTCTCGTGGGCTGTGCGCTGTTCTGCCGAGCAGAGCAGCTGCCCCCACGTTGTTATGGTGAAGCTACAAGACCCATGAACTGGCAAATCAAACATTCACGAGAGATGTCGGACATGGCCTGGCTGGGATTCGCTCTCCTCCTTTCATGAGGACGTGCCGAGCTGCTCCTGACGTTGTTTGGAGATGGGTGAGGGAGCAGAGGGGACTGAAGGATGGGCATCTGAATTAACGGCCTGAACTTGGCTGTGCTTGGTGGCGGCTGATCACCAGCAAGTTGTCGCTGCCCTTGGATCTAATGTCAGAATAGGGAATTCGGTAGAGAAACGTGATTTGAAGTTGAGCTCTGCATCGGCCTGTGCTGAGGCTGTAGACTCGTGCTGTTTAGAGTCTGGCTGCTTGGGACAGCCGCGTTCAAAGGCAGGGGAACAGCAGTGGTGCTTCTCCCTTGGGTGTGCAGCAGATGCTGTGAGTGCTTTGCCCTGTTGAGCTCTCCACTGGAGCTGTGGGGTGCTCGGGGGCTGGGGACCGCTCGACTGCGGGTGCTGGGACCAGAAGCTGTTTGGAAGGGGTGAAGAGTTCCCAAGGATGTTGTGTTGAGCTTGACCCAGGGCCTCCACTCTCTCTGCTCTGCATCAGCTCTTGTTTGGTCAGGAGCCCATTGTGGTTTCATCCCAGTCTTTTTGCAGCCCAGCACAGGATGAGTTTTTGGAAAATTAAATTCCATTTAAGTTCCCACTTTACATCTCAGCTGGCAGCAGCTCGATGAAGGTACGCTTTTCACAGCCTACTTCTTGTGCTTGTGTGGGGCTTGTCAGGGCTTACTTTGAGCTGGGGCTTTGACAGCCTCCTCTCATCCTGCACCCCGAGCTGCAGGCGAGCGGGCAGGCTGTGGGAAGTGTAGCGGGGCAGAGCGCCATGGATTTGGCAAGGAAGCGCGACCTGCCTCCCTGGTTGAACTGCTGAGAGTGAAATGGCACAGACGGTCTGCGGGGCTCGGTGTTGGGCAGTGGTTAACTGCTTCACCCAGCGCCTTGGAGTGTCTCACTCCATGAAAGAAACCTAAACAGTTAAATACAAAATCTGCCCTGGAAAGAGGCGCGCGAGGCAGAAGATGCGGGACGTAACTGCTGCACGCCCTCGCTTACCTCTGCGTGTGACATCTAAGATCACTGTACTCGGGTGCAAGTAAGTCCCGCTTTCATGTCGCTTATTTTTAATGCTAGCAGGTTTGCGAGTTCCGCGTCCTAATTAGGTTGCCAAAAAAGCATCTTTTTAATGTGTTTAGATATGTTGCCTTTTTTCCTTCGCCCTCTGGCTTCTCTTTATTATCAGGCCCTGTAAACAGCGGCCTGGTTGGCTGCCTCGGCATCGCTTGCTGTTTATAGGCCTCCCACCATATCCTCTTGCTGCTGTTTCCGGACCAAAGCTGTTGGCTGTGGGTGGTTAACACTTCCATTCAAATGAGCTGTGCCAATTTATAGCCAGCCCGGGCGCTGGAGAGATTAAAGAGAATTTTTTATGGGGAAGGTTCGCGCTGTGCCCTTGGAGTGACCTTTGAGGAATGTCTTATTCTCGCTGGGAACCACCGGCACGTCGCAGAAGCACCGCAGCAAGAACCGATTCAGGCCGGAGCGCTTAGAACAGCTGCCTCTGGACCCTAGTCTTGCTTTCCCCTGCTCCCTCAGCGGAAATATTGCCTTCCCTCTGCTTTCTTCCCCCCCGCCCCTAACCAGGTGCGTGGATCAGCTGGAGAGGAGAGCAGGACCCCGGGGACGCCGTGCCCTACTCTGCCGGCAGCCCTCCTGCTTGCAGAGAGCAGCCGTGCTGGGGAGCAGAAGTAAAACGCCGCTCGCCTCTCCTCCTTCCACGCCTGGAGCGCTCCTTGGGGCTTTTGTCACCTTGTCTGCCCCCTCTCTTCCCCAAAGCTGTCTGTGCTGGCACAAGCGTGAGAGGCTGGGGCCAGGGGAAGTGAGGGATGCTCGCAAATAGGTTGGAAGCGACTGTCCAGGCACAGCACATGTGGACAGGCTCCATCTGGGAACGCTGAGTGAGGAGGGGAGGGAGCTGGCGCAGGGGCTGACGTCAGCCAGCGCCCGCTTGGCGAAAGCAGCACTTTCTGTAGGAACCGTGGCCTCGTAAGCAGCGTGGTGATGGGAGAAAGTTGGGGGGGTTTGGTGAAGGAAGAGACCCAGGGGAGAGCAGGAGGCTGGGGCTGCGAGAGGCTCAATGGGAGAAGGTTGGGTTGGGTTGGGCAAGGAGGCTGTGGCACCACTTGCCGTAGCTGGAGCCTTTTGGGGCGGGTACTGCCTTGGCCACTGGAGCCAGCCGTGCACCGTGGCCCTGCTGGTGCTGTGAGCAGAGCCCCAGCCTCCTGCCCCACGTCAGGAGTGAGAGCTGGGCTGGGGAGAGGGGTGGCTGTAGTTGCTGACCTCCCCCTGCTCTCTCCTAGGCTGGTGTCGGCGAGCGACCGCGAGTCCCGGCTGGAAGAAGTGCGTTCTGCCTTCCTGGCCAGCTACAGCCGGACCATCGGCCTGAAGGCTGTGCCCCCCAGCCCCTCGGGGGCCATCGGCGGTCTCCTCGAGCAGTTCGTGCGAGGCGTGGGACTGAGAGGCAGCAGCACGCTCTGAGCACAGTGTTCCTGGACCACTAGCTGGAGAACCCGGGACCTTGTGGGTCCCCCTGGCCGGGCTGGGACGCCCCCCTTCCCGGTGCGGGCACCTGCGGCACCTAGTGTCCACTGCCGCCCACCCCTGCCTGGGCCTGGGGGAGCGTGGGGGGGCTCCGACGAGTCTCTGCAGTAAAGACAACCCGAGCTGTGCCCTCTCCTGCCTCCTGTCTGGGCTGCGGCGGGGGGAGGCGGGCAGTGGGGCCGGGGGGCGGCGGCGCGGAGGAGCTGGGTGGCGGGAGCCGCTCCGCCGGGGGCGACGCTCGCTATAAATAGCCCGGCCCACGCTCCGGGAGCGGCGGCACCGAAATAGCATCGAGCCGGGACCGGGAGCCGAGAGGGAGCCCCCGGCGGGGCGGGAGTCGGGGCTAAGCATCCGCCGCAGCGGGCTGGGCTGGGCTGGGGAGCGGAGCTGAGCCCGCACCCCCGGGCGGGAGGTCCCGGTGGGGGTGAGCCGAGCCGGGACTGAGCACGTGCCGGTCCCCGGTGCCGAGCCCCGCGGTGCCCGGAGCGGCGCTGCCGGCGGGGCCGGGGCCGCCGTGCCCGTGCCCGTGCCGTGCCCGCCCCCGGGCGCGCCCGCCTCGGCGGCGCGGGAGGAGGCGGCGCGGAGCAGCGGCGGCGCCCGGGCGGGGATGGCGTCTCCGGGAGCGCTGGAGCCGGCGGCCGGCAGCGTGCCGGGAACCAAGGTGGAGCTCACCGTGTCCTGCCGGTGAGCCGGGAGAGGGGCGGGGGAGCGGGCGGGGACCGGCGCCCGGACACGGGCGGGTGCGGAACGCGCGGGGGTGCGCCGCGGGGTGCAGGTGTCCCGCAGCAGCTGCTGCCCCGCCGGTCAGTCCCCGGTCCCGGTGAGGAGGGTGGGCTGCGGGTCCTCCTCGCTCCTGGGGCACCGCTCGGTGCCGCGGCGTGTTCCCAACGCCCCACTGCCCGGCTGCCTCCCGCGGGGAGAGGTCCCGTCCCCTCCGCGGGGTCCCGGGGGACGCTGGCACCGGGCGCGGCTGCTCGGAGGGACCCGCTGCCCTCACCCGGGGCTGGGGCGCAGGACGGCCCCGCTCGGGGTGATGCTGGCGGGGCGCGGGGTGCCGCTGTGGGCTGCGGGCGGGCTGCCCGGCTCTGCCCGGCTCCGTGAGCCCCGTAGGGAGGCAGCAGGACCGGGAGTGGGTCAGCCTTGTGGCCCCTCGCGGGACAGGGGCTGCAGGAGAGGCGCTGCTCGGTGCCCCTGGCTCCCGGCGGGGTCCGAGGGGCGAGCGGTGGCTGCCAAGCCAGCCTGTCGGTGACTAAATATAGCCCGGCAGAGGCACCGCTGCCCTCGCTGCCCACAGCCCGGGGGTCCTGCCCGCAGGGACCAGCAGCAGCGGCCTCCCGGGCAGCAGCATCCCCCATGCTGGGGGGGTGTCAGGGAATGCCTATGGTCAGCCCCCTCGAAGACCCCTGCCTGGCTGGGCAGCTCTGGCGTGTCCCCAAGCCCTGCAAACTCCAGTCTGGGCCAGGGGCTGCCGTGCCCCCTCCCTGAAGCTGAGCCCCTGCCCTCCCTGCCAGCCCCTCTGGGCAGCGGGCAGCAGGGCCGTGGGGCCTTGCAACTGCGGGCGGGGGCCAGGGTTTGGTCCTGGAGATGGGCCAGGGCAGGGGCAGTCTTCGTCTTCGCAGCTCCCCTAGAGCTCAGCCCCATCCAGGGGTGCTGGGGGAGTGCTGGGGTCTCTCCCCTGTGTGCTGGGACCAGGGGAGCTGGCTGAGCCCTGCAGCCCCTGGCCATACCCCAGCCCACCCTGTGCAGCCACCCCCAGGGGTGCAGGAAGGATCCCAGCAGAGCCGGTCGCAGCCCCCGGCACTTTCCGGTGTCACACCGTGCAGAGGACGACGATCAATCGCTCTGCCGGCAGCTGCATCGGGGGCGCAGAGCTGGTCTCCTTTATTCTCACTTCTGTGCCCCGCCATTAGCCGCGCTCCCGCTGCCGGGGTGCGGCGGGCACTCAGCCGGCGCCGGCAGCACGGGGGAAGGTTTCATCCTCTAAATGGGTTCCCTGTCATGTTCAATCATCGTCAGCGCTGGAGACGCTGCTCCTCGCTCGCCCCGCTGTCCCACTGAACCCCGCGGTGGGAGCCAGCACATCGGCCCAGGGTGCCGGAGTGGCTTTCTGGCATGGTGCTGTCCCACGGTCAGGGGGGAGAGCACGGGGACCCACCACAGGGCCGGGTGGGTGGCACACAGGGTGGCTGATGCCTGGATCTATCCCCCCAGGAACCTGCTGGACATGGACACCTTCTCCAAGTCTGACCCAGGTGGGTGGCGGGACCGGGCAGGGGGCATGGCACGGCACGACATGGCACGGCATGGCACGACAGCCCAGCTCTGCTCCTCTCTCCGCAGTGGTGGTCCTCTTTGTGCAGGGCTCGGGGAGCAGCGAGTGGAAGGAGGTGAGCACGGCTCCTCTTGCTGGGTCCCTGGGGACATTCCCAGCCCTGTGCCGGGGGTGCTGCCACCCACAGTTGCCCCCGCTCCTGGCTAATCCCTGGCTGAGTTAAACAGGCCCATATGGCCACCCACATCCACGCTAATGATCCCTTCGCGTCCACGCTAATGATCTGGCCCCGCCAGCACCGCTAATCCCCCTGCCGGGATTAGCGCCGGGGCAGCTGCGATGGGGAGGGGTCCCGGGGAGGGGGCTGCCCTCACCCCTCTCTCTGCAGTTTGGGCGCACGGAGGTGATTGACAACACCCTGAACCCTGACTTCGTCCGCAAGTTCGTCCTCGACTACTACTTTGAAGAGAAGCAAAACCTCCGCTTCGACGTGTGAGTGGGGTGGCCGGGGAAGGGCTCAGCCCCGGCTCGGGGTGGAACTAAGCACCGAGTCAATAATAAATAATGATAATAAATAAGGATAATAAATAGTGATAATAAATAAGGATACAGAGGCAAAAAGCACAGATGGGTGGGGAAAGTGGGGCTGCATGCCAGGGCACCCCCGCGGGCACCGGCTCAGGTCTCTGCTCTCCCACCACCAGCTACAACGTGGACTCCAAGAGCTGCTCCATTTTAAAGCAGGTGAGCGCAGCCTGTGCTGGGGGGGATGCGCGGTGACACCCCGGTGTGACACCGTAGTGGGGCACCCCGAGGCTGTGCTCTGTGTGGGTGCTGTCAGGGGGGACAGGTGCCACCGGCGTCAGGGGGCTCTAACCTGCTCTCCATCTCTCTGTGCCCCATGGGGACTGGCAGAAGGTAGGTGCCCACCATGCACCAACCCTGTGGGGCCAGGATACACCACGGGGGTGGCTTTTGGGGTGCAGGATGGGTGTGGGGTGGCCGGAGGGGTGCAGGATGGGATCAGGGCACATGGGGTGCACAAGGGGGGGGCACAAGGAGGGTCCAGGGCTGTGGGATGTCCCAGGTGGCAAAGGGTGGGTCCAGAGCATATAGAGTGGGCACATGGGGTGGTCCTGGGGGTGCAGGATGGGTCCTGGGTGGGGGGCTCTTGGGGCACAGGTTGTCTCCAGGGTACTTGTTGTGGCCCCAGGGCAGGGCAGCGGCGGGTCCCATGCATTGGGAGGGCGAGGGGTGGGTGGGTGGGGGGGGGCTGTGGCAGGAGCCCCTGGGGTCTCATGGCGCTGTGCTTGGGGCACAGGACTTCCTGGGGCAGGCGTTTGTGGCACTGGGGGAGGTGATCGGGTCCCAGCGGGGACGCCTGGAGAGACCCCTCACGTGAGTCACGCCCCGTGGCAGGGCAAGGGGGGGGTCCTGCATCATGTCCCCAGTCACCCACCCCACGGGACTCTGTCCCTGCATGTCCCCTGATGGGGGCAAGCACCAACCGTGGGGCGCAAGCCCCAAACCCGACCCCATCTCCTGCCCCTGTCCCATCTTCCATGTCCCCAAGCTGATCTGGCACCTCTGCCCCCAGGGGGGTTCCAGGGAAGCGGTGCGGGACCATCCTGCTGCTGGCCGAGGAGCTCAGCAACTGCCGGGTGAGTGCCTGTGTCCTGGTGGCAGCTCAGCGGGGGTTGCATGTCCCCCCTGGCAAGGACGGCTGCTGGGGCCCGGGGCAAGGAGGTGGCTGGCAGTGACAGTCCCCATCCGCAGGACATCGTCACCATGCAGCTGTGTGCCAACAAGCTGGACAAGAAGGACTTCTTTGGAAAATCCGACCCCTTCCTTGTCTTCTACCGCAGCAACGAGGACGGCACGTGAGCGCGGGGACCCGGTGGGGTGGGCAGGGTGCCGGTGTCACCGTACGGCGCGCCCCGACCCTGCCCTGTCCCCGCAGCTTCACCATCTGCCATAAGACGGAGGTGGTGAAGAACACGCTCAACCCGGTGTGGCAGCCCTTCACCATCCCCGTGCGCGCCCTCTGCAACGGCGACTATGACCGGTACGGGGACAGGGACCAGGGTAGCGCAGTGGGGATGGCGACACGGGTGGCCATGGGGCCAGAGCGCCTCCTTCACAGGTTTGGCCCCGCAGCGGCAGACAGCTCAGAATTGAGTCCTTATTGTTTTGGTTTTTTTTTTTCTCTTTTGCAACCCAAATTACATAAAGACATCCCCCTCCTTTCCAGGGCCCCCGCCGTGACCCAAATTTCCCACTTCCCTCCCGGCAGAGATGCTGGCGGCTGGCAGGCAGGGTGCTCGCTGCCGGGGCGCTGCGGGGCTGGGTGTCCCCAAACTAGAGGGGCTGGGGGGGGGGGGCCTGTGCCAGCCAGGCTGGCGGCTCACCCTCTGCCCGCCTTCGCTTTCAGGACAGTGAAGATAGACGTGTACGACTGGGACCGGGACGGGAGGTGAGGCCATGCCCATGGGGTGGCAGGGGACATGGGGGTGCCACCACCGCTTCCCAGGGTGTCCCTCACCGGGGCGCCTGGCCGCGCCAACCCCACGCTCCTCCCGCAGCCATGACTTCATCGGGGAGTTTGCCACCAGCTACCGGGAGCTCTCCCGAGCACAGAGCCAGTTCACAGTGTACGAGGTAGGGCGGGGGGCCGGAGCGGGGGGGCCAGGGGACACCCCGCGCCGGGGCCAACCCACCCCTGCGCCCGCAGGTGCTGAACCCCAGGAAGAAATGCAAGAAGAAGAAATACGTGAACTCCGGCACCGTGAGTGGGGCTGGGGGGCTCCTGGAGCTCCTGCTTGCGGGGGGCCGGGTCTGACCCCCTCGCGGTTCCCACCAAGGAGGGGGGGGCCTGGGTCTGACCCCCCTGTGCCCGCAGGTGACACTGCTCTCCTTCTCCGTCGAGTCTGAGTTCACTTTCGTTGACTACATTCGGGGCGGGTGAGTAGGGGGCTGGGTGCCCCCGGCTCCCCGAGACCCCCCCACAGACGAGGGTCTTGGGGCGAGGACGGCGGTGACGGTGCAGGTGCAGCCTGGGGGTGACGAGGGGGCGGTGGGGCTGGGGAAGGGGGGCAGGACGGTGGCCCCGGGCTGTGGGGTGGTTGCTGGGGAAGCGGGGGTCCAGGCAATGGGGAGGGGACATACCATGCCGTGGGGCTGGAAGACGGCATCCCCGCGCCATGGGGCCGGCAGCCTCCCTCGCTCTCCCCCCAAGGACGCAGCTGAATTTCACCGTGGCCATCGACTTCACGGCCTCCAACGGTGAGTGCAGACGGTGCCGGGGCGGGGGGGCTGCATCGGCCCAGCCGTGGGGCAGGTGCCGACGGGCGCTGTGCCGCAGGGATGCCGTCGCAGCCCACCTCGCTGCACTACGCGAGCCCCTACCAGCTGAGCGCCTACGCCCTGGCGCTGAAGGCGGTGGGGGAGATCATCCAGGACTACGACAGCGACAAGCTCTTCCCTGCCTACGGCTTCGGCGCCAAACTCCCGCCCGACGGCAAGATCTCCCACCAGTTCCCCCTGGTGCGCCCCGGGGGGCAGGGCTGAGGGCAGACCCAAATCTCCCGGCTGTGGGGCAGGGCTGGCCGTGGGGTGCCCACAGCAGCTCGGTGGGGCAGGGGAGGACCCTGGCCGCATCCTGCCTCGGCATCCCACAGCTGAGGGGGGGGACACTGGGAGCTGTGGTCCCCATTCAAATGCCTGTCCCTGTCCCCCAGAACAACAATGTGGACAACCCCAGCTGTGCCGGCATTGAGGGTGTGCTCGAGTCCTACCTCCAGAGCCTGCGCACCGTCCAGCTCTACGGTCCCACCAACTTCGCCCCCGTCATCAACCAGGTGGCCGGGTGAGCACCAGAGGACTCTGTCCCCTTTGCCATCCCCAAATGCCACCAGTCCCACAGTGAAGCCGGCTGCCCCACACCAGTGGGGCTGCTGGAGGGACCCCGGCCCTTGTCCCCATAGGACGGCCGCACAGGTGACCGACGGCTCACAGTACCACGTCCTCCTCATCATCACCGACGGCGTCATCTCCGACATGCTGCAGACCAAGGAGGCCATCGTCACCGTGAGTGCACCCTCGTTGCCGTGAGTTCACCCCACACTGGGTGCTGTCCTGGCTGCCACCCTCCCTCTGCTCCACAGGCTTCCGCCTTGCCCATGTCCATCATCATCGTGGGAGTGGGTCCAGCTGAGTTTGAGGGTGAGTTGGGGCTTGGGGACACCAGGGAAGGGGGACAGAAACACCCTCCCTTCCTCTGGGACATGGTGTCCCGGAGGAAGGGACGGTGTTTCCATCCCCGGTGGCCACCCCACCGAGGCTTGGTGACACCAGCTGTCACCCCACAGCCATGGAGGAGCTGGATGGTGATGAGGTGCGGTTGTCCTCCCGGGGACGCTACGCCGAGAGGGACATCGTGCAGGTAACGCCGGCATTGAGCCTGGTCCTACCATGGGCAAGCGATGCTCAGCCCTTCGCTGACCGCCCCCCCGCCGGCAGCCGCAGGGTTGTTTCCAACCGGGCTGCAAATTTCTTTCCCTTGGGAAGTTTGTGCCGTTTCGGGATTACGTGGATGACTCGGGAAACCAGGTGCTGAGCATGGCCCGCCTGGCCAAGGACGTGCTGGCCGAGATCCCCGAGCAGCTGCTCTCCTACATGAAGACCCGTGACATCAAGCCTCGCCAAGCAGACCCCCAGTAGCTCCTCCAGGGGTCCTGGGGACGGCCAGTGGGGCGAGGACACACGTTACTCTCTGTCAGCGGGGCTGGGCTGTGGAGATGTGGCCCCACCAAGGGTGGGCATCACCTGCCACAGCCGGTGGCTGTGGCTGGGACCCTCCTGGCAGCGAGACCTTGGGGCTGGACGTCCCCAGCTGCCATGTCCTCCTGCGTGGCACAGCGGGGCTGGCTCGGACCGTACCGTCCTGCGGCAGCACGGGCAGGGACGGTGCCGGCGCACGGGCTGTGGGGCGGCCATGGTGCGTCCCCCCACCCCCGCCAGCCTGGAGGGGGCTGCCCCCCGGGGCTGGGTGCATGCCGGGGGTCCCAGCCCCGCCATCGCCTTGGGGCAGGGGCCTTCACCCCCGCTCCTCCCTGTGCCCCGCTCTGCTGCCCCACAGCCTGCCCCACGCAGCCGGGGGGTGCCGGGGAGGGAGGGCAGGCGGGCTCTGTACCGCGTTACCGACTGTAAATAAACTGCTCCGACCGGGTCTGCTGCCGTGATGGGGCCGGGGGGGGACACGGGGACACCTCCGGTGGGGGGGGCGCAGCGGGGCGGGGCTGCCGGGCGGGGACTGTGATTCGCGGCGGCAGATTCGCCTCAACCGGAGCGGCGCGGCCCGGCCCCCGCCGGCCCTTCCCGGGGCCTCCCCGCTTCTTCCGCCGCCCTCCGCCGTCCCCCCCCCGCCATCATTTCCCCCCCTCGCCCCGCTCCCCCTCCCCGCCCGCCCCGGCCGTGCCGAAAGTGCGGTTGCTAAGGGCGGCGCGGCGCTTTTACCCAGCGGCCGCCCCGCGCCAGGCGCCGCCGCAGCCTCCATTGTTGCGGCCCGGCCCGGGCCCGCCGCCGCCGCCGCCCATGGAGCCGCCTCCCGCGCCCGCCCGTTGAGCGCAGCCCCGGGGCCGGTGAGCGCGGCCGGAGGGAGGGAAGGAGGGAGGGAAGGGAGGGCGGGAGGCCGCCGCCGGGGCCTGGGGAGGGGGCGGCGGGGCGGGGGGTCCGGCCTGGCCTGGCCTTACCCCCCCCCCAACCTCGGCCACCCCCTCAGCCCCGCCATGGGCGTAGACTTCGACGTGAAGACCTTCTGCCACAACCTGCGGGCCACCAAACCCCCCTACGAGTGCCCGGTGGGCACCTGCCGCAAGATCTACAAGAGCTACAGCGGGATCGAGTACCACCTCTACCACTATGACCACGACAACCCCCCCCCGCCCCAGCACACCCCCCTGCGCAAGCACAAGAAGAAGGGGCGGCAGGCCCGCGCCGCCAACAAGCAGTCGCCCAGCCCCTCCGAGACCTCCCAGTCGCCGGGCCGAGAGGTGATGACCTATGCCCAGGCCCAGCGGATGGTGGAGGTCGACCTGCACGGCCGCGTCCATCGCATCAGCATCTTCGATAACCTCGACGTGGTGTCCGAGGACGAGGAGGTGCCCGAGGAGGTGCCCGAGAACGGCAGCAATAAGGAGAACACGGAGACCCAGAGCGTCCCGCCTAAATCTGGCAAGCACAAGAACAAGGAGAAGCGCAAGGACTCCAACCACCATCACCACAACGCCTCAGCCGGCACCACTCCCAAGCTGCCCGAGGTGGTGTACCGGGAGCTGGAGCAGGACACCCCCGATGCCCCACCTCGCCCCACCTCGTATTACAGGTATTGTCCGTGGCCGCGGCGCGAGGAAGCTCCCAGGCGGCTCTAGCTCATGCCCTGGGTCTGGAGGCGGAATTGGCCCTGCTCTGTGCAGGCGGCTTGTCCGTGGCTCCTGGAAATGGCCTCCAACTGCCTCTCCTGGGTCCTGCGGATCTGGCCATCCCGTGGCTGCAGGCTCTCGGAGCTCTGTCTGGCGTTGGGCCCCAGTTTTGAGGGGTCCTTGCGCTTTCAGAGCGCCTGTCACTGCTTAGGTCATTGCTGGCAGTTAGATCGCCTCACTCATTCCTTGCTGGGACGGCAGGTACAGTTATAACAAAAAACGAATGCGTCCTGCCTTCCCCATTGCTCTTCAGAGGTGTGCTGGGATAGCTCTAGAGCCCCCCCAGCACCAAGGTATACCCATAAAGATGTAACTATTTGCGGGCTTAATGTGTCTTGGTTGTCCTACGGTTTTCCCATGTGTGATTTGGCAAGTGCAGTGGCCCAAAGTAATACCTCAAGCAGGGAGTTAATACTGAACCAAAGTAAGGCTTGTGTGGTCACTCCTGCTGTCCTAGTTGCCACATGCCCTGAGAAACTGGCACCGCATTCCAGGGATGGGATAATGATGTTATTTTGTGTTGGGGTGTGTTGCAAAAGAAGTGTCCCCCTGAGGTGTCTGCGATGTCGCTTGCTGCGATGGTGGGGGGTGGTTGTTGTCAGTCGCTGGAGCAGTAGCCTCGGGGTTCCAGGTCTTTCCTCTCTAAATAACATCCCCTCGCCCACAACTGGGAGTGAAAGAGAAGAGGGCGCAGCCGCACTCGCCATCATTAATGAAACTTGGTGCCTCCATGGCCAGTTACTGTTGAGTCTTGGGCATGAGGCCGCTGTCTCCAGAGCATCTGGCACCTGCTTGGTGGCTCACGCATGCTCCCATCTTGCGCTGATGAGTCTCCAAGGTCTTGCCTGTTAGATGAGTGTTATTTTGTCTGTGTTGTGCCCGATGCGCTGTTGCACCACTGCGCTGCTCAGGGTGTAGCAGCACCTCCCGCTCCTGCATGTTCCTGCCTTGTACCTGCTTTTTTTTTTAATTTGACTTAGAGCTTGGGTGCAGCATTTAAATGTTCCCTCAGCCTTGGCCTGTGGGAGTTAGAGTTCAGGAGCTCCAAGCCCCCGCTGGCTGTGCCCTCACCCTCCTGCGCTGTCCTTCCAGGTACATCGAGAAGTCAGCAGAGGAGCTGGATGAGGAGGTGGAGTACGACATGGACGAGGAAGATTACATCTGGCTGGACATCATGAATGAGCGGCGGAAGACCGAAGGTGTGAGCCCCATCCCCCAGGAGATCTTTGAGTACCTGATGGACCGGCTGGAGAAGGAGTCCTACTTCGAGAGCCACAACAAGGGGGATCCAAATGCCTTGGTGGACGAGGATGCCGTCTGTTGCATCTGCAACGATGGGGAGTGCCAGAACAGCAACGTCATCCTCTTCTGCGACATGTGCAACCTGGCTGTGCATCAGGAGTGCTACGGGGTGCCCTACATCCCGGAGGGACAGTGGCTCTGCAGACGGTGCCTGCAGTCACCTTCGCGAGCCGTGGACTGTGCCCTCTGCCCGAACAAGGGGGGGGCCTTCAAGCAGACGGACGATGGGCGCTGGGCACACGTGGTCTGTGCCCTCTGGATCCCGGAGGTGTGCTTTGCCAACACCGTCTTCCTGGAGCCCATCGACAGCATCGAGCACATCCCGCCCGCCCGCTGGAAGCTGACCTGTTACATTTGCAAGCAGCGCGGCTCTGGGGCTTGCATCCAGTGTCACAAAGCCAACTGCTACACTGCCTTCCACGTCACCTGCGCCCAGCAGGCAGGGCTATACATGAAGATGGAGCCCGTCCGGGAGACGGGGGCCAACGGTACCTCCTTTAGCGTGCGCAAAACTGCCTACTGTGACATCCACACGCCGCCGGGCTCCGTGCGCAGGCTTCCCGCTCTTTCCCACAGTGAGGGGGAAGAGGAGGATGAGGAGGAGGAGGAGGAAGGGAAGGGCTGGAGCTCCGAGAAAGTGAAAAAAGCAAAGGCCAAGTCTAGGATCAAGATGAAGAAGGCACGGAAGATCCTAGCAGAGAAACGAGCCGCGGCACCCGTGGTTTCTGTGCCCTGCATCCCCCCGCACAGGTAAGGCCCGCCACCCTCACTCGGCTGTGGAGAAACTTCTCCCTTTCTCTATGCCTTGTGTCCCGCTTTCCGTGCAGGTGTTATCTTGTTCCTCTCCTTAGCTTTTCGCACAGGTACTTCTCGCTTTGTTCTCGCAGAGGGCTGTTGGTGGTTTCCTCTGGGAGTCCTGCAGAGAGGCAGGGCGATGCACTGCCCCGCAAAGGTGTCTGGGCTCTCAGCGGGGCAGGAAATAGCTGCTGTTAGTTTAACGGCAGAGAACGAACTTGGCTGGACGCGTCAGGAAGCAGCTGGGGGTTCCCAGTGCTCCTTTCCTGTTGTGCTGACCTCAGGCGCCAGAGTAAACTGGGGAGGGGGGAGGAGGGCTGCTCTCCTTTCTGCTGAGGTTTTTTTTCTCCTGGGGCTGTGCTGGGAAAAATAGGGAGGTGTGGGGAGCGATTCAAGCCTGGGAAATGGGCTAACCCCGGGGGTTGTTTTGACTCTGGAGCAGAGAGGTCTCGTATCGGGATCCCTGTGCCCTGCTGAGCACAGATCATCCATCCCAGCAACCGCTTACCCCTTGCTGGGCTTCCCCAGTGTTTTGTGCTAGTCGCAGGCAGCAGCTCTGCCTCGGTGCTGCCTGTCGGAGCCGGGCCAGGCAGCAGCGATGCACAGGAAGCCTCTGCACAGCTGCCTGAAAGGGATGGCTGGAGAGGACCAGGACTTCTGCCTGCCAAGGGACATGACTGTCATGAGGTTGGCTTCACAGCACGAGGGTAGCGTAGAGGCTGTCAGGAAGATACTCGAGGCCTCACCAGGGGTTGTCCCAATTCTGAGGGCTTACGGGAAGGTGCAAACACTTGTTGGTTACAGGTCTAATCACTATGTGTCTTTCTTTGGTCTGATCATTGGGCTGGTGTGTAAGTCCCAAAACATGAGCATTTAACAGCCTTGCCAAAATTTGTCAGTGTGGTTTATAACTCTGGGTGCCCTCGGCAGCATGTAAAAGCACATAGAAGCACCTTAGGATGGTTTTGGATCTTGCCGTCGCCCCGCAGCAGGCATTGCATGGTCAAATGCTTTCGTGCCCAACCTGCGTTTTGCCTTTGTGGTTGTCAGCCACCACGCCTGAGCTGCTGAGCTCTCCTCCTACCCGCAGCAGGAGCTGTGCCGGGAGTGTAACCCTGTGAGGCCCCAGCACTGTCCCTGCTGTCAAACATGGCTGTGACGGTGCAGGGACGTGGGACTGCTACTTCCCTGCAGACCCTTGAGACCATCGAGGCTCCTGTGCGGTCGGAGGGGACCACGCAGAAGCCGTGGGTTTTGCTCTCTGGGCAGCATTATGGTGACTTGTGGAGGCAGGTCTCTGCTACACGGTTACTGGCTTTTTGCCACAGTCTGTTTGTGTCCCAACCTTATGTTATTGCTCACTCGGGGCTTGCTCTGTAGCTGGAGCCTCTTTTCTCATGTGCAGACGCGTTGGCAGGCAGTTTGTAGGCTCTTGCTGCTATCGTTGTGCTTGCAGTGAAACCCACACTGAGCTAGAAGCTGTTAACCTCTCCCCAGGCCTTCCTGTTGGGATTAATTATTCTTCAAGGGCTGTTGCCAGAATGCCAAATGTCTTCCTGTGGGAGCTCTGCTTGGCTGCTGATGGCACACGAGGCTGCTCTCTCCAGCCTCTTCAGCTGAGGCTGATGCAGGTCGGGTCATCCCCTGCGAAGAGCTGTCCCTGTGAAACCTGGAGATGCTGGGGGTTTGTCCCTTTGGCTCACTGCTAGCAGGGCATCTCTTTCTGGCCTTGCTGAATGAGCCTGTCCCGGCCCCTCCAGGCTTCCTGATGTTGTAGAGAGTAGGAGAATGCCTTCTGTGGTGTTTTGGGCTGTTTCGGGTAGTCCTTCATTAGCTCATGTAGGAGCTCTGTTGTGCTCATGCCTCCCGTTCTCTCATCAAGCTTTGACAGGTTTGGTTGAGTTAGGGGCTCCTTGGGGCTCGAGGTTTGTCTGGTAGTGTTTGGCCAGGGCCTTTGTCACCATGGGTGGCCCTCAGACGGGTAAATAATGGGTTTAGGATAGCAGTGCCAAGTGCTCGCAGTCTTGGGGACTGTGGGAGCTGTTAAAGGTCTAACCCCTGATGCAGCTGTGTTGTACCCTATCCTGGCACAGCCTCCCCCAGGATTTTGCCTGAAATTTGGCAGAAGGTAGAAGGGAAAAGTCTGTTTTGGAGAGGCCAGGCTGGATGGTTCCAGGCGTCCTCTGTTGCAGCTGTCTCAGGGGTGCTGCTGCCCTGTGTGACTTGGTCTTACAGAAATTCTTGTCACGGGGAAGGGTGTTCTCCACCCGAGGAGCTGCTCAGCTGCTCTCAGGTGGCCTTGCTGCTACGTCCCCCCAGCCAGGGCTTCCCCTGCAGCAGCGAGGCTCACATTATTGATGGGGTCTGTGGTTTGTCTCCCTTCTTCAGGCTCAGTAAGATCACAAACCGTTTAACCATCCAGAGGAAGAGCCAGTTCATGCAGAGGCTGCACAGCTACTGGACTCTGAAGAGACAGTCCCGCAATGGTGTCCCTCTGCTCCGCCGCCTTCAGACACACTTGCAGTCACAAAGAAACTGCGACCAGGTAAGGGCTGCTTGTTGGGGTGCTGCAGGGCATCCCGGGTGTGCACGTGTGTGCTTCCTGCGCCTTCGGAGCTGTGGGCTCAAAGCCTTTGCTGCATGCGGTGCCTGCAGGCACAGAAGGGGGGCCAGGGGTACAAGCTCCTGGGTGAGGAAAGGGCAGCCCCAGCTGCTTTTGCTGCTTCACCTTCTCCGCCGCTCTTGGTGTTCAGAGATTTACCAGGTGGCGACGCTCTTGGCAGCCTGCCACAGGAAGGGAATCCTGCCGTCTCACACTGCCACGCAGAAGTTAGCTTCTTCCTCATGCCTGCGTTTAGCCGGTGGCAATGGCAGACTTGTCAGAAATGTCTCTAGTCTGAGGCTGCTGTGTCAGCAAGTGCAGAGAGAGGTGGACGGAGATCTCCAGAAACAGTCTGGAAGGAACCAAGACTTTGCTTCCAGTTTCTGAAACCGCTCCAGGAGCGCTCCCTGTGGGTGATGCTTCCAGCCCACTGTCTGCCTCAGCCCTTAGTCAGTACTTCACAGATGTGAAGTCTCTGGTGCCAGAGAGGAAGATTTTTCTTTTGGCTCCCTGTCTGATCTCTAAATCTTTCTTTCTGAGCCCTTTAAATAAAGACTGTGACCAGTCAGAGGTTTCTCATGCCTTTTCCCCCTCTCATTTTAATTTGCTGGAGAAGAGTTGAGACTGCTTCTGCTCATCTTTGGCTACGGCAGAATAAAAGTCAGCTTCTTTTGGTGCTCCAAAAGTGAAAGCAATCAGAGCCGTGTTCCCTTTTTGCCCTGTTGCCCTTTGCCAGAGCTCTGAGCAGTAGCACAGACCCTGGTGTTGTTGATCTGTGCTCTTGGGCAACTGCAGGCAGGTGGTCATGTTAGAAAGAGTATTTCCAGAGGCTTAGGATGTCCACCTCCTGGTGACTAAGGAGCAGGTATTCAGCTCTGGCCAGAGGTGGGACTGTTTCTGAGTCACCCGCCTAGGTTATAACAAGGGAACTGGGACCTTTGCACCGGGGAAGAGCCCCAGCACACGGTCAGGAAGGTGTAGATGGGAACACATCTCCTGTCAGCTCATGGTCTCTGATGTTCCTGCAGAGAGACACTGAGGATAAGAACTGGGCCCTGAAGGAGCAGCTGAAGTCATGGCAGCGCCTCCGCCATGACCTAGAGCGTGCACGCTTGCTGGTGGAGCTGATACGCAAGCGGGAGAAGCTCAAGAGAGAGACGGTAACGATCGTTTGCCCCTCCGTGGGGAGCTGCTGGGGTGGGCATGAGCATGGGCTCTCTAGAGTGCTGTAGGGCATGTGCCGGGGTCCCCTCGGCCGTGCTGCGCCCTGCCCCAGCGGCTCTGAGCAAAGGTGGCTGCTCTGCAAGGCTGAGGTGGGACGCGCAGGTGCTGGAGCTGATGCGACACCTCCGCTCCCCAGAGATGGGGGTGAGGTGCAGTCCCTGCCCCTTGCGCAAAGAGAGGTGTCACTGTCCCGCAGGACTGCACTGCTGCTCCATGGGGTCTGTCCCCGCTGCCTGGCTGCTGGACAGGGGGCTCAGCCCTGCTCTGTTCCTCTGTTTCAGATCAAAGTGCAGCAGGTGGCACTGGAAATGCAGCTGACCCCCTTCCTCATCCTCCTCCGCAAGACGCTCGAGCAGCTGCAGGAGAAAGACACGGGCAACATCTTCAGCGAGCCGGTCCCTCTGTCTGAGGTAACAGAAATCTACGAAGTAAGAACCCCCTCCCCCAGATTTCTACTTGACTCAAACTTGTCCCTTGCTCATGCCAAGGGCTGCCCAGGGCGCTCCCTGGTCCAGAAGCTCCCCTGGGCAGCCTGGTGCTGGCTCGCGCATCCCAGCACCACTCACCCAAGGTGGGTGTGCAGTGATGCCCCTCCTGGGTGAGCTGAATACAGAACAGCTGAGCTGGTGCCAGCCGGGAGCACAGCACTCAGCCCTTCCTCTGCGCATGTTGCTGGTGACTCCCCAGTGTCTGTGAGCGGTTGGGGATTCCTGCTGGGAAAGGCAGAATGCCAGCCCTTGGCAGGCGGCACCCTCTTACCTGTCCTCTCATGAAAGCCTCTGCTAGGTGACAGACTGAGCGCAGCACGGAAGTGGGTTTGATCCGAGACTGTCACTGCTGGGGGCAAGGGAAATGATTCCTGAGACCATTATGAGTCCCCACCTGGGGAGGTGGGAAAAGGCTGTGCTGACTCTGCACAGCTCTGGCAGCAGGTCAGCACAGAAGTGTTTCAGCAGTTTGGAGAGGAAGACTGCACAGTCCCTCCTGCAGCCATTGCTGCCACCTGGACGGTTCTGTTTTACCTGTCCGCACTTACCCTCACCCCCAGGGTCTGCGTTTGCAGCTTCCTCCCCCGGGGAATGCCATATAGTGTTCTGGATCCCAGCTGCCTGCAGACAGGAGGAGAGGACAGGATGCTGACATGTGCGCTGGAGCCTTAAAAACGCTTCAGAGTGCGTATCTGCTCTAACATGTTGAGTACAGCACATGGGCTCCCTAGTCCGGAGGCGTTACTGTTCCTCAAGCTGCAAAAGCAGACGGCATTCCCCGATGTGCATTTGGGCAGAACACAGGGAGCGATACCTGATTCCTCTTAACGACTGTTTTCTTGGAGCAGGTAATGCTAACTGATGGCTCCCGGGCTCTTAGCTCTGGCTTTTTCCTCATTCAGGTCCCAGACTACCTGGATCACATCAAGAAGCCGATGGATTTTCAGACAATGAAGCAAAACCTGGAAGCCTATCGCTATCTGAATTTCGACGACTTTGAGGAGGATTTCAACCTTATTATCAACAACTGTTTGAAATACAATGCCAAAGACACAATCTTCTACCGGGCAGCCATCCGTCTGCGGGAGCAGGGAGGCGCTGTCCTCCGGCAGGCTCGCCGGCAGGCGGAGAAGATGGGCATTGACTTTGAGACAGGCATGCACTTCCCCCATTGCGTAACGGTGGAAGAAGCTCAGGTCCAAGACATCGAGGACGGTGGGTACTCATCCCCTGTCCCGGGGTACAAGGGCTACTCGGAGGTAAAACCTGGGCAGAGTCGGGACACCTGGGGGTCTGTTGGAGCTGCCTCCCACAGGAGGTTCAGTCGGACACCCGATCTGTGTCTGGCCATTCCCTGGAGAGGTGGGGGCTTTGCTTGCCAGGTACCCATCAGCCCCATTAGGTTGGTTATAGGCAGCGGCTTGTCTGCATGTCCTGCCAGTCCCTCATCCCCTTGGTCAGAGCAGGGGGCTGCCTGGGACGTGGCCTCCCTGGCCAGTGTCAAGGGTTTTTCCTGTTACAACCCCCTTTCTTTTTCCCGCTGTCTTCTTGCCCCAGCTGATGGGAACCCCTGGTATTCTCCAAGCTGCTGATCAGCCTGCCTTCCCCAGCACACCCAACTGGCTTGCTTCCCACAGGGCTCCTTCTCCAGGTCTTTTAGGGTAACTTGCCATATTCACAGGTGTTTGGTACCATTTCAGCTACTTCCCTCCTGCGGGGACCCTGGATTGCCCCATGCCCTTTCACATTGAGGAGCTTCAAAAAGTTCCTGATTTCTTTCATCCATCTGTTCCTCTTTGCTCCCCCAGAAGATGTGCGGCTCCTGCTCTCGGAGAATCAGAAGCACCTGCCCTTGGAGGAGCAGCTGAAGATCCTGCTAGAGCGGCTGGATGAGGTCAACGCTGGCAAACAGAGCATAGGACGGTCCCGCCGGGCCAAGATGATCAAGAAGGAGATCACAGTCC
Source organism: Chroicocephalus ridibundus (assembly GCF_963924245.1). NCBI lineage: Eukaryota > Metazoa > Chordata > Aves > Charadriiformes > Laridae > Chroicocephalus > Chroicocephalus ridibundus. The sequence continues at coordinate 19,550,549 of NC_086293.1, read as the reverse complement.
TACGGCGGAAACTCGCTCACCCACGGGACCTGGGCCGAGATGGGCTGGAGCGGCACAGCTCCTCTGCCAGGGGAGTCCTGCAGTCGCACAACCCCTGCGAGAAGGACCTGCAGACAGACAGCGCTGCAGAAGAGAGCAGCAGTCAGGAAACTGGCAAAGGTACTGGTCCCTTCACAATACTTCCAGTTTTGGGGAGCGGTGGAGAACTGCCTCTGGATAGGCTTGGCTGGGGGAGAGGCCGCCCTGCCAGCTGCCTGCTGAGGCAGGAGGGCCGCATGGGCAGCTCCCCACACAGCCTCGCTCTTCACTCCTCCTTAGGAGCAGGGCAGGTGGCCTCTCGGGGGACAGTCCCCTATCTCCTATTCTCCTGCAGGGGTCCCTCATTTCCCGTAGTGCTTCCTGTAGGGGTGGGTGTGGAGTACACTGTCCGTGCCTCCCCGGGCTCCCTCCTGGCGTGACCGCCTGAGGACAGTACTCTGCTGGGCAGTTTGTAGTGAGCTGTGCTTGCCAAGCAGGGGGGTTTGGCAGCCAAAGGAGGCCACCTCCTGCATCAGGAACAGCCACAGCCTGATGTGCATTTGCCTCGGGGGAGGGTCAGCAGGTTGCTGGTGTTCGCAGGTGTGGCCAGCGCTCACCCGGTGAGCTCACCTCCCACGCGGCTGAGGAACTGGATGTCACTCCAGAGACTGAGACTGAGAGTCCCAGCTGTGTGATGTGGGGCGTGAGATGGATTGTGTCCTGCCAGCTCTGCCACGCTGCTCAGTTGCTCTAGGGGCATTACGGAGCAGGCTGCCTTCAGCATCCCTTCCTGTGTGGGAGCACAGGAGGCAGTTGCAGCGGTACTGACTGCCGAGCTCCAGACGCCCTCCTGGGGCTGGGAGCTGAACGTGGGCCAGCTGCCAGCTCCCTGCTCTCCTGAACAGAGATGCTGCGCTGGGCTCCGTGGGGAGCACAGCCAAAGCTCCAGGCAGATCTGACAGGTGTCACTGGGGGTTTGCCACCTCTGCATCCCAGTCCTGCCCCACTAAGCACTGGGAAAAGCAGGCTCTTCTGTAAGCAGGGAGCATTTCAGGGCCTTTGTCTTTCAAGGGTGCAGTGGAGCTTCTCAGCTGCTGCGTGTCATGGGAAAGGTTTATTCCTGCTTGCTTCCTATTTTTGACTTCTGCTTCTGTGAAGTTGCTGCCTGGGGGAAAGGAGGGCATCCCTGGGTGGTGGAGTGTTCTTTGATGTCCCCGTCTAGCTGTTACTGTGAGCAGACTGGATAGTTTGACCCTGAGGGCGCAGGCATGGCAAAGCTCAGGATGGAGCATCTTCCGAGATAACGTTTCCAAGAAATGAATCCTTGCTGCCACTGCTCCCAGGTCCCATGGGCTGCAGCTGATGCATCCTCTCTCTTCCAGGTCTGGGTCCCAATTCTTCTTCCACCCCAGCACATGAAGTTGGCAGGAGGACCTCAGTGCTCTTCTCCAAGAAGAACCCTAAAACTGCAGGCCCTCCAAAACGTCCAGGACGCCCCCCAAAGAATCGAGACAGCCAGATCACTCCTGGGCACGGGAACAGCCCCATCGGGCCCCCCCAGCTCCCGATAATGGGGTCCTCCCAGCGGCAGAGGAAGCGAGGGCGAAGCCCACGCCCCAGCTCCAGCTCGGACAGTGACAGCGATAAGTCCACCGAAGACGCTCCCATGGGTGGGTGCGGCAGCTCCCCCTGCGCAGCCGGGCAGCCACGGCCCTGCCAGGAGCACGTGGTGGGGTCCCCTGTGGTTGTAACGCTCTTCTGGTGGGGTGTTTTGCAGACCTGCCAGCCAACGGTTTCAGCAGCGGGAACCAGCCAGTGAAGAAGAGCTTCCTGGTGTACCGCAACGACTGCAATCTTCCCCGGAGCAGCTCCGACTCGGAGTCCAGCAGCAGCAGCAGCAGCAGCGCCGCCTCGGACCGTACCAGGTACTGTACCTGGCCCAGCTCTGATGGCGCTGGTGCTGCCCGGGGTGGCAGTGGGTGGCTCTCTTCTGGGCAAGGAGCATGTTTGACAGTACCCATCTCATTCACCCTCCTGCAGCCTGGCTACTGTTAGCTAAACCCTAGAAAGCTGTGGGGTTTGTGCCTTCGCTTAATGTAAAACCTAAAGGTGTGAGTGTGCAGGGAAGGGATAGTAGGAAGCATCAACCGGGGAATTGCCTTCTGGCACAGCGGCTGCTGTGGCCTTTTCCAGCAGCCAGCTCCAGCAGGTTCCTCCCTGCAGCTCTGATTTGGAGCAGTGCACGACTTCTTCTGTGTCCTCCCAGCTGAAACTGGGTGAGGGTCCAGCCGGTGCCCCAGCAGAAGCACCATCCCACCTTTCTTCCTGGTACCTCTGCTGAGTGCTTCCCAGTGCCAAGGCCAGTTGGAGCCCACGAGCCCTGGTGTCCCGCCAGGCTGGTCTTCTTGAAAATGGTTTCAGGAAGCTTAACGTGGTTCCTACTGACAGCTCTGCTTTCTCCCTCCGCAGCACAACGCCTTCCAAGCAGGGCAGAGGGAAGCCCTCCTTCTCCCGAGTGAACTTCCCGGAGGACAGCAGTGAGGACACGTCGGGGACAGAGAACGAGTCCTACTCCGTGGGCACAGGGCGCAGCGTGGGGCATGGCAGTAAGTACCCGGGCTGTGCAGCCGTGAGCCTGGCTGGCACTGTCACCTGGGGGGGCCACAGCTGACTCCCCTCTCCCCTCTCCTCCGCCACAGTGGTGCGCAAAGGCATGGGGCGCGGCACAGGGTGGCTCTCCGAGGATGAGGATTCCTCCCTGGATGCCTTGGACCTGGTGTGGGCCAAGTGCCGGGGGTACCCCTCCTACCCGGCGCTGGTGAGTACCACTGGCCACGTGCTCTGACAGGACTTCCGAAACCCACATCCCCCTCCCGCAGAGTGGCACTCGGGGTCCCCCTTCCCCTCTCAACTCCCTCTCCTGCTCCTCCGGCAGATCATCGACCCCAAGATGCCACGAGAAGGCATGTTCCACCACGGCGTCCCCATCCCAGTGCCCCCCTTGGAGGTGCTGAAGCTGGGGGAGCAGATGACTCAGGAAGCACGCGAGCACCTCTACCTTGTCCTTTTCTTTGACAACAAGCGCACTTGGTAAGGTCGGGGCGCTGGGGGCTTCGCGGCAGGGAAGGGGAGGGGAGGTTGTCCGGAGACGATTGTAACCCTCAAACGAGGTGGCCCCCCTCTCCCCGCAGGCAGTGGTTACCCCGGACGAAGCTGGTGCCTCTGGGGGTGAACCAAGACCTGGACAAGGAGAAGATGCTGGAGGGCCGCAAGTCCAACATCCGCAAGTCGGTGCAGATCGCCTACCACCGCGCCATGCAGCACCGCAACAAGGTGCAGGGCGAGCAGAGCAGCGACTCCAGCGAGAGCGACTGAGACGGCCCCCCCCGGCCCCGCGCCCCCCACCCCGCCGCCGGCCGCTCCCTCGCCGAATCTCAGGGCAAACGGGGCTCGGGGAACCGCCCCCCCCCCCCCATCCCTGTGCAGCTGGTCTGCACCCACCGGGGCATGGGGGGCACCGGGAGGCCGGGGGGGCGGGGGTCGGCGGTCTCACCCTCCCGGTGCCCGCTCCCCGGGGTAACCCCCCCCCCCCACCCCCCGCGCTGCCCGCCCAGCCCCCGGCCGGCCGGCCCCCGCGCTCGGACGTTGTTTGTATTTATTTTGAAGGAAGGAGAAAAAAAAAAAAAAAAACAACAAACAAACAAAACCAAAAATCTATTGATTCTTAGAAAATAAAAAACTCCCTCCGCTGCGGACACGTGCGGGCGGCGCCGGGCCGCGCTTCCGGGCGGCGGGCGGAAGTTGGGGCAGAGCGTCGCCGTCGCGCGGCGGGGAGGGGGCGGGCGCTCTGCCCTGCGCGGCGCGGAGCTCTATGGTGCGGGAGCCGGGTGTCATGGCGGAGGGGGGCTGAGGGGGCGGCCGTGCCCGACCCCGCCGCGGGGCTGCGGTCTCCATGAAACTGCGGGACGGTCCCTCCGCCTGCCCGTCCCTCTGGCGCTCCCTGCCCTGCCCGCCGGCCGAGCTGCGCCTGGACCTGGTGCTGTCGTCGGGGCAGACGTTCCGGTGAGCCCGCCCCGGGGGTGTGTGTGTGTGTGTGTGTGTCCCGGTCCCCTCCATGGCCCGGCCCGGCCGGGGTCAGGGCCGGCCCCGACCTCCCGGTGTGCGGCAGGTGGTGGGAGAGCAGCCCCGGGGCCTGGACGGGTGTGCTGGGGGAGCGCGTCTGGACGCTGAGGCAGGAGCAGGACCGGCTGTGGTACACGGTGTACGGCGAGGAGCAGGACGGGCGTCCGGACGGGGCCGAGACGGACCAGATCCTGCGCGACTACTTCCAGCTGGATGTGGGGCTGCCGGCGCTGTACCGTGCCTGGGGGGCGGCCGACCCCCTCTTCCGCAAGGTGGCCAACGACTTCCCAGGTGAGGTGGCCCTCTGGGGCCACGGGGGATGGCCACAGCACCCGCCTGGCGTCCCCTGACTGCATCCTGCCGGCAGGCGTGCGGGTGCTGCGGCAGGACCCCGTCGAGTGCCTCCTCTCCTTCATCTGCACCTCCAACAACCACATCTCCCGCATCACTGCCATGATCGAGCGCCTCTGCCAAGCCTTCGGCCGCCACCTCTGCTGCCTTGACGCCCGGCCCATCCATGCCTTCCCCTCCCTCTCAGCGCTCGCAGGTCCACCATTGCCCTGATGCTACCGTTTCCACCCTGCCGTGGCCTCGTCTGTGACCACCTACATCCCCCCGCTGTCCCCTGACAGGCACTGACACCGAGGCCCGGCTGCGGGCGCTGGGCTTCGGGTACCGGGCCAAGTTTGTCAGCGGGACTGCACGGGCCATTGTCGAGGGGCTCGGCGCTGAGGGGCTGCGCCGGCTGCGCACTGTGCCATACGCTGAGGCCAGGAGGGAGCTGTGTGCCCTGCCTGGCGTGGGCACCAAGGTGGGTCATGGGACCAGGGGGGATGGGGAGTAGCGCCGGCAGCGGGGGCTGACGGTGCTGCCCGGTGGCAGGTCGCTGACTGCGTCTGCCTGATGGCCCTGGACAAGGCGGAGGCAGTGCCAGTGGACACCCACGTCTGGCGCATCGCGCAGCAGCGGTACGGTGCGGTGCTGGGTGGCAGGAGCCTGACCCCCCGGGCCCACCAGGAGATCGGTGAGGGCAGGGCTGGGCCCTGATGTGGGACAGATGGGGATGGGGATGGGGATGGTCCCCTCAGCGCTGGCGCTCACCCTCTCTCCACAGGTGACTTCTTCCGTGGGCTGTGGGGCCCCCGCGCTGGATGGGCGCAGGCGGTGAGTATCCCTCTACCAGGCACCCCAGGGCTCAGCCCTTGCCCTCCATCCCGGCTGTGCCCACCCCATCACCTCTCCCCATGCCAGGTCCTCTTCTGCGCCGACCTCCGCAAGGGCCAGGAGCTGGCTGGCAGCCGGGACCAGGCCAGGAGGAGCCGAGGACGGGACAATCGCGGACGCTGTCCCCCCTAAGGACACCCCAGAAGGGGCAGAGCCCCCCGGGTCAGCAGCTGAGGTGGGGATCACTCCACCTGCTCCCAGCCTGGAATGTGCAGGGGTGCGGGCAGCTGCCTGTTCCCTGCCCACTGTGTTCTTGGGGCGAGCTGCTGCCCAGGGCGGTGAGGCTGGGGGGGGTTAAGGGCTGTGTCTGGCCCCTCCCAGGGCAGAGCCAAGCCAAGCGGTGTTGGCCTCTTGCCTTTATTACAAGCAATAAAATAGAAACATCCATTTGGAAAATTCTCCTTGAACATGCTGGGGGGGTGTGGGGCAGTGCCGAGGCAGGCGTGGGGGGAAGGGAGGGATGGAGGAGGCCCCGGGACGCAGCCCCGAGCCGGGGGGAGGGGGGAGAGGGAGGGAGGTGCTTTTGGGGGCTGCCCTTGCCCCGATGCAGAGCTCTGCTGCGAGCCTGTGGCGGGGGGCAGCCCCACACACCGGGGGCTGGGAGACAGGGCGAGCAGGGCAGGGTGCCCCCTGCTCCAGTACTGCAGCCCCCCCCGCCACCCCATGCTGTGCCCACAGGAGGGCTGGACCCTCCTTCCCAGCCCCCCCCCCGTGATGCAGCCGTGGGGGCCGTGCTCAGTCTGGCGGGAGGCGCTGAGCTCTGCTGGCAGGCAGGCGCCCACAGTCTGACCCTGCGAGGAGGAGCGGGGTGAGAGCCTGGTGGCAGCCCCGGGGGGTGCAGGATGGGGGCTGAGTAGGGGCTCACCGTTGCTGCTGCCCCCCCGCAGCCGCTCGCCAGGGCTGGTGGGAGTCGTCTGCCCAGGGCCCTCCTGGCTGGTTCCCAGCTGCAGCTTTCGCATGTGTCTCACCACCGCCGTGGCGTTGAAGGCTTGCTGCTGACCCCACAGCATCCGTCACCCGGCACAGGGTGCCTGGGGGGAACCCCTGCACCCCCCCAACACTCCCCACATACCCCCAGCACCCCGCACTCACCTTCCACTTGCTCTTGGCAAAGTTCTTCTTGATCTGCTCGCTCACTGACTGGTGGATGTTCTTGTCCAGGGCTGTGTCCCCAGCGATCCTGGAATGGGAGGAGGGTCAGTAGGGGTCCCCCTGCCCCACAGCTGCTGTGGGGTGAGCCGGTGGAGGGAGATGTTGGCAGGCCCCCCCTTACCAGGGATGCTGCAGGGCTTGCTCGCAGGTGAAGCGCTTGCTGGGGTCCTTCTCCATCAGGTGCTGGATGAAGTCCTTGGCTGGGATGGGGTATGGAGCAGCTATGAGCGCCTGCACCCACTGTCCCCCGCCCTGGCCACCGCGACGCTGCACTGGCGTCCCAGCCCCCACCACCCCAGTGGTCCCGGCTCACCCGAGTCCGAGATGTCGTCCCAGTAGGGCGAGTCGAACTCGTACTCGGCCCGCAGGATCTGCTCGAAGAGCTTGGCGTCGTTCTCGTCATAGAAAGGGGGGTAACCGCAGAGCCTGGGGGGGTGGCGGGGAGGGGGATGCTGGCCCCGGGTGGTCCCTGGGGGATGAGTCCCCGCGGAAGGGAGGAGGGTGGGAGGGGGGGTACGTACAGGATGTAGGCGATGACCCCGATGGACCAGCAATCCACTGCCTTGCTGTAGGGCTTCTGCGCCAGCACCTCGGGAGCTGGGGGGGATGGCAGGGGTGAGGGGAGACCCCAACCCCGGGGGAGAACCCCGACCCTGCAGCCGGGGTGGTGGCAGTCCCTGGCAGGCGCTCACCCACGTAGCCAGGGGTGCCGCAGGCTGTGGACATGACGCTGCCGCAGCCCTCGATCTTCGACAGCCCGAAGTCGCTGATCATGATCTTGGAGTCCTCGTCCAGGCTGTAATAGAGCAGGTTCTCGGGCTGCGGGGAGGGAGGGGGGTGTCAAGGAGGGGTGACGCTAGGGTGTCGTCTGTCCCCACCACCATGATGGGGGGCTTTGTGTCCCCATCCCCTCCCCGCTCACCTTGAGGTCACGGTGGACGATGCCCATGTCATGCAGGTACTTGACGGCGTCGAGGATCTGCCGGATCAGGGCGCTGGCGTCTCGCTCGGTGTAGAAACCCTTCTCCACGATGCGGTCGAAGAGCTCCCCCCCTGAGACCCTGCGGGGTCGGGCAGCGCTGGTCAGCACGGCCCCCCTGGACCCCCCCGGGCCCCCTGACGTCACTCACAGCTGCATGATGAGGTAGAGGTGGGTGCTGCTCTCGTAGATGTCATCCAAGGCCACGATGTTGGGGTGCTTGATCCTGGGGGCGTTGGGAAGCGTCGGGGGGAAGGTGAGGGGGGCTCCTGGTTGGCCCCCCCCACCCCAGCCTCCACCGGACAGGGAGCAGCCAGGCTCAGCCCTGTGGGGCGTCACGCGCTGCCGGCTATTTCGGGCGCTGCCGATAACACCCGGTGATGGGTGCTGGGCAGCGGGAAGCTGTGCCGGGTGTCGGCGGGGGGGGGCGGGGGGGGGTGCGGGCGCAGAGCGGGACCCCCACCCTCACACAGGGAGAGCCCCTACTTATGGAGGACGGCGATCTCGTTCTCGATGCCGGTCTCCTTCCCCTCCAGCGCCTTCTTGGCGATGCACTTGATGGCCACCAGCTTCTGCGTCGCCTTCTCCTCCGCCAGGACCACCTCGGAGAAGGCCCCCCTGGGTTGGGGGGGGGGGGTGAGGGGGCAAGGGGTGAGATGGGCAGGGGGTGCTGCCGGCTGGAGCCGCCGATGCTGCGCCATGATTGCCATGGCGACGGGCAGAAATCCCAGCTATTTATAGGAGAAAAGCAAGCGGGAGCCGGACACGGGCCCTGCTGGGGACGGGGTGCCAGGCATCTCCCGGCACGGCTGCACCGTCCCCTTATCAGTTGGGATAACACCGTGGTGCTGCCAGCAGCCCAGGACGAGCCGTGCCAGGGATGAGACCCTGGGTGGGTTTCGGCAGCCCCTGTGGCGTCACCCAGGTGGGGCAGGTGGCGAGCAGCGTGCTTGCACCCCACCAGGCCCTAAGCCTTGCCGTAATTAACCCGCTAATCCAGCCTAAGAGCCTTACGGAGCTTCGGGCACCGCCGGGCACCCCTCTGCCGGCCGGGGGACCACCGACGGGCACCCTCCGTACGGCGTCCGGCACAGTGGCACGGGGGAGCGGCCAGCACCGGAGGCAGGTGGCAGGCACCCGATAACGGGCCATTGTATGCCACGTGCGCGGCGGCCCCTGCCTTGTGCCAATATTTGAGCTGGTGCGGTTCCACGCGGCGGGTTTGGCAAAGCCGGAGGGGACACCGGATTCGGCACCACCGGTGGATTGTCACCAGTGTGACACACACACACACACCCCCCCCGCCACCTCCACCGACCCCATCCTGCCTGCCACTCACGTGCCCAGGACCTCTCGGAAGTCGTAGATGCGCCGAATGTCCTCTGTCCTCTTCTTCCAGCTGGGCCCATCCCGCCCCAGCGGCATGGTGCCCCGTGGGGCCACCCACTCCCACCTGTGACACGAGTGGGGACAAGGGCGGTCAGCGTGCTCTGAAAGGCGGGCCGGGGGGGGGGACACGACGACACAGAACGCCGTGGGGCGAGGGGACACCGGCACACGGGGTGCCCGAGGGTCGATGGTTGTCATCATGGGGTGATGGGGACAAGCTCTGTGGCTTTGCTACGGACCCCTCCCACGCAGGAATCTCGGCGTGGGGTGTCCCACGGCGGGGGGGGGGGGGGTACGGACGACACACAGTGGGCCCCCTCCCGTTGCCAGCCCGCCCCGCGCCCGCCCTATGGGCGGGCGCGGGGCGGGCTGGCAACGGGAGGGGCAGAAGCCACGCGTGGGTACGTGGCCGTCCCCACCCGCGGTCCCAGCTGCCACCGCCACACCGGGCGGCACACGCGTGGGGAGCGGGGCTGGGCACCCCGAGTGGGTGCAAGCCTGGACCGAGCCCCGGTGTGTGGCGGCGGGGGGTGTTTTTTTTTTTTGGGGGGGGGGGGGGGGGTGTCACCCGTCTCCGCGCGTGGGCATCCCGCCCCTGTCCCCGCCCTTACCGAGAACGCGGCGGCGGCCCCGGGGCCCCGCGCGCGGAGCGGCGGCGACTCCTCCCGGCGCGGCGGCGGCGGCGCCGCCGGACGGCCCTGACGTCACGGGGAGGGGCAGGGCCGCGCGCGCCCGCCGCCGCCGATTGGGGGGGGGGGGGGGGACGGGGGGGACGGGACGCGCGACACGCGTGAGCGAGGGGGACGCGCGTGGGGGACGCGCGTGGGGCGGCGGGGGGGGGATGCGAGTGGGTCCCTTGGGCGGACACCAGTGGGTTCCCTGGGGACACGCGTGGATTCCTTGGGTAGACACAAGTGCATCCCTTGGGGACACGCGTGGGGCCCTTGGGTGGACACGAGTGGATTCCTTGAATAGACGCAAGTGGGTTCCCTGGGGACACGAGGGGATTCCTTGGGTAGACACAAGTGCATTCCTTGGGGACACGCATAGGTCCCTTGGGCAGACACCAGTGTGTCTCTTGGGGACAGGAGTGGGTGCATTGGACAGACACCAGTGGGTTCCTTGGGGACACGAGTGGATCCCTTGGGCAAACACAAGTGGGTCCCTTAGGCAGACACCAGTGGGTTCCCTGGGGACACGCGTGGATTCCTTGGGTAGACACAGGTGCATCCCTTGGGGACACGCGTGGGGCCCTTGGGTGGACACGAGTGGATTCCTTGAATAGACGCAAGTGGGTTCCCTGGGGACACGAGGGGATTTCTTGGGTAGGCACAAGTGCATTCCTTGGGGACACGCATAGGTCCCTTGGGCAGACACCAGTGTGTCTCTTGGGGACAGGAGTGGGTGCATTGGACAGACACCAGTGGGTTCCTTGGGGACACAAGTGGATCCCTTGGGCAGACACAAGTGGGTCCCTTAGGCAGACACCAGTGGATTCCTTGGGTAGACACAAGTGCGTCCATTGGGGACATGAGTGGGTCCCTTGGGGGGACAACAGTGGGTTCCTTGGGGACATGAGTGCGTCCCTTGGGCAGACACGAGTGGGTCCGTCGGGTGAATATGAGTGGATTCCTTGAGTGGACGCAAGTAGGTCCCTTGGGAACACGAGTGGGTCCCTTGGGGATATGAATGGGTCCCTTGAGCAAACACCAGTGGGTTGCCTGGGGACATGAATGGAATCCTTGGGTAGACACAACTGCATCCCTTGATGACATGAGTGGGTGGCTTGGGCAGACACCAGTGGGTCCCTTGGGCAGACACCAGTGGGTCTCTTGGGCACATGAGTGGGTCCCTTGGGTAGACACCAGCAGGCCCCTTGGGGGGACACCAGCGGGTCCCTTGGGTAGACACAAGTGGGGCACCCCTGCAGGGCAGCCCCAGCCCTGGCAGCTTCCACTCCTCCCCCAGCCCAGGGATCCCCCCCTCCCAGCTCCCCCCACCCCAGGACCCACCCCACACCCTGCCCCACGGCTGCCAGCCCCCCTGCCAGCCCCCATGGTGTCCCCGAGGCCACCACACCACCGCCTGTACCGGGCTGTCTTTATTGCCCACGCACGGCAGCAGAAAACACCGGTACATGGAAAGCCCAGCCGCGCCCCCCCGGCTCTGCCCACCCCCACCCAGCCCCGTGTGAGCCAGGATTCCCCCGCTCCGGGGCAGTGGGGAGGGGACAGAGGACCGTGGGAGCCGCACCGCAGCAGCCACCACATCCGCCCCCCCCCCCCGCAGTGGCCTGGCTGATGTCACCCTCCCAAAATAACAGGAGGAGCACGGTGGGGGGACAACGACGAAATGGGAGCGGAAGCCACTGACCACGGGGGTGGGGGGATGTTCCCAGGAAGGACCCTGGCACCTCCATGCGGTCCCCAGCTTGGGTCGGTGACAGCTGCGTCCGTGGAGGGGACAGCAGCTGGGACTGTCACCCGGGTGGGGAGGCTGAGCAGGCCCTGGGCATGCAGGGGGCTGCGCCCCCTCTGTCCCACGCAGGCAGGGCACGGGCATGCCACCACCCTGCGGGTGACAGGGTCACAGCCACCACCCCGGCTGCTGAGATCTGTGGCAGAGGGGGGCGGTCCTCAGCCCCCGCTACCCATCCAGCAGCTTGAGGATGCTCTCCCGCTCCTTCAGGGTCTTCCAGGCCTGGTCCTTCTCCTTCTTGGTGGGCGTCCGCTTCTTCTGCCGGGCGGCCATGATCTTGCGGAAGGCGTCCATCACCTCGTTGTCGGCCATGCGGACACGCTGCCGCAGCTCCTGCCGGTGCAGCTCCTCCTTGGCCAGCCTGGGGGGGACACACAGAGACGGGGATGTCAGTCCCTGCCAGACAGCTCCCTACCCATGCCCGTCCCTGCCTGTGCTCACCGCAGCAGCTCGTGCTTCTTGGCGCGGTTATGCGCGCTGAGGGCCTTCAGCTCCGCCTGCCTCTTGCGCAGCTCGGCCAGCACCTCGTCCTCCGAGTCCTCGGCTGGCCGGTCCTCCGACTCCAGCAGGCCCTGGGCCACCAGCTCCTCCTTGATCCGCCCCTCCAGTGACTTGGTGTGGGGGACGCTGCCGGCGCAGAGAGCAGCTGCTGCCCACCACGCACCCTTTGCTGCCCCCGACTCGCTGGGGCAAGGAAGCCACCAACGTGTTCAGTGTCCCCACAGGCAGCACCAAGCTCCGGGGCCACCTCATCCGCTCACCTGAAGGGCTTGTTCTGGCTGCGGGGAGATGTGCCAGCACCATCAGCTCCCGAGTCCTTGCCGGCGATCTCAGGGATAGGGGAGTCCTCAACGGGGGAGATGATATTCTCCTAGCGATGAGGGAAGGGTCACTGCGCCAGGCCGTGGCGGTGCTGCCCCACGGGGCCAGGCCACAGCACAGCCCCACGGAGCCCACTCACCTCCACGAGAGCCTGCAGGAGACGCTGCGTCAGGGGCCCGAAGGGACAGCCATCCTCCGGCTGCTCGTGCTGGGCCTCCGATTTCTTCAGCAGGGCATCAACGTCTGAGAGGAAGCGGGAAGGGGGAAAAAACAACCGCAAAACATGCAGAGGTGAGCAGCGGGGCAGGGCAGCCTCTGCCCCAGGGGTGCGGGGCCGGGCCCGGCTCCACAGGGTGTGGGTGCTCGCAGCCGCTTCACACCGGGCAGGGACGGGTGGGGATGGAGGCACCTTTGGTGTCTAACTCGGTCAGCGGCCCCAGGACGCCTTTCTTCTTGTCAGCAGCAGCTGCCGCCCGGGCTCCGTCCTTCTGCTCCTCCAGCAGGTCCTCCTGAGCCCAGCGCTGGGAGTAATGTTTCCCCAGCGGCGGGATCTGCGGGAGCAGGGCTTGGCACAGCTCCTGGAACCCCCTGCCTCGCCTCCCGTCTCCCACCCGGCATCATCCCCGGGGAGGAAATGCTCGCTGTGAGGCATGGGAGGGATGGAGCAGCTGAAGGCTGGGAGGAATCGGGGAGAGAGAGTAGGGGATGGAGCAAGGGGGGCTCTGGGTGGGCTCTGGAGTTTTTCACCTTGTAATGCTCAGCCTCATCCTCTGGTGGCTTAAGTAGCTCCTCCAGGACTCTGACCTCCTCGTTGGTGAGATCGGCACAGTACGGCTCCACCGATGCCCAGAACCTGTGAGGATGGATGAACTGTGAGGGAGAGCTGCAGGGGAGCCTGCGGGACCCGACATGCTCCCCCCATCCCCCTGGAGCACCTCTTCCCTTGAGATAGAGGCAGCCCTGACACTGGGTGCTGCAAGGAAAGAGACTGACGGTCCAAACGCTCCCCCAACACCCACGCACCTGTTTGGAGCATCATTTTTGGGAATGCGAGGCACATCAATGGGATCATCCTGGAACTCGTATTCTTGTATCTTGGGCTGCAGGTTCTTGGACTTGGGCCGGCCAGGGCCAGGCCCAGTCCCGTGGCTCCCTTTGCCCTCCAGCTTCTGCTTCTTGGGCTTCCCATGTTTGACAGAGGTGCCCACATCGTGGTCCTTGCTCAGCTTCAGGAACCGCCGGTCACCCTTCTTGTCCTGCCAGTCCGTCAGGATCTGGAAGAGAGCGATGCCTCATTGTATCCCGCAGCCGGCACTGGGCAGGGACGGACCCGTGGCAGCCCCTTGGCGGGAAGGAGCGGGACAGGGAGCCACCCTACGGCTGCGGTCCTGACACCTGTGTCTCGGCCTCCAGGACGCGGAGACGGCGGCTGGCGGAGGAGAGCAGCGTCTCCAGCTCCAGCTGCAGCGTGTCCAGCTCCTCAATGCCGATGCCGTCATCCTCCGAGCGGGCCAGCACAGCCGTGTACCGGGGGCACACCTTCACGTGGTCCACCGACTTGAAGTCGTGGAACTGAAGCGGGCAGTCCTTCAGTTCACTCATGGTGGTGGGGATCGGGCACCGGGGGAGCACCGGGGGAGCCGAGGGGGGACACGGGGGCCTACGGGGGAACAGAGCGGGGCACGGGGCGATTTGGGGGAACCGGGAGGCTATGGTGGGACCGGGGACAGGGGAAGATGAGAGGAAAGGGAGAGGACCAGGGGACTACGGGGAACCGGGTGGGATCAGCGGGGCGCTGAGATGAACCGGGGGGGGTCAGCGGGGCGCTGAGGGGAACCGTGAGGGGGATCACCGGGGCGCTGAGGGGAAACCGGGGGGTGGGATCACCGGGGCGCTGAGATGAAGCGGGCGGGATCACGGGAACAAGGCAGGGGGCGGCACCGGGGCGCTGAGGAGGCGGCGAGAGGCCGGAGGGAGGCCGAGGGGGCAGCGGGTGCCGCGGGCGGGCGGCGCCGCGGGGCCGGGCCGGGCCTAGGCCGAGCACCCCTTCCGGCCCCCGGCGGCGGCGGCGGGCGCCCCGCCCCGCGCTTTCCCATTGGCCCAGCCGCGCCCAGCGCCCGCCGCTCATTGGTCCGGCCCGCCCTCCATCTCCGTTTCCTAATATGGAAGCGATGACAGGAGCGTACCAAGCGTGGCAGGGCGCGGGGGAAGCCGTGCGGGATCCCTCCGCCGCCACGGGCCGCCGCCGCCGCCGCTCTCCAGCACTGTCGTATCTCCGCTCTGTGCCGCAGGGAGGCCACTCCGCCGCCACCCGGGCCTTGGGTACCGGGCGGGAGTCTGCCGTCGTCCCCCTCCCGCCGCAGTGGGAGGTCCCGTGCATCCCGGAAGAGGGGACCGGCCACTTCCGCCTGCCGGGACCGGACCGCAGCCGCCACCATGGTAGGGCGGGGGGCGCCGGGCCGGGGATGTGGGGGCTGGGGCGGCGGCGGCGGGGAGGGGTGAAGGGGTCGGGGTCGGGGTCGGGGTCGGGGTCGGGGTCGGCGTCGGCGTCGGCGTCGGCGTCGGCGGGGTGAGAAAGATCGGGGGGGGCTGTGGGGGGCCGGCGGCGGGACCCGGTCCCGGACCCGGTCCCAGGCCCGGTCCCGTGGCGCTGACACCGTCGTGTCCCCGCAGACCGCCACGCTGCGCCCGTACCTGAACGCGGTGCGCGCCACGCTGCAGGCCGCGCTGTGCCTGGAGAACTTCTCCTCGCAGGTGGTGGAGCGGCACAACAAGCCCGAGGTGGAAGTCAGGTACGGGGGCGGGAGAGGGAAGGAGGGGGGGCCACCGTGAGGAGGACGGCTCCCTGCCGCCGTGCTGCCGGTACAGCCCGGCGGGCCTCCGCACCCGCCAGCTGCTGCCCCTTGTCACAGGGCTGGTGCCGGCAGGGAGCCGAGGAGCTGCAGGGAAGAGGGGGATCTAGCTTGGGATCCACCTTGGGGGCGCACAGCTGCGGGAGGCAGAAAGTATCATGTCGCAGTATGAAGCAAAACCTCCACATCTCTGCGATCCCTGTGGCTCCCCGCTTGTGCGCTCCCCGTCCCCGATTTTGACCAGTAAATGCTTCTTTCTGAGTCAGTCCTGCCCTTCCTCTGCTCGCAGGAGCAGCAAAGAGCTGCTGTTGCAGCCGGTGATCATCAGCAGGAATGAGAAGGAGAAGGTCCTCATCGAGGGCTCCATTAACTCCGTGCGTGTCAGCATCGCGGTGAAGCAGGTGAGGTGGTGGCCATGGGCAGTGGGCTGTCAGCTCATGCCTGGCATGGGGGAAGCCTCACTTCCCTTTCTTCTCCCCAGGCTGACGAGATCGAGAAGATCTTGTGCCACAAATTCATGCGGTTCATGATGATGAGGGCTGAGAACTTCTTCATCCTGCGCAGGAAGCCCGTGGAGGTGAGGTGACAGGGAGGGGGCAGAGCAACTCCCGGCTCCGCTCCTGGCACTGGAGGGGGCTCCGGTGCGGAACTGGGATGCGAGGTCGCATGGTGGGTGTTCTGGGTGCTCATCCCCAGGGCGCTTGCTTTTCTCTTCCCCAGGGCTATGACATCAGCTTCTTGATCACAAACTTCCACACGGAGCAGATGTACAAGCACAAACTGGTGGACTTTGTCATCCACTTCATGGAGGAGATTGACAAAGAGATCAGCGAGATGAAGCTCTCTGTCAACGCCAGGGCCCGCATCGTGGCAGAGGAGTTCCTCAAGAATGTGAGGCTCTGAACCGGGAGGAGATGGGTCCCCTTTTCGGGAGTGGGGTGTGGGGCTTAAAGCCAGCGTGGCCCTTGTGCCCAGAGCCCTTCCGTCCTATCTATGGGGACGGTGGTGACATTCTGCCCAAGTAACCTCTTGGGAATGGCGGGGAGGGTGCCCGGGGTGCTTGCACCCCCTTTGCTGTTGAAGTGCCAGCATTGAGACCCCCGAGAGCGCGCTCGGGGGTGGGCAGCAGCCACGGGGGACGTGGCCCTTTTGGTGGCTGCCGCGATGGGATGTGCAGTCCCCTGGAGAAGCTGAGGCTGGATCTCCATGAGCGGCGGCTGCCCTCGGCCTCCCTCCCTGGTGACAGGGAGGCAGCGGGCGGGCACTGACGGACGCGTGTCTTCTCCTCTCGCCTTCCAGTTTTAGGCCGTGGTGCAGGACCCCGTGGCTCCCCAGTGCTTGTGCCCGCCGGGCACCGTGCCTGCGCCTGCTCCCGCTCCCCCCGCGGACCCTCGCCGGGGCGGGCGGCCGTGCTGGGAGCAGCCCCCGCTTGCGGCAGAGCGGCCCCCGGTCGCTGCCACTGTCTCGTCTCGTTTTTTAAAACGGTCTCGTTTGCTGTAACCGCCGCCTCCGCCTCCTCCCTCCCTCCCTCCCGCCGAACCCCGGGGGGGGGGGACCTGTGGCGACGGGGACGGGGGATGGGGGGGGGAGGCGGGGCCTGGTGGCACCAGGGGGCGGGGCGTGGCGGGTCGCCATGGCAACGGCAAACAACGGGGGTGGCCCCAACGGTGCGGGCAGGGCCGGGGGTAGAAGGGGAGGGGTATGGGGAGTGTTGGGGGGGGGGGGGGCGTATGGAAGGGTTTGAAGAGGGGCTGGGGGGGCACCAAGGGGGTTTGAGGGAGGGGTTCTCCGGGTGTGGGGCACAAAAGGGTTTGGAGGGGGGTGGAGGGGGGGTCTGTGAGGTTTGAGTGGGGAGCTGGGTGGGGGCGTAGGCAGGGGATGTGGGCACGGGGGGGCTGCACGCGTGGCACTGGGGGTCTGGTGTTTGTGCCCCTTTGAGGCAGTGGAACCAGTGCGGTGGCTGGGCCCGGGGCTCTGCTGTCCCAGCAGTGCCGGGGCTGGGGTCTGCGTCCTGCGCTGCGCCCCCACCTCAGCCCCCGGTGGGCAAGGGGACGCTTGGCTCCTGGAGGAGGCAGAGCCACCTGCAGCTCCGCTCACCCTCAGGCCACCGTGGGACGGTGCCCCAGCAAGGGCAGCACCATGGGGACACAGCCCCCCGGCCAGGGACAGCGCTTGGCTGGGGAGGCCGCTGCTGGGGCAGATGTCCTGTCTGTCCCCGGGCCTGCCAGGCTGGGGACAAGTGTGCAGCAGGATGTCCTGGGGGGTGCACAGTGCAGCCAGGACTCCGGTATGAGGCTGGGTGGGTCGGCAGATGCTGCGACAGGGACCCTCGGCTCGGTCGGGCAGAGGCAGGCAGGTAGGAGCCTTCTCCCCCTCCCTGCCCACCCCACGGGGCTGGGGACATGGGGACAGCGGGCTCAGCTGGGGCTGGCCTTGCAGGGCAGGCAGCACCAGCCACCACTGGACACCGTGGCCGCCACCACCCCTCACTAGACCCTGAGCAGCTCCAGAGGGCCAGGCTGCAAGTGGAAAGGGCCATCAAGGTGAGGGGCCTGAACCCCCCTGCGGCACGTACCTGCTTTTATTGCATTTATGGCTCAGGGGGGAGAGCTGAGCCAGAGGGGCTGGAACGGGGCCAGGCTGAGCTCTCGGGTCCCTCCCCAGGAGAAGAAGATTTTCATGGTGCAGGGCCCCTACCCCATCATCCGCAGCCTGCTGCGGGCCCGGGGCTGGGTGGAGAAGAAGTCTGGGGGCGCAGGCAAGGCAGGCAGCCGGCCGGAGTGGCATCATGGCAGCCAGGAGACGCAGCTTCAGGAGAAGGCAGGCGATGGAGATGATGCTGAGCAGGGGGAGGCAGCGCTGGACCCGCAGCTGGGGTCAGCATGCTGTGGGGCGCAGCCTTCCCAGGGGACATCAGAGCCCCTGCACTCCCCATCACCACCCGAGGAGGAGGAAGAGCGATGGGATGAGGACCCCGAAGCCATCCACAACCTCATGGTTAGGTGGGGGGGGTTAGGGCTGAGCTCTGCCACAGCCCCCAGCACGCTTCCCCAGGGACCCCCAGGCACAGGGCACAGCCTGGGGCAGGGGGAGAGGGTGGGACTGTGGGGGTCCGTGCCTCATCCCAGCCCTCTCCCTCCCGCAGTCCCGCCTGGTGCGGGACCAGGTGCCATATTTCATCTGGACCAACCGCTGCAGTGCCGTTGACTGCTGGCTGCTGCAGCAGGACCAGGTGGTGAACCACTACGCACGGGTGGGCGCCTTCACCACCAAGGTGGGTGCCTGGAGCCCCCGGGGTGGGGGACACACAACAGGAGTGGGGGGGGGGGGGGCATCCGGCAGGGGCTGCCACCCTACTGTAAACAGGAGGGGCTGTGCCAAAACCTGCGAAACCTGCCCTGGTTCGACCAAGTCGACCCCGACACCTTCTTCCCCCGGTGCTACCGGCTGAGGGCTGCGGACGAGCGGCAAGCCTTCATCGGTGAGCTCGGGTCGGCGTGACCCCCGGGGATGTTGTCCCCGCCAGTGCTCCCAGTACCCACTGTGTCCTCCTTGGGACTGGGCAGGGATGATGGCCCCCCCCCGCCCTTGCAGAAGATTTCCACCTGACGGCAGCTCGCAGCCTGCTCAAAGTGGCTGCGGAGGGGGCTATGGACGTGCTGGCGGGGATGGAGCAGCCCCCGAAATGCAGCGAGGAGCCAGGTGAGCGCGTGGAGCTTGGCCTGGGAGAAGGGGGACAGGGAGTGTGGGGTCAGGGACACATCTGGGGGCTGAGCCTCTGCTCAGGGCTGTGGCTTGGGACCCCCCACTCCCTCCTGCCAGCCCACCCTGTGCTTTGTCCCCCCTGCCACCCCACCCCATCCCTGTGCACCCAAAGCCACCTGTCCCGTGGGGAGGCTTTGTGCCATGGTCCCAAGGGTGGCACAGCAGGTCCCCAGGAACCACGTCCCTCACCCCATGTCATCCCCAGCAGGGCCGGGGCCCCCTTTGCCCCCCCACCTGGTGGAGGAAGCCCTGCAGGTGTGTGGGCAGCACCTGAGCACCCTGGGGCACCAGGACATCGACGGGGACCCCCCATCCCCCCCCACGGTGGGCACCGACTGGAACCGCTTCCTGCAGGACTACTACCGCGTGGTGCAGTGAGTGCCGAGCGGGATGGGGGGGGCGACACCGCGGCGGGGCCGGTGCTGAGCCCCCCGTGTCACCCCCCTGCCCCATCCCGCAGCGAGGGGGCTGGCCTAGCGCTGAGCGGGGCGCAGCGGGAGCAGTGCCGGGCCCTGCTGCAGCGCCTGGCTGGGCAGCTGCCCCAGCTCGGCATGGAGGGCGACCGCAACGTCTGGATCCTCAAACCCGGTGCCAAGTCCCGTGGCAGAGGTAAGGCTGGGGGAAGCCAGGAGGGAGAACACGTTCCTTGCCACGGAGGGGTCCCACCGTCACCCCGTGTCCCCTGCCCAGGCATCGTCTGCGCGGCGCGGCTGGAGGAGGTGCTGCGGCTGGCGGGGGTCTGCGTGGCACCCTCGGCGCGGGTGGGCGAGTGGGTGGTGCAGAAGTACGTGGAGCGGCCGCTGCTCATCTTCGGCACCAAATTTGACATCCGGCAATGGTTCCTGGTGACAGACTGGAACCCGCTGACCGTCTGGTTCTACCGCGAGAGCTACCTGCGCTTCTGCTCCCAGCCCTTCTCCCTGCACCACCTGGACCCGTGAGTGCCCCCCCGACCCCAGCACCCCCCACCCCAGCACCCTGGCACCCCCCTGACCCAGCCCCGCTCTCCCCACCCCAGCGCCCGCCACCTCTGCAACGTCTCCATCCAGAAGCGGTACAGGCTGGCGCGGGGTCGGCACCCCCAACTGCCCCCCGACCAGACCTGGTCCTGCCGGCAGCTCCAGGCGTACCTGGCACAGGTGGGGCTGGGGGGGGCCTGGCACCAGGTGATGGTGCCCGGCATGAAAGCGGCGGTGGTGGGTGCCCTGCGCAGCGCCCAGGACCTGGTGGAGCACCGCAAGGGCAGCTTCGAGCTCTACGGGGCCGACTTCATCTTCGGGGAAGACTGCCAGCCCTGGCTGCTGGAGATCAACGCCAGCCCCACCATGGCCCCCTCCTCGGCGGTGACCCGCCGGCTGTGTGCCAGCGTCCAGCGGGACACGCTGCGCGTGGTGATCGACTGCAGGGACAACCCCGCCTGCCCCACCGGTGCCTTTGAGCTCATCTACAAGGAGGTGGGCTGGGGGGGCTGCGGGGTAGGCACAACCCCCTCGGCACCCCCAGCCCCCACTCCCCACCATGTCCCCCTGCAGGCGGCCGTGCCCGTGCCCCCATACGTGGGGCTGAAGCTGATGGTGCAAGGCCACTCCCTGAAGAAGCCCAAGCTGGCACGGCACCGATCGCAGGGCAAGCCCCCCACCACTGCGCCCTGTGCCCCCCAGCCCCTCGTGCCCCCCAGCCCCTCAGGCAAAACCACGAAGGTCCCCCATCGGGGAGCAGCGCCTGGGGAGGCAGCTCCTTTGGGGCGATGGAGCCACCGTTTCCCCCCCGCCTCTGCCCCCCCAGCACCATCACAGCCCCCACGCTGCTGTGCCAGGAGCCGGGGGCTGCCATCCATCAGACGCTCCCTCCAGCATCCCCCAGCAGCTCTGCCCTGGCTGGATGTCCGTTCCCTGCCCACGGTGCCCATCCCACCGCCCCGGGGAGTCCCCGGCAGCCCCTGGGGTCCTGTTGGCCGGCCCCCTCCCAACCCTCCTGTCGGAGTGCTGCACCCCCCTGGGCTGGCACCCAATGTCTGGCCCCTGTGCCCCTGCCCGGGGCAGCCGGGCCCCGCTGCAAGGAGAAGGCACGCGGCAGGTCCCAAGGGGAGGCAGAAGAGCTGTGACACTGAAGGACACCCAGGAGGGAACAGCACGCTGCCCGTCCCAGCTGGGGTGACAGGGTGGTCCTCAGCTCCCCCCTGCCCCAGTTGGAGCCCATTGCCAGGTGGGGGCACCCATCCCACACCCCGCAGGGGCCGCAAAACACGTCTGTGACAGGGACCCTGGCTCCGTCCCTCTGTTTGCAAGGGGGGAGTGTGGGGGCACAGCCAGGGCTGCACCGGGGACAGGGGCTGCAGGCAGGAACCGGGGCCACCATGACAGCTCCTTGGCCGGGGGGCAGAGAGTGGGCCGTGGCAGTGGTGACACCAGCTGTCACCAGCTCTACTCAGGATGGAGGGGGCTGGTGCCCCCAGCAATGCCATGGGCACTGGGCAGGGGGGGGGAACATGTTCTGTGCATGGCAAAAGACATGGGTGCTGAGCCACCCCGGTGGGGATTTAATGGGGTGGCAAAGGGGGAGAGGGTTGGGGTGGGGGGGCATCAGGGCTCCTGGTGCTGGGGCAGCCCCAGGCGGCGCAGGGTGCGCAGGAAGGGGGGCGGCGGGGGGGCGCAGAGTGTGCCCTGGGGCAGCACCAACTGCTGGAGGTGGATATGGAGCGGGAGGCGTCGGAGCTGCTGCGGGGAGAGCCCCAGCCGGGACAGCAGCTCGTCGTCCAGCACCTGCAACGGTGGGGGGGAGCTCAGCGGGGTCCCTGGGGGCTGTGCTGAGCTCCCCCCCCCCCCCCCCCAGCACCCACCCCGGCCACGTACCTGTGTGCGGGTGGGGGCGGCCTCGGGGGGCAGGAGGAAGGGCACCCCCAGCACCCTCCCCACGCGGGACGAGTGCTGGTGATCGCCCAGGGCCGGGCACAGCAGCAGCGTCAGGTGCACCGGGAGCTGCTCCGGGAAGGCTGGGGAGGAACCAGGGAGGGGGCAGTGGGACCACGCCGGCAGGATGGAGGGGTACAGGGTGGGGGGGAGTTGGGGGGCCACTCACCTGTCCTGGGCTGGAGCTGGAGGAGGGCGCAACCCCCCGCGGCACCCAGCACCCGGTAGCGCGTCAGGGTGCTCTTCACCTCCTTCCTGGCCAGGCTGCGGCGCCCCGGGGCCGGCACCGGTACCACCTGTTGGGGTACAGCCTTCAGCACCCCCCCGGGGCACTCCCCGCGCCCCCAGCCCCCCCGGCACCCCCTTACCACGGTGGTGTCACCCTGCTGCTGCCAGCACAGCCCGGCACGGATCTCGCCCTCTGCCTCCGCCGGGACTCCCACGGTGACGGCGCTGCAGGGAGAGGGGGTCAGGAGGGGACGGGACCCCCCCCCCCGAGCGTCAGCATGGCAGGGGCCAGGGACTCACCAGTATGTGGCGGGGTACCGGCCCCTCCGGCGGGCATCGGTGAAGAACTGCTGGATCTGCTGGGTGGCGCGGTGGCAGCTGGACAGGAGGACGACGCCAGAACACTCCCTGTGGGACATGGCAGCGCTGAGGCCCCGTGGGGGGTGGGCTGGCACCCCCTGACCCCCCCTCCTCCCCCGGGACCCCCCAACCCTACCTGGTGGGAGCCTTCACCACGTGGAGCTCGGCGGGGAGCCCCAGGCGCCGGCGCAGAGCCGGCAGCAGCAACGTCAGGCTCAGCTCCCCGGGGCGTCCTGGGGAGAGGGGGGGGCGGTCAGCGTCCGCTGGGACCCCCCCCTCCAGCTGGACACCCCCCCCCCCCCCCCCCCATCCAGTCCCACACTCACCCAGGACGGGCAGGCCGGGGGGCTTGCTCAGCGCCAGCAGGGCTCCTGGGAGGGGACGGCTGGTCAGGATGTGGCCACCCCATTGTCCCCCCCACACCAGCACCCCCATTGTCCCCCCCCCCCCCCGCCAGGTACCTTCCCGGTGCACCACGGAGGCCTCCAGCAGCCCCAGCGTCTCCTCGGGGCCCAGCGGCCGCCCCCACCTGCGGGGAGTGGAGTGGGCGGGGGGCACGGGTGGGTTCCCTTCCCGGGACACACACCCCCGGCGAGATCCCCCCCCCCCTACTTTGCACCCCACCCTGCGTGTCCCCGCAGCCCCACGCGCGTCCCCCAATCTGACCCCCCCGCCTACCGCCCTGCCCTCCCCACGCGTGTCCCCGCACCCCCACGCGCATCCCGCGGGCCTCTGTCCCCACGCGTGACCCCACGCGTGTCCCCGCTCCCACGCCCCCCCACAGCCCCTCTGCACCCCCCCACGCGTGTGCCCCCCCCAGTCGTCGTCCCCCCCCCCCCCACGCAGCCCCCCCGCCCCCGACGCGCGCCTCCGCTGACCCCACTGCGCGCGCCCCCTGTCCCGCGCGCCCCAGGACGCGCGCGGCCGTGCCCCCGCCCGCCATGGCGGCACCGCGCATGCGCGGAGGCGGGGCCGAGGGGAGGGGGGGGAGAGCGCCCCGCCGCGGGCATAGATAAGCGGGCCTCCGGAGGGCACAGAGCGGCCGCCCAGGCGTTCAGCGCCGGCGGCCGCGGCCATAGATAAGCGGAAGTGCGGGCAGAGCGTCCCTCTGGCAGGTGGGGTGCGGCGGCCGGTCCGGCGGGGAGGGGTCCCTGGGGGTGTCAGCCCGCCCGGGGGGTCGGGCCGGGGGCAGGGCAGTCGGGGGAAGGGGATCTCCGGGGCTGTGTCAGTGGGGGGCTGGAGCCCGCGGCTGCGGGCGGGGGCCGGGGGTGCTCGGGGCTGGTGGGGGGGCCGCTCCCGCCTGACGCCGCGCCTCCCCAGGTTAGCGCCATGGCCTCCCGCGGGGGTCCCCGCGCCGCCGGCACCGACGGCAGCGACTTCCAGCACCGGGAGCGGGTGGCCTCGCACTACCAGATGAGGTGGGTGTCCCGCCGCTGCAGGGGACCGGCGACCACCTTGGGGGTCCGGGGGGGGCAGCCCCCCCCGGCAGGCCCTGACGACCCCGCGCTCTCTCCCCAGCGTGTCCCTCAAGTCGGAGATCAAGAAGCTGATCTACACGCATGTGGGTATCTGGCTGCTGCTGCTGGCCCAGATGTGCGTGGGGCACCTCAAGCTGCTGCCCCACGACCAGGTGGCCATGCCCTACCAGTGGGAGTACCCCTACCTGCTCAGCATCCTGCCCTCCCTCCTGGGCCTCCTCTCCTTCCCCCGCAACAACATCAGCTACCTGGTCCTCTCCATGATCAGCACCGGCCTCTTCTCGGTGGCTCCCCTCATCTACGGGGCCATGGAGATGTTCCCCATGGCGCAGCAGCTCTACCGGCATGGTAAAGCTTACCGCTTCATCTTCGGCTTCTCGGCCGTCTCCGTCATGTACCTGGTGGTGGTGGTGGCTGCCCAGGTGCACGGCTGGCAGCTCTACTACAGCAAGAAGCTGCTGGACTCCTGGTTCACCAGCACGCAGGAGAAGAAGAAGAAATGAGCGGGCTCCGTCAGGGCTGGAGCTCGGCAGCCGGGCCCCAGTGGGGCGGCGCTGGCGCAGCTCCGGTGGGTGGGGGTCCACGGGGACCAACGTGGGTGACTGAGCCACGCCATGGCTCACACACGGTGGGGGGGGGGGGGGATGTGTGACAGTCCCCGGGGCTGGGGTAGCTCTTGGGCCGTGGAGGTTCCCCGCTGCCCCCCCTCCACCCCGCGCTTTCCTTTGCGTGTCGCCCTATGGAAATAAACCACTCTCCACGGTTCCACGCGTGTCTGCGCCGCAGGAAGCGCCGCCCGGCCGCGGTGGGGGGGTGGCGGGGCCACACGTGCCGGCGGAGGAATGCGGTGGGGCCGGCCCGGGGCGGGGCGGGGAGCAGCGGCGGCGGCGGCGGCTCCGCCATGGGGCGCCCGGTGCTGCTCGCCGCTGCCGCCGCGCTGCTCCTGCTGGGGACCGGCATCGGGGCCGCCGTCACCCGCCTGCGGGTCTCCGCCAACTTCGTGAGCACCGGGAGGGGAGCGGGCGGAGCGGGGGGGCTCGGTCGGCGCCGCGCTCACCGCGTCTCTTTGCTTGCAGGAGTGCCGGGCCACCGGTGAGTAGCGGCGGGGCCGGAATCGGGGCAGGGCTGCGAGCCCGGGGTTCCCCCTGGCCGGGGCTACCGGACCCTGCAGGGCGAGGGGGGTTCCCGGTCTCCGGGGCGCGGGGTTTCCCAGTTCCGAGGACTCCCGCTCCCCAGGGCTCCCGGTGCGCGGGCCTCCCGGGGTGCAGAGCTCCCCCACCCTGTCCGAGACTCCCCCTTCCTGGGGCTCCCCCCTTCCAAAGGCTCCCGGTGCGTGGTCCTCCCGGTGTGCCGAGCTCCCCGCCCTGTCCGAGACTCCCCCTTCCCGGGGCTCCCCCCTTCCAAGGGCTCCCGGTATGCCGAGCTCTTCCCCTCCCCGGGGCCCCCGGCGCACGGGGCTCCCGGTGTGTAGAGCTCCCCCCGCCTGGTCCTTCCAGTCCCTGGGTCTCCCCCTCCCCGGGGCTTCCCCCCTTCCGAGGTACTCCGGGGCTCTCGGTACCGGCGGGACCCCCGGCGCACGGCCGCCCCTCTCTCTCTGCTCTCCCCCCTGCCCTCCGCCAGCCGACAGCACACTGAGCCGTCCCCGCTGCCGCCGCCTAGCCCGGACCGGGCCGCCCCCGCTGAAGCCGCCCGCCCTGGCGCTGAGCCGGGCCCGCCTGTGCCTGCCCTCGCAGCCCTGCCAGCCCTGCCTGCGGGTGCGCCTGGCCCTGCCCGCCGCAGGTACGGGGCCGTGTCCCCTCCTTGGGGAAAGGGGGGGAAGACGGGGGGGGCTCATCGTCCCACCCGCGACGTTGCCCCGCGCTGGTTTCTCTCAGGGCTCGGTGGCGTCCGTGGGCTGCAGCTCAACTTCTTGGAGCTGGGCTCCAACCGCGCCGGCTGGCTGCAGGTGTGGCGGCAGCAGCAGACGCCGGGCAGCTCGCCGGTGAGTCTGGGGCGGTACCGTGGGGCCGCACACCGGGGTGACACATCCCACTCATCCCCCCGCTCCCCGCAGTGGCAGGTGCAGTTCGACTGCTTCCCGGCGGAGAGCGGGCGGCAGGTCGTCGTCTCCCTCCGCACCATCCCTGACCAAGGTCTGGCCATCAGCCGCAGCCACCTGCTTGCCGCCGAGCTGCCCGGTGAGGCTGGGGGGGACACCGGGGGGTGTCCCAGCGGGGACCCTGGCACTGTCTGACTCCCCGCCTGCGCCGTAGGTCCTGTCTTCACCCATACCTGGGTCCCTGAGGAGCGGGCCATCGAGGTGTGGGTGCCCGAGGGCCCTGCCCTGATGGTGCGGCTGTGCCACCAGCTGGCCCTGGAGTGTGAGGAGCTGCCCCGGCCCTTCCACCGGCAGGTAACAACTCCAGCCCCCCCCGGCCACCCCCATTCCGGGCTGGGGGCCACACTCCCTGCCAGCTGATGCTGCCTCTGTGCCCACAGGTGCTGGTGCCGGGGGGCCACCGTGTCTCACTGCCATACGAGTTCCTGGTGCCTTGCCTGTGCGTCGAGGTGTGTCACCGTCCCCTACAGCCACCAGGCCCCTCTCCCTGGCTGTATCTGCCCGTGCAGCAAGGGCAGGCAGGGGGGTGGGGGCACATCCTGCCCTCACCACCCCGCTCTGCTCCCTCAGGCCTCCTACCCCCACCACGACAGCCCACGCAGCAAGCACTGCCCCTTCCGTGACCAGCCGGCCACCTGTGAGTGCCCATGGGGAGGGGAGCTGGGTCCCGGGGGTCCCCCCGGCTGTCCCCACACCCCGCTGATGTGCTGCCCTGCAGATGGCCCTGAGCTGTGGTCCTCGGTGCGCTTCCACGACTACAGCGCCAGCAGCAAGGACCAGATGGCGATGGTGCTGAGTGCCAGCTGCCCCCTGCACCCCCGGGCCACCCTGTGCTGGAGGGAGGCAGCAGACGAGACTGCACCCTGCCACGACATCCCCAACTCCACGGCCAGCGAGGAGGAGCAGGTGAGGGGTCCTGGCTTTGGGGTGCGGTGGGGCACCAGCACAGGCGGGTGCAGGGCTGTGTCCCTTCCTGGGGCACCCACCAGACCCCAGGGTTCCCCAAGGGTGGTGGGCGGGTGCCGGGGTGCCCATGGGCTGTGCGAGTTGGGACAGTGACATGCTCTCTGCCCGCACCAGGCATACACACTGGACAAGGTGGACGTGCACCCCCAGCTCTGCTTTCGGGTAAGCCCCCATGGGCGGATGGGGACCACCTGGGAAGGGGCTGGAGGCAGCGGTGGGCGATAGTGGCTCATTTGGCCTCTCCGTTGTCCCCTGCTCCCCCCAGTTCTCCTACGGGAACAGCAGCCACGTGGAGTGTCCCCACCATCAAGGTGAGCTGAGGCTGAGGACAGCCCTGCCCTGGGGCCCCTTGCACCCCTCATCCCCTCAAGCACCCCACGAGCCACCCCTCTCTCTCTGGTGGTCACAGAGACCGCCTGGAATGTCTCGATGAGCACCTGGGGGCTGCAGCTGCGCCTGCGCCTCACCTCCAGCATCCCCGCGGCCTTCAGCGCAACTCTCTGCCAGCGCCGGGGCGGGCAGTGTGAGCCCGAGGCCCCCCTCTACACCGTCACACAGGTGAGTGGCGCAGGGCTGGGGGGGGACATGGGGTGGGGGGACTGAGCCACACTGACCCTGCCCTTGTGCTTTGCAGCTGGAGGGCTCTGCCCCAGGGGAGCTGGCGCTGCTGCTGCCGGTGCAGGTCCTGGGCAGCTGCGTGCTGGTAAGGTGACCCCCACGCCGGCATCTGCACCACGGGGGGAGGCCACAATCTGGTCCCCCCTCACCCATCCCCTTTACCAGGTGTGGCGCTCGGACGTGCGCTTTGCTCGGAAGCAGCTGCTCTGTCCTGACAGTGAGTGGGGGTCCCGGGGGACCAAGGCAGGTGGTGGGCATGGGCAGACACCCCTCATGGCACCATCCCTCTCCCAGTCTCCCGCAGGCACTTTGGGCTGCTAGGGCTGGCACTGGTGCTAGGACTGGTGGTGACCGTGCTGCTCCTCAACTGCCGCGGCACCTGGAGGCCGGTTGATGGTGAGGGGCACCCCAGGGGGCTGCGGGACGGAGGGGCAGTGGCCATGGGGCTGGGGTGCTGGGGGGTGACAGCTCCCTGGGCTGCAGAGGGTCCGAGGGTGATGGTGCAGGGCGGTGGGTGCTCGGATGCTGGGATGCCCTTGGGGAATGCCAGGATGTCCCTGGGGGATGCCAGGGGGGCTCAGGGCAGGGCTGTCACTGCTGTTCCCTCTGTCCCACAGGTGCCCCAGGCGGGCGCCCGGTGCTGCTGCTGTACTCGCCGGACTCGGAGGAGCACCTGGGGCTGGTGTGTGCCCTGGCTGAGCGGCTGCGCAGGGGGCTGGGCTGTGACGTGCGCCTGGACCTGTGGGAAGCGGGGTGCGTGGGGCGCACAGGTGCCCTGCCCTGGCTCTACGCCCAGCGGGGCCGCGTGGGCCGCCAGCGCGGCACCGTCCTCCTCCTCTGGAGCCGGGGCAGCACTCAGCTTTTCCGCCGGTGGCGGGTTGGGGCGGCCGGTGGCGTCCCCGGGGATGCCCATGATGTCTTTGGGGCAGCCATGGCCTGCCTGCATGGGGAGCTGGGGGCCGGGGGCCGTGGCGGTGGCTGGGTGCTGGCCTACTTCAGCCGGCTCTGCAGCCCCCGCGACGTTCCCCGGCCCCTCCGTCCCCTGCCCACCTACCGCCTGCCCCAGCAGCTGCCCGGGTTGCTGGGTGCCCTGCGGGGCAGCCCCCCGGCCCGCCGCCGCTGCCGCCGGGGCAGAGCAGAAGGGCTCCTGCACCAGCTGCTGGAGGCGGGGGCCGGGGAGGGCAGCCCCCCACCCCGGGACCCCGGAGCGGCTGCTGACACCTGAGCACCCACGCCGGGGCTGAGATGGGTGTTGCTGGGGGCAGCCCCCCGGTGAGGGCAGGGGGCCCCGTCATGGAGGTCGGCTGAACGTGCTGGCTGTGGCAGCAGGAGGGGGTGCCGTGGGTTGCCCGTGGGGTGCCCCAGGCAGGGGCCGTGGGTGCTGCGGGGGGCCTGAGCTGGGCTGGCCCCGGCCACGGGACGTGCCGCAGGGGCCAGAGTCCAGCCTGTTCCCCGGGGCCGGGAGCGGAGGGGCTGTCCCGGACAGGGGCAGCCTTATTTCCACACAGGGATCTGCTCCCGAGAAGAGCCCGGGACCCCGGGAGGTCCCTCGGGATGCCGTGCTGCGGTGAGGGTCCGGGTCGGCGCTGGAAGAAGCCGGGGAGCGGGGGGTGTTCCCTGCCGTGCCCGGGGCCGTCGGGGCCGGGTGCTGGGCACAGCCCGGCCCCGCTCCTCGCTCCCGCCCCGGCAGCGGGACCGTGTCAGCGGCGGGAGCAATAAAAGCACCGTTTCACCCTGTCCCGCCGTCCGTCTGGTGTGCCGGGGCTCGGCCGGTCGCCCCAGGGTGGCGGTGGGGAGGGAGGCAGGTCCCGTGGGGCCGCCCCGGTCCCCGCGAGGCGCCGAGCCCGTCCGTGGGTCGGTGCGGGAGCGGGGAGGCCCCACCCCGGGGCGGTCGCCGGCGCCGCGCAAGGACCCGGGTGTCCGGGATCGGAGCAGGAAGCGGGAGCCGGAGGCGGCGGCGGCGGCGGCGGCGGGGCCCGTGGAGCCGGGAGCGGGGCCGTCGGGAGCGGACGGCGTGGGGCCGGGGCGCCCCACGGCCCCGGCCCCGCCATGTGCGGGTTGGGACGGCGGCGGCTACTGCTGCTGCTGCTGCTGCTGCTGCTGGCCGTGGGGATGGCGGATGGGCACGGGGTCCCCCGCGATACCCTGGCTTGCTCCCAGGTGGGTCGACGTCGCTGGCACACGGGCCAGCGGGCAACCGGCACGGCCACCGGACTCACCCCCGTCTCCCCTCCCA
The DNA here is from genome assembly GCF_963924245.1 of Chroicocephalus ridibundus. Classification (NCBI taxonomy): domain Eukaryota; kingdom Metazoa; phylum Chordata; class Aves; order Charadriiformes; family Laridae; genus Chroicocephalus; species Chroicocephalus ridibundus. The sequence goes on along the minus strand of NC_086293.1, from coordinate 19,520,855 downwards.
GGGCCTCGCCTGCCGCCTCCTGGGTAAGTGCCACCGCCACTGCCGTAGGCCCCAGCCCAGCCGGGGTGCGGGACCCCGACGCCCACGGCTGCCCTCCGTCTCCCTCCCCAGACACCGACGTGCTGTGCGGGACGGAGCTGCCGGGGCTCGGCCACGGGCTGGCCCTGGCTCGGCTGCGGCTGGTGCCGGCGCTGCGCTGCAGCGGGCCCGCGGCCTGCTCGCCCTGCCTGGAGGTGCGCCTGCGCCTCGCCCTGCCACCCGCCACTGGCACCGGCCAGCCCCGCCGCCCCGCGCCCTCGGGCATCCCTGCGGCCGAGGACAGCGATGAGGGGGGACGGTGGTCACCGGTGGATGAGGCTGCCTCGTCCCAGCCCAACATCACCGGGCTGCTGCTGCTCTCCGGGCACGCCTACGCCTCCTCCCGCTGCGTGGCCGTGGAGGTCCAGGCATCCCCAGCCCCTGCGCTGCCCGGCCGGCCCCTGGTACGTAAGTACAGGGTGGCGGGGGTGAGTCTCCCTGCCACCGGCAGTCCCCTAGCACTGTGTTGCAAGGGGATGTGGGTGCTGGCACGAGGGCGTCTCCATGGCACAGTGATCCTTTTCCCCGTGCCCCGGGGAAGGGGGTGCTGGGCGGTGCCGGTGTCTTGCCGCAACGCGGTGGTGGTGGTTTTCCTGCCCAGGGCTGGGTGACCTTCCGGTGCTTCGAGGCGCCGCTGGGCTCCGAGCTCCGCGTCACGGCGTACACCAACTCCCGCGGCCGCCGGAGGCTGAGTCAGTGGCAGTGGGTGCCAGGTGAGCCCCCAGCATGCCCTGCCGCGGTGGCCCCTGTCCCCCCCCGCCTACTGACACCCTGTCCCCACAGACTGCTCGTGGCCCGCGGCACAGACGGCTGTCCCACAGTGCCAAGGTAGGTGCTGGCATCCCCCAGCTGTGGCAGCGCTGGGACCCCCCCTGCTTTGGCGCACATCCCCTGAGGAGCCGGGGGTGGTGGGTGCTGCGGGAGAGAGTGACCCCCAGGGTGCCATGCCCTGTGCCGGGGTGCTGTGCCCTGTGTCGGGGTGCCGTGCCCTGTGTCGGGGTGCCATGAACCCTGAGCCGCCTCCGGTGCAGTGCCCAGGCTGGAGGTCCTCCCGGGGCCGAAGGAGGTGGTCGTGCAGGTGCAGGGGGCTACGGCGGGGCACAGTTACACCCTGCGGCTCTACCACAACCAGAGCCACGGCGCCAGCGGGTCAGGGCGCACGGTGACCGCGGTGAGTACGAACCCCTTTGCCACTCCCCACCCTGGCCAGGCTCCGGCCACTGGCCCCCCTCGCCCCCCCCCGGGAAGTCGTGTCTGTGTTACAGGCAGGGTGCTGGGAGAGGGTCCCCCAGGGGTGGGTGACGCTGCTGGGGAGCCATTTGCCGCGGGGTGACCCACGTCTGGTTGCCGGTGGCAGAGTGGCTCCATGAACTACAGCCTGCCGGCCGACGAGGTGCTGCCCTGCCTCTGCCTGCAGGTGGGCACCGCGGGGGTGGCAGAGGGGCTCTGGGCACTGCACGGCCCCCTCCAGCATCCCAAGGGGGCCAGCCGGGTCACAGTCACAACCTGGGCACCCCAAATCCTTTTGTTCCTCTCTTTCCCCTCTAGGTCTGGCCAGAGACCCAGGACCCACCGCGGGCCACCCTGTGCCCCTTCTCCCACGGTACCTGTGCCGCGGGGCTGGGACGCAGGGAGGGCCGGGATACAGGGGGACCCGAGGGGACACCACATGGGGGTGACACCCCTCTCCCGATGCCACTGCAGACGTGGAGGCTTGGGAGCGGCTGTGGGCCCGCAGCCAGCTGGTCCTGCACAACGAGGGACAGGCGCTGACCTCCTCCCTCTCGGCCCCCTGCGACCTCCCGGCTGAGCTGGTGCCCTGCTGGCAGCCGGAGCCTGACGGACCCTGCCAAGCCCTGCCCGGCCTGCAGCAGCCCGCCGTGGGGCAGGTGAGTGGGGCTCCATGGGGTGTTGGGGGGACAGGGGGGCCATGGGTGACACTGACGGAGCATCCCTCCTGCCAACAGGGACCCCAGGAGTTTGGGGGGCTGCGATTCCATCCCAACCTCTGCGTGCAGGTAGGACATTCTCCTGCTCCCCACGGCCGCCCCACGGCCACCCCATGGCACTGCTAACTCAATCTCTGGGGCAGGTGTGGAGCGGCAGACAGGTCCGGCTGACCCAGTGCCTGCGGGACAGTGAGTATTGCCGGAGGGGAGGGCAGAGACAAGCTGGGGATCAGGCTGGGGGTTGCCCCCATCTGGTCTCCCCTTGCTGCCCCCCCATCCACTGTCACATCCCCAGGAGCACTGCCTGGCCGTGCCGATGACCTTCTGCTGCTGCAGCATAGGGGGAATGCCTCACTGTGTGCCCTGGAGCGAGGCACCTGCACACCCCTTGCCAGCTTCACCCGCACGGTAAGGGGCAGGGACCCCCGTGTCCCGGTGACGGTGGTAGCGGTGGCACAGCCAGGTCACCCTCTGCCGTTGTTGCAGGGAGTCGGGCGCCCGGGGCTGCTGGAGCGGGAGCTGCGGCGGGACGTGGTGGCAGGGCACTGCAGGCAGGTCAGTGCGGGCAGCCTGTGGGCAGCGGGCACAGGTCAGGCAGCGTGTGACATGTCCCCATCCCCACAGATCCGGCACCCTGAGAACGGCACTGGGGTCACGCTCTGGGCCTGTCCCCTGCACAAGTGTGAGTGTCCCCGGCCGTGCCGGGGGAGAGGGGGGCTGCTGCAGGGCTGAGGGAGGGCACCCACCCTGTGGAGCCACTGGGCTGGCGCCGGGGGCCCTCGGTGGGTGCTGGGGACCCTCAGCAGGTGCTGACCCTGTCCCACAGACCTTCGTGCCCGCTGGGCGCTGGCGTGGATGGGGGTGCTGCTGGGGGCCTCTTGCCTCCTGCTCCTGCTCCTGCTGATGAAGGAGGATGTGAAAGGTGAGTGGTGCCTGCCTGGGGGCTGTGCCTGGGACCCCCGCTAGGACCCTCCCTCACCACCTCCCCTCCCTGCAGGCTGGCTGAAGTCCCTGAGGGCTGACTACCGCTCCGAGGGTGAGTGTGGGGCGAGCCTGGGGTTTGGTGGTGGGGCGAGGCGGGGATGTCCATCCCCTTCCCGCAGGGGATGGGTTCCCCTCTGGGAGGTGGGGGTCCCTGCCTGCTTCCCACCATGTCTGTCCCTTAGGGTGGGTACAGGGGTGCTGCAGGGGTCGGGGGACAGATCAGAGGGTGGGTCCCCCATATGGGGTGGTACCAGCCTGTTTTCCCACCATGGCTCTCCCTTAGGATGAGCAGGGGGGGGTCAGGGGACAGAGCAGGGGATAAGTCCCCTACTGGGGGGTCACAGCCTGTTTTCCACTGTGGCTGTCCCGTAGGACGGGTAGGGGGGCCAGGGATAAGTCCCCTATCAAGAAGTGTCCCAGTATGCCTCCCACCGTGGCCACCCCACAGGGCGGGCGTGGGGTGCCTGGGAGAGGGGGTTCAGGCACTGACGGTACCCCCCCAGGCCCGCTGCGAGGCCGGCGGGCGCTGCTGGTGCACGCGGCAGAGCCAGCGGCGGAGCGAGCGGCGTGCGCCTTGACGGCGGCCCTGCGCCCGCTGGGGCTGGCGGTGTCGGCAGCACCGGGAGGCGGCAGCGGGGTCGCGGCGTGGGGGCCACTGCCATGGCTGCATGCCCAGCACCGGCGGGTGCTGCGTGACGGTGGCACCATCATCCTCCTCCTCTCCCCGGCGGCTGTGGCCGCCGCACGGCGGTGGGACGCTGGGGCCGGGGACGTGCCGGGGGCTGGGGAAGCTTTCAGCATCCCCGGCCCCCGGCACGTCCCCGGCCCCGATGATGATGTCCCAGCTGTAGCACCCTGCGAAGCCTTCGCAGCGGCTCTGTCCTGCACCGTGCCAGCGCTGGCGGCGGGCAACGGGCGCTATGTGGTGGCCCGGCTTGAAGCCTTGGTGCCAGCAGTGCCGCCGGCGCTGCGGGCAGCCCCTGCCTTTGCGCTGCCCAGCGAAATGGGGGGCTTCCTGCGGGCGCTGGCGGGAGCGGGCCGTCGGCGGGGCCGGTGGCCGGAGCCGTACGTGGCGGCGGTGGCCGAGGGGCTGCGGCGGGCGCTGGGGCAATAAAGCGGTGACAGTGCCTTTGCTGAGCGTGAGTCCAGCCCTGTGGTGTGTCGGTGGCAGGGGGGAATGAGGAGTGGGATGGATCGGTGACGGGTGACGGGGAGGTAAGGGGGGGGTCCTGGGGGCAGGAGGAGGGGTCTGGCCTGGTTGGGTTTGGAGGGCGGATGGGGAACTGGACCAGTTCAGGAGGGATGGGGGGGAACAGGACCAATTTCGAGTGGTGAGGGGGAACTGGGCCAATTTGGGGGGATGGGTAGGAACTGGACCAGTTTGGCTGGAGGGGGAAGTGGACCAGTTTGGGGGGGGGGGGAACGGGGCCAATTTGGCTGGAGGGGGAACTGGACTAGTTTGGCTGGAGGGGGAACTGAAACAGTTCGGGGGTGGGACAAGGGGAACTGGGCCACTTTGGGGGGATGAGGGGGAGCTAGACCAGTTTGGCTGGAGGGGGAAGGTGACCTGGACTGGTTTGGCTGGAGGCGGGGAGGTGATGGGGAGCGGCCTAGTCAAGTCGCGGGGTGAGGGGCTCGTCCAGGCCAGGCAGGAGAGGGGCCGGCGCGCCCCGGGCATCCCGTCACCGTCCCGACCCCTCCTCTCTCCCGGCCCCCGCTCCGGGTGCCCTTGTCCGCGGCCCCTTTAAGGCGCGGGGGGGGCGTGTCCCGGCGGACGGTGCGGATTGGCTGGGAGCGGGGGGGCGGGCGGCGGCGGGCGGGCGGCCATTGGCGGGGGCGACGGGCGCTGAGTCAGCGTGCGCGGCCCACGTGGTGCGCGCGGGGCGCGGCGGGGCGGGGCGGGGCGGAGGATGGGGCCGCGGGCCGCGCTGCTGCCGCCGGCCCGGCGGGGGGGGGCCCGGCTGGGGGGGACCCTGCTGGGGGCTGCCATCCTCGGGGGGGTCCTGCTGGCGGCCGCCCAAGCCCACCCGGATCCGGAGCGGGACGGGGACGGGGCAGAGCCTTGCCGAGCCTGCCGCGGCCTGGCTGACAGCTTCAGCAGGGTGCGGGGGGGAATGGGGGCCGTGGCGGGGCGGGGGGACGGACGTGGGGCCTGGGAAGGGGGCATTGGGGGTGGTGGGGCCTGGGGGGTTATGGGGGTGACACAGCCCCCGTTGCAGGGGGAGCCGGGGGTGCGGGTGTCAGTGGCGTGGTGGTGGGGGGGCACAGGTGACAGGTGGCGGGGGACACGGCCTGCGGTGTGGAGGGTGGCCCGGCGCAGGGTGACGTAGTCTGGGGGTGACAGGCAAAGAGGGACAAAGGGGGTCCTGTGTGGGGTGATGTGGCCATGGGGAGCACAGGCTGGGGGGGGGGAAGGAGGTGACAGGGCTGCGGAGTGTGGGGTGGCCCGGGGGGACATCGATGAGGTGGGGGCCACTCCCACAGTGTCCCTCGGGAGCGGAGGGGTTCCCAGAGGGGCACAGCGGCTGGGCTCTGTGGAGGGGAGAGGGTGATGGGTCCCTTGGGGGGAGGAGGGTGGCACGACCCAGGGGTGATCCAAGAGGGAGGGGGGGTCATTGGGGGGGTCCCATGCCTGCGCTGCCCCCCCTGCGTGCCCAGGGCCTGGAGCGGACGGAGCACGAGGGATTTGGTGGGGGCAACACGGCCTGGGAGGAGGAGAAGCTGTCCAAGTACCAGCACAGGTGGGTGCCCCATAGCTGGGGGGGGAGTCTGGGGGGGGGGGGCCTAGCTGCTCCCCACACTGACCCCCCTCTGTTTCCACAGCGAGACCCGTTTGCTGGAGGTGCTGGAGGGCGTCTGTGCCCCCTCAGACTTCACCTGCCACCAGCTGCTGGAGCGGAGCGAGGAGCACGTGGAGCAGTGGTGGTTCCACGAGTGAGTGTGGGGACGGGGACGCAGGGGGGACAGGTGGTGGCAGGGGGCTGAGCACCATGTCGTCCCCCCCCCGTCCCCAGGCGGCAGCAGCACCCCGACTTCTTCCAATGGCTGTGCATGGACAGGCTGGCGCTCTGCTGCCCGCCCGGCACCTACGGCCCTGACTGCCGGCGTGAGTAGCTGTGGCACGAGCGGGGTGCTGGTGGGGTGCCAGCAGTGTTGCCGGGGCTGGAGGGCCCCCCACCATGCTGCCCCCGGCCCGGGCTGCCAGCCGGCTGGTCTCCCCCCACACAGCCTGCGCCGGCGGGCCGCGGCAGCCCTGCAGTGGCAACGGGCGATGTGATGGCGACGGCACACGCCGCGGCACTGGCCTCTGCGTCTGCAGCCCGGGCTACGGCGGCCCCTTCTGCGCCGAATGCGGTGACGGGTACTACGAAGCCTCGCGGAACAAGAGCCACCTGGTATGTGCCGGTAGGTAGGGGTCCAGCCCGGTGGGGAGGGGGCCTGTGTGGCTGGGGGGTCTGCCCTGGCACTGCCCTGGCACCGGGTGCAGGCAGCTGCCCCCCTGCCTGTGCCCATGCCCACTCCCCCCTGCCCACAGAGTGCTACCGGGCGTGCGGGCGCTGCACGGGGCCGGAGGACTCCAGCTGCCTTCGCTGCAAGAGGGGCTGGGTGCTGCACGAGCACCGCTGCATCGGTGAGGGCCGTGGGGAGGAACTGGGGGGGGGGAGGTGTGTGTCCCAGGAGCTGGGGCTCAACGGGGCCGTCCCCCCTCCTCTCCCCCAGACATCGACGAGTGCGGCACGGAGATGGCGCACTGCCGAGCCAACCAGTTCTGCGTCAACACGGAGGGCTCCTATGAGTGCCGAGGTCAGGCGGAGGTGGGGGGGGTTTCTGTGCAGGTGGCTCCCCCCTGCTCAGGGCTGTCCCCCTCCTGCCCAAGCTGCCACTGGCTGGGCTGGGAGGGGGCTCCGGCGGTGACCCCAGCTCCTCTCCCCGTGGCAGACTGTTCCACAGCCTGCATAGGCTGCATGGGCGCCGGGCCGGCTCGCTGCAAGAAATGCAACAAGGGCTACTGGCGGGATGGAGCCAAGTGCCTGGGTGAGTGGCTCCTGCGGCCTGAGGGGGGGTGGCTCTGCCCCCTCCCCGCTGCCCGAGCCCTGCCTGAGCCCTGCCTCCCCCCGCAGACGTGGATGAGTGTACCAGCGCCGAGGAGCCGGTGTGCACGGGGGTGCAGGAGGTGTGTGAGAACACGGAGGGCAGCTACCGCTGCGTCTGCGCCCGTGGCCACGTCCGACGGGATGGACAGTGCGTAGAGGACAAGCCCCCTGGTACGGCCTGACGCGGTGGGGAGGGGCACAGAGTGCGGGCAGGGGGTGGGAAGGGGTGGCAGGGGGCTCTGCCAGCTCCACCATTGCCCCCCGTGAGCACTGTCCTTGCAGATGCCCCGGAGAAGGGTTTCTTTGACGACGTGACGGATGACGAGGTGGTGGTGCTGCAGCAGATGTTTTTCGGTGTGATGATCTGCGCCCTCGCCACACTGGCCGCCAAGGGCGACATGGTTTTCACCGCCATCTTCATCGGTGCCGTAGCTGCCATGGCTGGCTACTGGCTCTCCGACCGCAGCGACCGTGTCCTCGACGGCTTCATGAAGGGCAGATAGCTCTGGGGCTGCCAGGCACGGGCCGGGGGGCAGGCTCAGCCTGGGGTGCAGGGTACCCCCCCAGCAGGGGCTGGCTGCCGAGGCCGGATCCTGCGCGCGGTGCTGTGCCCTGCATGCGTCCCCCAGCCCCCCGTTAGCGTAGGGTCTCGCCTCCCCACTGCAGAATGAGCTGGGGGTGCCTGGTCCCAGGGGAGCTCTCTCGTAGCCCCCTCTGGACATGTATGGTGATGCTGAGCAGTATGGCACTGCAGGGGGGGGGCACAGCATGCTGCCCTCAGCCCCTCGTGCTCTGGAGGAGAGGCCCGGCACCGTGGGGTGCTCTGGCACTGCCGGGTGCCGGGGCAGAGATGCTGGCAGAGCTCGGCCCTGCTGCCTGCCCAGCCAGCGTCCCCTGGGCTGGGGGCTGCTGGCACCGTGGGACGTTGTGTCCCCCCCTTTGTGAGACCATTCCCCGTGGGGCAGTGAGGGGCTGGGTCCCACCTCTGTCCTGAACTGTGGGGCTGGGAGAGCTGCCCCCCGCCCCAATCCCTCCTCCCCGCATCCCTGGGCAGAGCCCATCCCTCCCCCCAGGCCGGGGGGGCCAGGGGCTCCGGGGGGGCAGGGGTGGCTCCTGGGGTGCCGTGCTAGCCGGGGAGGGGTGGGGGGTCCTGCTGGATGCATGAGCGTGGCCGTTGCATTTGTCCGTGGTTTGTCCGTCGGGGTGTGCCCATCTGTCCGTGTGTCCATATCTCAGGAAATAAAGCTCTGCACACCCAGCCCGGCTGCTCGGGGTCGGGGGGGTCCAGGGGGGCCTGGGGGTGCTGTTGCCCACTGCCGCCCTCCGCACGCCACCGGGGCCGCCTCCTCCCAACATAAACTTTTATTTCTCTGGTTTGGCACAAACGGAGCTGGCCCAGCCCAGCTCCCTGCTCCTTCCCAGCCCTGCAGGGGCGCGGGATCGGGCCCCCAGACCCCCACGCCTGGCTGGTCCCCCTGCACCCCCCAGTCTCTGCCCGTCCTCACCGCCTCTCCCCGGCTCAGAGCTCGATGGTGTCACTGGAGAGGCTGCGGGTGTCCGCCGCTTTGCCAAGGGCTGGGAAGCTGCGGGGGCCCTCCCGTTCCCAGCCGGGGGGCACGGCGGGCACCAGGAGGGGGGCCCGGCTGGGCGCCTCGTCCAGGGGCAGGCTGTCGGGCGAGGAGAGCCCATGGCGCCAGGGGTTCCAGCTGATCTTCAGCGAGCTGCTCTCCAGCGAGCTGGCCGAGGCGGTGACGGTGACGGTGACGGTACCGGGGGGCTGCCGGGGGCCAGGCAGCTCCGTCAGCGAGCTGCACCGCACCATGCGCCCCAGGCCGGGGGTCTCGTCGGGGGCGGAGGAGCCGTGCAGTGAGGTGCCGGAGCCGCGTCGGGGCCGGCCGAAGAGGCCGTCGTGCAGGAGGTGCCGGCGGCAGAGTGCCTGGTCGATGCTGCGGCGCAGGTCGATGGGGGACGGGGGGCGGAAGGCCAGCTCCCCCAGCGAGGGGGACGAGCCCTGCTCGAAGGCGGCGCAGGAGCGGGCGGCCAACACGTTGGGGCACTTGGGGCTGAGCCCCGGCACGCCGGCGGCGGCCGCCCAGGCCTCGTTGCTGTCCTTGAGCGCCCGCAGGGGCAGCTGCTCCGCCGGGTTGCGGATGAGGCTCTTGGAAATGTCGCCGGTGGGTGCCCGCTCCGGGCCGGTGCCGCTGGTGTTGCCGCCGGCCCAGTCGTAGCAGTTGTTGGGATACTCGGGCGCCTCGGCTTTGCGGCTGGCGCAGAAGTACCCCAGCGCCTTGACCCAGCAGGAATGGCCGGCGGCGCTGCGCCGGCGACAGAGTTGGCACAGCGGCTCGGCGGCGGCCGCCAGCAGTGCCAGCACCGTGCCCAGCTCGCCGACCCGCAGCCAGAGCTGTGCCGCCCAGCCTGGCCGGGAGAAGCGCCCGGGGACGCCCAGCACCCCCCGCAGCCACAGGGCGCTGTAGACCTGCAGCCCACACACCGGCAACCCCGCCGCCGCCGCTGCCGCCAGCGCCCAGGCCCCCCGCCGCAGCCCTGGACCCCCGCCACCCCCTGGCCCTTCCCGCGGCGCCCGCAGCACCCGCCAGCACCCCCAGAGTCCCCCCAGCAGCAGCAGGGCCCCCGCACTGCAGCCCAGCGCCTGCAGCCCCAGCCCGGCCCAGGGGCCCAGCCGGGGCGGGAGCAGGTCGGCGGCCCCCAGCACGCCGCTCTGCAGGGCAACGGTGGCCACCAGGGCCGGCAACCCCCGCAGCCAGGCCGGCAGCAGCCGGAGCTGTGCCAGGCGCTGGAGCCGCTGGAGCAGGAGGGCGAAGGCGGCGAGCAGCAAGGGGAAGGGGACCGTGCTGAGCAGCAGCAGCGCCCGGGGGGGCAGGTGGCCCCGCGCCCCGTAGGGGTCCAGCAGCAGGAAGGTGGCTCGCAGCAGGCAGGCGGCCAGCAGTAGCCCATGGGCCCCTAAAACATGGGAAAGGTGCGGGGGACGCAGGGCGGCTGCTCCCGCCAGCCCGGCCAGGCAGCCCAGTGCCAGCAGCAGGAAGACGGCGGCCACCCCGTAGACGTGGCCCTCCCAGGCGAAGCCCAGCCGGCGCCGCAGCTCGAACCAGCGCAGCCCAGTCCCGTTGGCCCCCGGCGCCGGGGAGGGATGACCGGGCTGTGGCTGCAGCATGGATGGATGCCGGGGGGCTGGCTGCGGCGTCACCCCTGCCTGTCGCCACGTGGCCGAAGGGGCTGCGGTGCCGTGGGTGGGGGGCTGCGTCCCCAGGGTTTCTGTGGGCAGGAAGGAGGGGGACGGTCAGTGGGGAGTGAGGGGGGGACCGCATGCAGGTGGATCAGTGACACCCGGCCCCCATCTGCACCCCGTGGCTGGGATGCATCAGCCACAGCACCCCGGCACCGTGGGGGGGAGGGATGCCCTGTGTCAGCCAGACCCCCTCCCGGGGGACTCCGGCAGGACCCTCAGTGCAGGGGGTGTCACAGACATGGGCACCTCCCTGATGCCCCCCTCGGGGAAGATCCCACCCACCGGGCACTTAGCACTAATCTTAGGAGTAGATTAGGTCCGTCGCCGGGCACAATCCTGATTGAAGGTGTCACCGTGTCCCAGCTGGGCAGCTCAAGATAGCTGCTATCCCCCCCGCCAGCCCCGACGCCCCAGGGATGGGCTCCCATGGCATCCCTATTGGGGACCGACTGGATGTGCTCGGCTGCGGTGTCCCCCCCATCACCTGAGTGTCTGGTCCCGGCTGTCCCTGTGGTGGGATGTGCTGTTGGCCGTGGGGTGGCCTCAGTGGCGTTTGGGATGCTCATGGGGCCCACGGCGCCCCGGACCCGCTGTGGGGAGCCGACGTCCTCCTCAGGCAGCAGCCCTGCGAGAGAGGGCAGAGCCAGGCGCTGGCACCTGCGGGGGCTTGGTCCCTGCTGAGGAGCCCCCCCATGCCACGCTGGCTCCTACCTGTGCTGGGGGTGCCGGGGACACCCGTGCTGGAGGTAGGCGGTGGTGCAGGGCTGGTGCTGATGGCAGCCCCCTTGGTGGTGGGCTGGGGTCCACGCTGCCCTGTCAGCCTGGGGTCCATGCGAGGAGGGGCCACATCCCCGGGGCTGGTGGTGGCACGGCTGAGCGGGGCCCTCCGGGTGCTGCGCTGGTGGACTGGCAGCACCCAGGTTCGGGGCTCGGCCAGCCCCCAGGATGGGGCTGTGGGGTGCAGCCATGGGGCAGAGCTGGGCAGAGCTGGGGAGGGCCTGGGGGGCCCTCCCAGGTCCTCCCGTCTGCCCACCGGCTGCATGGAGCCAGGGCTGGCATGGGGACCTCGGGCTGGCCCCGTGCCCGTAGGGTGGGGGACGGGGACAGTGCCCAGTGGGACCGGCTGGCTGGTGGCTGGAGTGAGCTGTGTGCCCTGAGGGATGCCCGGGGCCGCCATGGGTTCCTCCGCCACTGTCTGTCCCCCTGCGTGCGTGTCTGCTGTCCCCATCCCTGTCCCCGCTGACGGCGTGGGGGTCAGGGCGATGGTGGACATGGTTGGCTGAGGGCTGGGGGTGCTGGCTGGCCCGGTGGCATTCTGCCCGGCTGGAGATGGTCCCTGCCCTGCCCAGGGCAGCCTTGGGGAGCCCGGCTCTGTGTCCATGGGCACCTTAGAGGTCAGTGTCCCCAGTGCAGAGCCGTGAGGAAACCAGGTCTTCCCCCGGGGACTGTCCTGGCCTTCGGCATCCGTGATGAGTGGCTCCTCCACCACGGCCGGGGCTGCGCCGCTGTCCTGCTGGGCCCTGGTGCCAGCGCCTGCCATGGTGGTTTCTGTCTCCAGGAGTGCCCCGGTGGCATCTGCCGCCTGCAGCGGTGGGGCCCAGCGCATGGGGCTGCCACCCCTCCAGCGCTCGCTCCCGGGTGCCCCGGCACCGCTTGGCTCCCCCGACGCCTCCCAGGCAGGGGACGGGTCTGGCCACTGCTGTCCCCAGAGAGGGCTATGCAGGGAATCCCTGTCCCGCTGCAGGGTCCCACCTGGGGACAGCCCCGCCAGCAGCGTCCCCTGGGCCCTGGCGGGGACGCCGGCAGACAGGAGCAGCCCCCAAGTGACGAACCGTGCTGCAGCCATGGTGAGCGCCCAGCTGGCCCTGCGGGGACAGGGACTCAGTGAGCCAGGACCCACAGTGGCTACCCCGGGGGGGGATCATGCCACTGGCCGTGGGGCTGCTGTGCCCACAGCAACCCACTGCCCAGGGCGAGAGCCAGCGGCTAGGCTGTCCCTGCTCGGGCTGGCCCTGGGCCCTGTTCCCAGCTGTCCCCGTCCCCAGTGTCCCTGCTGCCAGTGGCCCCATTCCCGGTCTTCCCCATGCCCGCGTCCCCAGTGCTGGTGCTCCTTGATGCTTAGTGGTCCCTGCCCCTAGTATCCCCGGTGTCTCCTTCCCGGCCTCTGTGTCACCGGTGTCCCCCTCCTCGGTGTCCCCTCCCTGGTGTCCCCTCCCTGGTCCTCCATCCCCGTTGCCCCTCCCCAGTGTCCCCTCCCCGGTGCTCCATCGCCGGTGCCCGTCCCCGGTGTCCCTGCTGCCGGCGGCCCCGCTCCGCCGCACACCGTTCACCTTGGCTCGTCCCCGGCTGCATCCCGGCGGGGATGCCCGGCCCGGCGCGCCCCGCCGCCGCCGCACACGCGGCTCAGCGCCGCCGGGCCGGGGCCGGGAACGGGGCCGGGACCTCCCGGTGGCGGCGGCGGGCCCTGCGGTGCGTGTGCGGGAGCCGGCGGGGATGCGCTTCGGGGCCGGGCCCGCGGCCGGCGCGGGATGAGAGCGGGGCCGGTGAGGCCGCCGCATCCCGCGGACCCCGCCTGGAGCCCGCCGGGCCGGCCCTGCTCCTCGGTGCTCGGTGCCGTGTGCCCGGGCCGCCGTGCGGCCAGCCCCCTCCCGCCGCCCGCCGCAGCCCGGGAGGCCCCGGTGCCGGAGCCGGCCGCAGCCCCCCCGCTGACCTGCCGGTGCCGGTGCCGGTGCCGGTGCCGGTGCCGGTGCCGGTGCCGGTGTGGGCGGGCCGGGCTCTGCGGCGGAGCGGGCGGCGGCGGCGGCGGCGGCGGCAGCCGGTCACGCGCCGCCCCGAGCCGCGGGCACCCGCGCGGGAGCCCGCCCGGCACCGGGAGGGGGGGGCGCGGGGCGCCCGGGCGCGGCTGCGGCTGCCGTGCGGGGACCGGGACCCCTGGGGGCTCCGCTGGGGGGGGCTCCGCTGGGGCAGGACCCCGAGGGGAACGGGTAGCCCCCACTGCGGGGCTGTTGCCGAGGCCGGTCCCACCGCGGCCATGGGGCCAGCGGGGTGGGCTGCGGACACCCCCGGGCAGAGCCCCCGCGAAGGTCCGTGGGTGGCCCTGGCACCCTCCTGCCCCACACCTGCCCCACACCTGCCCCAACTCCTCCTGCCCACCCTGCACGGGGTAGGCAGCACCCTGGCAGCCGCTGGGCTATGGGGCCCTGCCAAGGTGCAGGTAATTAATCAGCTAATTGTCCTGCTGGAGAGCTGCCAGCCCCGCCAGGGCTTGAGCTGGCATTGGCACTGCCACGGCGCCACAAAGTCACACCGGCTTCGGGCTCTGCCCCAGACGGTGGCGTAGCCCAGCTCCATGCCTGCACCCTGGCTCCCTCAAGGCTGTACCTGAGCCACCACGGCCTTGGCAAACCCCTGTCACCGTTGCCCGCCTCTTGCCCAGGCCAGCGGGGACATGTGGCACCTCAGGTCCCCATGGCAGCGCCAGGCTGGCAGCAGCACACAGTATCCCCTTCCCACTCCCTGCAACCTCTCCGTCCCCGGGGCATTGTGCCTGGGCTGGACTCACCGCGGGGGCATGGGGCATTTCGGGGCCCCAGTCCACCCCTCCGTGCTGCTGGGCTGGCCGTGGGCAGTGGGGCCAGGGGGCTGCGGCAACCAGCCGAGCACAGGGGCTGGGGAATTTGGGCAATGCCGATGCGCCAGCCCCCACGAAGCAGGCAGGGCAGGCGGCTAATCTGGGGATTAGCACAGGGCAGGTCGCATGGTGGGGGGAGAGCCGGGCAGCAGCAGAGCCCGGAGGGGCGGCTGGCAAGCACCAGGCACCGAGGGGCACTGCCAGCACCACAGCCGGCTGGTGACACCCTGCAGACAGGGCGGCCGCGGTGCTGAGCGTGCGGCGGGGCTGTGGGGAAGGGCCCGGCTGTGCCCCACACACCGCAGTCGTCGGGTGCCTCGAGCACGAGGTGCGTGTGCCGCAGCCACCTCCGTGTCCCCGGTGCCGTCAGCGGTTTCCTCCTCTGCCAAGTGACTCATCGGCAGATGAGAAGATGAGAAGATGAGAGCCCCGCTCCTGCCACCGCAGCGGCTGCCTGCCTGCGCAGCCAGGGACGCCGGGCAGGGGATGTGACCCGCGCTCTCGCACCCCTGTGCCCACGGTGACCGGGGTTTCTCCAGCTTTTGGCCACTGTCCTCACTCTTATCCCAGGCTCTCCTCCAAGGAAGCAGGGTGAACCCCCAGTTTAGAAGAAAACAGGCCCAATTAAGCACCCACAAACAGCCTGGAGCCCAGCTTCGTGTTTTCACGCCCACTGTGTGTGTTTTACGGTGCTGCCCTGTCCCCTCCATGGTCCCCCTCGGTTGTGCTGCTGACCAGAGATGTGAGCTCCATGTCTGCGTGTGCTGGAAGCACGGGCTGGGAGACAGAACCCGCTCTGCCAGGATGCAGTGCCCATGGGAAGGCTGCTGAGTCCCGTGGGAGTGTGGTGGCTCCGGGCTGAGGATGCCAGCCCCGGGGGCACAGCCGCCAGCGCGCACACTTCCATTTTTGTCCGGCGAGGCTGGGAGAGGAGTCACCATTGTCACAGCCATATTGGGACAAATGTTCTCGCTGGCAGCAGAAACCTCGCAGGAGCCCCTGAGTGGGAGCAGTCGTGGGGCTGCTCCATGGGGGCCAGGGTGGCACCTGGGGCTTCCCCCCGCTCCCCCAGGGAGGTGGCCGGTGTGAGGGGACACACTGCTCTCTGCCGTTGCCATTACACCTCCTTTCTCCAGCGATTTTATTTGTGACACTGCTGTATGCCATCGCGTGCATGGGGTGGGGGGGCTGCGAGGGTCCCCATGGCGGCCCTGCATTGCACTCCACGGCACGGGCACACCATCCTTGGGGTGCCGGGGCCTGCTCCGGCTCGGCACAGGGGCTTGCGGCAGACACCTCCAGAGGTCCCTCCAAGCTCAGCCATGAGCTGCCGAGCTGGCGGCGACGCAGCTGGGGTGAGCGTCGAGCAGGGGGCTGCGCAGGGGCCTGCGCCCGGCCCCGCTGACCCCCAAACACAGGGGGTGGCGAGTCCCATGGAGCAGGGTTTGCCCAGCAAAGGCTGTACTGGGCATGCTGGGGATAGCGGGCAGGGGAAATGAACGGCTGCTGCCACCAGCGGCCGTCACCCGGCCCCTCTGCTGACCTGGGGGGTCCCAAGGCTCTGGGAGCTCCCTGTGCCTGCCCCCGCCACCTTCTCCTTGCTAATTAATGCCACCGAACCAATGTTAAACTGGAAGGGCGGAGGTTTCCGTCTTTAAACATCAGAGAGGAGCTGAAAAAACTAATCCTCCCAGTTCCAGGGGAGTTAAACATCTAAAGAGCAGCTGCTTGCTCACCCACTGAAACAGGATCTTGCCTCTCCCAAAAAACCAATACAAAGACACCAGAGTTTTGTGAAGACACAATGAGTTTATTAAAGCCAGGAAAAAAGGATCCCAGTCTTCCCCCTCGGGATGACAAAGCCAGACCAGTTGGATTCGTGGCAACAGACGTGTTTCGTCAACACCAAAATGTTTCTTTTGCCAGTAACATCTCAGATCAAAAATCCAACGTGATACAAACACCTGAAGCAGCGGAAGCTGCTGACAGTCAGAGCTGGGTACCCTGGAAAGAGTTGCTCTGTGGGAATTGGGGCTGCTGTATAACACCAGATTTAGGTGAGAGGGCTGGTCCTTTCTGAATTGAAAATTTTGGAGCGCCTCCTCACCAGAGAGGCGCAGGTTTCTAAAGGATGAGAAATATCCATCGGTGATTTCATTGGCTGAATTTGAACGTCACATCTTTCAGCTTCTCTTTGAGAACCGCTGCCCTTGAAAAGCGTGTTGGAGAATTGCTTGGTTAGCCAAGAGATATGAGAGACAAATAAAGTAGAAACTAAATTTCCTGAATTTTCTGAAACCAAGAAATTTCAGCCTAAAAGGAGAAGAAACACAACAGTCCATAAACCTGAGATGTTGGGACTCTGCTTTCCTCAGCCAAACTTGTCCCTTGTCCAAAGCTCACAAACAGCTCCTGGGACAAACCTGAACCTTACCAAAATCAAACCGAACAACACTACTACTGCCCAGGGAGCTAAAAACCAGAACTTTTAGACGTACAAAACCAACACAGAGACTACGAGCGAGAGACAGAGTAAAGCCTCTGGCCACAGAGATATTATTACACCTGTCTCATTGAAAAGTCAAGTAGATCTCGGTGCTAAATCTGATTGAGCTGCGCCTCTGTGCTCTGCCAGCCCTCTCCTCCCCGGTGAACGTCTCGGCGGGCTCTGCAGGTACTTCTACGCTGCGTAAATAAGACGGTAATTGGAGCCCATGGCGTCTCTGCTGGGAGCAGGGTGGTAAAGTAATAGAGATCCCATCGGCTTTCCACGCTACGGCGGTAGGGCTTCCCCTCAGGTCCCACGCAGTCCCGTACAACATATCAAAGCGGGCAATAACACTTTCAAGCGTCCGGGCACGAGCCTCGTCTCTGGCTAGGTCGGTAACACACCTCGAGGAATAAACCGTGACTGAGAGGGCCAAGCCTGCGCTGAGGACTCCAACCATGGAACAAAACCCCTTAATCGGAATAATCGCTATCAAAAACTAAAGAGCAACAGGCCGTATTCTGCTGAGCCAGTGTATTGACAGGACGTGGTTTCTTGGAGCCTGCAGGGCTTCGGAGACTGAAGCAGCTCATCTGGTTTTCACCTGTTGTGCTACAGAGGGAAAATATATTGTCCTGGGGAGAGGAATCCCAGAGATTCCTTTTTATGCTGGAAAAATTCACTCTTTTTTTAATTTCTAAACTTCTCTTTCTTTTGTCTGCAAGCTGTTGCAGGCTTTTATTGGAGCACGGCACTGGTGGGAAACTCTTTGTAAGCCTCGTCTGAGCGCTGCTGAGGACCTGCTGCTGGGGAGCTGCAGAAACTGGGTTACAGCTTCCTAAATTGAGAGCAACCATGTGTTTGGGAAAGCAATTTTTTCTGGAGCTTTCCAACTCAATCATCCCATTTGCCTTCCTTTGCTTCAGCCCACCATCAGCACAACGAGAGAGCTCGCCTTTTCTCACAGCGGGGCACGGTTTCTTCCTCCCCATTGCTTTATTCCAGGGGATCCTTCCCGGCCTCTGCTTTGCTTTGTTCCCTACAGCTGCATTCTCCACCTCACGGTCTGCAGCCCAGCTACTGTCTCTTCGCCCAGGCATATCTTTTCTTACAGAAAGGTGACAAACTTGAGGCTGCCTCAGTTGTGACCTTGTCACGGCTTCAAATCCTCTGGTGCCTCTCCTGACCGCCTTCCTCAGTGGAGTTGGTAGAGGCACCTCCTGTGGTACAGGGCTGTGTTTCTTCTGACTATCCCCCAAAAAGTGACTGTTAGCGCAGCACACGCAAGGATGGTTGAAACAGCTCTGCGTTTCCAAACCATCTTTCACCTCCTGCAAAGAGGTGTTTTCTCTGCTACACCCTGCTGTAGCAATGGGGCCGACGTTCCCTCCCAAAGCTGTGTTTGGGTCACCCTGAGGTGCACCACCCCCAGTGACCTGGTTCCTCATGGGGGAGTCTACCTGCTGCTCCCCCGCTGCCATGCAGGGGGGCTGAGACTGACCCGAGGAGCCGCAAACCCCCCTGCCTTGGCAGCATGGCCAGCATGCCTTCTCCTTGCCCGGAGCACGGTCCTGGCATGGGCCAGGGGAGGTCTGGGAAGAGTTATCTGCCATGTGAGGGGGGAGTCTGGCACTAGAAATGAATGTGTGCAGCTCTGCTAAGGTGTTAGGAAGCTTCAGGAAGCCTAGTTCTTCACACAGCTTCAGGTGCTGATCCTTCAGCTGAGCTGGCAGCGACTCCAGACCCTCCTTCAGCGACTGGACACTGGATTTCACATCCAAAATCTCCACATCTTTCTGGGGAAGCAACAAGCAGAGCAGAAGCAGTAAGCAACACATTAAAAGGTGCAATAACAGCATTCAAACAAGAAACTTCAGGCACTATGTGTCAGCTAGACCGCTTAAGTTGGGTGTCAACCCAAAGATCAGCAATTTGTGTCTCCCTGTGTAATACGTGTTCTCAAACCGTCCCACACAAGTGAGAGGTTTGGGATTGGGGGGTACCCCTAACCCACTGGGTGTCCGCTCTCCCAGGGGCACTGCCTTCTCACACACTGGCATGACACATCATTGCCAAAACCAATTCCTGCCTTTGGAGAAACTAAACCTGTTCAGGAGGTCTCTGGCAGTTCATTCTTTTGTCTCTCTTGACACCCACTTGTTCTTTTTTCATGTCTTTTTTTCCTCTCCCTGGGAAATCATCCAGCTGAAGGGACAAGGCACTGCACTTCTGTGAGATGCTTTCCCCTCGCGGGCACACACTGCACCACCTCCTCCAGCGAAGGCATGTGCCAGCGTGAGGAATGGCTCCGTCGTGTCCTGCCATGACAGGGGACTGTTGGGCTCCCCTCTTATTGACCAGTTTTTCATCAGAGCTTACAGCACTGTTAGCCAGCACTTGGGTAAGCATCAGTCAGTATCTAGCCTAGAATTAGCATTTTAATATGTCTTTCCCCCTTCATTATAATGGGAGCAGTCTACTTTATAATCCACCATTCGAAGGCAATTTAATATTCAGTTAATATTTTGAAGAAGCGGGAGAAATTCAGAACGAGGATTCAGAATAAAAGATTAATTTCTGCACTTACGACTGCAAGTTTCCTCTCCATCTCCAGCAGCGCCTGCTCCATTTGGCTTTTATCTGTCAGAGCTTTCAGCACCGAGCCACAGTGACTTTGAAGAGCATCTTGCACTAAACAGGGAAATCAATAAAAAACACATTTGGTCTTTCATTTGTAAATGTGAATAAAGTACTATCAATACTATTGCTACCTCCTCCACGGCTTGGCATGAAATACTTCACTGTGCTGTGCAACCATAGTGATTCACCCGCTGAGATCTCCCCGTGCCCCAAGCGATGAACAATAGGGTAGATGTTTAATGCAAAGCACTTGAAATTTATAAGATGCTGTGTATAGGCCAAACCTCATTTACTGTGCTCTATTAATATGGCAGCTGGAGACAAAAGGCTACGTGAATCTACAAAACTTGTTTGGCTCAATGCAAGGAAGGCCGAGACTTAGTTGTCTGCCAACTGCACAACAGGCATGGCCAGGGGAGGGGGACCCCAAAATAGCTGTCCCACCCCAGTATAACCAACCCATTTCCATAACCAGAGGATGGTAAATGGGAGCTTGAACGTGTGACGGGAAGGATAGTATTGCTGATAACAGCAGAGAGATGCAAGAGGTTCATGGCGAAAAAGTGCAACCAGAGACTACATGACGGAAATGGGCAGGAGGCTGGTAACTGAAGGAAAGCTGCCTGAAGGGACAGTGGGAAATTAGGAAGGAGTGTGCAAAGAATTGGGATTTCCAGTTGCTGGGCACAGGAAGAGATGGGGTCAGAAACCATCTGAACCAGGGAGCTGCGCCCAGCGCTTGGGCAGCTGCAGCTGGAATGGTGGAAGGTAGCGGGGGCCCCGGCAGTGTCCTGTGGGGGCACGGACCCCCTGGGAGGGTTTTAAATTGAAGCAAGATGCTCTTGGCTTCGGTTGTTGAGAAACTGATACAAAAATAGGGATTTGTGTTATACGATTGCACAAAATATAACTCCTCCCATGCAGCTGCAATTGTTCTTACAGGAATCACTGCTGTGCCTAATACACTACAGCATGGGAACACAGTTTGCAGCGTATGTGGACGTGAAAAATCTTTAGCAATCTTGTGGAAGTCTTCCTTTAAAATCATAAATTAGGACGGAGCGAAAGAGCTGCTCGCTAAACATGTCCGGTCTCTCCTGTGAACAGCGCAGGGAGGTGTGTACAGATGGTGTGGCTGGGGTGGAACATCGGCTGGTTGGAACAAAACAGGATGCAAAGCCCTGCTGCTAAAACAAAGCATTGCCAAGCCAACGGGCCGGGATCACTGAAACTCTGGAGTCCTGGACTAGTGCTGCACACCTGAGGAAATCAGAATCAAGCCTACATTTCAACAAGTGGCTACAAGAGCTCTGCAATTAATTAATCTTCTTTTGCTACAGATCCAACGTGTTTAATCGACTTTGGTGTCAGTGGAGCTGAGAGCCGGGCTGAAGCTATTCCTGCACGCAGAGTACTTATCTCAGCTCTTCAGCGCAGCACCTCTTGCCCCAGAGATGTGTGCTCCCAGGCTGCAGAGCCGCAGAGCACTCAGGAGCTCTCCTCCTCCTGCCCGGCCATTTTCATTTAGCTTACAGGGACTTAATTGTCTCAGTGAGCTGTGCCCTTCTGTCAAACTCTAGATGAAATTGGTCAAAGAGTTAAAAACTATTAGGGAGAGGCAGGCAGAAAGTGACTGTACAGGCTTTGTTTCTGTAAAAAACCAGGGACGTTTAAAAAAGGTACATTTGGGAAGGAAGAAAGGAATGAGATCTGAGCAATTATGGGCTTTCTAGTTTGTTCTCATATTGTGCAAGGTTTTAGAATAGACCTTAAGGTAAAGGGTACTCAAAGACATGGAGGGAAATGGAATAAAATGGAACAAGATTTTATAAAAGGCAGATTTTGCCAGACTAGTGTAATACACTAGGATAAGATAGGTGACTTCTTAGACGAAGGCAATGCAGTGGACTTTCTGTAGATTCAAACAAAGCATTTCAGTGTAAGTAATATGAAAAAAGTTGAGAAATAGTAAGTGGGATAAGCCTCGATTAAAGGGAAAACATCAGGTCTTGAGAGGGTTGGCATGAGGGGACAAGGCGGCTCTGGAAGGTGCTCCTCAAGGCCTGCTCATGAGCCAAATCTGCTTCAAATCTGCTGTAGTCACCTGGGTGCAAAAGCCAGCGGGCATTTAGGCAATTAGCAGATGACACAAAGACGCAAATGCCAGCACCAGGGGCTACAGGTGCGATGGGGCAGTGTGGCGTGCAGTGGCGCACAGGCTCTGGCTGATGGGAACGGCTGTGCACCCCGGGGGGGCTGGAAGCCTGTGCGCAGTCCCGGCTAACTATGTGCGAGGAGAAAAAAAAAAAAAAGAGACTGAACTGGGACACGTGCAGAGAAAAGCTACCAGATAATTAAGTGCTTAGATGATAATCTCCTCTTACGAAAGGAGATTGAAAGTGTTGGGCTTATTCAGCCACGCAGACCCGAGGTGTTTGATGGCAGAGGGCTGGAGGTGCTCCGGCAGCGTGGCAGGGCTGCCGCTCGAGGGATGGGGTGCTTGCCGAGAGCTATCTCCGGGCAGCAGGGAACCCCTGTGCCAGGCTGTGCGTTTAACTTTATTCGCCTTCCTCCGAAGGAGCGATGCTTGGGCAGACTGCACACTGCTGTCATTTGGGAGAAGACACCCTGTAGTGGCCTTGTTCATGTGTCTTCCTCACACGCATCGAGTTAAACCACCTCCCGGACCTAGGCTTGGGGGGAATTTCTTCATTTTTTCAGGCTGCCCGTCACCACACAGCTTTGCCTCGTTCTCTGCAGGAGCGTGGCTGATTTCTGAGGGTTACCTGCGCATATTTCAACTAATAAGCTCTCTGCTGTTGCAGGCAATTTAGTTGTCCCTGATCTCTCACTGCTGTTTTTAAGCTTTTAGTCTTCTGCTCTGAGAGGTTTAGACTTTTTAACAAATCACCAGGGGAAAGCTGTAGCTTGCAGAATGGGTTTGTGACGGTGGAGTGAATGTTTGAGTGGGCCTTTTCGACTTCGCATCTCCCTGGCTAAACCTAAGGGCTACCTGCAGTCCGAGAGCAGGTTTTTGGGAGTCTGCCAGCCCCCTCCTGGCTTGCAAGCCTATAAAGAGGAAGAAAGGAGAAGTGACTGAAGGAGGAAACTCCTTTCACGTCACTTCATCACCTTTCAGCTCCACACAGTGAGGATATAGGAAGGCCAGCACCAACAAGCTTACCTCGGCTTGCTGCTCTTCCCCGTACGCTTAATTTTAGTTCAGAATTATTTTTAAAACTTTTGATTTCCCTAGTCTGTCTGTTCTTCTGCAACATGGTATCCTCAGTCTAAAAATAGCACTGCATCCACGGGGCTTGTGATCTGCACATACGTTTGACTCAGCACAGCATGCTGCAGGCAAGCAACCAACAGCCAGGCTTTTGAATGCGCTTCATTTGTACGTGTAGGAGTACTCTGCAGAAAAAATCCCCTCGGTACAGGGGAGGGGCACTCTTCTTCCTTCTCTGGCTTCCATACCAGAGGAGTGTTCAGACTTGTCAAACACTATTAAACAAAATAAAAATGAGCGTTAATCTAGACTTCAAAAACCAGGCACTGAGATGGCCAAACTAGATCAGATCAAGGACCCTGTTAGTCAAGTCTCTTGTCTTTGAAAATTATCAAGGACGGCTGCTTCAGAGAAAGTTTACTTCAAATAAACCCTGCAGCAGATAGTTATTGAATAACTTGATCATAGAGGGAAAATCTTTACCCAGTTAATGGGTGGCTTGTGCACAGACTTGTGCCTCTCTTAAGGTATTTTACTCTAAACGAAGCAATTTTTTACAGCCTGGAACATCGCTGTGTTTTGATTTGCTGTACCATTGTCTTTGGATGCTACTGGTTTACATTAATAACGTATGGAATGTGAAATCTGGCATGAAATAAAAGGCTGTAGGGCCTCGGGGTAGGTCTGCCACCCTGTGCTTCAGAGGGTTCCCCGCAAATCAGCCTGCTCTCAGGTGCAGCTGCACTCCCAACAGCTGAAAACTACTGTCTGAGCAGCCAAGGGAGGAAGCATCAGCCTCCTAGCCTAGGAATATTAAACAGCAACTGCTTCTGATGCCTATCTATCATTCTCCATGGAACTCCTCCTGAGATAGGCACTGACAGCGCAGAGGCTTTAAATAACACTTTGGAGGGAGGATGGTTCCCCCGTGCCCAGGTTCAGTAGGGGAAAGAGGAGGTGGTATAAACCTGGTGAGACACGAGCAGGGAAGGCAGCTATGGAGGTCGGCAGAGTGCTGTGTTTTCTCCCTGGGCAGTAACGGTGCTGCGCCAGCGGGTGAACATTCGGGCTGGCACGGCTGCATCCTGCTCGGACATAGCCTGAGCAGTCAGCTGGCAGGTTTGTGACTGCTTCGCCTGGGTCCCCTTCCACAGCACGGCAGAAGACACCTGCGTTGGGGGACTGTGGGATGAGTTGCCCCCGATCTCAGCCTGCTCTGCGGCAAAGAATGCCCCAAGCCCTGAAGTGTGGTGTTGAGGGGTTTCAGTATTCACCAAGACAACCACATATCCTCTCGCCATCCGTGCCGAGGTGTTTTGGAGTCTGGTTAAGTAAGTCCCTCATCTCAATAATTTTCATTGACAGTCACTGCACAGCTAGTGAGCAGCTGCATGGGAAAGGCATTTCCTTCATCGGTTTTAAACCTTTTGACTTTTCAACCCATACAGAACATAAGGGAGTCTGGACTGAGCGTCCCAGTCTGGACCACACTGCTAACAACTCAAATCCCGCTGTTGTAAACACAGCAAATTCCCCTGGAAACCTTGCCAGCAACTACTGGGCCTCAGGAGCCTCAAAGCAAGTCACGTTTGAAAACTGCCCACTAGGCACTGGATTTTGTCAGAGAATTGCATCAGCTCGTACCTCTGTAAGGGACATATTTCACGTTATTTTGTCACCCTTGCTGGCAGGAACATCAGAGGCTTGCCTGTGGTTTGCTGGCTGGGACTATGCTTCTCATTTGCAATGAAGTCAAGGTGGTGCGGAGGATATGGCTGTTATGAGCTGTCACAGCTGGAATTACCAGATACCAGAAAAGCAAAGCAGTTCAGAGAGGGCTGAGCCGTGAAAATCGGGATTTGTATAAAAAAACCCAGAAAGTTTTGATAGAAGTGTGGTATATAAATGAAAATGAGAAAAATATAAAAAGAAATGAGTTACAGGAGCTGAAACCAGAAGGAAAGAGCAAATGATGAGCAAGCAAGTCAACCAGAGAAACCTTATATAAGGTGGCAGAGCATAGGGTCTGTTTGCTGCTTTACATCCCTGTGCTCAGCACACCGAGATGTGGGCAAGGAACAGAGCGGCTGTGCCTCTGTGGAAGCTGCTGAGGCAAACGTCGTCTCATCTCCAGTGCCAGACACAGCTCTAGCCACTGTGTGCAAGCACATATGGACAAACACTCAAAAGAGAACATTTTATTTTTTTTTTTTTAAATCTTACTGCATAGAGCATGCCAGCCCAACAGCATTTGGAAATGCTTTGGAAATATATTTTGAAAAATATTTTCTGTTTTGTTCTCGCCCAGTGGCTATATAGTCTGTGCCAAATGTGCTTGCTACCCACTGCTATAAATGAAGCCTGTGATACTCCTTATAAGCTTTTTATGAAGACAGACTTGATTTCAAGTTACACCTTTCTTTGTTTTTCAGAGCTGTTTGAATGTCCTGGTGTTCTACTTCTCTCCTTGAAGAAAGCCTCTTCATCTTCTGCATTCCTCTCCTACGTGTGAAATCCTGCATTGCCAATGACGAACCGGGTCTCTACTGTGTCACCCACATCCCAAGGTACTGTGTCATCAGCCATTGGCATTCAGTGCTTTATCAGCTCTGAATTTAGCTCTTTATCACCTGAGTTTAGGAATTGTATACCAATTTTTCAAAGAAATTGCCTCAGTTGGGATCTTTTCAAGGCACTAGTGTAGGTATTTATTTAGTGGGAACTTAATTATCCATCACTGTGATACCAGTCAAATGGCAGTGTTTATCAGCAATTAACCAGTGACAGATGAACCTTCCCAGAAATATAAAAAGAACAACATTGTGGAGCGTGTGATGATTTTCATTATATATTCAACATTCTGCAGCATGATACATTACAGAAAGTGCCAATTTTTCTTTTCAATTGCTTTGAAAATCTAGCAGCAGGCACCTCTGGGAGGTTTCTCATTTCATTCAAGGCACATTTATTTAAAATGGGTACGGAGAATAAACAGGACAGCTGAGCAAATGGTATGGAATGAAGAGGAGGAATCGTGAACAATAGATTTGATTTTCAGTGCCGTGACAACATTTTTTGTACACGAGATATATGAAATTAGGCAAAGTCCTGCTGCAGAGTGGACAAGTTGAGGCACTGAAGTAATTAGGACATGGGCAAATGCGTAATAGGGAGCTTGTTGTGCTGGCCAAAGCAGACAGATTCTTGCTTACATTAAGGTCCTACCACGAGCACTTTCCAAGCACAGCAAGGGAGTGTTCTTAGTGTAAACAGATTGGTATTTCAAACGTACAGGCTACCACCACCTCAAGCAGAATACACCAGACTCCACTCTTTTTGCCTGAGAGGGCTTAAAGGGTATCTGTCAAAGCTGTGCATCGTGGAAGCCACGTTTTACCGCACAGTGGATATTATAGTGCTTTTGTGAGGGTCTGCTACCTTGAAGTCACAAGGTGTAACTCACTTCCCATTTCTTGCATGTATTGGAGCTGGCCTCTCGTTCTTCCAGAGGGCAGGGCAAGCACTGAGCAGAGTCCTGACAGGGTGTTGATAAAAAATCATGCCAGCATTAAAAATTAACGCACTCTCAAAGGCTCAGATCTAAGCCAAATTAGAAACAATTTCTCTGAAGCACTTTCCCTCAGTAAAGATGCTGTGACTAGCAACTTCAGAGACAGAGCTGTTCAAAAGTATTTTACATTATTGGCTTTTTTGGGAGTCCACCTTTTAATCATGGCAATAGCTTGCTTCACTATGTGCTTCTTACTTAAGAAATGAGCAGTATTAGTTTTTCTCATATCGAAAATATAACCACTTCAAGCACAGAGGAATGATGGAAGACTTCAAACTAACACATGAAAAATCTGAGAAAGCCCTAAAAACTGAAACAGGATACTCAGGATATAAATATCTAAGTTATTTTTACTGTGTTTTCCATTAGTGCTCCAGATAGTCTAAAAATGATCATACTCTAGGCAGAACACAAAAGCATAGAGGTGCATTTGTCTATGCGTGCATGGTGTCTAAGCACTCAACACCCCAGTTCTTTGACTCAGCACAAGAGAACAGAGAAAAGGAGACTATAACAGAGTAAGAATGGAAAAACAGACAGGTTCATACCATGGATAAGTCTTATTTGCTCTTCTCCCTTACAAAGAGCAGCTGTGAGTGGCATGACTTGCCTAGTTCACCCCAGCTTGGAGACAACATGCTGACATTCAGCAGTTTGACTGTGCCCTCTGCTGTTAACAGAAATTCAGAAAGGACTTACGTGTCTTGGAAATGGTTTCCAGGTGAACCAAAATGGATTTGTTTCTTGAATCAAACATTTCTCCAAACTTGTCCAAGCATGCATGCAGCTGCAAAAACAAAGGTAAATGAGAAAATTAATACACGGCCCTTTCTTTGGAAAAACACAGCCCCAAATGCCACAGAACAACGACTGCAACTCATGGAATGAAACAGCATGAAAATGGTTATTTATCTGTCGCATGAAACAATTTATCCAGCTGTTGGTTGCAACCCCAACAGAGATCTGGAATGGCTCGAAGAGCTCATGAAATGCTAACAGATTTCAAAATAGAGATACTCATCTGTAAAATAGCATCAATAATAACAATCAAAGTAATTATGAAAAGGGTGGGGTGGGGGGAGAGTCCTTTGCCTTCAGAGAGTACGATCACGTTGTATTTACTTCATCCTGAGAGAAGACTACTTTCTTCAGGCAAAAGAAAAAGAGAATTGATATTTGCAGACAGCCATCAACAGCCTGTTCCTGCTCCCGAGCCCCAGAGAAATTCCACTGCTGTCACTGAGGCAAGGCCCTAAAGACCTTGACCCCAAGGCCAGGCCACAAAGACAATGCTATACGCAAAAAAAAAGGCAATTGTTGGTTTAAAGTATTTGAGTGCTCAATACAAACAGCATAATAATTTTAATATCAGCAGAGTAAATGAGAGAAGATGAATGTTCTCTAGCATTTCTAACTGTTCGTTAATTTGCAGTCTGAATTTTATTTAACTTACCCCTTGAAGCCTGTCTTTGATACTGGAAATAAAGGTGCTTAAAACCTCACTGAAATGAAAAAACACCCCAGTATAAAACAGATATGTAAGTTACTGAAATAGAAAGAAATTTAAAATATCACAGCAAACATGAGACAAGAAACACTTCAAGACATAGCATAGTGCGCAATGTAAGCACAGAAATGCTTACTTAGGGGGCATAACCCTTTGAAGTCACATTACTTGTTTAAGGAAAGCATGGATTCTGCTATGTAGGGTAAGAAAAAAAAATATACACATACACATATATAGTATACATTATTATTTTTTTTAACTCTTTCGGTTTTGGCTGAGCATTCGTGCCTCTCTCAAAAGTTTTAGTTGGCATTTACACAACTGTCCATTAGCTGCTGGGGTGTTACCACTATCTGTTATATGCGCGCTATCTGTTCCGGAAGGACCCAGCCTTGGCAGAGGTGACGTGCCTGTTGCTGGGATACATGGGTATTGTATTTGGACTTAAAATAACTGTGGGAAAAAGATGGGAAAAGCTTCAGCATCAACAAAGCCCAAGCCAGGAAGAACAAATGCTGCAAATCCTTTTCTCCCGAGATTATGCCTGTGGTTTCTGTTATCCGTCCTTTTAAGTTGAACGAGCCTATCAGGAACCAGGCTATATTCATGATTAACCTATCAAACCAAAACGCAAGGACGGTTGCTAAGCAAAGTGATAACCTGTTTCCCCTCTGAAGATTCGGGTAATTTTAAATCAATCATTTAGTGATCCAAATTGCAACAATCAAAAAGGTGGAGGCCAGGTAGAGTCTAGTTATGAGAATTAGGCAGGGCTTCTGAACTTTTTCTAGCCTTATGGAAAGGAAGATACTCATTTTATTAGTCAAACTTGTGGGGGATACAATTGATAAATCATACGTTTATCTTGGTAAGGATATTAAAGCTATTTCTATAAACAGGCTTCGAATCTGGGAGTAAGTCTGGAGTGTAGGAAGGAGCATAATTCATTTAAAGAAGCAATAAAGGATAATTAGGAGTTCTGCCTAAACATTTAAAACTATTTGTTAATTTCTCATAATTCACTTACAAAAATGCTCCTCTTCTCTAATAGGCACTAGAGAATCAAATTCTGCATTATCAGAAGCATAGTACCCATTGCAGAAGAGGAGGAGACACACAGCCTGATTTGATCAAAGGCTTTTAATAAAAATGTGTTTCACTTTGGATGTTACATTACAAAATGTACAGAGCTAAGAATTATTTATAGGTGCACTGAGGAGTTTGCCATTTTTCTTTTTTGAGCTTAAAACTGTTAGTTTATTCCCTAAAGTCCTTTAGGACCTACATGTACATTTAATTCTTGACATCTGACAAAGATCAGATGCAAATTACATTGGCAAATTACACTTGTCTGTTACCACAACCATAATATATAAAAATTTTATATTCAAGTAAAATTCTAGAGATATGTGCAGATTTTAAAGGTCTAATCATTCCATCTTCCACTGCACACATGTATGCTTGGCAATCTCCTCATCTGTTCTAAATGTAAAGGCTGTCCTCAGAGCCCCTTTGATCAATCCCAACACAGCCTGTAATATTTTGAGAAATGTGGGCTTTTGCAGAGAATCAATACAGAAAAAACCCTGCTGATCAGACAAAGAAGGACAAAGGTAAATTCAGGTTAGGGTTTTGTTGTTCCTTGTGGCTTATGGCTGAGTGTGTTACATAAATCACATTGCAAATAAACCCTATTCTCTTATCCTGTGACTTTTTCCAATCAGAGATAATCTAAAAACCTGAAAATATACTTTTCTTGGAGAAATGTGTCATGTATGATTTTTAAGAGGAGAAGAAGGAGCTGCAGGGAGTGATAACCACTAGCACAGAAAAAATTTCCAATGGATTTTCTACATACCGGTCATATTTGTCCTTTATTTTGTTCTTATTTACTTCGAAATTTTCAAAGACACTTTTCACTCTTCCAGCACCAAAATTAAGCGAACCTTTTTCTTTTGTTTCTTCATCAAATAACTGTGGTTTTGTCTGGTATTTGGTAAAAATACTGGGCTCGCTCTGTTGCACAAAAGAAAGAGAAATGTTGAAGTATAAAAATAATCAGAACATTAATTAGCAAAAAACATTTGTGTACCAAGTGTTTTGCAGACAGAGATCACAGTGATTGGACGTGACAGATCAGATTGGACAAGGAGATTAAGAATTTTCATGAGATTATGGCTCACTTAGTGTGCCTAGTTAGATCGACTCCCTGTGGAACTAAGACCCAACCCAAATTCCTCCAGATTCAGGCTTTTCTCTCATCTTGAGGATTTTCAGTTGGTTGCAATCATCAGGTATGCAGATTTTTTTCCTGTATGCTCATCACAGAGACTAAAAATTAATTCCAGCATTCCTGGAATTGTGGAAAAGTTAAAGATGTCAGTGGGAGCTCCCTGTACACCAATTTAAAGAAAATCCTATTGAAGTCCCTGGGGGATGACATCATTTTGCTGCCAACTAGCAACATCTCCAGACTGTTGATCAGTTTCTCACATGCCTCAATATACATATCAGAACAAGAAATTTAATATTAATATGAAAGCTGTAAAGACCTTCTTCATTCTACAGACTTTCCAGACATGGTGTGACCAAAATGGAAATTCGTTTTCCTTAGAACATAAGAAAATGCAAACTCCGTTAAATTATCTTCTTTCATTGTGAAGAGTGAATTTCCTTTTTTGTGTCTGATGAAAAGCTGCTGCAGTTAATGGACAAGGTCACCAGCAAAATGCAGAGGACAGCAGATAGGATCTGGAACTGAAGGACAGCCTAGGCCTAGCAGCTGGCACCACTGCTCTGTCCTAATCTTTGCTCTCAGGCGTCTTTTGTTCAGGTCTGTTAGCAGTGCAGGAACTATTTTAGTGAGGCTGGTAACATCAGAAACCATGTGCTGTAGGAGAACGATTCTGAGCATAGAAGCTCTTCATCCAAAATCATTCAAGCATCTGCCATAACAACAATACAGCAAGGTAATTTTCAGTTGGTGGAAGTAAATACTGAATACCTCTGTCATTCTCACAGAAAGCTAATGAAGTATTTTTCACAGAAGGAATAGATGGAATATTTTACCTTAGGTGGTCTAAAGACATTAGCTTGAGGATAATTTCATATTATTTCAGTAATTTAAAAATGTAATTAAAGAAAATAATACCTACCTCAACAATAATTGTTAGTAATCTCTTACAAATACTAGGTTTTCAGCCAACCAGGCTGATATTTTGTCTAGCCACAGTAAATATGTACGTGGATCAAGAAGATAACTTGATTTCAGCAGTTACTAACATTTGCAAATGTTACCACCTGATTTCATCATTTTCCATTAACTTTGAATGGTGGCTGTGTGCCTGCACAGGGCTGAATGGGAGCGAGACTCACGTCCTGGGAGTTGTGCTGTCCCAGCTGCGTGCCCAGCTCCAGCGGCGCCGCTGCCAACTGTACGTTCTCCGGGCAGAACTGGGAGCCGAAGAGCAACTGAGAATCGCTCAAACTCGAGTAGTCGCTAGGAGCGCTGCTCCGGATTGAAGAAAACTTATTAGGCCTGAAATGAGGCAGAGAGGGTTGTGAATGAGTCTCAAGCAATTAAAAAGCCAAACAAAACACCCTACACGACCTGCTGGAACCGTTCAAGCATGGCCCACCCCAACATGTTCATTTTCACTCTCCACTCCGATGGTACCTTTCCTATAACTGCATAATGTTTAACAGTGTATGGTTTTGCCACGCAAAGCCAACAAGCTTATCTTAAACTGCCACATCCATACGAATGCAGTGCCTAGCTCTGCATTCCCCTTGCAGGGGGGAAGGTGTTTCTCCAGCACGTCCTGCAGACAGACCAAAACCAGGAGTGGCCAGCTAACTCAGTTCATCCTACCTGCCTAGTCAGTCAGTCTTAGTTTAAGGGACACCTTGGGGTTTGCTCCTAGCAAGTGCCAGGTCTCTCCCTTTTCACTACTCTGGATAATAGTTTCTGTTATAACTCAGATGCTGCTGGGCTTATTTGGAAGGCAGTTCCAAAAAAGTAAACCTTTTGGACTGATAGTTGACACTTCTTGAGTATGTATTCTCCAGATGCCTTCAGTCTGACACACTGGAACAACAAATAAATAGGTAGCATATGGCTGGACAAATAGATCTGAATTGTTAAAAATATTTCAAACATAATAACATGCTACTCAGAAGTTCCCTTCTTTCCCCTGAGCATCACCCAAATAAACTTTTCCAACTAGCCTTGATTTTGTGCTATGTTGCTCTGATTCTACTTGTCTTCGGAGACAGGGTTTCTAACGCTTTATGGACTAGGATCATGGCATGGTACCAGCTTCCCTCAGCCAAGGGTTTCCCTGCACAGCTGCACCGCTTCTCAATCTGTCAGAGACTGGCTTCAATTTTTTGCTAGCAAAGACACAGATTTTTTTTGTTTTTCACATGATCGCTATTCCATTGCTCCATGTCTACAAGGTCTGATGGAGTCTGGTTTATACTCCCAGTTCTTGCTGGCTTTTAAGCTACCGAAATGGAGAGATGTGCTGCTGCCTTTGGAACTGGGAATTACAGACTGAAATTAACGAAAGACACTTTTGCACAAGGTTTTCCTTCCATATCAAATCATACAAGTAAAGAAGAAGGAACAGGAGACTAATTTATGCGTATAAAAAAAGATGATCACCCCAACATTTATTAGCAGTGATGTGTTTGGTTAATCCCCAGTTTTGGAAAGAGCCCAAACATCATAAGCACAACAGGGAAGGGATTTAGTAGCAGTGCTTGAACTGCTCAGTCTCCCTCTTCATTATATAGTGGTGTCAGTGACAATATCGTATTAATACTTTTGGCATTGAGCTCACGGCGTACACTGAGCTGCAGGCAAAAATAGATGAGGTCTGGGTTTCTGGATTCTCAAAAAGCCTGATAAATCTGTCCGAATTCAAAAATTCTCCCTTGATCTGTCTCTGGACCCCAAATCTACTGAGAAAGAAATCTGAATACAACTTTTACTAGAACAACTTCTTCCTTCCATCTCAGCTAAGCTTTAAAAAAATAACAAATTTCTTAATCTACAGCCAGCATGTCAGGGAGAGATGTGAGTGCATGGGCTGCCATGACCCCACATGGGCAGGACTCCTGCTTGCAATGTGAGTATCACATCTCCTGTACCAGTTTTCTAAATCCTCCTGTCTTCTAGCCAAAAAAGCTCCCTCTTAGTTTAAAGAAGCGTTTTTATAATCCCTAAATGTTTTACTGTCCTGCCAACCCCCCTTTAACAGCGTCTGGTACAACTGGCGAATATCACATCCCATAACCTGCGCATTTTCTCAGTCCCTTCACATTACTTAATGCCTGAAGTACAAGATTCCTGTAAAAGAGTTTTATGACTGGTATTTTGAGGACTATTGAGCTGAGAGGACTTATGAGCCAAGTGACTTCCCAGGCTCACTCTGCACTGACACTACGACCAAAGGCAGCTGTTGGCTGCTTTGGAGCTGAATTCTTCTGTGTTAAGTCCACTGTCTCAGTGGTTGTTTTTGGAATGATGGTACTTCTGCAAATTAGCCGGGGGGGTGGGGGGGTGGTACACAAAACAGATGTCTCTCTTGAATACACTCATTCCCCTGAGCAACACGTTTCTTTCTCCCTTGCTTAACAGTGACGGCAATTAATTTACTAACAAGACCATCTGGGCAAGACATCATCCTGGCCACCCTTGGCCCAGGCCAATCTGTGACAGTGAGATCAGACAACCGTGATCAGATCTGTGATCAGATCCACGATCAGACAACCACAGCTCTTCTTCTAACCACCTGACCATTCCCTTCAGGATGCCTGAGCTGCAGGGACGCATGCTCCGTCCTAAATATAAACCCTTCCTTATATACAGCGAGGAGACATCCTAGATATTTAATCCTGGCTAGTAGCCCCTCCTAGGTGATGCAATAGTTTATCTCAGGAGAACTTTTAGCTTTCTGCTAACATGAGCCA
Source organism: Chroicocephalus ridibundus (assembly GCF_963924245.1). Taxonomy (NCBI): domain Eukaryota; kingdom Metazoa; phylum Chordata; class Aves; order Charadriiformes; family Laridae; genus Chroicocephalus; species Chroicocephalus ridibundus. The sequence continues at coordinate 19,487,455 of NC_086293.1, read as the reverse complement.
TTCCCCAAATCATTCATGAATTTGTGTCCATAGTGATCCTATGGTATTTACACTATCAGGTGGATCCAAAGCAAAACCAGGTTTAGATATGTAAGACAAATGCCACTGTAAGTCCTTGTCAGGTCCAAAAAATGCTGATCAACAAACAGTTTATGTTTTCCACCTAACTTTATGCAGGGTATTGCAATATTGGCAACTCCAACCCTTTCTGTAATATGAGTGTGATCTAAAAAATCTCCAGTCCCCTGCATATCTGGGGAGTCAGCTAGTTCTTCGCAGTCGTCAGTGGGAATTCCCCCTCCGCAGGAGAAGTTAGATCTTTTGGGAGCCTCTTTCATTTTTCTAAGTTCCAATTTCCACTTCCAAATATTTTAGCCCAACCATATGCAAATGTTCACCTTTCATTCAAAGGTTCTGCCTTGCCCCCAAATAGCTGTCAGATACAACACACTGAGAGAAACACAGCATGCGATAAATACCCTCTTCTTGTGTTCCAGAGATGTTCCTAGGGGCTTTGACAAGCTAAAAATTCATAACTCTAAATTGTCATAGGCCTCATTGGTCTTTCTTAAAATTGGTAATTTTCTCTGTTGTTTGGATCCATCCTTAGGCGCCAACACTGAGGTTTAAGAGTCAGTTGGAAAAGCACACTCAATCTTCTACAATTTGCAAAATAACATTTATCCGCAGTGCCGGTGTAAGTGATTTTATGTGGTTCTGTCATCCCCACTGAAACGGTGCCAACAGCCCTCTTCTTCCCAAGCACTGTGGGTGAAGCTCACGCCTTCCTGACATCTCTTCAAAGTGCAGTAAAGCCTCTTTCCCGAAGAAGAGATCTTTCTCTCCTAGTAGTAATCTTAAGTAAGATCAGTGCCACAAAGTTCCTCTTCTCCTGCTTCCCCTCCAAAAAATCTCCCAGCCCTTTCTGCTCCTCCTCATTTAGTGACCAGGGCTGCATCACTGCAAATCCAATTGAAATTCTGGGAGCTGCTGTTCACCTGCTCTTCCTCCTGGCTTTAGTCTGTATCTATAGGAACTGTCTCTAGCTCTGCTATGCTGTTCTCATCGTCACTATTTGCTGCCTGCCAATGCGTTTGGCAAATGAGCAAGGATCTGTGTTGGCTTTGGGTGCAGAGGAACTTCAGCATCCAGGGGCCTGGAGGAGTTTAAATCAAGGAGTTCTGGCTGCTATTGCAGCTTACAGCCATTTGCTCCACTGGAAATGGCCACAGCATAAAATTACTTTTCTTGCTTTCTGTCCTCTGGAATAGCATGATCTGCTTGCTGCACATCACTTCCACCATATCCTAAAAGGAACTTCTACAAACATATTTTGGCAACGACCCTAATGCATTAACCACAACGAAATCCCGCTTGGTTATTCAGCTCAAACACTGCCTCCAGTTTCCAGATTTCAGGCTCAAAGTCCTTCTGGTCTTGATTTAATTCCTCAAGGTCATTTTTACTTTCTATGAGCCACTCCATTATTCATTTGGCTGTGATTCAATACTACCCAGACATTCCTCACCTTGGAAACCGTGTTAGCCCTTTGTCCTGAGCCAGTCGCTGGTCGCAGGGCCTTTTTCTTAGGAGGAGATTGGGATTTCCATGGAGCAGCCCTGTTTACTTAAACAAAACGTATCCCTGACCACGTTAAGAATCAGACATCTGGAGACAGGGTTTTTTTTGCCCCTCTCAGTCTGAAGCCATCTTCCAGCCTGCACTTACAGCCCCAGTTTCTCATTCCCCCAAGGCTTGGGAATTTTATGGCTGCTCTCTCAGTCTTTGTCCTGGCGGTCTCCTTCATTTTCTGCTTATTCTGGGACCTTAAGGAGACTTCAAAATATGTGACCCTGCTATGTGGGATGGAATTTCATGGGATAATGGATTGAGTGAGGCTGTTAAATTTGGAAGTTTTTTCTCAATAGCAGAAATAAGCCATAGAGGGTAATGGCCCAAGTACGCCTTAACTTACAGCATCCTTTTTGAATGTGTCTTTAATATTTTCATCATATATTAGCCTTAGGTACTCTCTGGCAGGCTTTCTGCTTCTGATGTCTTTGGAATTAGGTATATTAGTAGCTTTTATGCCTTTAGCAAGTTAATGCTTTTCTTATGGGACAAGAAAATTCTCATAACTCCAATTTAGAATCATAACATATTGGTTTCTATTTTTCTATTTGTGATTGTCTTTCATTTCTTGAAGGATGCCTTCTCGTTTTCAGTAGTCGTCTTTACCATGCCAGTCCAGTACTGATCCTTCTGGCATCCGATCTGAGAGCTGGTATGCATTTGTTCTGAGTTTCAACACGAGGTCTAAATAATCTCTATGCCTCAGGCAAGCATTTAACCCTTTTGGCTGTCCAGTTTAATTTCATATTAAAGAGCTTCCTTACTACTATATCAGTGTCTTTTTTGAAATTAAACAGTTGGTGATTTTTTGGCTTCTGTTCCTCCTGCGGAGATGCTGATGCCGGTTCACCACTGTCACTCTCACAGTAGCACTACAAGAGTAATACCCTGAATGCTCAGGACCAAGGCAGATGCGTCTCTTCCCTGGGGAGTTCCCTGTCTGAGGCAAGTATTTATGGTGTCTGAAAATGTACTTTCAGCATCACGCCCCGGTGACGCTTATCCGGTCGATAAAAGGCTGATTGAAGCATCATTGCTTTTGCGGCTGCTGTTCTCACATCCTCTGTGATCTTTCTTCACCTGCCCTTCTGGCTGGGCAGGCAGCAGCACCGCTCTAATGCAGCACTTTCCCTAATGAAGTCTGGCATTTCAATCCCCAAAAATTGTGTTGTTTGTCAATACACTTAGATTGATCCTAAATTTTCTCCACCGTATAGCTGTCATTCTATCCACGTGACCCCCTCCCACCTTCTTAAATAATTGGGACCCTGATATTACGGTGTCCAACTAGATAATCTGCCTTCTCCCGCATTTCTAGGATCTCTATTATGTCAATATTCACACATAAAACCAGGAAGAGCAGGGACTTTGGTTCCCCCACCCTATTTCTCAGGCTGCTAGCGGTTATGAAGAAACACATGCGTGTATGACAGATAGATAATGAATAAAACTCAGAGCAATCTTGGGCTTCTGCAGAACCGCTGCCATAAGGGTATTGTGTCACTGGAGCTCTGCATCTCTTAGGGACCTGGTGGCAGCTGCTCTCAGAAGTAACAGCCTGACTCAAACTTGCAAAGAACTCACAGCATGATTCATACCCTGCCTAGATTGTATGCTGATTTTATGTTTAATTTTTAAAGCTCCCTGAAAGACAGTATTCTGGGAATTATGTGGCATACCCTGCTGAGGTGAGAAAGGATTCTAGTAACAGAAGTGAGCTGGCAAAAAAGTAATCAACACCTTTTTCCCCCATTTCAAAACACACACATGGTCCTACAAGTAACTTTTTTTTTCCTTCAGAAAAAGTTAGTTCTGCTCCTGAGAACCTTCTCCCCCTTCTCAACTCCTCCAAAAATGCAGCTGCATATTCATAACATTTTATGCCCTGTTTGACCCTTTTGAACTCACTTGCAAAAAATGTGGAATGTTGAGGAGTGGGTGTTAAAATCTTGTCTGTATTTTCTTCCTGCATTAATAAATGAGTTAAAAGGGAAGACTTTGTAGCTGACAGAATACTTGGGAGGAGGATGGAATTCAAGTGATCCCTTTCCAAATAAGCACCTGTACTTATTCCACTCTTTTGCTTTCCTATTGCATGACTCCACAGAACGATTTATGTATTTTTTAAAAAATCTATATTACATATTTTATACATAATATAAAAATATAATTATATATTATTATATATAATGTTATGTATTTTTCAATCTATTCTCTAAATTTCCCCTGCTTGGTCTCTGACCAGAAAGTAAGTCACAGGTTTTCAAACTACTTAGAAGCAACTTATTGGAAAAAAACATTAAAACAAACAAAAAAAAAATCTGCAGGTACCAAGAAGACAATAGAATTATGCAATGCATATTTATAAAGACAAAACCATCACAGATATAAATATGTTTTTCTCTGAATTGGCTCCCCTTTGACCCCCACATCTGTGCAAAATTCAATTAATTCTCATATATACGACAAGTATTTTTATAATGGGCAAGGAAATTACTATTATGTTTTCATTATCATCCATCATTGTGATAACATCAGGCCAAAGAGACAGTATGACTAAAACTGTGAATTTTAACAACAGTTAGTTATGTAAGTGAGTTATTTAACTAACAGAGCCTCAGAGGACCAAATTCATCAATTAGCTTCTCCAGAGTCAAACAAGGGATAAACCTTGCTCTGTTTTTTAGCCATGTGAGGCAAAAGGCGATGCTCGGCTATAAAAAATGCAGCCAGTGTTATGTATTTGCTCTCCAGATGCTTAGATCCAAACAATATTTGCTGTATTACTATATATTGTAGATGTGGGGAGTTCCAGCTAGTCTTTGACTTCTGCTGGGAAGAAAAATTAAGCCATGTGTATAAATGCAGGATATGGAATAATTTTAGAGTTACATAACGTGTAACAATATTGCAAATCACAATTCACTTCATCTACCCTCTGCACAAGGCGAGAGGGAACAGTTAACTTATCTAATTAGACGTAGATAGGCCACAGGACTCCCCCGAATAAACCAGAGCACAGCTTTCAGACGATGCTGGTTTTTAAATTCCCGGCAATGGTGGATCTATCGCGGTGCCTGGCAGGCTGTGAGTAACGCAGACACAAACAGGATCATGGAGTAGGCTAATTAACCATCATTAACCAGACTGTAATTAACCACAGAGCTGTGTTTCACCTCATCACTATCGAACACCCTAAATGTCTAATTTTATAGACGATTTCCTCACAATCTTTCCTCCCCACCTCATGGCGCAAGCTCACCCGGTGGCTGTCGGCGTGCTCAACATCTCCTTGATATTCCAGACGTTAAGATTCATGTTTTTTTCACAGCTGACACCCTCGCTGGGAGCTCCTGGCCCTCACCATGTCCCCGGCGTGCATGGCATCTCCTACCCCACGGTGGCCATGCTGCCACACTCCTCTGCAGGGAAGGGGAAAATGAAGAGAGAAGGATAAGCCCCAGTCGGGGTGGGGGAACCATCCCCCTGTACCCCCTCGCTGTGGGGAGAGCCTCAGGGGGAGGCACGGCCCTGCAGGCCAAGTGCAGGCCTGGCCAACATGGCCACCCCAGGGCTGGGCCTAGTGTCTCTCCATGGATTCCACCCCTGGGGCTGGGGGTCCCTGGATCTCACCCCAGGGACATGGATCCCAGGATCAGCCACAGCTCCAGGTGCTCCCCATGAGGCCCACGGCAGGTGCCCAGCCAGAGCCCCGGGTCACAGGGTGCCATCATGGGGCAGGGGAGGAGGAGGAGGCCCGAGCCCCCATGGGAACAGGGCGGCCACGGCGCCCACGTACCTCACGTCCAGAGGCTGTGTGGTCTCTCATGTAAATACCTCTCGCAGAAACGCAGCACGATTTAATTTCGCCCATTAGAAGCGTGACAAAAATAACCCCTCATCTAAACACTCCCCAGAGAAATATTCTCAAACATGGTTTTACTGGAATTTTTTTTCCTTGTATTTCTGTAGCCTCCGTCTTCGGGAATGGAAAATGGGCGTGCTTAACTTGCCTATTTTTCTCTCCTTTAATTCAAAGCAATTTCAATACTGGTTAAAATGTTTGGTTTCTGGTTCTGAAGATACTCCATAAGCACCAAACCACTGTAGAAATAAGGTTGATATAAATTCACAGATAGATTAGGGGAGTTACTCACATTCCCCTTTATGCTCTTTTGGCTCTAGTATTAAAGGCAGCCTGGAGCTCAGAGCTGTCAAAATAATGTCTTTCTTGATGTATATATCTGGTTTCTTAATCAAATCCCACAGAAATAAAGCTTTCACTTAAAAAAAAATAATATTCTGGACTTTTACCCATAAAAAACTTATTGAAGTGACTTTGCTGCGTTGTTTTTGCTTGTCACTACAGTGCTAGGGCTGGTATAAATAGCCCGGATTTGCCACGGCGGCTTGTTAACTCTCAGCTGCATGACTGAGCCTCTAACGGGCTGATTTTCTAGCACCAGAGCGGGGAATCGCAGCCTAGATCGTGTTCCTGCTTCATGGATGGGATAATGGCCGGGCTGTCCAAGGCAGCCGTAGGCTGGAAGGCAAACCTTCCTCCAGGTGCTGATGGGAACATTAATGTCTATTGCGCTTGTTGAGTAAACAAAAGCCTTGTTCTGCTCCTGAACTGCCTACAGCTCCGTTGTACAGCCCGGTACACGGCGCTGCTGCCAAGAGCCTTGCTGAGCATCCAGGTTCCGATAATGCGCTGCATCATAAATGGTGATTTTTCCATCATTTTATTGCTCGTAATTGGAAAGTTGGCCCAGAACTCCCTTCAGAAGAGACTGCAGAGCCCTGTACCCCTTTACAGCACTTCCACTGCCCTTAGGAAAGGATTTGCCGGTGCTTTGTGCACCAGCGATAAGGCTCGGCACGTTATTTTAGGTTATTAAATAGAGCTATTCCTATTTCTGGTGTGGATGGAGCTTTCTGGTTTAAGCGTCTACCGAGTTTGTGGAATATGATAAATGAGATTTTTATATTTTCATCTCTCCTTACAACGGAAATAAATTTCTGTAAGGAAACACATTTTTTTAATTATAGGTCTGACAGCTACCTCTAGTTCCAGTCTCCCCCATCCATAACACACTCCGGGGAGATTAGCCACGTTGCCAGGCACTGGCTCGTAGCTCTCCTTATATCTGAAGTAACAGACTGTTCTTCTAGCATTATGAGTGTGGCCAGATACTTGAAGCCTTCCATTTAGTAAAAATTAGCAGAAGCTGCCAGGAGATGGACAGCAATATACTTGGTACATCACTCAAGTTTTGTTTTTTTTCCTTTGTAGCACATTTCATTATAAACTCACAGGAGCTCTTCAGTTAATAACTTGTCAGTCTTCAAGGCTGGTCAGAGCCTTCATGCCTTTGCCTGAAGATCTATCCATCCACCCCAAGATGTCCTTGGCCATCGTCCTGGCTGCTCTCCTCCCCTCATTTGGATGGGATCCTGTGCCCAAAAGCATAGATAGAAAAGGATGAGAAATCCACACTTTTAGGAGAGGTCACACGTTTCTGTTCTCGGGTGGAACAGCCAAACCAAAGGGTGCGGTGTTGTGTTGATGTGCCAGGCAATTGCATGCCTGAGGCAAGGTGCTGCCGAGAAAGGGGCAAACCTCTTGTGGCACAGGGACCACCAGCCACATCGGGCTGGGCACCGGCGCTGCCACAAAGACCGCTGCAGCAGGGACACGCAACAGCGAGAGGCTCCCGAGCTGTGGCTTCACCTTCTGGCATCTCCTAGTTCTTGCCTTGAATTTGGTAAAAGCAGCGACGGGTGTCCCATCAGCTGCAGGGAAAGCTGTGAAGTTGGCACGCAGGGAAGTCAATTTGCCGATGACTCAGCATCTGATTTATCCCGTCCGTGCGATGCTCCTGTGGGAAAAGGTTATTAATCAGGGCTGCATTTCCAAAGCAGCTCTGTGATTTAGGGTCTCCTGTGACTAAAGTTTTGGTGAGAGTGACGTTATACATACCTCGGTGGCTTCTGGAAAGGGCTGGTAGGCTGAGGGTGCCTGTGGTGGCACCGAGGAGTCTGTCACTTCACAGGACCTTGGAAAGAAAAAGCCCACCAGGGCAGAGTGCAGGTTGGGGAGTGCTGGGAAAATGGGGTGCTGCCGCAATATCCAGAGGGGAAGGCTGGAGCCACGTCGTGCTCGGAGGAGGAGGTCCCTCTGTCCAGGCCCCATGGCACAGCATGAGCTGCTCTCCTCCGGCTGCCAGCGCATCCCCCCAGCCGCCAAGATACGGCTCAATCACTGTTTCGGGGCTCCCTGTTGATGCTGGCTCTGGCACAGCGGTGGTTTCTATGGCAACTCCAGAGGCGGATGCAAGGATAGCTTCAGCCAAAGTACCTCCAAGCCCAGGTATCCCAGGATGTTCCTCTCAAAACGCAGGCAAACAGCCACACAGCATGTCAGGACAGACCCCGTGGTCACCATGCCAGGCAGGCTGCAGAGGCGATGGGGCAACAACACTGAAAACATCTTGTGAATGCTCTTTAAATCGTTTCCAACTTTCCTCAAGCCATGACACCCCCGGCAGACAGCACAGCCTGCCCCAACAGTGTGCCGGAGGCTGCTGTGCTCTGACAGGATTTGGCCTCCCATCTCTCCGGCCCTGCTAGCCATCCAAAGTTCACGCTGAATGCCTTCTCTGAAAGGTCAGGTATCTGTGCTTGATATTTACCCAGACCTATGAGATCTTTCCAGTGTCACATCAGTGGAAGATTGAATCCCTCGCCTGCGCCTGCAGCCGCCGCTCTGTGCTTTGGGGCGTGTGACTCTACGTGAAGCCAAGACCAATGAGGCTCAGGTAAGCCCACAGCACTGGGCAATTGGGAGGTCACCCCCTCCACTGGCCTCACTGTGCACCCCTAAATATCACCCACAGATACCACCAGTACAGAGCTTACCTTCCCTTCCCAGCGCTGGTAACCACGAGATGCGGTGTTCCTGCCCAGGAGAGCTGGACACAGCTGGGTCTGGCTCTCCCAGGCACCAGATGTCCTCCATCCTTTGAGACAGGGCTGTGGTGCTGGATGGGGCCCAGGAACCCCAGCATCATTAGGCATCTCATCTTATTTCTCAGCATCCTGGCAGCCCTTGCCATTCCCTGCCTGCTCTCGCACCCTGTCTCTCTCCGACAAAGCCCCTCTGCTGCTGCTGCCTTCACCCCCCACAGCCCATTTGTCCACAGGAGATGCTGAGCAGGAGCAAGGCTGCACCAAGGCAGAACCACCGCCGCTCAGCTCTCCCTCTCCAAAAGAAGAGCTGGGTCCCTACATCACATTGTTCCGCTCGCCCTGGCAGTGGGAAAAGGAACAAGAGCCATCCCTGCCCCACGGCACAGGCCACCCCTGGGAAAGGGCTGGCCAAGCTCTGCCTCGGGAGGGGTTTTCCCTGACAGGCTGCGGCAAATCCCTGCCCGGAGCAGTGCAACCAGGGACGACACGACTCCAGTGGGGTAAAATTCCATGTCTTTCATTTATTCGAGGTGCTACATCACCTCCTAGGCACTGAGCTACAGGGCACCTCTGTGCTACATGAGACATCGACTGGGTCTACGACGACACAGCACTCACTGCTACACACATGGCACGGACACGCCGCAGCACGGATGGGGCCGGACAGGGCAGTTCGGCCAGCAACAGTCCTGCCGCCGCCACTCCCTCCGTGCCGCTGGCCGCGGCCCTCCCGCCAGGCAGGATTTTGCCCTGGGCTCCATTGCCACAGCTGCGTAGGAGCCGAGAGGAGTTTCCAAAGCATGGCGAGAAACCGCAGCTGCTCTTGGTGTCCGGCGTCATGGGACGGCGGCTCCCCGGAGCTGGGTCACCCGCACGCATGGGCACGTGCACACCCTGTCCCCGTCTTCAGGCACTTGGTGCTCGGCCGGGGCTGGTCCCCGGGGCTCCGCTCAGGGCACCTCGCGCAGGCACAGAGCCTCAACGGCGCCGCTGGGGCCCTGGGCCACCCCACCGATGACGAAGAGCAGGCTGGGTGCCGGGCAGCTGGAGCAGGAGCAGCGGCCGGTGGGCATGGGGGGCAGCGGCTCCCACTTCTTCCGTGAGAGGCTGAACCCTTCCACCGAGTCCAGCGGGCAGGACTGGTTCCCTGTGGGAAACGGGATGGCATCAGCCCCCCCGCATCCCTTCCCGCACCCCAGGCTCTGCCTTTTCACCTTCACATGCCTTTGATGCCCCAGCCAGAGCCCCCAGTGGCAGCGGGTCCCCAAGCCCTGGGCTGCGGGGGCTCTGCAATCCCAGAGGCAATTAGCAGAGGCACAAGAGGATTAGCAGTGTCCCCACAGGGAGGGCTGCTGGCACCAGTGGTGCACTGCGGGCTCTGCCCTCGCACCGGCAGCCCACAGCCGTCACTGGGGAGTAAGGGAGGGCAGCTCCAGCCCCAGCAGGGCTCAGAAGCAACGCCGCACCACAGGCAGGGATCCAGCCAGCACTGCTCACCATCCCCATCACCTCCTCCTGCCCTGTGGCAGGAGGTCCAGATCACCGCGGGTGAGCTGAGCAGGGTCCGGCAGCCCTCGCTGCAGGGCTGGGGGTGCTGCAGCCACGCCAGGCTCCCCAGCAGCCCTCCCGGCTGCAACCCCACTGCTGAGTGACAGCACTAACCTTTCCCGAGCTCTCTTGGGAAAGGGATGCGGCGCTGCAGCCCTGCGCGGCGGGGCTGAGCTGGCATGGGCTGTGTGAGCCCAGCACACTGCACAAGAGCTGGGGAAAGCCTGGCTGGGGGGCGAAAGGGGCAAGCAGCTCAGTGGGGGCAGCCTGTGGGGCAGGGCAGTAGGGTTCCCCCAGCACCTGGGGGGCACAGAAGTGACACGGCGGGCAGAGTTAAGGCCACTTTGCTGTGGAAGGTGTTGTGGTACCACCACAGTTTTGCACAGCCAACCTCCTTGCTGCCACACAGGTCACTGATGTGCCACAAAGGACAGGGATGAGAACACGGCCACACGCCTACCCCTGGCATTACCGAGGCCGCCCACGACCACCACTGTTCCTCCCAGGCAGCCGGCCACGAAGTCAGCTCTCTTCTCCCTCATGCGGATGGCGCGGCTCGGCTTGCTCCATGCACCTGGGAGCAAGAAGGTGTGAGCATCGCCCACCGGGGCTCCTCTGCGCACACCAAGACCAGGACACCCCCAGGCTAACAGCTCCCCAGGGCCAGGGAGCGCAGGGAAGGACTCGCCATGGGTGCAAGGGGCTGATGCTCAGAGCCTGGATGAACTGCATCCCTCTGGCATGGACATCCCTCACCAAGCACCCAAGGAGGCATCCCGGACCTGCAAAGAATGCTCCCACCGCACCCAGGGACACGGAGCTCACCCTGCACAGGGTCAAACATCTCCACGGTGTTGACGAAGTGGGGACGGGAGTAGAAGTTGTGGGGTCCCGGCTGCTGCAGCCCCCCCAGGCTGAAGACGACACCATCAGCCATGGCGCAGGCAGCAAAGGCGCGGCGGCTGGGCACGCTGGGGTAGCGCGTCCAGCTCCTTGTCTCCAGGTCGAAGGCCTCAAAGGCAGTGACGGGCAGCTTGCCCTGACGGCCCCCTGCACACAGACCAGATGCTGTGGCTGCCAGTGCCCTGAGCTGGCGCCATCGGTGGGCACTTTGAAATGCACCAGGTCACTCCCCGGTCCAGGGAGGCCATGGAGGGAGAGGGCAGGGGCGCGAGGGGATGCTCGGCTCGCCCCAGCGGCACCTACCCAGGACGAAGATCTTGTTGCCCTGCAGGAAGGCGGAGGCCCCGTAGCAGGGGGTGGGCATGGAGGGCAGGGGCTGCCAGTGGTCCTTTGCCGGCTCGTAGACACGAACCAGTGCCTGGGGAGAGGTGTCTGCACCCATTCCCCCCAGCGCATAGATGGCCCCGTCTGCAAAAGAGACAGTGGTAGGGTTGGGGGGGCTGTGAGCAGTGCCGGGGGACTGGGAGTCCCCCCGTGCCCTCCAGGGCAGGCAGCACGGGTGCTGCTGAGCCCCACGGCCAGCCGCTGCTCCAGGGTGGCCAGGGGACAGTGAGTGCAGCCAGGCCTGAGCCTGGCAGTGCCCCGACCCTGCTGGGACCCCCTCGCCCCCATCTCTGCCCCATCCATCAGGCGCACAGCGGAGCACAAGGCCATCGACTCTAATTATTCTCAGCAGTACCATCTCCCTGGAGACACCATGGCAACACAGCCATACTGCCAAATCCTGCTCCCACTCCCGACGCGGCCGGCACCCCTGCCCGCTCCCACCAGTGCCCTGCCGACCCCTCTGCCCTGCCCACCCCGCTGCAGCCCAGGGCCAGGCCACAGTGTCCCCAGACAGGGAGCAGACGTGGACACCACATATGGCACTAACCCTGACCCTCAGCTTGTGGGCTACCGGGCTGTGCCAAGGCTCAGAGGCTGCTCAGCAAAGTTTGGGCAGAAATCACAATGCGTTCGATGCAGAGCACACCGAGCCAGGCTGCAACAGGGTGCTTGGCCACCCCGGTATGGCTCCCAGCTGGGGAAGGATCCCGTGCACAGCAGGGCTCTGCATCGCCCAGTCCCGGGCTGCGACAGCGCTGCTAGGGCAGGAGCATGACCCTGCCATTAAGTGGCAAGTTCTGAATGAAAGCTTCATGTTGCATCCCAAGAAGCAGCGGGATTCAAATCCCACCCGAGCATGCCCAACCACTGCATCCCCGCTTCCCTGGATGGTACAGCTACTCACAGCCGAGTCCCATCCCCAGCCCTCACCTCTCTGCACAGCTGAGATGCCCATGGAGGGCTGAGCCAGCGCCGCCTTCTTCTCCCACTTGCCCTCATCCACGTGGTAGACCTCAACGGAGGCGAGGGGGCTCTGTGCTGCGTCCACGCCACCCACCACCAGGATCTGCTTGCCCACGGCGAGGGCAGCGGCACCGGCCCGCGGCGTGGGCAACGGCGGGAGTGTGGTCCAGCGCTGGGCCGGGAGGTCGAGCACCTCGGCAGCACCCAAGGCTCGCCCACCACTCCCGCAGCCACCCAGCACGAAGAGCTGCCCGTCACGGTGCACGCCACTGCAGTACACGCGCTGCGTGGGCATGGCAGGGAAGGCGGCCCACGCGAAGGCGCCCGCGCCCGCCGCCATGGGCCGGCTCAGCCACCCCGGGGGTCCCCAGGCCCCGGCCCTGCCGTGCCACCCATCCGGCCCGGCTCGTCGCTGGCCCGGCTCTACCCACCGCGTCCTGCAGGGAGAGCACCCCAGTTAGCACCTGGGCCGCCCTGGCCCCAGCAAGTCGGGTCCCCTCAGCAGTGCGACAGCCCCCCGCTCCCCAGGGCTCCCCACCTACACCCACCGGTGCTCCTGTACCCCGGGCTCCTGCTCCCTGGGGCTCCCAGTGCACAGCCCACACCAACTGGGACTCCCACTCCCCGGGCTCCGTGCCCGCACCCACCGGGGCTCCCACTCCCCGAGATTCCCATACCCTGAGCTCCTGCTCCCTGAGGCTCCTGGTGCGTAGCCCACACCCACCAGGGCTCCCACTCGCCAGGGCTCTGTGCCCGCACCCACCGGGGCTCCCACTCCCCGAGGTTCCCGTACTCCGGGCTCCCGGTGCACAGCCCGCACCCACCCGCACTCCCACTCCCCAGGGGTCTCTGCCTGCACCCACCCGGGATTCTGCTCTCTGGGGCTCCTGGCTCACAACCCGCACTCACCGGGGCTGCCGGTGCACGGCCCATACCCACAGCGAAGCTCCCGCTCCCCGGGGCTCCCGGTGCACGGTCCGGACCCCCGTGGCTTCTGCTCTCGGCGTGCATCCCGTAACCACCGGACCGCTGCTCTCGGCGGCTCCCGCTGCACAGCCCGCACCCCCCGGGGCTCCCTCCCGCAGCCCGCACCCCCCGGACCGCCGGTCCCGGGCTCCCCGCGCCGCCCCGCCGCCGGTAGCGGGGCAGGGACCGCGGCCGCGCTCACCTCTCCGCCCGCTCCGCTGCTCTCCCCGCCGCTCCGCGCCGCCGCTCCGCTCCGCTCCGCGCCGGGCCCGCCCGCTGCTGCTGGGGGCGGCGCCGCGCCCGCCCCGGCCCCCCCGCCGGGCCCCGCTCCCCTCCGCCCGGCCCTCCCGGGGACCCCTACCCGTCGGGAAGAGGGGCCAGAGAGAGCCCCCCAGCTCTGCGCTCCCCAACCAGTGCCACCCCAGCACCGGGCTTCCGGACCTGAGAAGCCACCGTCCTGCCCTGAAGAAGACGACCCCCTGCCCATCACCACTGCAGGGCTGCCGGGGACAGAGCGTCAGCTCGGCCCCACTCTGAGCACAACCACGCCGGGGTCCCTCGGCACCAACAGGAAGGTGCACTCAGGTCCTAAACCCTCCACCGTCACCTTTGTCCCTACTCGACTGAGCCCGGAAAATGAACACACCGGGAAAGGCGCTTTCCACCCGCCAGCGCAGGCAGAACCAAGGGCAGGCAGGAAACTCACAGCAGAAACAAGCTAGAAAGGTTTGCTTTAAAAACAGGCAGAAGTGACATGGCATCGCTAGCTCTGCCGGGGAGAACACCATCGTGCAAACGGCACTCGGGTGTGCCGCCAGTAACACTGCCCTCACCCTGGCACCCGCTCCACACCAGCCACTGGTACAGGAACGGGAAGAGAGGAGTGAACACTGCGCGGCTGCCTGCGTTGCCCCTGCCCCGCCAGCAAGGCAGGCAGCTCCTGCAGCGCTGCCAAGGAAAGGAAAGCCGTTTCCTCCAGGGATCCTGTCACACAAGCTCCCAGGATGCTTGTGCTCGGGCATGGGGGCTCCTGGTAGGACCGAGGGGGCACGTCACACATCGGAGAGAGAAGGGACAACTCAAAGCAGAAGCCCAGCCTGGGACTTTGCCTGCATGCAGCAGGAAGCAGGGAGGGGGGTGTCCCAGTCCAGAGCCCCTCGGCCCCAGGAGGTAGCATCACTGTCCATACTGCTGCTGGCTCGGGCTGTCCTTCTCCGTGCTGGCCAGGTAGCGGTTATAGTTCTCCTCGCACCTCCTCACGCAGCGCAGGAAATAGTCCTCATCGGCAATGGCCTCCAGCAGGTCGGTCTGCACCAGGCAAACGTCATACAGCTCCGAGGTGGGAGCGCGCCTGGGGCTGCTGCTGCCCCGCTCCGAAAACACCTGTGGGGAGAGAGCAGCGCACAGAAGCACTCACACCCTCCCTGGGCAGCAGTGCCAGGGCCGTACCCGGCACGAGCGTGGAGCCTGGTGGCAGTGCACGCATGCGGCAGTGCACCCTGCCCTCCTCCTTGGCCAGGAGCCTCCACGCTATCTGTGGGTCAGGGGGAGAGGGCAGGGGCTCCCATCTCCACTCCAGTGGTAAAAGATGAAGTTTCTCCAATTTCCCCTCCCTCCCACACCAGTTTGCCACACACGTGGCTGGGCCTTCCCTAAGGAATGGACCACATCACACAGCCAGAAGAAAACGGCTCTATGGCCCAGGAAAACCTTTGCCAACAGCTCTTTCTTTGGCTGCCACAGCCTGTTGCACAGGAGGGAACAAGGACTTCACCTTCTGATCTTAACTACAGCTCTGCCTAAGCCCACCTGGCAATCTGTTTCCCTCCCAGTGCTGCTCTGTCACCCTCACTGACACAGGGACAGCCCCGCAGAGCTGGTGACGCAAGAGGAGGGGAAGCTGGCGTCCAACCTACTGATCCTGGCTGCAGGACAGCAAAGTCCTAGCAGGGGGGATGAGCCCTGCTGGCGAGATGCTCGGCTGCCACCCAGACCCCAGCAAGGTCTGCTGCCACCTGATCCTACCTGACTGATGTGGTGTCAGGAGCCCTGGGGCTGGCTGCACGGCCACCCCAAGGCAAACCAAGCAGGCTGACCAACCAGCCGTGCTGGCTACAGATGTGTCGTGGTTTGGGCACGGCAAAGGAGGAACTCCTTCATCAGAGAAACAACCTGAGGCTGAAATGCAGCGAGTGGAGCTGCGTGAGCCACGCTCTGGCTGCTGCAGACACGCAGGCAACAGCTGCTGCGCAGAGGAGCCTCAGGCTCTCAGCAGAGCCATCTGCATTAATTCCCCTGAATCAGGCACGGCACAGACAGAAGCCTATTCCTGACAGGTCTGCCCCGGGCAGCAGCAACTCCTGCCACCACCTACAAATCCACGAGCTGAGAGAGTTTGTATGGAAGGAATATCCGACGAGCATCCCGTCCCTCGCCACTCCCCAGCTGCCTGGCAAACGCTGCCGACCATTCACTCTCTGCCGCAGGTTTCCCATCCCGGCACTGTCTCCTCCTGGATGGAAACGGGCAGGGGTTCAGGCTCGCCCATGGAGCTGCAGCTCTCATTCGAGCATCAACAGTTGTCCAACTTCCAGGCGCATTTCTGTCTGCATAAACATTCCCTTTTCCAAGCATGCTCCACCACAAACACTGCTCCTTCAATTCAGTGCCACAGATGAGCCGTGGCCACTTGCCGAGGCTGGCTGGCCTGTTGCCGCCAGGAGCGGGGATGATTCACCCTGGCAAAGCAGAGGCGCTCGGCAGCGAGCGCAGGCAGCCAGCACCTGCTGTTCTCTGCTGACGGCCAATCTCAACCTCCCCACGGGCAGCCCCGTGCATCGCTGCCACCGACGCTGGCGACATGGGGTGCAGTGACACCGGGGCTATGCCTTGATCCCCCTTTGCAGGCTCACGCTCATGCAAAGGGGACAAAATGTGCCTGACCTTACCAGGGACCCCCTCCAGTGCAGGCAGCTGGCACCGGAGGGCCTTCGGACACCTACCAGGGGATGAACAATGGTGTCCGCGTCGTCCAGCCGGATGTTGTCGTCAATGAAGATGTGGTGAACATCAGGATCATGGGGGTCAATCCACAGGGGCTTCCCACCCCGGGAAGAGAACTGATTTCTGGCCCACCTGAAACAGCAAGCGGGACACGGAGCAGTCAGGGGAGGGAGAGGGCGACAACTCTCGGGTAAAGGCAGGCAGGGCGGTGCTGCGGGCTCAGGGCAACCCAGTGAGCCAGGGGAGCGGGATGGAGACCATCCTGTTCCTCTGCCCACTGCTGCCTCCTGGGAGAGAGGCATTTTGCAGTGAGGTGACAAATCAGGGGGTGTCTGGAGAAAAACAGGAGGTACCTCGGGGAATGGGGACCTGAGGAAAGATGCAAGAGCCCCATCAAGCTGCCCACTGGCAAAAGCTCTCCACTGGGGAGCACGTAAGTGATAGGGGCCCCAACAATGTAAAGATCCTAAAACTAGGAGCTATCCCAGGCTGGGAGAAGCTCAGAAAATCACAGGAGAGAAAAAAATGCCCAATCCACTTCCTCAGTGCCCCGTTTCTCACCAGTCAAAGTGGTCTTGGAAGCCCCCAATTCCCTCCAAGGAGCTGAAGTAGTCATAAAGCTTTCTTCCATCTTCCCGGGTGGCCAGCCGCTCTGCTCCCCTT
This sequence comes from Chroicocephalus ridibundus, assembly GCF_963924245.1. NCBI lineage: Eukaryota > Metazoa > Chordata > Aves > Charadriiformes > Laridae > Chroicocephalus > Chroicocephalus ridibundus. Next base: position 19,470,418 of record NC_086293.1, on the reverse strand, counting down.
GTCAGCACCACCTCTCGCTTGCCGCAGCGTATCTGGCCAGGGGTGAGGTCCACAGGGAGCTGCGGGACCACAGAAAGCAGGAGAGGAAAGGTTTCCAAAGCAGGCAGGTTGTTTCATGCATTGGCAGAGACAACAAGCAGCAGGGTGGAGACTCCCCACCACCGCAGCGTGGGAGAACAGCACTGGGAAGAAGACGAGGTGTGGAATCCCCCCCCAGCCAAAAATCCTCCCTTGAGATGGGAAGGAATGGTCTCCTAGCTGCACGCTGCGCCTGTTTCAGTCCCTGATCTCTGTCAATGCTCCGCGGAACATCCAAAGCAGCTTCTGAAGGTCGTTCCCAGCGTTCCTGCCCAGCGTGCTGCCAGGGGCAGAGCATGGCTGCCATCGGCACTGAGCCAGGGAGCCCCACTCTGCTGCAGCAGCCCCTCTCCAGGAGAAGGGATGCTCTGTCCAAGCCGGGATAGATACCCCCAGAGGAGACCTTTCCCACCCAGGGTCTCCACACATGTGCTCGCCCTTGGCTAACAGCTTCATCCCGAGAAGCTGGCTGCGTCTCCCCTCCACACGACCTTTTAGAAGCGGGATGGCCGAGTGGCTCGAGAGCGGCCTGACGTGGGGGAGCTCCCTACAGGCCGCCTGCCCTCCTCAGGGTGCCACTCACCGCCACCTCCCTCAGGGTGGGGAACTGGGGGTGCTGCCCGGCCAGGGCGCAGCCCATGGCCCGCAGGGCGCGGGGCAGGTCGGTGCCGAACGTCCTGAAGACGATGGCGAAGTCTCTCCCCTCCCGGTGCAGGCTGTCCAGGAGGCGGAAGAAGGAGGGCAGGATCAGGTGGTAGCTCTTGCTGGGCTCCCCTTGGACCGAGAAGACGTCGTGTGGCCGGCCCGGCCACTCCAGCAGCTGCAGGTGGCGAGCGTGGAGGCTACCGAAACACCGGCCCGGGCCCGCCTCGGTGAAGGCGGGGTCCCGGCCGTGGCGGCTGTAGTAGCTGAGGGCACCGGGGCAGGGTGGCCGCAGGGAGGGGCTGTCGCTCGCCCACTGCCACTCGCCTGCAAGAAAGGAGGGCGCTCAGCCGCCGGTCGCCGCCGCCGCCGCCCTCCCGGCCCCCGCCGCCCCGGCGCTCACCGGCGGCGCCGTCGCGGCCCCAGGTGACGGTGCTGAGGAAAGTGTTGAGGGCCGCACGCGGGCCCTGCCCCGACACCGCGTCCGCCGCCACCACCGTGTTGTTCAGGTCCACGTGCAGCACCAGCCGTCGCCGCCGCCCGGACCCGCCGCCGCTCATGGCCCCGGAACTGGCCCCTAACACGGGAACCGACCCCGACCGCGCCGCCGTTACCTGGAAACGGCGCCGCTTCCTCCCGCGCCGCTTCCGCCGGACGGCGCCCCCTGCCGGCCCGGGGCGGCGCCGCCCGACACCGGCGCCCCGCCCGCCGTCGCCGTGGAGACCGGGAAGGCGGTGGGGGCGGAGGCCGGGGAGGGGGCGTGGCCGAGCCCGCTCCGTGAGGGGGGGCGTGGCCCCGGTGCGCGGAAGGGGGCCGGAAGCGGAAGCGGGAGGTGCTTCCGGCGCTCCGCGGGCGGCCATGTTGGAGCGGCGGTCGCAGCGCAACGGCGACTGCGGGTCTGGCGGCGGCCGGTAGGTTGGGGCCGGCGGTGCCTGGGCCCCGCGCTCCCGGGCGAGGGCGCTGCCGAGCCGCCCGGCAGGGCGGCCTCCGGGCGCTGGAGGCGGAGCCGCGGCGCTGCGGACCCCGCCCTCCCCCCCCCCCTTCTCCCCCCGGACCCGAGAACCGTCGCGGGACCGAGCGGGGGGGTCGCACCCGCTGTCTGCATCAGTCACCGCCCTGCAGCCCCGTAGGGACGGCACCGGCACCCGGGCGGCTCTCCCCGCCATGGGGGCCCTCCGGTCGGCGGGACGAAGGCGCCCGGTCAGGGCTCCCGCCGGCCCCTCCTTACTGGGCCGGGCCTGGGAAGGGGTGTGCGGGGGACAGGCGCTCGGGAAGGGGCATCTCCTCCACCGAGGGGTGGGCCAGAGGCTCCATCTCCTCAGAGGCGGCGCCGGGGCGGGCAGCCCCCGCCGAGCCCTCCTTGGGTCTCCCCGCCGGCCTCCGGCTCCCCGGACTACCCCAGACCCGCCTCTGGGCCCTGCCAGCAGCCGGCTTGTCCCTCTGGTGTGCCCGGAGGAGCACGGCAGAGCCCTTCCCTCGACCATCGTGCCCGGACAGCCGGGCCTGGCATTGCTTGAGCATTACGTGAGGGTCCTGCCGGCGCTTTGCATCCCTGCTAGGAGCGCTGTGGGCCTGTGGCCCCCTGGCACTTTAGCCAGGGCACTTCCCCTCACCCCCGGTCTTAAGTGAACAAACTTGCTCTTGGGTGGACAGACCATCTGGGTGTGCCTTCTTATGGCTGGCTACAACTTGCACTGCACAAAACTGGACCGAGCGGATGGATGTTGAGATGTCCTGTCCCCGCTGAGATGTCACAGCCTCTCTGTTCAACATCAGAATGTCCCTTAAGGTGTCCCAGCTGTTCCCGGGCTTGCTACAGCCTGAAGTTCTCAACAGAAGATGGTCCATTTAGCAGCCTGTTGAGTGCATGTTGTTAGTTGTGTTTCTTGCTCTCTACCATTTTACGATTAAGCTTTACATCCTCGCTGGCTTCACTGTGCCTGCTACTACTCGTTCACTTTGGAGGTGGCAAATCTCACAGCTGGCCAATGACGCCAGTCACAGCTCTTGGAGCACTCCCTTGCCTGCCTCCCCTCCTCCATGGGAGATCCCCCGCCTGTTGCAGAGCAACTGCATTATCCTCCTCCAAATCCCTCTTCTGCCATGACGTCTGCAGAACACTTGACTGAGATTAGTCTGTCATGTGGAGGCTCTTACCCCCACCGCTGACCTGTGCTTCCCCTTCTGTGGCAGCTTTTGGCTTGTGTCCTGCTTGTGCAGCCGGCGGCGGCACGGGGCGCCAGTCCGGGGCTGGCACTCCGGGGATCCAGGGTTGCAATGAAACCGGAGTTCTGTGAGGAACTTCGGACATGAGTAGTTCCTTGCTGTGTCTGCTCAGGCACTAACTTTTCCATCGCAGCTTTCTTGCCTGTGCACTGCCCTCTCCGATAGTGTCTCCAACAACTTCTTCATTTCCCTGAAAAGGGTTTTGGACTGAATCCTCCTCATTATTTTGAGAGGTACCAATGAAGGTAAAGATTTTATAACTCCATGTGAGAGGCTTAGACTTCTCCCAGATGCATCACAAAGTCCTGTCTGGACTGCTCTTCAATGCCTATTTTTTTTTATTGAAAGCAATAAATAGTGCTTTTGTCCCTGGGAGACAGCTGTGTAGTGCCTTGAGCATGATCAGAGTGTTGTCCCTCAGGGCATTGTACACTTGGCCCCAGTGATGTGTGTTTCCTTCATGCTGCCCTGCTTGAATTTCCTGCTTCCTCCTCACTTGGCAGCGAGTGCCCTTGGATCAACACCAGTTTGCTGTGACAGCAAGTTGCAGACCGTTGTTCAAACAAGGGAACAGCAAGGAGTGGTGTTGCCTTGCCACAGCGTCCGGCATCAATGAAGCACAACTGAAATATCTTCCAGCTTTGCTGTCAGATCTTCGGGAGGGTGCTACAGCTTTGGCAGGGACTCAGAATCAATTTTTGAGCAGAATCAATTAGAAAGCTGGAAAAATTGAACGTGATGCTGGGATAGATTTGAGGTGCTCAGGCTGCTTCATGTTGAGATGTCTTGATCATGCGCAGGGAGAGGATTCAACGAAGGGCTCAAACTCAAACTGGAAACGAGCTGCAGATTTCACTAAGAAATTGGAACCATTCGTCTTGGGATGGGTTGGTTGGGGTTGCCTGAAGTCTTTGTTTAGTTTTGGGTATGTTTCTGCAAGAGATGTTGTAGTTTTACCTAAGGGATAAATCAATGACAGGATATTCTCGATGATGCTTTAACTTGGGTTATGCCCAGAACCTGACCCAATGTTTGGGCTTAATGTTTTCAGGTCCCCACTTAAAAATGCAAGATGATTTCAGTTGCTGTAAGCTGACTATCTTCTCTATCTTTCAAGGTGTCAAGGGTTTTTTTTCCAGTAATTTGGACCTTTTTGAAGTGCCCGCTTTCCTAATGCCATGAATATTGCAGCGAACAATGTGGAAGAAAAAGCTGTCCATTCCTGGTCGAGAATTTCCTCAGCAGGACAGAAAGTGCTGGAGGAAGCCCTCCGAGTCTTCAACCCGATGTCCAAGGACCTTTCAGACACAGAGACCCAGCTGGTGGCCTTCATTCAGGGCCTGAAGGAGGAGGGCTACCAGCCCACAATTCTGAGGAGTAAGGATGTGTATGGGTACAGCTCGTGCACGGCAGACATACCTAGTCAAACAGAAGAGAGCACCCCACACAACTGCACCAACGCCGCCGAGTCCGCTAAGAGTCCGACTAGAAATACGGCAGCCGTGGCAAAGGTGTCTGCTTCGCCCACCAGCGTTTCGGTGAACTCTTCAAAAGTCTCCACTCAGCCCATCTCCAAAGGGGATTCCACAAATCTCCTCTTGAGCTCCTTGAAGCAGACAAGATCCGGCACGTCCAAGGCCGCGGCAGTGGGCTTCCCTACAAGCATGTACCCTGACGTGTATCCAGCCATGAGACTGTCGGTGGTTCTGGAAGCCCTGGTGCCACTGAAAACTACCGCATCCTGTTTGGAGTCCAAGTACACACAAGGACATCTAGGGATCTCGCACTCAGACCTTAAACTCCTCAAGGCTTCAAATCCACCAAGGCAGTTTTCTTCAGGCAAGACCACTAAAGTAACAGAAGGTAAGGGGTACAAGCGTTTGATAAAGAAAGCACCGGATTCTGCCACCCTTGCTTTAAATCTTTTGAAGGGACCAAAGGGTGGAGTGCTGCAGGAGAGCAATGCTTGCAAAGCCTCGGGGGTTCTCAACGGGAGAGTCGCAGGCAGCTCGTCCCAAGGCTGCACCACAGCACCGCAGTCCAAGACCTTGAAAATCAAAGGTAAGGAAGCTCTGGAGGGGAAAACAGAGTGGAAGGGCAGCAGCGCTTACCGGGAGAGTGTTGGGCAGAAGAAGAGAAGAGCGACGGAGGCAAGAGAAGCACCACAAAGGAAGAAAGCAAATACCATTCCTGTCCAAAATAAATCTCGACAGCCTCAGAGCACTTTGAACCTGCTGAAATTCCGGACCATCAAGGTGGGCAACTCTTCCTCTGATGATGAAGTGAGGAGGAGAGCACAGAAGATTCTTAGGGTCAACTTGTCCCCTGTCATCCGAATTCAGCCTTTGTCCCATTCTCACAGTGTCCCCTGAGTTTCTTCACTTTGTCGCTTTTTTTTGTAAGTAAGTAAATATGAGTCTGGCACCAGAGCGTGGAGAAGATTGAGTAACTGGATCTCTGGTACCTGGTGACGATATGTCAACTAACCTGCAGACGGAGCAGCCTGCTTTCTCCTGTTTCTGCCTGTCTACCACTGCTAGGCAGAACTGACTGCAGAAAATCAAAAGCCCTGTTTGGGAATGCGGGATGGTGACTTGCCTGTGGGGAGCCGAGCAGGCCGGAGGGCTTCCTTCCCATGGACGCTCTTCTGAACATGGCAGGCTGCACTCTCGTGCAGGGGGAGAACATGGGACTTTCTCATGACATTGATGCACTGTGATATTGCTCTTTTTCAAGCTGTACATTTACTGGTTTTATTTTGATCAAATTTTATAACTTTATTATCTATATATATATATCCATATATGTGCATACGGCCCAGGAACTGTGGGAAGATGCACTTCCTCCATCCCTCTGGGATTGGGTTTGATAGCTTTTGTTCCCCCTCCCATTCAGCCAGTCCTTTGTTGAGAGGTGCCAGGATTTCTTTGTGATTCAGTGTTGTGACAGTCTGTTCTGGGCTCGCTTGAGCAGCTCAGAGGCAGGCACAGTTATAGCCACTTGTTTGTCTCCAGAAATGTCAAGCAATTTGGAGAATTACCAGCTGATAGTTGACTACAGTTTTAATCATACTTTTGGTATTACCTCTGCGTAAGAGTGGGGGAGTGTTACGGGGCTCTTGCCTGCAAGTCTGCCTGACGTCTCTAGGTGCCTCCTCTGTTTGTTGGTAGCAGAAGCTCTGAACTCATGGTAGGGTTTGCCTCCAAAGAGCCATTCCTCCTCAGCACCCAGGGTTGCGCTGCTCTCCCATACCCCAGGTGCAGATGTAGAACATGAACCGTGACTGTTAGAGCTGAAGGGCTGGAGTTGTTAAGAGGAATTGCATAAAGTGTCCTGCCCACCACATAACTACTTTGCTGTTGCTGGATGTTTCAGGAGCAGGTTCTAGGTGCCGGTAGAGAAGACACAGGTTGTGTTTGAATGTATTAGATACATAGCATCCCAGAGCTCAGTGGGATATTTGAGTCTGAATTAAAGCAGAAGAGCAAAAGAGTTGAGAGGATATATGCCAGCACTTAAACATGGAGAGTTTCTTTCTGTCGGTTTGTGGAGGTGAGACAGTAGGAGGGGAGATTGGCACCGTGTTGCAAAGGGTGACAGCTTTGCTATGCCGTCTGGGATGTTGGAAGAAGGTGTGTGGCAGGTGTGAAAGCTCCTGGAGCGCAGGCTCTGCCCTCCCCAGGAGGCACTGTGCAACCGCTGCAGGCGGCTGTGTCAGCCTTCCTGCGCCAGGGGCACGCTGTCAGATGTGAACAGAGACTGCATGCGTGGGTCTGCTCTCTGCAGGGAAGGATCCGCAAGCTCCAGGAGAAACACCGCGTTGGAGCAGTAGGTGCTACCACTGTCACCTAGGAGTGATGGTCTCCGATGAGACGATGTGCATTGGGATACTGCAAAAGCAGAACCTGGCTGCTCAGGGAGAGGGAGCAGGGTGGGGCCAGGCACGGGCTCGGCTCCGTACACTGCCGTACGTTCAGATCTGTGTAGCAGTGGGCCAGTAATCCACTCATTTTCTCACCAGCTCAAAATACCAGTTGTCTGACCTAGTAATCTCTGTGGACATTGGCTGCAGGGATGAGCTCCCCTGGGAAGCCCCAGCTCCTTACGTTTCAGCCCCTCCCTAGCACCTGGCTGGATTTCAGCGCTTTGTAAAAGGGGTCAGTGTCTGATCCCCAGCTCAGAGAGGAAAACCGTGGCACGGAGGGGAGAGAGGAGGTTCATGACGGAGTGAGGGCAGGGAAGCTGGGCGTCCCGAGGCACAGCCAGGGTTCTCTGTCCTCACCCAGGTGGAGGTTCTCCCTCGGGGGGTGATTGCAGGCTCTGAATCACACACTCGGTGTGTGACACTGTGTGGTTTTACTGTGCATATCTGAGTTGCTGTCAGAGATCATAGCTTGCAGTGTTTGAGACTGACCTGTGAATGCCATTGGTTAGCTGCAGAGGAAGAGAAAATATTTTCTTCTGTGTTTTAAAATGCTTTGGCAGAGTGTTCTCTGTCCTGACATGATGCTGGATGAACAGGGACCCTCCATCACTGTTAACCTGCCAAAAATTACTTTGTCCCTTTTGTTCCCACTCCTTCAGACCTTTCTCATTCCCAGGCTCTCAAATGCCAGGTCTTGAAGTCTTGCACTGGCGTTTCTCTTTTTGGCTGTTTCCTGAGGAGGGCTCTGAACTCCTGTCTGTGGTATCGCTGTCTGACAGGCTGCTCGGCAGCTTCCCCTGTTCCCAGCCCCTTATAAGGGCACCGAGAGCTGTCTCTGGAGCCTCTTCGTGCAGCGCAGGCATCCCAGCTGAGTGCCTGGCCTCTGGTGGGAAAAACAACCGTGCATCAACAAGGCTGAATTCAGGCTGAGGTTGCTTTTTTCCAGCCTGAGCAGGAAGCTGAGCACCTGAGGCCAGCTTACCGCGCCCCATCCCTCCTCTTTGCTGTATTTCTTCCCCCAGCTGCACTGCTGCCTGCCTCCCCAGTCTTCTCTGTCACCTCTTGTCTTTCACAGCTTGGGTCTTTGCCAGTCAAGGACTTGGCTTGTACTGTTGCTTAACACATCCAGCAGAACATACTGCTTTAGCGCTGCCATGCCTTTCCCGGCTCTGAGCTGAGTTCTCTGAATGCTTGGTGGCAACAGCTCACCCAGTGTCCTTCCCAGGCCGCCAGCAAGAGGTCTTCTGCTCTGCAGAGAGGGACGAGCCTTAGAAATGCCTCTGTGTCACCGAGGCTTCCGCCAGGGAAGCGAGCGCTCCACAGCTATGTGCCTGGGGACGTGCTTATCATCGGTCCAGTCTCTGTCGTCTCTTCTGCACATCTCTTAACAGACCACAGGGCTCCTGAGCTACTGGGCAGCACTGGAGCTTGATTCTCTGCCCTCCTGATGTCTCCTCTTCCCCCTCGCAAGTGATTTGGGAACTTGGCTGGAAGGATTGCAGCTTGTTATTCACTTTACAGCCCCTGGTGCCAATGTCAGCAACTGCTGCCTGTCATCCAGTGCTGGCAGACTGGGTGCCTGCAGCCTGTGGGTGGTTGGCTCTGCCGTCCTTCATCTCATGGCTGGGTGCCGGTGCTCCTGGTGTCCTGGGCCTTCAACACTGATGTGCAGGAGGCTGCAGAAGGGGTTGTGCTGTGAATGCTGCTTTCTGGTGTTAGGGAAGATAAAGGGTTTGATCAAATCAGGCCTACCTAAGACCTGATCTAACCAGAGATCTCCCTCCAGAGGTCCCTTCCACCCCTTATTAATCTGTGACAGCAGAGTAACACTTGCCTTTCAGGGACCTGGGCAGCAGTAACAGGCAGGGCACGCAGAAATGCCTTGCCTGGAGTGCTGTGGTCTCTGCTGAGCGTGCTGTGTGCGGGTTGTTCAGAGCTGTTTCTGTATTAATCACTTTGAATTCATCCAAGTGCCTAACCTGGCCTATGCTGTTCTAGGCACTGTGACAGCTGGGAGCTTTGGAGGCTCTCTTAGGAATGCTTTTATTGCACGGATTTGTGCCACTGTCACTTCGAGAAATGATTCAGCCAGCGGTCAAAGGGCTGTTCTTCCAACTGAGTTTGTGGAAATCATTTCTCCTTTTATTCAGTTGCCAAGAAGCGAGAGTTTATGCTTCGCCTCCACCAGACAAGGTCCTTGAGCTTCCTGCATGCTTCAGATGTCCGTCGGCGAGGTCCGTAGGGAGAGCAGCTTGTCCGGCAGGCAGCTGGAGGGGAAGCTGACATCAGATACCAGTTGAAATCACATTGTTAATTGGTAGAAATGTTTTGAAGCTCATGTCCACTGTGATCAGATTTCACCTTCTGCCATTACTTTCAGTTGGAGAAGCTTCTGCTTGGCCTTTTCCCTGCAAGCCATGTAGTGTGGTACCCCTGCTTCCAAACCGTTTGCCTCTCCCCCGCAGAGCCAGCTGCCCCAGTGATCCACGTACAGAATTTCTTAACCACTTTTCTGCAAAATAAAAAGGGATTATTTTGTTACTCCTGTTTTGTATCTCACTAGTGGTATTTCAGCGTGGGGAAGAGGTGTGCTCTGTGAAGCGTTGTGAGCACTCATGTAGTTGGATACTTCTCACACCAGGGCATCACCTGCCCAGCCCGCAGTGCTCACGCTGACAGGGACCGGGGGGGAGTGGGCTGAGACCCCTCGCTGCCTCGTGTTTCCTTGCACGGAGTTCAGCCAGTCACCAGTGAAGAGCATCACAGGGAAGTCGGGAGCAGAACAGCACGGGTGGGTGATGCTGCTCACGCAGCTCCGTGGCCCTGCTCCCCAGCTGCCCCTGTTCTGCTGCATGTCCTCCGGCCCCCCCTCACACACCAGCAGCATTTCTCCACCGGTGGAGCTGGTGGAAGAAGTCCCTTGGCTCCAGCTGTGCCAGGAGAAGTTGGGGGGCTTTGGCTTTTGGGCTTGAGCGCAGAATTTGGGCCCTTTTAGTTGTGACTTGTGCTGTGTTCATGGCCAGACCTTGCCAGCATGCGGCGGGGTGCAGCCACTCCAACTGCTCTCCTTGGGTCCAGGTTCCCTGCCCTGTCTGGGAGCTGGGCCTTTGGCCACGGCACAAGGGGCGCGTGGGGACAGAGAGGAGGTTTGTCTCTCAGCTGCAGCTGGACAGTGTGACGCGAGCTGGGCAGTTTCCCGGGCAGGAGCGCAGGTTTGGTGAGAGGATCCTTGTTTCGGCTGTGGTTGGCAGGGTCGGTGCTGAGTTGTGGGGAGCACAAGCCGCTCAAGCAGGTTGGTTGGTTTGTGTGGAAGTGATGGTTTCTGTTTCAGTCTTCAGAGTGGCACTGGCCTATTTGCTGCTGTGGTCAGACGAGGATGGCTTTCTGGGAGCTGCGGTGGCCTGAGGAGAGGTCGGCTGTTCTGGGGCACCTCGCACCTTCTCAACGGTGCCGCAGCCCTTGGCTTTGCGAGCTGGGTGGGCTGGCACCATCCACGGAGAGGGCAGCAGGGCAGGTTGCTCCCAGGCCCTCATGCTTGGGGCTCTGTGCTAGAGAGCACCATGCTTGAGTGTCCTTCTCCTCGCAGCCTGCTCCTGCCCGGAGCTGGGTGCTGTTAGGAAGGTGCCAGGTGCCTCGCTGGCTGGTGGAGCAGAGACCTTGTCTCGAAAGGCAGGAGAGCCAGCCCTTGTCACTGGATCGGCCCGGAGTGTTGAGTGAACCCTGTTTGTAGGTGTGACTGCGCTAGCACTCGCAGCATGTCCGGCTGCCACCTCCAAAGCCGTGGTGCTGAGGCCAGACCCCTCAGTTTGCTTAGGAAGACTGAGGAGGTCTGGTGAAAAAGCTTGAAGCTGGGATTAGGGGAAGCCAAAGACGCTGGCAGCACCTGGCCAGCCAGCTTCTGCTTCTGAGACCTGCAAACAGAGGAGCCAGGTCTGTGGCGTACCGTGGCACTGCCTCCACTGTCCCTGCCCGGCCGACGGAGCCTGCCCTGCCCTGTCTGGCAGCACTATGCAGGCACTGGTGCTGCAGGCCCTGGGGCACGGGCGGGGGGTGCCCTTTTGGAGCAGGCGCCCCTCCTAACCCTTGGTTTCCATCAGTCATCAGTCGCACAAATTGGCCCTGCTCGGGTGGCCGTGGGGAAGGTGAGCTGCCCCCGCGGCTTGCAGAGCCCTCCCCACCCCGTGAGTGCTGACTCGTGCCCCCTGGACGCCCTCGCAGGAGGGGTAGCAATTCCTCTGGTGAGCATCCGAAATACCTTCCCCTGCGGGGACGATTAGGCCTTTTCCCGGGGAGCCCCTTAAAGGCCTTATTATCGTCTGGGGCTCTCCTTGTTGTCTTAATTAGCCCTTTCCGTTCCTGTTGCTACAGGCAGCCCCTGTGAGAGTCTGGTGATTCCCACGGACGCAGTCAGGCCCGCGGTGCTGTTGTAAAAGAGAAGGTGCTGCAAAGCTACCCCCAGAACTCCCCCCTCCTCCTGCCCCTGCTCTGTCACGCTGCCCAGGCCCGGGAGGGGACGAAACAAGTGTTGGTGGGGAAGGCACGGTGTGTGATGCCGTTCCTTCCTCCCGGTTCCCAGTGCAGCGCTCCAGAGGAGCAGCATTACCCGAGCAGAGGCGCAGCAGCTGCTCTGGGGGACGCGGGGGCTCCGGGTGGGCACTGCCCGGCCCCTCGCGCTCGGTCTCTGCCAACCCTCGTCTCTAACAGAGCCATCTCCATGCCACAGCGCGACCGACCTGCTCCGGCTGGGACCGGTGCCGCCGGCTCAGCCGCGGGCATCCCGGTGTTAAGGGGATCCCGAGCAACAGCCAGGGAGCGGCAGCTGCAGCCCACGGGAGGGCAAGTAACAAACTTTTGTATGGTGAATTTACAACAACTGACCATCTTGTTCTTGAGTGAACTTTTTACTGTTTCATTTGTTTGTGTAGAATGTTTCCGAAGCTATATTAATATTTAATGTTTAATATGAGGCCGGGCTGCTCCACACTCAGTGTTGTATCTTTTGGAATGGCATTGTTTAGTGAAAAGACAGCGTTATTATTATTCCGCTCTTCGGAGGGAATGGGACAAAAACCAGACTGTCTTTTTTCTTAAATGAAGTGAACTTTTTGTTATAAAGTCCTAGCAGGTGTCCAGCCCTTCAGTAAAATGGTGCTCAGAACCACCCAGCGTGTCCAGCTTTTCTTTGGGCCCCGCCAGACTGCTCCTCCCTGGGCTCCTGCTCCCAGCCCCGTGGGAGCTCCATGGAATGGTGTCTCCCGCTCCATGGAATGGTGTCTCCCATGTGCCTGGCCGCTGCCTTGGGGCACACTCAGCTGGAGCCCACCACCGCCTCTTCTCCCTAGTTCCCCTCAGTGAGGTTTTGGGATTGCTCGAGTCCCATTAAGGAATGCCTGCCTCGGGATGGGAAATGCTCCAGGTAAGTGCCATTGGTGCTGAACTGGTGTTAAATGGCACAAATTCGCATTCCAGGTTAGTTCCTAGAGACGTGCCGGGCCGGCGCGGCGCTGGCAGGCGCTCTGCCAGCTCCTGCCTGCCCACCCTCCGACTTCCCACTGGATCTGTCCCGTCTGTAGCAGGGACCCTGCGGCCGGCTAATTCAACAGAAATGCCATTGTTCGCCCGCGTGCAATCCGGATCCGGTTTGTGCCGCGGGGCCGTTGGTGCGCTGACCCGGCACTAACCGTGGTGGGACCGTGGCCCTGGGCAGACAGCAGCTTCGGTGCTGGAGCTCATTCCTCAGGAAGGGTTAAGCAGTTCTCCCGCTCGCTGAGGATGTTCAGGGAAGCGTTGGCCGCCTGCTGAGTGCACTGAAGTCGGGCCAAGCGGGGCTGGCCAGGCGTGAGAGCCTGCCCCAGGAGCTCGGGGGTCTGACAAGGCTTGGGGGGGCCCCTCCTCTGTGTGCCCTGAAGCGGCGAGCGCTGCTGGTTCCCACTGTTGCCCCCCCGAGCTGTTTGGTTTGCTGATGTCGGTGAAATCACTGCTGAAAGGTGCTGGTGGAGCCCAGGCGATGGGTGCCCGAGGGAGCCGGGGATGCTCGGCTGGTGACAGAGGGCTGTGGCAGAGCTGCTGGCAGGTCTCTGGCCAGCGGAGCTGCCCCCAGCCATGTCACCTCCCCGGGCAGACACGATCCACCCCCACGCGTTCTGCTGTGGGGCAGCTGAGGGGATTGCAGTGGGGGAGGGAAGTCAGAGCAGCCTTCAGGGCAGCCGGGAGGTGCCTGGACTTGGGCTGGGACACCTCTCTTGTCCCTCAGATCCTGCTGAGCATCCCTCCCTCCTGCTTTTACCTTGCTTTTCAAGGCCTGAGATCCTGTTACAGTCACCGTTATCAGGCCACTTTGGATCTCCTCAGGGCAGATAAGGTTTGCTTGGCAAGTTCCCTGCGATACAGACACGCTGGCCAGTGCTAATGGCTCTTTATCAGCTCATCTCCTGCCAGCTCTCCTAGCCAAGGCAGTGGTGGTGCCCAGCTACCACCCTGCGCTGCCAGAGCCTCGCCAGGCAGAGCCCTGCTCTTCCTCCGGGTTTCCCAGCGCCTGCTGAGAGCATGGCCATGGGGAGCGGGCAGGGCTCTGCCCACAGCATCCCTCGCCCCATCGAGACGCGTGGGACCAGCCTGCACTGTGTCGGGGTGTCCCTGTGGGCACGGGCTTTGGCACCCCCGTGGCCCGGGGAGCTGCTGCTTTGCCTGTGACCTTGCTTGCCGGCGGGCGGCCAGAGCACAACCTTGGTGTAGAGAGCACGCAGTTCCTCTTCCTTCCTTCGGCCTCGGCTAATAAAAGGCATCATCCCTGTGTGACCATGAGGTCTCTGTCAAGCCCGGCCCTGGCTCACGACCATGCTCCCCGCAGGGCTCCGGGGCTGCCGGCTCAGTGCCCGGCACAGCCGTTCTAAAGGATCCCAGACAGCACCGACCGGCATGGGGTGAGTGGGGCCCTGGCTTGGGGCGTGGTGGTGCCCACGGTGCTAGCATGGGAGGGGAGCAGGATCCATCCAGCACGGGTGCCGAGGGAGTGTGGCTGGCAGCCGTGCTGCTCCGGGGCTCCCGGCACTACTGCTGGAGACGTGCCCTGAATAGGCAGACGAGCCCACGCGGCGCAGGGCGAGTCCCGGCCGGGCTGCCTGCCTCGGCGGCCCCACGTGCCGCACGGCCGGGCACGGCAGCCCTGAGGGGATGCCGTGTGCCAGCTCGCACCCAGCCCGGGCATGGGACACCACCATGCCACGCGCGGGCCACCGCCGGCTTGTACCTGGCCTCTGCCTCACCTTGGCTAAAGCTCGGTGCGGGCAGGTCCCTCCCCTCGCCTGGCACGGCTGCGGGAGGAGGAGACAGGCGCCGGCCGCCCTCCTCCAGGAACAGCAGCCGAGTCAAGCCCGAGCCAAGCGGGGCTGACTGGCCGACTTCGCAGCCCACCTGGGCCACCACCACCTGCCCGGTGCGCTGGGCCCCACGGGCACAGGTAGGAGCTGGCATGCCGGCAGGGGCCCCCGAGCACGCACAGCCCCGAGCATGGCACAGCCCCGGCCACGGCACAGCCCTTGGCACAGGGCACAGCCCTTGGCACAGGCCAGGTGCCGGCAGCCGGCACAAGGCGGCACACAAGGAAGGGGCGGTGGGGTCCCTCGACAGGGACAGGCTGGGTCCCCCCGTGCCCGCGGTGCGCTTCCCAGGGCCGGCGCCCGCTGGACTTTGCCCCGGGAGCCGTGGTGGTGGGGAGGGCTGCGTCCCTCGGGAGGACCGTGCCCAGCCGGCGGCACCGTGGCTGTGACCGGACGGGCTCCCTGTGGCCAAGCCGTACCAGTACCTCCACCGTGGGGCACGAAGCGGTGCCGCAGCCCCCCGCGCAGCCGTGCTGGCCTCGGGTGCCTGTCCCGCCATGCCGCCCTTTTGTTCGCCAGCGGGGCCCGCCGTGCCGCCCGGGGGCCGGGGCGTGCCCGGGCTGCCGACGCCTGGCCAGCCTGGCCCCCGCGGGCGGGCGGGCAGCGGGGGCCTCCAGGCAGAAGGAATCGGCAGTGACATTCCCGTAGCCTGGAGACCGCCGTCCCTTTCAGCGGGCAGCCCATTTGAATAAGAATCGTGTGTGTGTGTGTGCGCGGGGAAGGGGGGCCGCCGCCATCCCATCGCCGCCCTCGCCCCGGCTCATTTCTGCACGCCCAGCCCGGGGGGCAGCGGGTCCCGCCATCGCCCCCGGCCTCGGCCCCGCCGGACGCCGCAGGACGCCAGGTACCGGGGGCTTGCGGGGCTCGGGGACCCCTGACGCCAACACGCGGTCCCGCACCGCCTCATTCGCCGCCTTGGCCTGGCTTCGAGCGGGGCTGGTGGCCGGGCAGGGTGGCGTCTCCCCCCGCTGCCCCGAGCCCCCCTGCCCCGGGCTGGCTCCTGCGCGGGGACAGGAAAGATGAGTTTGGGCAGCGCCGGGGCCAGGCTTTGATCCAGCGCTTGCGAGGCTGGGAGCGGGCGGTACCAGGAGAAAAGGAAGCACAAAAGGCTGTTCCAGCCTAAATTTAACAGCGGGACCCCGGCCAGCCGCAGGGACGCCCTCGCCCAGCCGGCTCCGGTGCTCCTGGCTCCCCTCCCTGCCTGGCCCTGGCCCGGTGCTGGGGCCCCCCAGGGACACCGGTGACACTCGAAGGGATGGATCCGACCTGAGTGGGGCAGGAGGGGGCACGGCACAGCTTGTATCAGGTCTGGGGCATGGCCGTGCGCCGGGGTCTGTGTGCCGCAGCCCCCTGCCACGGTGGAGGGCACAGCCATGGGGGTGGGCACTGGGTGACACCCCAGGGGACTTTTGGACACGACTTCCCCACCCAACCCTGCTTCCCACCGCTGTCCCCGGGGTGCACCACTATGCCGGAGCTGGCTGGGTGTGCGCCGGGGTTCATGGCCGTGCCGGAGCCGGGAGAGGCCAGTCTCTGGCCGCCCTGTGCCGTACCCCGCACCCTGCCGCAGCGTCATCTTCGTGTCCCCCCAGGCAGAGCCGGTGGCTGTCCATGGACCTCCTGGCACTTGCTCTCCTCCTGGGTAAGCGCTGGCCTCAGTGGGGCACGCTGTGTACCTGCAGTGCTGGTGGCCGCAGTGGCCCTGGGACCCCAGCCCGGGTGGAGCGTGGTGGCGAAGGCGATGCTCCCCGGCTGGCAGCAGCCAGGGCCTGACCGCCACAAATCCCAGGGGGGAATCCGGGCTGTGCTGAGCCCCGGTGGGATTAGCGAGCGCCTGACCTGGCTCCTGGTTCCCCCCGGCACCACTCGGCACCCCGGGACCTGCCCGCCCCCTCAGGAGCACAGGCAGCCACCCCCCTGCCTGGCCCCTCCGGCCCTGTGGATGCCAGCCCCCCGCTTGCCCCCGTTGCCCACCCCGCCCCTCTCCCTGCCCCCTGGTCACGAGGCCCCGGCGCCGCTGCCAGCACCTTTCCGGGTCACGGAGCTTCATGCTGCATCAGTGGGTCGGGATGCAGGGATGTGACGGGATGCACTGGGATGGCTGGGGGTGGGGTGGGTGCTGGGCAGGCATCTGGGGGGCATGGGGGGGCAGGGGGTGCCCGGGGACCCTGGCACAGCTCCAGCCCCTGCCCTTGTGCTCTCTGCAGCGGGGGTGCCAGCAGCAGGGGGCTGGCAGGAGCCTGACCTGAGCCACGGCTGCGCCCGCGGCAGCTGCTACCCGGCCACCGGGAACCTGCTGGTGGGGCGAGCCCCCAGCCTGAGTGCCACCTCCACCTGCGGGCTGGACGGGCCCCAGGAGTACTGCATCGTCAGCCACGTCCAGGTGAGCCCACCCGTCCCCGGCACGGCCCTGGCACCGGGCACCGGTGCAGCCTCCAGCTGCCCGTCCCTGACAGTGCCGCTGCCCGACACAGGACTCGGAGAAATGCTTCACCTGCGACTCGCGGGACCCATCCCTGCTCGAGAGCCACCGCATCGAGAACGTCATCTACCTGAGCGGCCCCCATGGCCAGCGGACGTGGTGGCAGTCGGAGAACGGTGAGGCCGGGGCGGCAGCGGGGTTGCCCCCAGCTGTGTGTGCCTTGGGGCTGCGTGGCCATGGGGCCCGGAGGGGTCTTGCCCGGCCTCACACATCACCCCTCTGTATCCCCTAGGCGTGGAGCATGTCAGCATCCGCCTGGACCTGGAGGGAGAGTTCCACTTCACCCACCTCATCATGAAGTTTAAGGTTGGTCCCAGCACATGGGTGCCTGGGATGGTGTGGGATGGGATGGGACGGACCCGTGGGGGCTGTGGGGCCGGCCCCCCATCCCATCTGGGTGTCCTGCAGACATTCCGCCCCGCGGCCATGCTGGTGGAGCGCTCAGCCGACTTCGGGCGCAGCTGGAAGGTCTACCGCTACTTCGCCTACAACTGCTCCAAGCTCTTCCCCGGTGTCCCCGTCCAGCCCTCGGGGCTGGTGGATGAGGTGCTGTGTGACCAGCGCTACTCCGAGATCGAGCCCTCCAGCCACGGGGAGGTGCGTGGGGCCAGGGCAGCGCAGACTGGGGCTCGGGGATCCAGGGGGTCTGGGCTCACCCACCTCTTCTTCCCCCCAGGTCATCTTCAAGGTGCTGGACCCCTCCATCCCTGTGGCGGATCCCTACAGCCCATCCATCCAGGGTGCGTGGCCGGGGGTGCCGGGGCGGCGGTGCCGTGGGCTGTGGGATGGGTGCTGATGGTGCCACCTCGCCCTCCCCCAGACCTGCTGCGCGTCACCAACCTGCGGGTGAACCTCACCAAGCTGCACACGCTGGGCGACAACCTGCTGGACACGCGGCGGGAGGTGCTGCACAAGTACTACTACGCTGTGGATGAGCTGGTGCTGCGCGGGAGCTGCTTCTGCCACGGCCACGCCGCCCACTGCGCCCCGGCACCCGGTGTCCCGACATCCTCCATCCCCGGCATGGTGAGGCGCACGCAACCGCCGGCATGGCACGGTGGCACCTACCGGCCGCGCTGAGCCAGGTGCTCTCCCCCTCCAGATCCATGGGCGCTGCGTCTGCGAGCACCACACGCAGGGGCTGAACTGCGAGCGCTGCGAGGACTTCTACCACGACCTGCCCTGGCGCCCGGCCGAGGGCTCCAGCACCAACGCCTGCCGCCGTGAGTGCCCCGCGCCAGCACCAGCTCCGTCTCCTGGCATGGAGATCCCGGTGCCGGGGCTGGCGGGCTGCGTTGTGCCTGGGGTTTTGGGGTGCTGCCTGCTGGGATGTGGTTGGGTGGGAGTGGTCTCCTGCAGAGTGGCTTTGGGGGGTCTTGTGTGTTGCCAGCTGTGGTTTGGGGGGGTTTGGGGTTGGGGTGCTGCATACCGGAGTGAGGGGGGGGTGAGGGCTGGGGAGGTTTGGCAGTGGGGGTGCTGCCAGGCGGGGAATTGGGGTGCCACATGCCGTGCCACCAGCACCACGCTGTGCCTGAGGGCTTGGCGTCCCGCATGCTGGGTTGGGGGAATGGGGTTCCTGCATGTTGTGCTTGAGGATTTTGGGGTCCTGCATGTTGTGTGCGGAGGGTTCAGCATCCTGGGGGCTTGGGGCTGCGGGGTTGAGCATCCTGCATGCCATGCTTTGGGGTTGGGGGTGCTGCAGGTGGGGCTGGGGTTTGGGGGGGGTCAGGGTGCTGCAGGCTGCACTTTGGGGGGGGTGGGGCGGTGTTTAGGGTGCATCCTGCTGGGGTGTGGGATGGGGGTTCTGCAGGCTGGGGCTTGAGGGGTTGGGATCAAGGAGCTGCATCCCCAGGTTTGGGGTGAGGGTGCTGCCGTGCCATGGTGCCATCCCTGCAGGCTGCGACTGCAACGAGCACTCGCAGCGGTGCCACTTCGACATGGCCGTCTACCTGGCCACGGGGAACACCAGCGGGGCTGTGTGCGACGGCTGCCAGCACAACACCATGGGTCGCCGCTGCCACCTCTGCAAGCCCTTCTACTACCGGCACCCCCGCTCCGACATCCGCTCCCCCACCGCCTGTGCCCGTGAGTGCCACAGGACCCCATCCCTATGGCTTGTCCTGGCCCCATGGCTCCCGGTGCCACCACCCCAGCCTCATGGCTCCTGGTGGCCAGCAGCCCCAGGTCCCCGCGGTCTCTCTCTCTCTCCCCGCAGCGTGTGACTGTGACCCGGCGGGCTCGCTGGACGGAGGCGCCTGCGATGGGCACACAGACGTGGCGCTGGGCATGATTGCGGGGCAGTGCCGCTGCAAGGAGAACGTGGCCGGTCCTCGCTGTGACCGCTGCCGGCACGGCGCCTACGGCCTCAGCCATGGCGACCCGCAGGGCTGCCAGCGTGAGCTGGGACACAGGGATGGGCACGGGAGGATGTGGGGTGGAGGGATGGGGATAGAGGGATGGAGACAGAGGGGTATGGGATGGAGGGATGATAATGGTGGGATGATGATGGAAGGATGTGGGATGGAGGGATGGGGATAGAGGGATATGAGAGAGAGGGATGGTGATGGAGGGATGGTGATGGAGGGAGGTGGGATGGAAGGATATGGAGATAGAGGTATATGGGATGCACAGACGTGGAATGGAGGGATGCTGATGGATGAGGATACAGAGATATGGGATGGAGGGATGAGGATGGAGGGAGGTGGGATGGAGGGATGCGGGATGGAGGGATGCAGAAGGAGGAATGGGGAGAGAGAGACAGGGATGAAGGGGTTGAGGGATGGAGGGACACGGGATGGGGAGGGAGGGCCATGAAGTCCATGGGCTGCAGTGCCACAAGGCAGCCCCTCACATTCCGGGGTGCATGGGGGGGGGCAGCATGCAGGTGTGACCCACGGGGCACGGTGGCGGGCAGCTCCCCCTGCGACCCTATCAGCGGGGACTGCTACTGCAAACGCTTCGTGGCCGGGCGCTCCTGCAGCGAGTGCGTGGTGAGTGCCACAGCCTGCCCCACACCATGCTCTGTGGCCCCAGCCCCACGGCAAGCCCCAGGGCCGGGCTGGCTCCACACCTGCCCCACGTTCCCCCCCTCTTCTCACTGCAGCCTGAGTTCTGGGGCCTGAGCTACGACGTGGGGGGCTGCCGGCCCTGTGCCTGTGACTTTGGGGGAGCCTACAACAACCGGTGGGGTCAAGCACAGCACCCGGCGGGGCATGGGGTCTGGGGGGCGGGAGTGGGGGCAAGGCTGGGGGTCAAGCATGGTGGGAGGGAGGGATAGGGACATCGGTGGAGGGATGGGGACATGGCTGGGGAGAGAGGGGGCTCGGATGAAGAGAGGGAGGGTGAGATGAGGGAGGGATCTCTGTGGAGATTGAAGGATGGGGACATGGGTGGAGGGAGGGATGTGGAGAGGGAAGGAAGGATGGATGGGTGAGGACAGAGCCAGGCAGATGCACGGACAGAGGAACAAGCCGGTCACCCCCAGGTGCTCCATGGAGGACGGGGCTTGTCCCTGCCGTCCCCACCTCATGGGGCGGCAGTGCGACCAGGTGCAGCCCGGCTTCTTCTGCGCCCCCCTCGACTACTACACCTACGAGGCCGAGCAGGCCACTGGCCACGGCCATGACCACCCCCAGCTCCCGGTGAGTCTCCTGGGGGGGTCCCTGCGCCCCCAGCCCAGGCTTGTGCATGGCTGTCACCATGCACCGTGCTCCATGCATGGCTGTCACCCTGTCCTGCATGTGGCTGTCCCTGTGCATGGCCACCCATCCCTGCAGGGTGCCATCCGGGCAGAGGTGCCCCAGGACTGCCTGGAGTACGACACAGGGGAGCCAGGGGGGCGGAAGGGGCGCCCACGGCACCAGCGCAGCCCCCCACGTCCCCCCCAGCCCCGTGCCCCCTCGCGCCGTAACCGCCAGCAGCCCCCCAAGGTGAGCTCCGGGGGGTGGGATGGGGCACGGGGCGGGGCACGGCGGGCGCTGTGGGGCAGGGGCAGCGGGGCGGCAGGACCGGTGGAGCCGGGGCCAAGCCGTGCCGGTGCCCTGCCCAGCCGGATGTGGAGGAGGTGGTGCGGGACGGCGTTGGGCGCATGGTGACATGGACGGGCTCGGGGTTCGCCCGGGTGCGGGACGGGGCTGGCCTGACCTTCCGCGTGGACAACGTGCCCTACCCCATGGACTACGAGCTGCTGCTACGCTACGAGCCCGAGGTGAGCGCAGCCATGGACATGGCCCTGGCATGTACGTCACGGCATGGCACAGCCCTGACACCGTCTCGCCTGTCACCGCAGTCGACCGAGGATTGGGAGGCTGTGGTCAGCGTCGGCTCCCGGGTGCTCCCCACCAGCCCTCGCTGCGGGAACCTGCTGCCCTCCGAGCAGATGTACCGTGAGAGCCTGCCCCACAGCCAGAGGTGGGACGGGGTGGGGATGGGATGGGATGGGGGTTTGGTGGGATGGGGATGGAATGAGGATGGGAATGGGATGGAATGATGATGGGATGGGGATGGGGTGCAGATGGGGACAGGGATCAGGACAGGACAGGGACAAGGACAGCCCTGCCACGCTCCCAAAACTCAGGGATGGGGATGGGATGGAAACAGGGACAGTCCTGCCACACAGGCAAGGGATGGGGATGGGGATGGGGACAGGGACAAGGAAGGTGGCTGGCTGCTACTGCTGTCCCCTGGCTGTCCCTGTGGCTCTGTCGTGCCTGTGTCCTGACGCCTGCCTCTGCACAGGTACGTGCTGCTGTCCCGGCCCTTCTGCTTCGAGCCCAGCACCCCCTACGAGGTGACCATGCGGCTTCAACGGGCCGGCGTCACCCAGCGCCACCCTGGTGCCTTCATCCTCATTGACTCGGTGAGGGGCATCCCGCTGCACCCCACATCTGGGGCTCAGCAGGGGTGGGGTGATGGGCGGGGACGGGGGACTATGGGCTGGGGTGGGCAGCAGCCCCGCGCTGGGGCTTCGTGTGTGGTGGGAATGGGAATGAGGAAGGGGATGGGGATGGGAAAGTGGATTGGGAAAGGGAATGGAGATGGGGATGTTGATGGGGAGAGGAATGGGGATGGGAAAGCAGATAGGGATGGGGATGGGAAGGTGGATGGGGATGGGAAAGGGAAGGGGGATGGAGACATTGATGGTGTGGGGATAGGAATGGGGATGGGGACATGGATGAGGCTGGAGATATGAGTGGGGCTGGTGATGTTTATGGAGTTGAGGCTGGTCTTGGGGATGTCAAAGCGGGTAGGGATAAGCATGCCTGTGGGGATGGCAATTTGGATGGGCATATCTGTGCGGCTGGGCATGCTGATGGGGTTGGGGATGTCTATGGGTCTGGGGCTGTTGCTGGGACCAGGGCAGTTGAACCTCCGGCAGAGTTGGGGCAGATGGATCCAGCCTGGGAGTGGGGACCAGGTCCCACCTCTCCCCCTCCCGTTGCCTGTTGCAGCTGGTGCTCCTGCCGCGGGTGTCGGAGCTGCCTGGCTTCCATGGGGCTGAGGCGGCGGCGGCAGCGCGCCAAGAGGAGCTGGAGCGGTACCGGTGCCTGGAGGCGTTTCGCATGGCCCCCCCGTCCCCCCTGGCCCAGGCTTGTGCCCGCCTGGTCTGCAGCGTCTCAGCCCTGCTGCATGGCGGGGCGCTGCGTGAGTGGGGAGCACCCTGCCGGGGTTGGGGGACATGCCTGGGGCGGTGGGCGAGGGTGGAGCCGTGGGTTGGGATGGGACCGTGACCACGGCAGGTGGTCAGGTGTGGCTGGTGGGTCAGGATGGGGACATGCCCGTGGCAGGGGGGGCGTCGGGGTACCTGGGGCAGTGGGTTGGGATGAGACCATGCCCACTGGAGGGTTGGGCAGGGGTACCCGGTGCAGTGGGTCGGGATGAGCCCACGCTCATTGCAGTGGGTCAGGATGGGGCTGTGCCCATGGCAGGGTGGGAGAGGTACTCGGTGCAGTGGGTCGGGATGGGGCCGTGCCCACGGTGGGGTCGGGCAGGGGGCGGGCAGAGCAGTCCCAGCCCCACACTGGTCCTGCTGCCCACAGCCTGCCAGTGCGACCCGCAGGGCTCCCGCAGCAGCGAGTGCCAGGTGCAGGGAGGGCAGTGCGAGTGCAAGCCCCACGTCCTCGGCCGGCGCTGCGACCACTGCGCCCCAGGCAGCTACGGCTTCGGACCCCTGGGCTGCAGCCGTGAGTAGCGGGATCTGCGCCTGCCGGGCATCCCTGTCCCTCCCGTCTGTCTGTCCATCCAGCTGTCAGAGCCCCATTTGCTCCCGATCTGCTTGTTCACTTGTCTGTCCGTCCATCTGTCCATGCGCGTTGTCCATCTCTGTCCATGCGTGTTGTCCATCTCAGCCCTGCTGTCCTACAGCCTGTAGGTTGGGTCCTAGTTCCTCTTCTGTCCATCTGTCTTTCCATCCATCCATCCATCCATCCATCCATCCATCCATCCACCCACCCGAGTCCTGTGCTCCAGCCTGGGGTGGGCACTTCCCTACCTTGCACTCACTCATCTGTCCATCCGCCCGTCCATCTGCCTACCTGTGTGTCCACTATGCCGTAGCCCATGGGTTGGGCATGCCCTGAGTGCCGGTCCTCCATCTGTATGTCCGTCCGTCCCTGTATCCCTGCACTCATGTTCCTGACCCAAGCCGTGCCGTTCCACAGCCTGCGCCTGCTCCCCGGAGGGCTCGGTGTCACAGCTGTGCGATGCGGTGAGTGGGCAGTGCCGGTGCCAGCACGGCGCTGTGGGCCGGCAGTGTGACCAGTGCCAGCCTGGCCACTGGGGCTTCCCCGCCTGCCGGCCCTGCCAGTGCAACGGGCACGCCGAGGAGTGCGACCCCCGGACGGGCAGCTGCCTGCACTGCCGCGACCACACCGCCGGCCGGCACTGCGAGCGGTGAGCCTGGTGGGAGGGGAGGAGGTGGGACAGCATGGCGTGGCATGGATGGGATGGGGTGGGATGGGATAGATACAATGAGATGGAATAGGATGGGATGGGGTGGATGAGATGGGATGGTGGGATGGGATATGATGGAATGGGATGGATGAGATGAGGTGATGGGATGGAATATGATAGGATGGGATGAGATGGGATGGTGGGATGGGATATGATGGAATGGGATGGATGAGATGAGATGATGGGATGGAATATGATAGGATGGGATGAGATGGGATGGTGGGATGGGATATGATGGGATGAGATTGGATGGAATAGTGGGATAGGGTATGATGGGATGGATGAGATGAGACAAGACGAGATGAGATAGCATAGCATGACATGGCATGGCATGACATGACATGGACGAGATGGAATGGTGGGATGGGATATGATGGATAGGATGGGACGGACCCCCAGGGCACTCACCCCTCATCCCCGCAGGTGCCAGGACGGTTACTATGGGGACCCAGTGCTGGGCTCGGGGCAGCAGTGCCGGCCCTGCCCCTGCCCCGGCTACCCTGGCACACGGCACTACCACGGGAGCGCCTGCCACGCCGACGAGGAGACCCACCACATCGTCTGCCTCTGTGCGCCCGGATACGCCGGTGAGGGGCAGAGCAGGCGCTGTGCAGTGGGGACCCCCAGCACCGGGGCTGCGGTACCCCCGGCACCCATGCCCCCCTCATCCTCCCTGCAGGGCCCCGCTGCGACCGCTGCTCCCCCGGCTATTTCGGGATGCCAGAGATGGAGGGGGGCGCGTGCCGGCCCTGCCAGTGCAACAACAACATCGACGCCAGCGACCCGGGGGCCTGCGACCCCCGCACGGGGCACTGCCTGCGCTGCCTGTACCACACCGCCGGGCCCCACTGCGCCCACTGCCAGCCTGGCTACTACGGCAATGCCCTGCAGCGCAGCTGCCGGCGTGAGCGGGGCAGGGGGGGCCGTGCCGGTGCCGGGGCTGTGCGAGGGTGTCAGGGGGGGGTTTTGGGGTGTTTGGGGCTGGGTGGGGTCAGGGACAAGTGGGGTTTGGGGCTGTCGGGGGGGTTTGGGGCTGTTCCCGGGGTCAAGGCTGGGCAGGGGACAGGGATGTTGGGATCTGGGGTTTTGGACTGTGCATGGGTTCGGGGCCAGGCAGGGGATTTGGGGAGCTGGGGCCAGCTGCCAGGAGGGCATCACCTGGGTGAGGGGGGTACGGGCTGAGCCCCATGTGTTTACCCACCCTCCCGCAGGCTGCAGCTGCGACCCACGGGGGACCCTGGTCTCCCACTGCACCGCCGGCGCCTGCGCCTGTGACCGTGGCACGGGCGCCTGTGCCTGCCGGCCCAACGTGGTGGGCAAGAGCTGCGACCGCTGCGCACCCCACTTCTGGAGCCTGGGGGAGCTGGGGGGCTGCGAGCCCTGTGGCTGCCACCCCACGCGTGCCCTGCACCCCGCCTGCGATGCGGTGAGCCCCCCCAGCACACTGGCATGGCTCCGCTGCCCTCCCGATGCCCGGTGAGCCGCCCAGCTGAGCATGCCACTCTCGTTGCAGGTGACGGGGCAGTGCCAGTGTCGACCCGGCTTCGGGGGCCGCATCTGCTCCCAGTGCCAGGAGCATCACTGGGGAGACCCCGAGCGGGAGTGCCGAGGTGGGGACACGGCACAGGGACAAGGCGGGGTGCAGAGGCTCTGGGGACGTGGGGTGTCTGGGAACATGGGAACCCCAGGGAATGGGAGGTCTTGGGGAAAGAGGGGCTCATTGAGGGACCCTGGGTGCATGGTGGGACCCTAGAGACATGGGGGGGCCTGGGGACATGGTGGGACCCTGGGGACACAGTGGGACTCTCAACATGGGAGCCCTGGGGAGACACTGGGGACACAGGGGACTCTGAGGACCCAGGACATCCTGGGGACATGGTGAGATCATGGGGACGTGGCAAGACCTTTTGGGCATGGGGGATCGTGGACCCATAGCAGGATGCTGGGGACAGCATGGGACCCTGGGGACATGGAGGGACCCTGGAGACACAGTGGGATGCTGTGGGGCGTGGAAGGATGTGTGGGATGCTGGAGACATGAAGACCTTGGGGATGTGATGGGTCTCTGGGGACAGGGGAGACTCACGGGACCCTGGGTACATGGTGGGATTGTGGGGACATAGGCGACCCTGGCTACATGGTGGAACCCTGGAGATGCAGGGGGGCACAGTGGGACGCTGGGGACATGGTGGCACTTTGGGGACACGGGAGTCCCTGGGGAGGCTGGGACACACCACCGCCTGTCTCTGCAGCCTGCGAGTGCGAGCCGCTGGGCGCTGAGAGCCCGCAGTGCGAGCAGGCCAGCGGGCAGTGCCGGTGCCGGCCGGGCTTCGGGGGGCTGCGCTGTGACCGCTGCCAGCGGGGCTACCAGGAGGCCTTCCCCCGCTGCTCGCCCTGCCACCCCTGCTTCGGGCGCTGGGACCCGGCCCTGGGCAGCCTGCAGGACGGGCTGCGGCGCCTGGGGGAGCAGGCACGGGCGCTGCGGGAAGGGGGGTCCATGCCCACACTCAGCCCCCGCCGCCTGCGGGCACTGGAGGAGGCCCTGGGGCGCGTGGAGCAGCTTCTGGGCGAGGGGGGCAGCCCCAGTGGCCCCCTCCTCAATGGGCTGCCTGGGCGGCTGGATGGCACCAGGCAAGTGCTCATCGTGGGCTGGGGTGGGGGGGGGGAACCCCCTCTTGTCACCCAAAAAGGCTTGAGACCCCTTTTCTCCACACCAAAGGAC
This sequence comes from Chroicocephalus ridibundus, assembly GCF_963924245.1. Classification (NCBI taxonomy): domain Eukaryota; kingdom Metazoa; phylum Chordata; class Aves; order Charadriiformes; family Laridae; genus Chroicocephalus; species Chroicocephalus ridibundus. Next base: position 19,444,014 of record NC_086293.1, on the reverse strand, counting down.
GGAGCTGGATGACTTCTGGAAGCAGGTCCAAGAGCTGGAGCAACATCTGGATCAGCTGGCACAGGCAGATGTGCGGCACTGCGACCGGCTGGCTGGGCTGAGCCACGAGCTGGGGGGTCTCAACCGAACCGCCTCCCAGCTCCAAATCCTCCTCGGCACCGTGGCAGCGGCCGGATTCAGCGGTAAGAGCATCCGGCAAGGACTGGGGGCTTCAGTGGCAACCATCTTGGCTGCACCCTGACACGGGCACCCGCAGAGTCTTACCGCAGCATCCTGGGATCCGCGGAGGACTCGCGGCAGGCGGAGGCGGTGGCCAATGGCACGGCCGGTGAGCTGAGCGAGGCACGGGTGACGCGGCGGGCGGCCGAGCGGGTGCTACGGCAGCAGGGCGACGCTTTCCGCCGTGGCACCGCCGCGGCGCGGAAATCCTTGCGGGAGGCGCAGAAACGGGTGATGGGACTCAGCATCACCAGGATCAATGAGAAGGTGAGAGTGGGACCAGTGAGGGGCAAATAGGCACATGGGGATCTCCCCCCCACGCAGTGTTGAGCTGACATCCCCACCACTGGCATCGCTGCAGATTTGTGGGGCTCCTGGGGACCGGGGCTGCGAGGAAGCGCCTTGTGGAGGAGCCTTGTGCCGGAACGGCACAGGGACACGACATTGCGGTGGCACGGGGTGTGCGGGGGCACTGCCCGTCTCGGCTCGAGCCCTGAGCAGCGCCCGTAACACCTCACAGCAGCTGGAGGAGGCATTGGGTCAGCTGGGTGTTGTGGCACAGAAGGTAGGGGTGGTGGCTCCGTTGACACTTTTTGGGGTCCCCTTGTGTCCCCTTCTGTGTCCTGCTTGTGCCCTTTCCATGCTACTTTGGTGTCCCTTTCCATGTCCCACTTATGCCTTTTCCATGCCCCCTTGCATGTCCCCTTGTATGTCCCACTTGTGCCCTTTTCTTGCCACTTTGATGTCCCCTTGTATGTCCCTCTTGCGACCTTTCCATGCCTCCAAGCATGTCCCCCCTGTATGTCCCTCTTAAGCCCCTTCACAGATGCCCCTTGTGCCACTTGTGTGTCCCCTTGGGCCGCTGTTGCACCCCCTTGCAGACCCCCTTTATGTCCCCTTACATACCTCTTCCGTGCCCCCTTCTACCCTGTTGCACACCCCTTCATGCCCCCTTGCATAACCCCCCTTGTGTCCCTTTGCACACCCCATTTCACCCCCTTGCATGTCCCCATCTTGTCCCCATGCATGTTCCCCCGTGCACCCTCCCTGGGGCCGCCCCATGCCCCCCGCTCAGCCCGGTGCCCCCCCAGACGCAGGAGGTGCAGGAGCTGGCGCGGGGGGCGCGCAGCCGGGCGGAGGAGGCGCTGGGGCGCTCGCAGGCCGCCCGCAGCCGCGCGGAGAAGGCGACGTCCCAGCTGCGGGACTTCATCCGACGCATCAAGGCCTTCCTGGCAGGTAGGGCCGGCACGGGGTGGGCACGGGCATGGCGTGGGTCAGCGCGCCCACCCGGAGCCCACCCCGCTCCCGTGTCCCCGCAGAGGAGGGAGCCGACCCGGGCAGCATCGAGCTGGTGGCCCGGCAGGTCCTGAACATCTCCCTGCCCAGCAGCCCCGGCCGCATCCAGGAGCTGCTGCGGGAGATGCGGGAGAGCATTGGCCAGCTGGAGGGAGTGGATGCTGTGCTGAACAGCACGGCGCAGGGGCTGGCCGCAGCACGGGGGCTGCTGGCACAGGGACAAGATGCCAGGTGAGTTGTGGTGGCGGGCAGGGGGTGGGGGTCCATCCCGCAGTGCTGTCAGGGGCTGGAGCTGCTCGTGCCACCGCAGGGAGCGAGCGGAGGGCGTGAGGGATGAGCTGGTGGGGACGCAGCGGGCACTGGATGCAGCGCGGGTGCAGGCGACGGCAGCAGGGAGCGCCCTGCGGAGTGCCAAGGATGCCATCCGGGCAGCTGAGAGCAGAGCCAAGGAGGTGAGGGGCACCGGGGCTGCGGGAGCAGGGACAATGCCGCCGGCATGGCCAGGGAGTGGGGTGATGCTTGGGCCATGCTGGGGGCAACAGGGTCAGTGCTGTGGGAGCACTGGGAATAATGGCGTTGGTGGTATGGGTGCACTGGGAGGAATGGAGTAGGTGTCGTGGGGCACTTGGAGCAATGGGGTCAGTTGCATGGGGGCACTGGGAGTAACGGGATCAGTGCCATGGGGGCACTGGGAATAACGGGGTCAGTCCCATGGGGACGCTGGGAGTAACAGGGTCAGTGCCATGGGGGCACTGGGAATAACGGGGTTGGTGCCATGGGGACACTGGGAGTAACAGGGTCAGTGCCATGGGGGCACTCGGAATAACGGGGTTGGTGCCATGGAGAGCGAGGCTGATGCCATGGGGACACCAAGGGTAGTGGGGCTGTGCCAGGGGGACATGGATGGTGTGGGGCAGTGTTATGGGTTGGCCAATGCGGTGGGGCTGGCACCGTGGGGGCGGCGGTCGCTGTGCCTGCTGGCAACCGGTGCCCGTGCCTGTCCAGGCGGAGCGCAGGCTGCAGGCGCTGGAGGGGAAGGAGTCTCGGGCACAGCGGCGGCTGCGGGAGCTGGCACGGCACGTCACCACCCTGCAGGAGCGGGGCCAGGATGTCCGCCGTTTGGCCCAGCAAGCCAAGGAGGGGGCGCAGCGTGCCACTGCCGCCTCAGGGACGCTCAGCCAGGTGACTTCTGGCCCTGCCTGGAAGTGGCGTGGCACCAAGGGGGTACGGGGTGCCAGAGGGGGCTCAGCCTCGCCATGCCCTTGTGCCACCAGGACCTGGCGCAGGTGACGCAGCGCTACGTGGTGCTGAAGGGCCGGGTGAGCGGGCTGGCCGGGGTGTCCGGCGGTGCCCTGCAGCGTGTGACACGGCTGACGGCGGAGGCCCGGGACCTGCTGGACAAGGCCAACAGCAGCAAGAGGAAGCTGGAAGGTGAGGGGGGAGCATGTGGTGGGGGGCATTCCCTGCCATCCTGACGCCGCCCGGTGCCCATTTCTCCACACGTGTCTCCCCTTGTCCCCCTGGGCATGTCCCACCTGGTGCCCCACGGGTGACACAGGCTGGGGACATGGCCGGGGGCTGCACCCTGACCGTTCCCCCATCCTGCAGAGCTGGAGCAGCACTTCGGGGCCAACGAGCGGGTGATGGCGGCGAAGGCAACGCGACTGCAGGCGTTGGAGCAGCGTGTCTGGGGGCTGCTGGAAGAGATCCGGGAGAGGGCCAACGCTTACGCCACCTGCTAGTGACCGGCCAAGGGGCCGGGGGCTGGAGGGTGGGACACGGTCCTGCTCCGCAGCCCCCCCGGCATTGCAGCCCGGGGGTCCCGTCCCCTCGGCAGACGGCTGTAGCGTGGCCGCGCTTGCAAATAAAACCCTGAACAGCGGCTGCCTGTGTCCGGTGCCTCCCTCTTGCCTCCTGCCCGCTGCCGTCCGGCCGCGCCCCGGCTCCGGCCGGGATCCGCCCCGCGCTTTCCGCGCAGCCCCGAGCGCAGCTCCCGCCGCCCAGCTCGGAGCGCGGGGGGGGGGGGGTGGAGAGGGAGGGACGGGAACGGGGACGGGAACGGGAACGGGAACCGGCGGGGCGGAACGGGACGGGAACGGAGCGGGAGCGGGGACGGGACCGTCGGGCACCTGCCGAGCGCCCCCCTTTGCGCCTTCTTTGCGCCCTCTTTGCGCGCCCCGGTTGCGCCCCGCGATGCGGAGCCCCGGCGCCCTCCTGCTGCTGCCGCTGCTGGCCGGTGAGTCCGCTCCCCCCGCGCGGTGGGGGCCGGGGTCCGGCCCGGTCCCGGCGCCCTGTTTCCGGGCGACCGCGGAAGGGGCCTCGGGCGGCGGCGGGGGGGAGCCCCGGTCCGTCCCCCCCCCACCCCGGCCCCAGCGCCCTCAGCCGCCCGCTGCCCCGCAGGGCTGGGGGGGGCCCAGGCCCCCGACCCCCCCCAGGGCTGCGCCCGCGGCAGCTGCTACCCGGCCACCGGGGACCTGCTGGTGGGACGAGCCCCCCGCTTGAGTGCCACCTCCACCTGCGGGCTGCGCCGGCCCCAGCCCTACTGCATCGTCAGCCACCTCCAGGTGAGCCGGATGGGGTCCGGGGGGGACGGGATGGGGACGGGGATGGGGACACACACCGCTGAGCCCCCCGCTTGCAGGAGGAGAAGAAGTGCTTCGTCTGCGACTCGCGGCAGCCCTACGATGCCCGCGCCAACGCCAACAGCCACCGCATCGAGAACGTGGTGACCACCTTCGCCCCACGCCCCAAGAAAGCCTGGTGGCAGTCGGAGAATGGTGAGCGGCGGGTGGGGGCGGCAGGGTGTCCCGGGGGGCTCTCCTTCCCTTCCTCCCACGCCGAGGAAGCGTGACTCAGCCAGCGGCTGCAGCCGCACCCCTGGACCGCGGCTGGGACAAGCACTGGGGACCCGCGGGTGGGTGCTCCCCACCGTCACACGTGCCATCCCCAGGCGTGGAGCATGTCAGCATCCAGCTGGACCTGGAGGCCGAGTTCCACTTCACCCACCTCATCATGACCTTCAAGGTGGGTCCTGGCACGTGGGTTCCTGGGGTAGGATGGGATGGGGTGGGACGGGTTGGGATGGGGCCTGCGGGGTCTGCATGGCCGGCCCCTGTCCCATCTGGGTGTCCCGCAGACCTTCCGCCCCGCGGCCATGCTGGTGGAGCGCTCAGCCGACTTCGGGCGCAGCTGGAAGGTCTACCGCTACTTCGCCTACGACTGTGCCACCGCCTTCCCCCATGTCCCCCGTGGGCCCCCACGCCGCATTGATGACGTTGTCTGCGAGTCCCGCTACTCTGACATCGAGCCCTCCACCGAGGGGGAGGTGAGGCCCCAGCGGTGCCCCAGGAGGGTCGGGGGACCCGCCGCTCTCCCCTCACCACCCTGCCTTCCGCCCGCAGGTGATCTACCGGGTGCTGGACCCCGCCATCCCCATCCGGGACCCCTACAGCCCCGCCATCCAGAGTGAGTTGCCCGCCCCGGGCTCCCGCCTGGCTGCTCTATTTTGGGCGCAGCTATTTTGGCCGCTCTCTCCCTGCTCTGAGCCCCACGGCGGGGTCAGGGCAGGATCCAGCCTGCGGGGGCTCGAGTCCCTCCTGTGCTCCCCCTGTGGAAGCAGCTAAAGGTCGGGCTGCGTCGGGGGGAGCGGAGGGGGCAGCTGTGCCAGAGCCCTGCCGGAGTCAAGCCCAGTGCCGAGCGGTGGTGGTTGTGCGGGATGGGGTCGGTGGCGGGCTGAGGAGTCAGGCCGGGCGCAGGACGCAGTGGGTTAAATCACCCAGGGCTAAATTTAGGCTGGGAGCAGGAGTGGAGGAATCTGCAGGGCAGGGCTGCTGGGAAGCTGCAGTCCTCAGGGGAGCAGTCCCGTTCTGCCGGGGGGCCCCCAGGCTGCGCCCACCATGCACAGCCATCCTCTGGGAACAGCCGTGGCAGTGGGTGCCCCACTGCCCAGAAAGGTGCCCTCTCCCAGGGCGCTTGTGCTGCACTGGTGGGGTCCCAGCCCGCGTCTGCTGGGGGATCCTGCAGGGTCCTGGTCCCCGCACAGCCTGACTGTGTGCAACCAGGTGCACGGGAGCTGAACCGCCGCGGCTACGCGCAGCCCGGCCTGGCCACGTGCAGCCACCTGCGTGTGAGCCAAACCACATGCAGCCCAGTGCCAATAAACCAGGCCATGGAAAGCCACGCGCAGCCCAGCCCAATGGTGTGCAGCCCTGCGCGGACACTCCACGCCATGCGCAGCCCGGCCCAGCCATGCATGGCAGAGCCAAGCCACGCATGGACAAGCCTGGCCACCCCGTGCCAACGCGTGTCTCTGCCCTGTCCCAGACCTGCTGCGCGTCACCAACCTGCGAGTGAACCTCACCAAGCTGCACACGCTGGGGGACAACCTGCTGGACTCGCGGCGGGAGATCCGGGAGAAGTACTACTACGCGCTCTACGAGCTGGTGATGCGTGGGAACTGCTTCTGCTACGGGCACGCCTCCGAGTGCGCCCCGCTCACTGGGGCCCCGGCCACCACCGATGGCATGGTAAGGCAAGCTGGCCCCGCATGCCCTGCTGGAGCTGGGTGGCTTCACTACCCAGTCCGGCAGCCCCTCACCATGGCATCCCGGCAGGTGCATGGGCGCTGCGTCTGCAAGCACCACACGCAGGGGCTGAACTGCGAGCGCTGCGAGGACTTCTACCACGACCTGCCCTGGCGCCCAGCCGAGGGCTCCAGCACCAACGCCTGCCGCCGTGAGTGCCCCGCGCCGGCACCAGCTCCGTCTCCTGGCATGGAGATCCCGGTGCCGGGGCTGGCAGGCTGCGTTGTGCCTGGGGTTTTGGGGTGCTGCCTGCTGGGATGTGGTTGGGTGGGAGTGGCCTCCTGCAGAGTGGCTTTGGGGGGTCTTGTGTGTTGCCAGCTGTGGTTTGGGGGGGTTTGGGGTTGGGGTGCTGCATACCGGAGTGAGGGGGGGGTGAGGGCTGGGGAGGTTTGGCAGTGGGGGTGCTGCCAGGCGGGGAGTTGGGGTGCCACATGCCGTGCCATGGTGCCATCCCTGCAGGCTGCGACTGCAACGAGCACTCGCGGCGATGCCACTTCGACATGGCCGTCTACCTGGCCACGGGGAACACCAGCGGGGCTGTGTGCGACGGCTGCCAGCACAACACCATGGGTCGCCGCTGCCACCTCTGCAAGCCCTTCTACTACAAGGACCCCAGCAAGGACCTGCGGGACCCCGCAGTGTGCCAAGGTCGGTGCCAGAGGGTGTGCGGCATGGGGCTGGGATAGCGGGGGGCGGAATCAGGGTGATGACCCTGCCTGTGTCCCCAGCCTGCGACTGTGACCCCGAGGGCTCTCTGGATGGGGGGCTGTGCGACAGCGCCGATGACCCAGCCCGGGGGCTGATTGCGGGGCAGTGCCGCTGCAAGGAGCACGTGGCTGGTCCCCGCTGCGACCGCTGCAAACCGGGCTTCTTTGGCCTCAGCGCTGCCAACCCGCAGGGCTGCCAACGTAGGTACCGGGGCAGCACCCACTGGGGTTGGGCACGTGGCTCGGCCCCTCCAGACACCACTTTCCGTGCAGGGTGCCAGTGTGACCCCCGCGGCACGGTGACTGAGGGCAGCCGGTGTGACCCTGTCAGTGGCGAGTGCTTCTGCAAGAGGCTGGTGACCGGGCGCAACTGCGACCAGTGCCTGGTGAGTGGGGCTGTGCCGGGAACCATGCACGGTGCCTGGGGACCGTGGGGCTCCCTGACACCCTTGCCTTCTACAGCCTGAGCACTGGGGGCTGAGCCACGACCTCCAGGGTTGCCGGCCCTGCGACTGCGATGTGGGAGGTGCCCGCAACAACCTGTGAGTCTTCGCAGGGACGCAGGGGGTGAGGGGCAATCACTGCTGGCATCGGGGCTGACAGTGCCACTGGGGTACCAGGTGCACCGTGGAGACGGGGCAGTGCCAGTGCCGCAGCCACGTGGTGGGACGGCAGTGCAGCCAGGTGGAGCCTGGTTTCTACCGCATCAACCTGGACCATTACACCTACGAGGCTGAGGATGCTCGACTGCATCAGGTAAGGGACAAAAGTGTCCCTGGGGGGCACATCAGGGAGAGCAGTGCAGTGGGTGGCTCTTTGGAAGGTCCCCAAGTTGGCAGAGTGGTGCCTGCCGGCCAAAGCATTTTTTAGGGTCCCATCTCAACCTCTCCTCGCACCAGGGCTCGGTGGTGGAGCGTGAGCCCCCCACGGACCACCCAGCTTCATGGACGGGAACAGGCTTTGCCCGCATGCTGGAGGGCGGCTGGGTGGAGTTTCATGTCAACGACGTGCCCTTCTCCACCGAGTATGATGTGATCATCCGCTATGAGCCCCAGGTGAGCGGGGTGTATCGCTAAACTGGCGGGTGGTGGTGGGGAGCGCCAGCCGGTGAGGCTTTTTGGCACAGCTCCTTCTCCACCGGCAGCACCCAGAGCCCTGGCAGGAGGTGAGGGTGAGGGTGCTGCGCCCCAGCCCCGTCTCCGCCAGCAGCCCTTGTGGAAACACCATCCCAGCTGATGACCAGCTCTCCACCAGCCTCCCCTCTGGTGCCAGGTGAGCGCCTTGCTGGGACTGGGCTGCGCCGGGGCTCGCAGGAGAAACCCGGCTGCCTATGCTCCGCTTTACCCCCGCCCAGGTACGTGGTGCTGCCCCAGCCCATCTGCCTGGAGCGAGGCGTCTCCTACACCCTCCGCCTGGAGCTGGGCTGTGCCACTACTCGGCAGGATCCCACCGCCAGTGTGCTCATCGATTCGGTGAGGGGCGGCCGGGCAGCGGGACAGGGGACACCAACCCTTCACGGGGGCAGGGTGCGGCTGTAGGGGACGTAGGTAGAGACTGACATCCCACCGACTTGCACCCCCACCAGCTGGTGCTCATGCCCCGTTACTCCTCGCTGGAGATGTTCATCGCGGGTGACCCCAGCTCCATGGAGCGCCGGCAGACCTTTGAGCGGTACCGCTGCGCCCAGCCCTTCCACGCCGCGGGGCCCTCGCCCGTGGCTGAGCCCTGCTCCAGCCTCCTGCACAGCCTCTCGGCCATCCTGCACGACGGGGCGCTGCGTGAGTACAGCCCTGTGCCCCGTCCCGTGTCCTGCGGCGGCCACCGCTGCTCACCCCGCTCTCTCTCTGCCCGCAGCCTGCCTCTGCGACCCCCAGGGCTCGCTCAGCGCCGAGTGCCAGCCCCAGGGTGGGCAGTGCCGGTGCAAACCCAACGTCATGGGGCGGCGCTGCCACCGCTGCTCCCCGGGAACCTTTGGCTTTGGGCCCGGTGGGTGCCGAGGTGAGTGCCATGGGGCTGTGCCACCCTGGCCCGGAGAGGAGCCTGGGCACTCCACGGCTGGGGGGGCCGGGGAGGAATGCTCCCCACATGCCAGGGGCAGATGCCATGGGTGCTGTGCCTTTCAGCGTGCCAGTGCAGCAGGGAGGGCTCGGTGAGCACTGTCTGCGACAGCACCACGGGACAGTGCTCCTGCCGTGAGGGTGCCCACGGGCCACGCTGCGACCGCTGCCAGCCCGGCCACTGGGGCTTCCCTGCCTGCCGGCCCTGCCAGTGCAACGGGCATGCTGAGGAGTGTGACCCCCAGACGGGCAGCTGCCTGCGCTGCCGCGACCACACGGACGGCGAGAGGTGCCAGAGGTAAGTGGGGTGCACACCTGGACCAGGGCAGGGTGCTGCCGGCCACCCTGTCCCCCACTGACCGCCTGCCCGCAGGTGTGTGGCTGGGCATTTTGGGAACCCGGCGCTGGGCTCCGGGCAGCACTGCCGGCCGTGCCCCTGTCCCGAGGGGCCCAGCAGCCTCCGCCATTTCGCCGCCTCCTGCTACCAGGACAGCCACTCCCGGCAGGTCGTCTGCCACTGCAGCCCTGGGTACACAGGTGGGTGCCCGCCGCAGCACACTCGGTGCCCTCAGGGGTCCCCCATCCCCGGGCACTGCCCAGCATTCTGTGCCGGCAGGTCCCCGCTGTGATGAGTGTGCCCCCGGGTACTACGGAGACCCGCTGCAGCCCGGTGGACGCTGCCTGCCCTGCCAGTGCCATGATAACATTGACATGACGGACCCGGAGGCATGCGACCGGCGCACGGGACACTGCCTGCGCTGCCTCTACAACACGGCAGGGCCCCACTGTGCCGAGTGCCAGCCCGGCTACTATGGGGATGCCACGCGGCACAGCTGCAGGCGTGAGTACTCACGGCCACGCTGAGAGAGACTTGCCTCCAGGACTCCGCAAGTCTCTGGGGACCATGCACACCCATGGCTGCCCTTGCTCCTGCACAGCGCTGCAGGGTCCCTGAAGCCCAGCCCTGGCACTGTGGCCCATCCTTGTCCCTGCAGCCAACTTAGCGCATCTATATCTTCATCTCATGCCCATTCCTGTCCCCATTGCAATCCCACCCTCCTGCAAACTCTGTCGCCATCCCATCTCTATCCTAATCATGGCCCTCTCCCAGTCCCATCTCCATCCCATCTCTATCAGTGGTCCACATGCTGTTCCCATCCCATCTCTGTTCAGTCCCCACCTCATCCCTGCCCAATCCCTGTCTCCATCCTGCCTCCACGCTCACCCATCACCGTCCCCATACCATCTGCACCCCCCAATCCCATCTCTATCCCAGTGTCATCCCCATACCGTCCCTGTCCCCATCCCTGCTCAGCACCTGTCTGGTTCCAGGTTGCTCCTGCAACACGCTGGGCACCGACCCCAGCACCTGCGGGCCCCAGCAGTGCCAGTGTGATGGGCGCAGCGGGCAGTGCCACTGCCTGCCCCACGTGGAGGGCCAGAGCTGCGACCGCTGCAGCCCCAACTTCTGGAACCTGGGCAGCGGGCAGGGCTGCCAGCCCTGTGCCTGCCACCCCCAGCACGCCCTGACACCCGCCTGCAACCAGGTGAGACAGGGACGGGGCGCAGGGTGGGGGATGGGGATGGGGGTGGGCTGCAGCAGTGCCAGCCTTGGCCGTGCCATGTCTTTCAGTTCACAGGGCAGTGCTCATGCCGGCCAGGCTTCGGGGGCCGGACCTGTGCTGACTGCCAGGAGCACCATTGGGGCGATCCACGGCAGCAATGTCGAGGTGAGAGCCGGTGCCGGTGGGGGTCCGTGGTGAGCCCCACGACACCCTGACCCCACTCTCCCCACAGCCTGTGACTGCGACCCCCGTGGCGTCGCCAGCACCCAGTGCCACCGCAGCAGCGGCCACTGTGACTGCCGTCCCGGCATCTCCGGAGTCCGCTGTGACCAGTGCGCCCGGGGCTTTGCCGGCGCTTTCCCTGCCTGCCACCCCTGCCACCCCTGCTTCGGCGACTGGGACCGGGTGGTGCAGGACCTGGCCGCCCGTACCCGGGCACTGGCGCAGCGGGCCAGCCTCCTGCAGCACACTGGGGCCGCCGGCGCCTTCGAGGGCACCTTCCGGCAGCTGGAGGAGAGCCTGGCCACCGTGCGTAACGTGGTGGCTACCCACAATGCCACCGCCGCCACTGCTGCCCACCTGACGCATGCCACGGAGGGGCTGCGGTGAGCACCCAGCACGGGGCACGGCTCCCGGGGTGGCCCTAGGAGCGGGTTGTCACCCCCTTGCCTTGCAGGCAGCAGATCGGGGAGGCAACAGAGAGGCTGACGCGGCTGGAGGGGGAGCTGACAGCCACCCAGGATGCCAACTTCAATGCCAGCCACGTGCTGAGCGCGGTGGACCGGGGTGCCCGTGCCCTCAACCACAGCCTGCAGGACCTGGAGCAGCGGCTGCATGCCCTCAAGACCTCCAATTTCCTCGGTGAGCCACACCGCTGAGCCAGGCCAGAGTGGCAGGGCCATGGCGTGGGGGTCTGATGGTTCCCCTGCCATCCCCAGGCGCCTACGACAGCATCCGCCAGTCCCACGGGGAGTCGCAGGAGGCTGAGCGCCGGGCGGACGCCTCCACCCGCACCATGCCCAGCCCCGTCAGCACCTCAGCAGCCACCCGGCGCCGCACTGAGCAGCTCCTGGCCAGCCGTCGGGACGACTTCAACCGCCAAAACGCGGCCAGCCGGCGGGCGCTGATGGACCTGGCAACGAGGGCGCAGGCACTGAGCCTGCACTCGCTCAATGAGAAGGTGGGACGTGGCGAGGGGAGCAGGGGGATGGATCCTGGAGCCGCCTCGAGCCCATGCTGCGTTGCAGGTCTGCGGTGCAGCGGGTGACGTGCCCTGTGCCGAGAGCCCCTGCGGGGGAGCCGGGTGCCGGGATGAGGACGGGGGACGGCGCTGCGGGGGTCTGAGCTGCAGTGGGGCTGTGTCCACGGCTGACAGCGCGCTGGACCGGGCACGCCATGCCCAGGAGGAGCTGCGTCGGGCTGCTGGCGATGTGGCCCAGCTCTCCCACAAGGTGCGTGGTACATGGGTGCTGGTGGGAGTGGGTGGCACACCTGTGCTCCAAGCCCTTGGGGCTGGCACTGAGTGTCTCTGCCCCTGCTCAGGTGGCAGAGGCCAAGGGGAAGGCGGATGAGGCCCGTCTGCAGGCACAGGCGGCTCTGGACAAGGCAAACCAGACCAGGGCCCGCGTGGAGAGCTCCAACAAGGAGCTGCGGGAGCTCATCAGCCACGTCAAGGCCTTCCTGAGCCGTGAGTGCCAGCGTGCTGGGGGGGCTGGCTGCCCCTGCCTGGCGCTGCGTGGCTCTGCACCTGCACCGCACCTGCACCACGCTGCACCGACCCCACACCGCACTGCATGGTCCCCGCACTGCATGTGGGCTGTCCCCAGCACTGCACCGCCCTGGCACCACACTGCACCACACAGCCCCTGCCCCACACTGCGTTGCACGGGCCCTGCCCTGCCCTGCCCCGACCATCCCAGGCCTCCCCAGCCATCCCCTACCCTGCCCCATGCTCCCTCCCCATGGCTCCTCTGTCTGCCTGTCCCCTCCTCCCCGGGGTGGTGCAGGGGACACACTGACTGCTCCTGCCCACAGAGGAGGGGGCTGACCCCGAGAGCATCGAGGTGGTAGCCAGCCGGGTGCTGGAGCTGTCGCTCCCCGCCGCGCCGGCACAGATCCACCACCTGGCCGAGGAGATCAAGGCCCGGGTGCGCAGCCTGGCCACCGTGGATGCCATCCTGGAGCAGACGGCCGGCGATGTGCGCCAGGCAGGACAGCTGCTGCAGGACGCCCAGCGGGCCAGGTGAGCCTGGGGCTGTAGGGACATCACTCCCCCAGGGCACCTCAGCCCGGGCTGGCGCTGAGGCCGTGCTGCCCTGGCTGCAGGTCGCGGGCAGAGGGTGTACGGGGCACAGCCGAGGCGGTGCGGCAGGCGCTGGATGAGGCGCAGCGAGCCCAGGGCATGGCCGAGCAGGCGCTGCACCATGCCACCAGTGACATCCAGCATACCGAGAGAGCCCTCGGCACGGTAAGGGCCCAGTCCCCATGACCTCAGCCCCATGGGGACAGGCAGGGTCCCGTCTCTACCATGCAGGCACCCTGACCGTGCCTGTCCCCCGTGCCACCGGTCCCCAGATACAGGACCAGACGGCGAGCGCAGAGCAGCAGCTGGCGGGCGCCATGGGGCGGATTGGGCTCCTAGACGGACAGATGGACGCCCTGAAGGTGAAACGTGCCAACAACAGCCTGGCGGCCACACGTGCCCAAGAGGCAGCCAGTGTTGCACGGGACCGAGCTGGCGAGGCCAAGCAGGTGAGTGAGCAGGGGCTGTCGGGGGCCGGTGGGGGTCCTGCGGGGGTCCCACTGACCGGCCCCACTGCCTGGCAGGTGCTGGAGGGGCCGCTGCGGGACCGTTACCGAACGGCGCAGGAGCTGGTGCAGCACCGGGCGCAGGGCGCACGGCAGGCAGGCAGTCGGGCACAGCAGCTGCGGGATGAGGCCGCTGGTCTGCTGCAGGATGCCCAGGGCAAGCTGCAGCGGCTGCGAGGTGAGGCTAGGGCGGTGGGTCCGGGGGTGACGGGGGCAGGGGGCCGTGCTGACCTGCCTACCCCCTGTCCCCGCTGACCCATGTCCCCCCTGTCCCCACAGCCTTGGAGGAGGCGTACGAGCGGAACGAGCGGGTGCTGGACGCCAAAGCGGCGCAGCTGGGTGGGCTGGAGGCCAGGATGAGGGAGGTGCTGGCCACCATCAACCAGCAGGTCCAGATCTACAACACCTGCCAGTGAGCCCCTGGAGGGGCCCGGACGCGCCCCCCCGTCGCCCCCCCCCCCCCCCCGCTGCCCACCCTGCCGCTGCCCAGCCTCCGCCTCTGTGCTGGGCAAACCCTGCGTGAATAAAGTCACAGAGCAAGCCTGCCCCGCCTCTGACCCGTGCCGTGGGGCCCCGTTTCCGCCCGGGTGTCCCCACAGTGGCCTCCCGAGCCCGCGGGGTGGGAGCCGCTCGCTGCCAGCCCCTGGGTGTGGGACGCTGTGGGGCTGTGGGTGGTGCCCAGGGCTGGCCGTGGGGCCGGGGGAGTTGCGCAGGGTTGGCCGTGGGGCCAGCGGCGGGCCCGGGACACCCGCTGCAGGCTGGGGCCCGGCGGCGCCGCCCGGCCCGTTGCCATGGAAACGGCCCGGTGTGGGTCGCGCCCTTGGGGGCGGGTCTTCCCTCAGGCGCCGCGATTACGTCATGGCGGGCGTCGTTGCCATGGCGCTGCCGGGAGAGGGGAGGAAACGGGCCGGCGGCCGGCCCCGCCCCGCGTCACGTGACCGCCTCCCCCCCCCCCGGTCATTGCGCTTCCGCGTCACGTGGGTTCGTCCGCCGGCTTCCGGAAGTGCGTCACGGGCTCGGGCCTGTCTCCTGAGTCGGCCCGCTACGGAACTTCGTCCCGAAACAAAACAGACCGGAGCGGCGGGCGGGGCCGTGAGTGCGGGGCGGGACGGCGGCGGCGGGGCCGTGCGGGGCGGCGAGCGGCGGCTGGGGCGAGGGCCGGAGCCGCAGCCGCGGCGGCGGGAGGCAGGGCCGGGGCGGCGGGGAGCGAGGCGGTGTGGGAGGAGGCGGCGGTGGATGGCGGCGTGAGAGGGGCCCGAGGCGAGAGGGCTTGGCGGGCGGCGGGGGGCGCGGCAGCCGCGGGGCTGGGCCGCTGCCGTGGCCTGATGCTCTGCCTGCGCGGGGGCACTGCCGGGGCCTGCGGGCTGCGGGCCCTTCGGCAGAAGTACCGTTCCCTGTCCCTTTCCCCTCTCCTGAGGCCCGGCAGCAGCGCAGGGCAGGCCAGGGGCCCGCCGCCGGCTGCTGTCTGGTCAGACTCGTCTTCCCCAGAGACTTGTCAGGGCCTGGCGGGGGGCTGGGCCTGCCGGGCTCCCTAGGCAGCGTGGCTGTAAGGGCTAGCTGCTGGCACGGGGATTCCCACGCGGGTTGGAAGCATTCTGTGTGGCAGTGCTGGGTTGGGTGCCCGCCCCAAGCAGCTCTGTGCTTGTCCTGGCTCAGCCTGTGTGTCAGGCACGCTGAGGAACTGTAGTAAGAGATGAGCTTCAGCCTTGAGACTTCTGATCTCTCAGGGGAATATGGAGCAGGTGACAAAGGTACTTGTGTGCATGAAGGAAGTGTTTCTGTTGGCTCTATTTGGGATATGGAGGAGCCAAAAGTCCGTGGAAGGATGATGCTGGCGGATAGCCACAGCCCACAACTACCCCAATAAAGGCCTTTGGCTGCTGAGGGGGAGGTGCTGCAGGCACGAACCAGGGCACCTCCTCCTGCCAAGTGCTACATGTGCCCCAAACGTGGGGGTAAAGTGCATTTTGTTGGGCATCTTCTGCTGTTGTTCACTGAGCACTTACACTAGCTCAGTCTGGCGCTGCCATGGGAAGAGGCGGCCCTTCTCTGTGGCCCTTTGGTCCCATTCTTGAGTTCTCCCTTTCCTTTGGCCAGTGAAAATGTTTGTGCAGCCCCAGCATGAACTGGGCTGAGGAACTGCTCTAGGCTAAGACAAACATGTCAGGAAATAGTTTCGCTCTGGCTGTTGTCTTGGTCCAGTACGCGCTGCAACCACGTGGGTGCTCGCACCGGCACAAAGGCTGGGAGAACAGAGGGCAAGGAGGCACCTCCTCTCTCGGTAGCATGGCCAGGCTTTCGCGGCTCAGAGAAGAATGGAGCAAGGTTTCGTACAAGCGCCCAGCCCATCAGGTGCTTCTCGCAGGTACACCTGGCATCCAGCCAGGGCGGCCTTTCACCATCTCTCCCCTGCAGCAGCTCCTATAGTGCCGACATTAGTAATGCCAAAAGCTCTGTGCCCCTGCACACCTCGGGGCTGAATGTCCTGCCTGGCTGCATGTTTCCTGATGGCAGAGAGGCAGAAAGTTTCAGGGGTTAGAATAGGTGAATGGGAATAACCTGTGGTTTGCCTCTACTCATCCAAAACCCCATAGTGCCCACAGCGGCCTCAAGCTGCCATCAGTCTGGCAGCTGGAATCAGGCAGAGCTCCAGCCCCGCTTGGTTCCTGCCTGCTGTTAAGAATAACTGTCGGTAAAGCACCCGAGGGAGCCAGGCCCTTAGTAAGGCGTGAGAGCAGCAAGCTTCTCCCAGAGGAGTGACAGCAGACACGTGACCCTGGCACTCCTCCTCACCCTTTCTTGGGCAGAGGATGATCCTTTCTCAGCCCTCCAGGACCCTTCTCAGAGCCTGATGTCACCCTGCCCAGCAGTTATCCTATACCACCCCTTTGGAGGCACAGGAAGGAGGTGATGGAGTTCTGCCTGGTTCTGCATGAAGCAGTTGCTGCTTCTTGTCTCCCGTTCCTCTTGGAGTTCTCACCCTAGAGGCAAAAGAAATTCAGCAAAAAATGCTTTCCTATGTTTGCCAAGCCAGGTTAGCTTTCTCACCACTGGGAAGCATCTGTAGCCGGCGTGTTTTAGTGTTGGTGGTGTCGGGAGCTGAGCAACAGCATGCCGCTGGCAGCAGCAGCCTGCTGGCATCAGAATCCCAGCCTTGTGAACTACGGCCACGTTTGCCACTGCGAGGGGCTCTTCCCATCCCCTCTGCAGCCAGAGGCGCTGCGGCGTCCCCGGGAGACCCAGTGTGTGTAGCAGCTTGCGGGTGGCACTGCTGTCCTCCCACACTCTTTCAAGCTCTCTGGGGCTGATGCTGAGCCCTGCTCAGCGTCTTGGTCTCCAGGTTGTTTTGGGCCCCTCTGCTGCGGGTGGTGGGAGTTGCCTGTGCCAGGCAGCCAGGCTGGACTCAGAGCTCGGCCTTTTTGCTTGGCTTTGGTGGCTCTTGGTTAAAAGGGTGGGTTGGCCTGAAGATAAAGGGTTTGAGCTCAGCGCCTGTCATGGGGCTGGCTTTGCTAGAGCTGAGGGCAGGACAGGACTGCTTTGCTCTCTGGGCTTCCTTGCAGTTTGTGGCTACGACTCCATGCTTGTGGCTACTTGTTGCCCTGAGTGTTTCTAGAACACAAACGCCCTGCAGAGCTGCCAGCATGCTCCCTCCAACCGAGAGCTTCCCTTGGAGGTGCCTCCTGTTCCCGGCCATACACGAGCAGAGCTGTGGGGTCTGCACTTTGTACAAGGGTGAGGGCAGGACAGGCTATTCCTGAGGGCATGGGGAACTCCAGAGGGAGAGGTAGACTCGGCGGAGCTGGGCTAGACCAAGATGCCCTGTGTCCTCAGACGGGAGCAGGGCTGTGGGATGGGGTGTGAATCGGTGCACTAGGACCTGCTACTGGCACCTGGGGGTGGGTGGGATCCATGCAGCTGGATGTACTCTCCTGCAGCAAACCCCAGCAGACCGGTGAACGCTACTGGGGTGAGGGCAAGGGAAAAAGCTTCCCAGCTCCCTGCTTTTGCCACCTTCACGGAGGCACCTCGAGCAGGACTGTCTTCAGCAGGTTGTTCGAGCTCCTCTATGGAAGCCGTAACACCGGAGGGTGAAACTGAGACCAGCTCTTGGGCCAGGAGCTCCCATACCCTGTCAGGGAGCTGGCTCTTCCTGGGAGGGCAAGTCTAAGGCGGTAGGGGGGAGCACCCTGCCCACCCTGCCCTCTCCCCGGGGCAGGCGGAGTAGAGGTATCCTGTTTCCAGGCCAGGCCCCCGCTGGCGCTGTCTGTAAACCGGTGGAGAGATGAATATGCAAGGTGCAGTCATGCTGGTTAAGCTCCCAGCTGGTGGGCGGAGGGGGAGGAACTCTTTTCTTGCCAGGGAGCTCTGCTCTCATCTGTCACGGGAGACTGTCCCAGGCCTGCTCCTGCTTCTCCCCTTTCTTCCTTCTTAGGGCGTTACTCGCTCCCGTTCCCGCCCTCTTACATGGGACACTGTTTGACTGAAATAGCTGCCGCCCCAAGCTGTGGGGCGGGCTGCCCCAGTTGACCCTGGAGGCTCGATTTTGCAGACTGGGGCCTCCCCATGTCCTCGCCCTCGGCTCTGCCTCTGGGTGTTCTTAGCGCCGGCGGCTCCTCTGGGCCAGTGTTGCTGTAGTGGGAGCCATGAGCATGACAATTGCTTTCCAGGTTTTTAATGAGTGCCACATACGGAAGACCCCTGGTTGTATCTTGGGAGCTCTGACAAGCCCATGCTTTTGGCAGTAAGCGTTGTAACAGCTGTGATGAGGTAGGTTTCCTCACTGAGCTCTGCATGGGGCTTCCCATAAACGCTGCAGTGGAGGTCGTGTCAGGGCACCAGCCCTGGGAGGGCCTGGTGCTGGGGCAGAGAGCAGATCCTGATGTTGTTCGGCCTTCTCCACCTGCTCCTCCTGCCACGTTTGCTCTCTCCTCTCTTTAGGCCACTAGTTCCTTGCCAGAGAGTTTGACCACAGAGAGTCGCCAAGATAGCTGGGCCAGGAAGAAAACGTCGCACCCCTGACCCAGACTCCATTACCGACCCCGGCGGGCCGTTTGTGTCCTCCAAACGGCAGAAAATGTCCAGCAGCACCAATGCCCCTGGCCAGAGGAGAGTGTCTCGGGGCTTGGATGATGCCGCCAACAAGAAGAAGCAGAAGGATCGAGCCAACCAGGAGAGCAAGGAAGGTGAGAGCCCCTCGGCAGCGGTGCGGCGAGCAGGCCTGTGGTTTCTTGGCCCTGCAGGGTGGGAGCCTTGCAGCCATCTGCTGCAGGATAAGCAGATTTAACTAATCGCTTCCTGCAGCTGATGGTAAACCGTATGATGTGGGATCCTCTTCGGCAGAGTGTCCTCCCTGGACCTGTAACCTCCTTCCTTCGCGCGCTACTTAGCCCCAGCTATGTGAGGAAGGTCGAACCTGTGGCTTTGTTACCTTGAGCCTGGAGTTGGCCTCAGTGGTTGTTTATAGACTCTGCTTTTGGCTGAGGCAGAGCTGCCCTGATCCAGAGGCAGTGGGACTGAAGCCGGTGGGTGCTTTTGCAGCTGGAGGCAGTGCTGCTTCCCCATCCGTTTGCCGAGGCCAGATGCTGCAAAGCAGTGACACAGTGCTGACAGCGCCCGCCAAGTGCGGGGCCTGTGGGTGGGGCTGGTGCTTTAGCTTCTGTGTCAGGGCAAGGTGTGGCTCAAGTGGAATAGTTGCTGTGGAATAATTCCCTCTGTAGCTGTGTGTATCTGATGATGAAAACTATGCTTCAGGTGCAGGCTCTGGTGTGGGGCAGGTAATGCCTGCGGGCAGGATGCAGGCAAGAGTTCCTGCAGCCCTGGAAAATTGCTCGATTTTTCTGCCTGCTCCGTTATGACTGTTGTAACCTCAAAATCACAGGGTGTTTTGTAGGCCAAGGTAAATGAGTGCTTGCTGAGGTCTCTGCTGGAGCAGCCAGCTGCAGTCCCCGATGCAAAACCCCAGAGTGCAGAGAGTGCAGCGTTGCACCTCGTCTCACATGGGAGGTGTGCTGTATCTCTGGTAAGGCCTGACCCTCCGCACCTTCTGATGCAGGGGGCTTCTGCCTTCCCAGGGGCTGCAGTGCAGCCACGCTGCCTCTGTCCCCTCTGTGCAGGGGTGGTGAGGGATGGAACAAGCTGTAGATCCTTCAGACAGTACTGCTGAAGTACTTACCATGCTGCCAGCCCCACTGACACCTTTGCACCAGTGACTGTGGTGGTCAGCAGAGGTTTCCTACTGGTTTGTAGCCCATCAAGGAAGGCAGTGACAGCCCTCTGAGCACTCCAGGGTGGAGACCACAGTTCCCGTTGCTGCTGTTTCTCTGCTCCAGGACAGCGTGCTGTTGCTTTGAGCCCCTTGCCTGGCAGAGCTCACTGCCCTGTGGGGGTGGAGCAGGCCATGAGACACTTCTGGCTGTTGGAGGTAATCCTGTGGGGAGCAGGGATTAGGTGTCAGGTCAGTTTGTTTCCCCAGCCTGATCTGGAAGGAGGTTTTGGCTGCGGACATTGGTAGCTTGTGCTGGAATGGGAATGCTAAAGTGCAGCTGGGCTGTGTGGTTCTCTTGTTACAGCAGAATTTGTTTGAATGGTTTGAGCATGACCAAACATCAGGTTCTCCCTGTCTGATCAAGGCAGGACTCTTCTGCACGCCTGGAGGCTGAGGGCCTGGTGCGCTGAGCAGGGGCACACAGCCCGGTTACCACAAGCTCGACACTGAGACATGCTTCAAAGCAGCGCTGTCTGTGCAGTGCAGCGATGTTGTGTCGCTTCTACTGGGGTGCTGGTTAGACTGAAATACGGCGGTGTGGCCCAGACCAGTGGTGCTGGGAGCTGACTTGCTGTGGTGCCCCAGGGAAGGGAGAGCTGTGAGGAAGCAGAGGAGGAAAATGAACAGCACATGCAGTATGCCTAGACAGAGGTTCAGGGGATAAAGAGGTGGCGTTTGAGATTTTGGGCATCAGCGTGCTGGCCCATGCTCTGAGATAACGGAATGACAGACCTGCCTGCGCTTTGCTTCTCTGCCCACCAGTGTCTCACCCTGAGCTCGAGCAGGCTGAGACTGCCCAGGAGAAGGACTCAGAGGAGGGTAAGTCAAGGTGTGCGTCAGCTGTCAGTGCATGGCCATGGAGTGCCCTTGCCGAGGGATCTGAAACTCTCACATTGTCGTTGTCCCATGCTCAAGCGTTGAGCAGAACTAACCTGAGTGCTCCTTGCCACAGCGTTTGTTTTAACAGGATGCAGTCTTCCCAGGGGCCCAGAAGGATGCACATGGCTGGGAAGGGCTTGTCTGCAAGGAAGAGGCCCTCAGCACATGGCAGGCTGCTTCTGACGCAGGTGTCATGGTGCTGCTGAGCACATCTGTCCTGCTTGTTTCTGAGCAGGGAGCTGGGCTGGGCTGGGAAAATCCCAATCCATGTCACCCAGTGAGTGCTGATGACTGTTTCTGCCTTGATCCAGGCCTGCTTTGAGGGCAGATGGAGTGGGATACCCTTATGCCACAGAGGGCAGAATTAACCTGACTGAAATTAAGGTGATATAAATCACCTTTTTGCCTTGAAGACTTCAGAACACCGCAGGGCCAGACCTGGAGCCTGGCAGGCACCTGGTGGGCGTTCTCCCTGCAGTGGAGTGACACTGCCACACCATTTTCTTCCTGGATGTGGCCTTCTTGCCCGGCTGGCCAGGCAACCACCCGTGTTTCAGTCGTGGTAACAGTGCTCACCTGGCAGGAGTACAGTGCTTTCGTGGTAGCAGCTGGGCTGCTCAGTTTGCATATGCAAAGAGGAAGTGGCAATTTCTGGTTGTGGGCAGAGTCCACTTGAATCCCCAGAGTAATTCTGTGGCTTCCTCGTTCCCTGGGGAAAGCAGCAATTGCTTTGTAGTTGGCAGGAGCCACCCCTTCTTCCCAGCCACTGCTGCTGCACGTGATGGGGCTGAGAGCAGCGCTGCCTTTCTGATCTCTCCGGTTCCCACCAGCATTCACCTGCCCTGCCACAACTTGTGCTCTTGTTTGTGGCCTGTCTGATGAGAGCAGGTTGCAAGCTTCCTGTTTGATTCGCATGACCTGTGTTCCCTGCGTCGACCTCCTTGAACTGAGCATGCATTCAGGCTCTCGTTCCCCAGCCAAGGCGTGGGCACTGCAGGCTCGTGCCCCAGCAAGTGTGTGACGCTTCCCTCCCTCTTCCTAGAGCTGCTGCTGGACTGGAAGCAGAACGCTGATGAGATCATCGTCAAGCTGAACTTGGGCAGCGGAGCTCTGAAGGTGGAGGATGTGGATGCTGCTTTCACTGACACGGACTGTGTGGTCAAACTACCAGGTATGGGGAGTGGAGGGACTGCTGCAGATGTTTCGTCAGCTGGGCTCGGCGCAGCTAGAAGTGGGGCTGATCCAGGCAGGCATAAAACTTTTCCTTCAGAGGCAGTGCCCCGCTGTCAGCTGGCACAGCTTCAGCCAGCAGGCAGGGCTGATACAAGAGCAGTGTAAAAGAAGAAGAGTGTAGAGCTGAGGAGGGCAGGAGCTGGCCTCTGCGCCAAGCGAGCAAGTGCCCACTGCTGCGTTGGTGCATCTCTGTCCCCTGCTTGCTAGGGTGACTGAGTCAGTCATGGGTATCCCTTGGAAAAGCGACCATGCCCCTGAGGGCAGAGAGGCCCAGGGCCTTCCCTCTGGGAAGGAGGCCAGCCAGATGTACAAAGCAAATCCAGGAAAGCTGGCATTACCCTGAAGGCTCCTGGGGTATGGTGGCAGCCTGCCTGCAGCATCCTTGGCTCTGGATGAGCGTTCCCTTGATCCCTGAGGCAGGTGAAAGGGGGCTGTGGGTTAGGTGACAGCTCTCTGGAGCGCTGCCTGAGGTGCCTGTCCCCCTCTGCTTGCAGACGGGCGCCAGTGGAGCTGTCAGTTCTATGAGGAGATTGAGAGCTCCTGCAGCAAGGTCCAGTGCAAGAAGGGCAACTTTCTACAGCTTGTGCTTCAGAAGAAGATCCCGCTGCATACCTGGTCTTCGCTTCTGGTGAGAAGGGGAGGATTTACCTTTTGAGGAGCTTACGGAGCCCGGGGGAGCTGGGGTGAGGGTTTCACTTCCTGCTCTTGAGCTGCTGAGGGAGCAATGTGGGGCACATCCTGCATCCACGTGCTTCCAGAGGCCACTGCCTCTGTGCCTTGCCTCTGTCCCAGGGAGGGCAATGTCATTGTACCCCTGTTCCTGCCTGCCCCACACTCTCCAGGTTCTGGAGCAGAGCCCTAGCGCATTTGGGGAACGGCGAGTGAGGGTGAGGGGCTGACAAAGAGCATGAGAGGTGCTGCTGCCTGGATACCTTCCCACTGTGCTGCACTGCTTTTCACAGAAGAGAAGGAAAGACGGATCCAAAGAGCTGACCAAAGGGGCTGCATGCTGGGAGAACGGGAAGGAGAAGGCTGCTTCTGCAGAGCTGGCCCCTGAAGAGCTGAGGGCTGAAGGCACAGAGACACCGAGGTCCCGGCGGGAGCCTTCCAACCCCAAGCGCGCTCCGGGAAGAAGCGAGGCCCTGGGAGGGAAAAGCCCAGCCAGCCCAGGGACACAGAGCGGCCCCAGCGCCAAGCGGGCAGTATACCTCAAAGTGGCTCCCACTGAAGAGGGGCCAAATGCCAGAGTCACTGGGAGCATGGAGCCCAGCAAAGGGCACAGCGGGAGGGCAGGCAGCCGCCGCAATGGCAGAGCCAGCCAGGTCGATGGGCCTACAGCCCTCACGGACCTCGCACCGCCACTGGAGAAGGTACTTAGCACCCAGCCAAACGGGGCACCCCTGCTTCTCAGCCCCCATGCAGAGGATGCTGCTTGCACAGGGACCCATCAATGCCGACGAGATGGGCTCCGGTGTTCTGTGGGGGTTGGCATGGGCCTGGCTGTGGTGGAGAAGAGGGTGACATGAGGACCCTGCAGTTGCTGGGCTGAGCGTGTGCTCTGGTGCTAAGGAGGCTGAGCCGAGCATGGGATGTGTGGGGGAAATGGGTGGCATGGGGCTGTGCCTGCCTGTCTGGCAGGAGTCACAGCGGATGAGCCAGGGCAGCTTGGGGGTGATGGTGTCTGTTTTTTACCATGTCCCTCTGTTTTGAAAGGCCGTGGTTTTGGCCAAAGAGACCGTTCCTGTGGAGATGCCACCTCTCACAGCTACCACAGAGGTGTTCCCCCACCGTGTTGCCACCTGTGTGGAGAAGAGGGTCCTGCAGCCAGGCAGCCCTGCCGAGGCCTTGCGGGGCCGGGACTGTACACCTGTCCTGGGAGAGAGCTCTAAGGCTGTCCCAGTGGCCACCCCTCCCCTGGGCAGAGACAGTGAGAAGAGGGACTGGTCCAAGGATGACGTGGCTCTGGAAGCAGCAGCTGATGGTGAGTGGCTGGAGCCCAGCGGTCAGCCTGGTTGGGAAAGTTCATCTGCTCAGGACCTCTCCTGGGTCAGCCTGCAGTGCTGCCTCGGCGCGCAAAGAAGGTAATATCTCTCTCCATGGCTTTCCTTGCTCAGAGCCAGAGCCTGTTGTGAGCCTGACCTTTGTCAAGAATGACTCATACGAAAAGGGAAATGACCTGGTGGTGGTGCACGTCTACGTGAAGGAGATCCACAAGGAGACATCCAAGGTGTTGTTCCGGGAGCAAGACTTCACGCTGCTGTTCCAGACGAGGTACCGACATGCCTCGGGACAGTGCCAAGCTGCTGCGGAGCTCTGGACTATGGCCAGGTTACTTGTTCGTTCACTTCTTCTCACTCGCTCCCAATTTCTTTGCAGCGACACAAACTTCCTTCGCCTCCATCCTGGCTGTGGGCCTCACACAGTGTTCCGGTGGCAGGTGAAACTCAGGTATGGCTTCTATCCTTCTAGCCCACACCAGGGCAAGGGTGCTGAGAGTGCAGAGCTGGAGCAGGAGCCAGTCCTGGCTGGCACGTCTGTGCAAGGAACGCTCATTTCTGCACCTGGGGGTCTCCCTTACGCCATGCTGCACTAATGCCCCAAGCCCAGGCTGCCTTGGCTCTGTGTGGTGGCTTGCAGGGGAGGAAATCCCAGTGCCTCCTTGCCTGCAGTTCCCCCCAGCCTGTTCCGGAGCTCTTGGGGATGGAGCCAGACCAGCCTATGTGCATTTGGGGTGGGCTGTCCAGTGGGAGGGGCATGTGGAGCCAAGCAGAATGAATCTGCCAGGAAGGGGGCCCTCTGTGTGCTCAATGTTATCCAGGCTCAAGGGTTTCCGCCCTTGTTTGCCAGGCCCACCTCAGGGTTGGTGCTAACTGGGTCCCTAATGCCTGGTGTCCATGGCACTACCTTGCAGAGGCTTTGGCCTTTCTGAGGCTGCTGGGGGGTCTGGGGCACCCCTGACTTGCTGGGTGTCTTGCAGGAACCTTATTGATCCGGACCAGTGCACATACAACTTCATGGTGTCTCGCATCGACGTCTGCCTGAAGAAACGCCAGAGCCAGCGCTGGGGGGGGCTGGAGGCTCCAGCCACACGAGGTCTGCACCCTGCCTTTTTGTCTTGCCTGCCTGCTGCACCCTAGCAGGGCATGGGCCCTCCTCACTCCTGGCAGCAGTCAGATCGTGCCAGATTGTCCGGTGCAGGGTTGTGGGGAAGGAGGGGGGCTTAGTGGGTGTAGGCAGGAGAGGTTTAGGGCAAGGCAAGCCAAGCCAAGCTCTAGGGGAAGGACATTGCTGTTCCCCTTGTTCATGGGGAAGAGGCATAGGAGAGAGCCTGTGTGCGAGCGTGGACCAAGTGGCTCAGCCCCACCGTGGGCAGCGCATGGTGCTGCTAACCACAGGCCCACCCTTCCCCCTTTTTAAGGTGCAGTGGGTGGTGCAAAGGTTGCCATGCCTACAGGCCCTACCCCTCTGGACAAGAACCCCCCTGGCAGTAACCAGCATCCCCTGTCCAGCAAGGAGGAGGCCCGAGCCAGCGACAAAGAGAAACCGCGTGTGGAAGATGGGAGTCTGGATGGTGTGGCAGCTCGTACAGCCCCAGAGCATGTGGCAGTGAAGCAAGAGCCCCACATCCCCTCGGTGAGTAGGTCTGCATGGGGTTTGACCTGGGCAGGGGGAAAGGGGGGCCCACTTGTCCATCTTGTGGGACTCCACCTCCCTGGTGTTGCTTTGGGGACTGGCAGACTGTTTCTGGAAGAGAAGGCAGCACTCCTCAGTCATAGCTGGCAGGACTGGGGGCAGCAATTGGCCTGTCTGTCCCAGTCCTGGTGGGAGATGGCATGATGGCTCCAGCCCAGCCATGTCTGAGGGATGCCTTGGGCTTTCGGTTTCCTCTGGTGTTCCCAGAGAGACCCCCCGAACGCAGCACTCTCACACCCTCCTCTTCTTTGGCAGCCCAAACCGACGTGCATGGTGCCACCAATGACACACAGCCCTGTGAGCACTGAGAGTGTGGAGGATGATGAGGATGAGGACGAGAAGAAGAAGGTGTGCCTGCCCGGCTTCACAGGGCTGGTGAACCTTGGCAACACCTGCTTCATGAACAGCGTCATCCAGTCCCTGTCCAACACCCGGGAGCTGCGCGACTACTTCCATGGTGAGCCCACACTGAGAGCCCAGCAGAGCCCTGTCACTCGGATGGTGCAGCCAGTGGCACCCTCGCTCTCCTGTGTCTCTTACAGATCGGTCCTTTGAGTCGGAAATCAACTATAACAACCCCCTGGGGACTGGGGGACGCCTGGCCATTGGCTTTGCCATGCTGCTGCGAGCGCTGTGGAAGGGCACACATCATGCCTTCCAGCCCTCTAAACTAAAGGTAGGGCTGCAGTCACCAGCACTGCCGTGAGTCCCCACCACTCTTCTGTGGGCACCTGGATGCCCTGCTGGTGCCACTGAGAGCTAGGTGGGTGTGGGTGGGTGCAGCCAGGCTTTGTGTGTCGGACTGGCAGTGCTGCCAGGGGGCTGCTGATCAGCTCTGACTACTGTGCTCTCCCCAGGCAATCGTGGCCAGCAAGGCCAGTCAGTTCACTGGCTATGCCCAGCATGATGCTCAGGAGTTCATGGCCTTCCTACTTGATGGCCTGCACGAGGACCTCAACCGCATCCAGAACAAGCCCTATACAGAAACTGTTGACTCAGATGGGAGGCCCGACGAGGTGAGGATGTCCTTCCCCAAAGCCACTGGGAGAGCAGCCCTAGCCTGGGTGGTTTAGCATAGTGCTGACCCCTCTTTCCCCATAGGTGGTAGCTGAGGAGGCCTGGCAACGACACAAGATGAGGAACGACTCTTTCATTGTGGACCTTTTCCAGGGCCAGTACAAATCCAAGCTGGTGTGCCCAGTGTGTTCCAAGGTAGGGCAGCCCTTGGAGGGTCTGTTCCTGTCCTGGCTGTGCAGCAGCAGGCTTCTGACCCTCAGAGGGCACAGGTCACAGGGCAAGGCTCGATCTCAGGTCTTCTGGGGCTGCTGCCCCACTGATCTCAGCCACAAGCACTTCCCACAACTGAATGTGCTCTCGTATCTGCAGGTGTCTATCACCTTCGACCCCTTCCTGTACCTCCCTGTGCCTCTCCCACAAAAGCAGAAGGTGCTGACTGTCTACTACTTTGCAAAGGAGCCACACAAGAAACCGATCAAGGTAAAGGACACCGTCTGCTCTGGGGTAGGAGCCTGAGAGGGCTCCTGGAGATGCCCCAGGCAGCTGGTTGTGTGCCAGCAGGCTGAGCCTTGTGTTAAGGGCCCGCATGCCTTGGTGTGGTGTGACTGATGGGGCACTTTCTTGCTGGCAGTTCCTTGTGAGTATCAGCAAGGAGAACTCCAGTGCCATGGAGGTACTCGACTCGGTGGCCCACAGTGTGCATGTGAAACCAGAGAACCTGCGCCTGGCAGAGGTAAGAGTGCTCCAGCTGGGGAGCAAGCCGTGGGCTGCTCTTGTGGGCACCCTGGTTCCCACAGCTCTGCAGGGAATATGGCCACTGACAGTCGCTTGCCATATGCCGCATATCCACGGGACAGATTTTGTCATGGGTGGCAGTGTCCTGCACAGGGCGCTGCCAAGCGGAGCCCTGCTAGGAGGGCTGGGCCACCGCAGGAGGGCAAGGGGTGTCCATCCTCCCCTGGTGGGTTGGTGAGCCGAGCACAGCATCCCTGTGGTGCTGCTGTCCCCGCAGCTCACTGTGGGGCTGAGGTCTGTGGCTTTCTCAGGAGATGAAGTATGGGGCAGCCCTCACATGGTCTTACTCCACTGCTTTCCTGCCAGGTGATCAAGAATCGATTCCACCGCATGTTCCTGCCATCCAACTCGTTGGACACAGTCTCCCCCACAGACCTGCTGCTCTGCTTCGAGGTGCTCTCCCCAGAGCTGGCCAAGGAGCGGGTGGTGGAGCTGCAGGTCCAGCAGGTAAGAAGGGACATTGGGACTGCCTGGAGGCATGCAGAGAGGCTGAGCCTGCAAGTGGGGCTGAGCAGGAGGGGGAGAGTTGCACACAAGAGTGACTAGCTGCGTTGAGCATGGATGCCCACTGGGGCTACCTTGTCCTGCCTGGGTGCCGTTCCCTGACCAATGGGTCCTTTCTCCTACAGCGTCCGCAGGTGCCCAGCGGCCCCGTCGCCAAGTGTGCTGCCTGCCAGAAGAAGCAACTGCCTGAGGATGAGAAGCTCAGGCGCTGCACGAGGTGCTATCGAGTCGGTTACTGCAACGTGTGAGTTGACTTGGCGCATGGCAGGGAGGGATGATCTCCTGCCTTGAAGGGTTAGATGGGAGAGCTCAGTCCACTGGGAGGAGGTGGGATGGGTCTGGTCTTTGGGAGGGAGCCAGTCTGGCTGGTGGTGTTCCCCTTGTCCCCAGCCCATCCCTCTGGCCCTGCCAAGCTCCTGCCCAGGGTGGACGCGGATGCTGGGTTCACCTGGGACTCTATGTGTTACAGGGCATGTCAGAAAACACACTGGCCAGACCACAAGGCTTTGTGCCGCCCGGAGAACATCGGTTTCCCCTTCCTCATCAGTGTGCCGGAGTCCCGCCTGACCTATGCCCGCCTGGCCCAGCTGCTGGAGGGCTATGCAAGGTGAGGGTCCAGGGAAGGAGGGTGCTTCTACCCCGGAGCTGAGCTCGGCCCTGTGCCTGTCCGTCTCTGACTGTCACCTCCTTGCCCAGGTACTCGGTCAGCGTGTTCCAGCCTCCATTCCAGCTGGGACGGATGTCACCAGAGCAGGGGCTGCAGCCTCTGCTCCCGGACAAGCTGGAGCCCCTGGCAAAGAGCAGCTGTGCAGCAGCCACCTCTGCCCCTGAGCTGGGGGACGGGGACAGGGCTTCCAGCCTCCTGCAGGAGCCCCCGCTCTCGCCAGCTCTGCCAGAGCTGCACCCGGAGCTGGGGGACACTGGCACTGTCCGGAGCAAGGTCCTGGCAGCCAGGAGTTCTCTGCTGAGCTTGGATTCGGGCTTCTCCGAGCACATGGAGTCGCAGGGCGACAGCTGTTGCGAGAAGGAGCCGTCCTATGAGAGAGCCCTCAAGCCAGAAGGTAAGAGATGTTGCGATGATAACCGTGTCTGTGCCGGCAGCCCCAAGACAAAACAAGAGCAATTCTCCCTCCTTGGGGTGATCTCCCACCACAGCATCTCCTCTCCTGTTGTGAGCTTTGTCCGGAAACCCTTGGGAACATATGTGAGGCCCTGGGAGCTGTGTTTTGGCAGCACTGCCTCACCTGAAATGCCTGTCTGCCCATCCTCTGTCTTGCCTTGACAGGGCCCTCGGGGCAGAGCCAGAGACCTGACTAGGAAGAGGCTGGAGTGTTGTGTTGTTGTGGGAGTGGTGGGAAGGCAAGGGCTGGCAGAAGCCTCCAAGTCCCGTGGGAGGGCAGAGCCTGGCGCAGGCTGAACCCCTCGGGGCTGTGAGCGTAGCGTTTCCCTCGCTCTGACTCAGCTGCACGGGAGCAGCCTCTTGCGCTCGGCTGCCTGACTGTCACGTTTCCAGACACTCGTCTCAGGATGGCAGCAATGTGCAGTGAAGGGGCAAGGCAGGCAGAGGAGCACAGCTTGCCAGGGGCAGGCGCCTGCTAAAAATAGTCAAGGACACGGGGCACGTGGTTGTGTGCCTGCAAGGCCGTAGCATGTGAGATGGGGGTGGGGGCACTGCAAATTCTTGGCCCCCTACGCAGGGCAGACAGGCAGTGCCACCGCAGATCTGTCCCTGCCTGTCCACAGCTGCCATCCCTGGGTACCAACACACTCCAGACTCGCTGAGTGCCCGCGCCACGCAGTTCTACATCAACAAGATCGATGCTGCCAACCGAGAGCACAAGCTGGAAGATAAAGGTGAGCCCAGGGCCCTAGAAGGTGCCACCTTCATCCCTTGCAGTCGCTGGTAGGGTGGTGGATCTGCCTGGCCAGGGTGCCAGAGGCTGCATGGCACAAGGTGAACCCAGGTGTCACTGTCAGGACTGGACGGTGGAAGCTGCATCTGGCACAGAGGAGGGCAGGGCTCTGCTGCATAGAGCCGCTGCCTAGAAATTCTTCTCAGGCATGACATTCCTGCTCTCCTCAGCAAATAGACCAATTCCCTTCAAACTCCTGCATCCACAGAGAGTCTGTGATCTGTGGGTCACGTCATGTCTGAATGGGACACCCGCAGCCAGTGCTGGTTATGGAGGTGCTACCGAGAGGGACTGTGCCCACCTTGCCCCACTGGCTGTGGGCCTCTGCCACCCTGGGGTGGTGAACTGGGCACTGCAGGTGCCCCAGAGGGGTACTTGTCCCGTCCTGGCAGCGCTGCGTGATTGCTGTATTGGGACGGGCAAGACTACTTCTAGCCCCAGCAAGGTGGCCTGGTGTAGCCTGTCAGGGCAGGTGTGTGAGGTGTGTGCTCCTTCTCAGGTGACAACCCCCTGGAGCTGACAGATGACTGCTCCCTTGCCCTGGTGTGGAAGAATAATGAGCGCCTCAAGGAGTTTGTGTTGGTGGAATCCAAGGAGCTGGAGTGCGTGGAGGACCCAGGCTCGGCTAGCGAAGCAGCCCGGGCTGGCCACTTCACCCTGGAGCAGTGCCTCAATCTCTTCACCAAGCCTGAAGTCCTGGCCCCAGAGGAAGCGTGGTGAGGAAGGTGATGGGGTGGGTTCCAGCCTGTGGGCTCAGACGGCAGCGGGGGTTTCCCAGGAGCTGTCTGGGCCTGCACGCTTCTTCTGGCAGCCTGGAGCGTTGCTCTGGCCTTCCCTGTGCTCTGGAGAGGGAGGCTAATAGACAGCAGGGAGCAATGCCAGCACTCCACAGGGCTGTGCTGGCCTCCCTTGGCAGGGGAGGCTGAGACCCCCCACATCCCCTCTGTCAGCCCCACCTGTGAGGGACCTTGAGGCTGGGCTGGGCTGGGCTGTGGGACCCGGGGCTCTCCCCGCGCTGGTAATGATATAATAATACCTCTTCCCCTAGGTACTGCCCCAAGTGCAAGCAGCACCGCGAGGCCTCCAAGCAGCTGATGCTATGGCGCCTGCCCAACGTCCTCATTATCCAGCTCAAGCGCTTCTCCTTCCGCAGCTTTATTTGGAGGGACAAGATCAACGACATGGTGGACTTCCCCGTCCGGTGAGACCCCGGGGGATGAAATGCCTGTGCTGCCCTGCAGTCTGGCCTCTTGCTGCCTAATGCTGACTGCCCCGACTGACCCCCTGTCTCTCCCCAGGAGCCTGGACCTGAGCAAGTTCTGCATCGGCCGGAAGGGCGAGCAGCAGCTGCCCATGTACGACTTATACGCTGTGATCAACCACTACGGAGGCATGATTGGGGGGCACTACACGGCGTACGCCCGCCTGCCCAACGACAAGAACAGCCAGCGCAGTGACGTGGGTGAGGATCTGCCGACCTCGCCGCCCCGCCTCTCCTGCAGCTGTGGCCCTTCTGCTTGCTTAACCCTTCTCTCCTCTCAGGCTGGCGGCTCTTTGACGACAGCACAGTCACCACCGTGGATGAGAGCCAGGTGGTAACCAGATACGCGTATGTCCTCTTCTACCGCCGGAGGAACTCTCCTGTGGAGAGACCCCTGCCAGGGCACCCCGCAGACCACCGAGCTGAGCGCACACCCTCTGCCGAAGCTGCTGCTAGCCAGGTGAGAGCTCATGTCCCTTTTGGCACTGTTGGAGCCACAGAGCCGTGAAATGTGCCCAGATGCCCACACGCAGGGTCCAGCCTGTCTCTGCCAGCACCCACAGAGCCTGGCACAGCTGTGGTGTGATGTCTGCCTCTCTTCGACACCGAAGAGCTTGCACTGGCTGGGCGTTGGGACCTGTCTTGCCCTGTTCTCACTGTGAGCTTGGGATAGTCCCTGCCCTGAGGGACCACAGGAGAGCTGGTTTCCGTCTTTAGGGTGGGAGTGTTGGTGGGAGGGCACCAGAGGAGGCAGGAAGGGGGCCCAGCCTCGCCGGGGCCTGCACCGAAGGAAGGCTGTGAGCGGTACAGCAGGAGCTGGCTGTGCCGGGAAGCGGTGAGATCCTGCCCTCCGCAGCCGCTCTCGAGGCAGGGTGGGGGACACTTTCTGCTGGGGCCCAGCTTGGGGCCAAGCTAGGTGCAAAAAAGGCAAATGCCAGCGCTGAGCCAGAGGCCTGGCAGCCTCCGCAGGGTGCTGACGAGAAACCTGCCAGAGCGAGCTCTGCTGCTGGGCCGCCTGGGAGGGAGGGGTGGGCCAGCCGGTGGCAGGGTGCTTTCGGCATGCACTGGTGGGGAACGGTTGGGCTGATCTTTGCGTGAACGTCAAGACGTGAAGGCCCAGGTTGGGGCACAGCGCAGCACCCACCTGGCGAGCCCCTCCCCCCCCCCCCCCCCTCGCATCGCTGTCCTGCAGCCCTTCCCTCCGCGCTCAGCACCCCCGTGGCCCCGCGGGGATTCAGGATGATGCTCAATTCATGTCTGGCACGGTGGCACACGTGTGCCCTGTGGGGCCCTTCTGGCCTGGGTCCCCGGCCTGTCTGGCTCGTGCAGCCCTTGGTCCGGCACTGGTTAGGCATCCCAGCTCTTCCTTCTCGTCGGGGGACGGGAGCTGCCACTCTCTGGGGCCAGGGGCTGTCTGGCACGTTAGTGTCTGCCTGCCTGAGCTGTTCCTGTCCTGGAGGGGGGGCTTTGCGTGTCCCGGAGCAGCCCCACTTGCTGTTGGTGGCCTGGGCAACAGGAAGGCTGCGCTGCTCATCCCACGCTGGTGTTGGGAGCCTTCAGGGGCCCCGGGCAGCACCGACGCTCACTGTAACCCCCCCCAGCGCCGGGGCTCATCGGGTGTCCCCATGGCGCCGGGCCTCATCATGCCCTCGGCAGCACCGGATCCCCCGCAGCGCTGGGGGATCACTGGATCCCACCAGGGCTGAGCGAGTCCCCGAGCCCCTCGGACCACCCCCACCCTCCCGAGTACTGGGTGCCCTCTGGAGACCTGCGCCCTGATTGGCTGGCCCGCATGATCACCGAACGGCTGGGCTGTGATTGGCTGCCTGCGGATAATCCTCCTGGAAGTTGGACTACGATTGGCTGTCGGAGCATCCCCACCCGCTGAAGCAGACCCGTGACTGGCTGTGCTGCAACCGTGCCTCCTGCTCCTGCCGCCCCCCCCGGCTCTGGATTTGCTGTCATCTGAAGGATCCTGTTGGGATCACAAAAGCTGGGCTGTGATTGGCTGCTGCCTGCCCCCTCGACACCTGGACCCACCAATGCCAAAGCATCGGCTCCATCGGGATCTGGTTGCCCGCTCTGTGGCCCTACGAAGACCCTGCCCTGCCGGAGCCCGGCTGCGCCCCGTGTGCCGGAGACCCCGAAGAGCCGCGGGGGCGGGTGCGACCGCGACGGTGCTGCATGGGGAGGCGGGCTGGCTGGGCACGGGGCTGGGCTCGCAGGCAGCCGCCTGCCCCGGGGGATGGCGAGGGGTGTTGCCCATTGTGTTCTCCAAGTGCTGACGCAGGTTTCCACATCGCAGGCTTCTCTGATCTGGCAGGAACTGGAGGCTGAAGAACAAGAGTTGCAGCTCGAGGCGCCCCAAAGGCCTGCAAGAAACTCCTGGAGGCCCCGTGGCCAGAAGCGGAGTCCGGGCACCCCCCAGCACCCAGATGAAGGCTGCGTCAGATACTTCGTCCTGGCCACCACGGCCGCAATTGTCGCGCTCTTCCTGAATGTCTTCTACCCGCTCATTTACCAGACCCGCTGGAGATAGGCACAGGCACGCAGCCAGCTGCAGGAGCAGAGCTGCCGGGGCATGCACTGTCCTAGGATGCTACGCGACGAAGATGTCAGGTGGCAGGACAGAAACTGCCAGGAAGGACTCGCCAAGGGAAGCGTGGGGATGTCGGCTCCTGCCTGTCTGCTCTGGCATCTCCCGTGCCAGCTGGCAGGGCTGCGTGGGCAGCTCGCTGCCTTGCCAAGGTGCAGCCCAGAACCAGGAGTCCCTCAGCCCTCCTTCACCCGTTCTGCCTGCTGGGAGCAGGGCAGACCTCGTGGCTACCTGCTGCTCAGGGAGGGATGTTGCTGCTGCAGCAGGACCGGGGGCTGGGAGCCCTCTGGGAATATCAACCACCTCTGCTTGGCTCCCAGGAAAGAAGCAGAGACCTACTGGAAGGCTGCAGCAAGGGCAGGATGCCCTGACACGGGTCCTGGTCCGGCCACCTCTCCCAGCTGTGCTGCTGCGAGAACCTTGTGCTCCCCAGGGCTGGTGTGACCTATGGCTCCTGGGCCAGCCCCGTCCCTCCTGGTGCCGGCTGCCTATGCACCTGGAGCTGTGCATGTCACACTCTCATGCTGGGACCGAATGGGCTTGTCACCAAGGGCTTGCGTGCTTCTCTGTTCAGCGCTGCTGCAGCTCCTCTTCCCCAGGCAGCTGCTGCGGAGCCTGGCAAACTGGGATGGGATGCCCACGGTGAGCACCCCCCTCTGTGGGCTGCTGGCTCCCACCATCGCCATGGGGGCTGTCCCCACTCAGCCCTAGCTGGCTGTGTCTGGGGGGCTGGGTCTGTGCTGGGGGAGCGTGGTGCGGTGCCTCGTTTGCGAGGGGACGGGCTGCCCATGCTGTGGGAGAGGCATGGGGTCGGGGAGCGCAGGCAGGACCTCGGTGTGTTAATAAAGCCGGGTTTTCCAAAGAGAAGCGGTATCCCTGTCCTGTGTGATGGGACCCCCGCAGAGGGGCAGGGACTCTGCCCCAGAGCCTGCTCCAGCACAGGGCAGGTGCCAGTGACCTTCCTGTACCTGATGCAGCTGCTTGCAGAGTCTCTCTGGCCCAGCCGGCACAGTGACCCTGCCCTGGGCTTCGCAGGGTGCCTGGTACACCCTGTGCAGCAGCAGGCTCTGGGGACAGCTCTTGCCTGCTGGTGCTGTGGGGCACAGGCTGGGCTCTGGCTCCCCAGCCATGGGGTGGCAGCCCCGGTGGGACACGTACGGGGCAGGGGGAGCCCGGTGTGGCCGGCAGCGCACGGTCCCATGGGGCCGGGGCGCAGGCTGCGGCTCCAGCGGTGTCTGACATTGAGACGTGTCGCCCTTGGCTGAGCGTGGCTCAGCCTGCTCTGGCGTGTTTGGGTGCGAGAGGTGACTTCAGAGCCCTGTGACTTCCTTTTCCGTCTCCGCTGCTGTCCCGCCGGCTGTGTCCTTGGCTGGCGTGGGAAGGATGCTTGGCAGGGAAGGGGGTCGCCCGGGTGTCTGGCTGGGGTTTGAGCCGGACAGCGGGGAGCCCAGGGCTCCTCCGCCTCGGTCCCGCACCCCTCTTGCACGTGCGCCACACTGTCCCCCCCCTGCCGAGTGGGTCCCAGCCGGGGAGGCTGGTGGGGCCGTGCCGTGGTCATGAGGTGCCGGTCCTGGAACAGTCGCCTCATTGTCTGCAGCCCCGGGGCTCGGCGGCTTCCCCCGCTCGCCCACGGCGCTGGCCTCGTGGGGCTGAGTCAGTGCCCGGCGCCGGTGGGGTGACCTCTGCTCCGGCTGGCGCCCCAGGCTTGGGGCCTACAAGCCACTGCCTGCACCTGCCTGCCCTCCCCGGAGGTGGGTGGCCGGCAGCGAGGCCCAGGCTACACCCTCTGGGCTCTGGAAATCCCCTCTGGTCCTGTGCCGTTCCTTAGACCCCGGCAGGCGCTGGCAGCCTGCCCCGTGGCTCGCTGCTGCCGCCCGGGCTGGCAGGGTGCCCGTGCTGGGGCGCGGGGCTCTGCTCAGACCGGCCCTGGCCGCGGCAGCCCCGGGGCCACGAGTGCCGGGCTGGGGAGAGGCAGCAGCACCGGGGCCGGGCTGAGCGTGCTGCAGCCTGGCTCTCCTTAGGCAGGCAGGCGGGGGCTGCCGCCGGGGGCCCTGGGCACGCTGCCTTACCCCTGCCAGGGCTGGCACCGGCTGCTGTGTCTGCTCCACACTGTGTGGGATCCCCCACCTGAGGGGTTGCATCCCCCACAGCCCCCCTGGGAGCAGGGAGGGAGAGGGGTGGGCTGGGCACTGGTGTCCCCCTCATGCCCCTGGTGTCCCTATCCTGCCCGCGGTCTCCCTCTCATGCCCGCCTTCTGCTTGCAGGGACTGCCCCCGGTGCCGTTCGGATCCGGCCTGGCCCCCGAAGGAGCCCCGGCGCTGGCCGCAGAAGGCCTCCCCGAGCGCTTCGCCAGCCCCGCCGAGCGCCCGGCCCCCTCCTACAGCAGCATGGAAGAAGTCGACTAGGGCGTTGGGGGGTGCCTGCCCCGGGGGGTGCGGGCCGGGCCGGGCACTGGGGAGGGAGGGGGGGATGGGGGGTGGTTGGGGTTTGTCCTGCGCTCATTAAACTTGCTGAACTCCACTCGCCTCTGCTTCCTGCTGTCCCCTGGTGAGCCCCCCCAGGACCCCGTGTCCCCCAGCGTGCTGTTGGGGCCCCTAGCACCCTGCGTCCCCGGGTGCCCTCATGTCCCCTGCTGTGCTGGGATACACGGTGCGCCCCACAGCTCTGTGTCCCCTGGTGTCCCCCAGTGCTCCTTGCAGCCCAGTCCCCCCCCTCCAGGTCCCCTGGCGCTTAGTGCACGCTGCAGCTCGATGTCCCTGCTGGGCTCTGCTGCCCCCAGCGTGCCCCTGGTGTCCCCTGGTGCTTGCTGTCCCCTGGTGTCCCTCAGTGCCAGGTGTTTCTTGGTACACCCTGCTGCCGGGTGCACCCTACAGCAGCGGGGGGATGCCCAGTGACCCCTGATGTGCCTCGGTGCCTGGAGTCCCCCGGTGCCCGCTGCTTCTCAGTGTGCTCTGTGGTTGGCTGCGCCCTGTCACCCGGTGTTCCCCGGTGCAGTCCCACCGCCATAGTGCCTGGTGTCCCCTGGTGTGCCCTGGTGCTAGTGCAGCGGGACTGCAAGTCCCAGCACCCGGTGTCTCCCAGTGTGTCCCGGTACCGATACAGCGGGACTGCAAGTGCCTGTTGTGCCCGGTACACCCTGCCGTCCGGTATCCCCTCGCGCCAGTGTGCCAGGACTGCAAGTCCCGACACCACCTCGCCCGGTGTCCCCCGGTGCGGGCTGGTGTGGCAGGACGGCAAGTCCCGGTGCTCTAATGCCCGGTGTCCCCCGGTGTCCCTAATGCCAGTAGGGCGCCCGTCCCCCGGTGCGCCCCGTCCCCGCTGTGTTCCCTATCGTCTAGTGTCCCCGGCGCCCGGTATCCCCCGGTGACGCCCCGTTCGCCGGTATCCCCTGGTGCTCCGCGACGCGCCCTCTGTCCCTCTGCCCCCGCCTGGCCCCGGTGCCGGTGCCGGTGCGGCGGGACTGCAAGTCCCGTCAAGCCGCGGGCGGGCGGCGCGTCCAATGGGGCTCGGGGGGCGGTGCGGCCGGTCGCTGCCTCCGCCGCCGCCCGGTGCCGCGGCGCAGAGAGCCCCGGAGCGGCCGCGCGGCGCCGGCCCCGCAGCCCGGCTCTGAGCCGCCCGCCCGGCCCGGCCCCCCCCGCCGCGCCCCGCCGCCCTCAATGAGGTTCTTCCGACTCACCTTCAAGTGCTTCGTGGATTGCTTCTGAGCCCCCCTCCCTCCCCACGGCCACGGAGCCGCCCCCGACCCGCCCCCGCTCCCCGGACCCCCGCGACATGCCCCCCGTCCCCGCCGACACGGCCGCCCCGCAGCCGCCCGCCGCCCCGCGACGCGACGCCGCCGCCGCCGCCTCTGCCCCCGCGGGCTCCGGTAAGCGGGGAGCGCTGGGGGAGGGATGGGGATGGGGAAGGGGGTAAAGCGGGGGGGGCCACGGCCACGCGCGACCGCGGCGCGCCCCCTCCCGCCGCCGCGGGGTGAGTCACTACTCTGCATTGTGACGTCACGCGCCGGCCTGACATCTGACGTCACGCTTCCACGCGCGGAGTCGAGGGGGGGGGGAGGCGCGGGGGGACCCCCCCACGCGCCTCCCCCCCACCCCGACTCCGCGCCCCCACGGACACGCGTGACGGCAGCGTGGGCCTCCCCCCCCCCCGTTTCGGCAGAGGGTCGCGGGGAGGCGGAGGGCGCGGAGCCCCCCGCGGCGGGCGAGGAGCGGGCAGTGACGGCACCGCTGGTGGGACCCCCCGGCCCCCCGAAAGCGGCCGCCCCCGAGCGGGAGACATGGACCCGGCAGATGGATTTCATCATGTCCTGCGTGGGTTTCGCCGTGGGGCTGGGCAACGTCTGGCGCTTCCCCTACCTGTGCTACAAGAACGGCGGAGGTGAGACCCGCGCCCGCCCCACGGAGTGCCCCACGGCGCGATGTGGGGCGGGGCATCCCACAGCGCAAGGGGGGGACGCTGCACGGTGCGTGGGAGCACCTCACTTTCCACCCCACAGCGTGTGCGTGGGATCACCCCCCGGTGGGCCAGCCCACCCCGCATCTCCCCGGGGCAAGGGGCTGCCTTTGTGGCTCGTGGGCCACCCCACGCGTGTCTGGTGTCACACACCGGGCTGGGGGTCCGTGGGGAGCCCCCCGCCACCTGCCCGCCCTGACCTACATCGGCAGCACGGCGAGGGGAGGGCGCGGAGGCGCCTTCGCCATTCGCTGCGCCCGGGTGAGCGGCACGGGGAGGGAAGGGGGGGCCCGGGGGGGCGCGGGGGGGGCGGCGGCGGCGGCTGAGCCAGCCCCGTGTCGTGTCCCCCTCCGGCTCCAGGCGTCTTCCTCATCCCCTACCTGCTCATCGTCTTCGTGGGCGGCATCCCCGTCTTCTTCCTGGAGGTGGCCCTGGGGCAGTTCATGAAGCAGGGGGGCATCGCCGCCTGGAACATCGCCCCCCTCTTCAAGGGTAACGCCGCGCCCTGCCCGTGGCCCCTTGTACCCTGACCGTGGCCCTTGGCACCCTGCACCCTGCCCGTGGCCCCTGGCACCCTGTGCCGGGCTGGCAGCACCCTGCGTGGGGCACCGGCTGCAAGCCGGGGCTGGCAGCACCCTGCCCTTGCCCTGTCTGCTCCCGTGCACCTTGCCCGCCTCCCGCTCCTACCCTGCGCCCCGGCCAAGGGTGGCAGCTGCCTGCGCCCGTGCCCCGTGGCACCCTGCGCTGCCCTGCCCAGCCCCACCTGCCTACGTGCTGCCAGCCTCTCTGCCTGCTGCCGGCTTCCCCGGGAGCTGACAGGTCCCCCCGGTCCTGTGCCATGCTGCCGGCTGTCCCCACCCGGTCCTGCTGCCACCTCCCCCTGTCTTGTCCCCGCCGGCTCCCCATGTCCCCTTGGGCTGCCAGCTCCCCCTTTCCCGTCCCCACCCGTTCCCCCCTGTCCTACCCGGGGCAGACAGATCCCTGCATCCCCATCAGCTCCCCCCGCTCCTGCCCTGGGGTGCTGGCTCCCTGCATCCCCACCAGCACCCCATGTCCTGCCACATCCCTGAGAGCACCCCCCCCATCCCACTGCCTCTCCCATCTGGGTGCCGGTGGGTGCCCGCGGGCTCTGATCTCCCTGTGCCGCAGGTCTGGGCCTGGCCTCCATGGTGATCGTCTTCTTCTGCAACTCCTACTACATCATGATCCTGGTGTGGGGGCTCTTCTACCTGGTGCACTCGCTGACGGACACCCTGCCCTGGGCCACCTGCGGCCACCCCTGGAACACTGAGCAGTGCACCGAGCTCTTCCACCTCGAGCTCTGCCTCAATGGCACCGCCAACACCAGCGCCGGCACCGGGTCCTTCAACCTCAGCTGTGCCGACCTGGCCAACAAGCGCTCGCCTGTCATCGAGTTTTGGGAGTGAGTGTGGGCACCAGGGTGGTGGGGTCTCGCCCGGGGCTGGGGGGGTCGTGCCGGCACTCAGCATGGCCCCGCTCTTCAGGAACAAGGTGCTGCGGCTCTCGGGGGACCTCAGCGAGCCGGGGGAGATGAACTGGCAGATGATCCTCTGCTTGGTCACCACATGGGTCGTCGTCTACTTCTGCATCTGGAAGGGCGTCAAGTCAACTGGGAAGGTGACGCTGGTGGGAGGGGGGGGACGCGTCAGGGCCACCGGCATGTGGGGATAGCACTGTGGCTCACGACACTCCCGAATCCTGCCCTCCTGTGCTGCAGCCCACGGGGGTGTAAGGCCCTCTGTCCCACATCTGTCTGGGACGTGCCACCAGTTGATGGGGACATCCCTGAGCCCTGGTCCTGCTGGGACACCTGTGGCACATGACGGAGAGTCCCGGCCCGGGGGGGGTCTCACCGGCACCCACTCCTCTGCAGATTGTCTACTTCACGGCACTTTTTCCCTACGTGGTCCTCATCCTGCTGCTGGTCCATGGGGTGACGCTGCCCGGGGCACTGGGCGGCATCGTCTACTACCTGAAACCCGACTGGTCCAAGCTGGCCGAGGCGCAGGTGAGGGCAGTGGGGAGGGCGGGAGGGGGTTGAGTGCTGGGCATCCCCCCGGCACCCTCCCCGACACCCTCCCTCGTGCCCCAGGTCTGGATTGACGCCGGCACCCAGATCTTCTTCTCCTACGCCATCGGGCTGGGCGCCCTGACCGCACTGGGCAGCTACAACCGCTTCCACAACAACTGCTACAGGTAGGGCTGTGCCGTCTGTGGGGTGTCCCCCCAACGTGTCCCCTCGGTGCCCCCTGGCAGCCCCTGACCCGCTCTGCCCGCAGGGATGCCTACATCCTGGCCGTGATCAACAGCTCCACCAGCTTCTTTGCCGGCTTCGTCGTCTTCTCCGTGCTGGGCTTCATGGCCTCTGAGCAAGGCGTGGACATCTCCAAGGTGGCCGAGTCCGGTGAGCGCTGGGCAGCGGGTGCCCGCTGGCA
Organism: Chroicocephalus ridibundus; assembly: GCF_963924245.1. Taxonomy (NCBI): domain Eukaryota; kingdom Metazoa; phylum Chordata; class Aves; order Charadriiformes; family Laridae; genus Chroicocephalus; species Chroicocephalus ridibundus. The sequence continues at coordinate 19,403,715 of NC_086293.1, read as the reverse complement.
CTGTGTCCCCCGTGTCCCTGCTTGGGGTGGCACCGCTGACCTCGCTCTCCCGCAGGCCCTGGGCTGGCTTTCATCGCCTACCCCAAAGCCGTGACGCTGATGCCCTTGTCCCCGCTCTGGGCCACGCTCTTCTTCTTCATGCTCCTCGTGCTGGGGCTGGACAGCCAGGTGCAGCGGCGGGCAGGGGGACGGGGAGGGGACGGGAAGGGGACAGGTCGGGGTGGCACGTCCCCACTGAGCCCCGCTCTCTGCTGCAGTTTGTCGGCGTGGAGGGTTTCATCACGGGCATCCTGGACCTGTTCCCCCAGCCGGGGGCCGGCTCGCTGCGCCGCGAGCTCACCGCCGCGATCTGCTGCGTCGTCTGCTGCCTCATCGACCTCTCCATGGTCACGCAGGTGGGGGATGCAGCAGGGACACCGGCCAGCTGGCTCCACGCCGGGCCACTGGGACGTCACCTCCCACAGGGTCCCAGCGTGGGGTGGGAGCTCCCCGGGGCTGCTGCACCCACGGCAGCGGGGGGTGCCCGTCGCTGTGGAGGTCCCCATGCCATGGGAGTGCCTGTGGCCGTGGGGGATGCCTGTCATCCTGGGGGAGCTGTGGGAGCACAGGGTGCCCGTGGCACGCAGGGTGTCCGTGCCAGGTGGGGCACTGGTGCTGGCAAGGCTGTGCCTGCGCCAGCGGCAGCTGGCACAGGCCCGGTGACGCGTGGTGCCGTCCCGGCAGGGCGGCATGTACGTGTTCCAGCTCTTTGACAACTACTCGGCCAGCGGGATCACGCTGCTGTGGCAAGCTTTCTGGGAGTGCGTGGTCATTGCCTGGGTCTACGGTGAGGCCAGGGGGACCACGGGGAGGGGGACGACACAAGGGGACGCGGGTGCCCCGTGGACCCCGGCTGACACCCCCTCTCCCCGCAGGTGCTGACCGCTTCATGGACGACGTGGCCCGCATGATCGGCTACCGGCCCCTGCCCTTCATGAAGTGGTGCTGGGCCGTGGTGACGCCGCTGGTCTGCGTGGTGAGCGGGGACACGCGTGTGCGTGGCTGTGCCCGCTGCCCCGGCCCAGCGCCACGGGCACCGGGCTCCCCCAGGTGGCTGCTTCGGGCACGGCAGCCACGGGGTGACACGCACGTCGCGGCCCGTGGGGTGACACAGGTTGGGAGGGTCAGGGGCTGGCAGCCCCCTGCCCCCGCGGGAGCTCACCCCGGCCCCGCTCTCTCCGCCCAGGGCATCTTCGTGTTCCACGTGGTGAACTACAAGCCGCTGACCTACAACAAGACGTACGTGTACCCGTGGTGGGGGGACGCCATCGGCTGGGTCCTGGCCCTCTCCTCCATGCTCTGCATCCCCTGCACCGTCATCTACAAGCTCCTGCGCTGCAAAGGCTCCCTGCGCGAGGTGAGGGCAGCGCGGCGGCAGACCTCCTGCCTCCGTCCCCAGCGCGTCTCGGCCGTCATTGTCCCTGTCGCCCTCTCGGTCCTGTCCCCATCCCATCCCCATCCCAATCCCAGCGCTGTGCACATTGCCGTCTCAGTCCCGTCCCCAGCCAAAGCCTGTCCCTGCCCCCACCCCTGTCTCGCTCCCAACCTCGCCTGAACCCCATCCTTGCTCACATCGCTGTCTCACGCTCATCGCCATCCGAATCCCGTCCCCGTCCCCATCCCTCTCCCTCTCATTCCCAGACAAATCCTGTCCCTGTCCCCACGACTGTCTCAATCCCATCCCCATCTCATCCCGGTCCCCATGCGATCCCTGTCCCTGCCTCAATCCCATTTCAATCCCATCTCCATCCTAGTCTCACGCCCGTCCCCATCCACGTCCCATTCCTGTCCCCATTGCTCTCCCATCTGAATCCCATCCGAATCCCATCCCTGTCCCCATCCACGTCCCATTCCTGTCCCCATTGCTCTCCCATCTGAATTCCATCCGAATCCCATCCCTGTCCCCATCCACGTCCCATTCCTGTCCCCATTGCTCTCCCATCTGAATCCCATCCCTGTCCCCATCACTGTCTCACTCCCAACCTCACACGAATCCCATCCTTGCTGACATCGCTGTCTTAATCCCATCACTGCCTTGGTCCCATCCCTGTCCCCATCTCATCCCTGTCCCCATGCTATCCTTCTCCCTCTCTCAACCCCATTTCAGTCCCTTCCCCGTCCCAGTCTCACCTCCATCCCCATCCAAATTCCACCCCTGTCCCCACCTTGGTCCCGTCCCCATGCACCGGGGCGATGCACTGCGCCGGGTCCAGGCAGTCCCCGGTGCTGCCATCCCTGGGTGCTGACACGGCGTCCCCTCAGCGTTGGCAGCTCCTGACCACTCCGATCTGGGGCCACCACCACCTGGAGTACCTGACGCCCGAGGCAGAAGCCAAGCTGCTGGCCCCAGAGCCCCCCAAGGAGAAGGCGACGCTCTTCGAGACTGTGATCTGAGCGTGGGGAGGGTCGCGCTGCTCCCGCCCGCCATAGCAATAATGCCAGCACCGCCTCCCACCCACGCTGCCCCGCGCCCCCCACGCCACCCCGGCCTCGCCGCACAGGGGGGTGCATGACTGCAAGGCAGGGGCCGTTGGGGGCCGCGGGGCCGGGGCGGCCGCAGGGAGCGGGAGGGGTCCCCGGTGCGGGGGAGCGTGGCAGCCCGGGGGGGCTGGCGGGGAGGCTGTGGGCCGGGGGAGCAAGCGGGACAGCCCTTCCCCAGCCCCCCGCCCGCGGCCCCCGCGGCTCCCCACTCACTAACCGCTTCCTGTAGCGTTTGTCTGGTGTAACCCCGACCGCCCCAACATCTGGCAATAAACTGGGAGACCCTGGCAGCCCCGGCACCGCGGGCAGGGGAAGGGGGGCACCAGCGGCGGGCAGCTGGGGGGGCGAGATGTGGGCTGGCACCTACCTGGGAGGGACAGGGCTCTGGGGGGGGACAGGGCTCAGGGATGCCAGGACGCCTGGGTTCCTCTCTTGGGGTGGCTCAGGGGGCACGAGCTGATGGAGCAGCAGGGTCTCCATCCTCCTCCACCGCAGGACGTGGGTGCTCTCAGGCTGTACCAAACCCAGGTTCTCCTGCGGGACTGGGGCACCCCACACAGCCGGGCCTTGCCCTGCTTCCCGGCCCCACGCTGACCCCAGGGGACAGATTTGGGGTCCTGGCTGTCCCCAGCCCACAGCAGGGGCTGCAGGGGTGCGTTAGGATCTAGCCGTATCCCACCGGGAGCTGCTCATGCCAACTCTGGGGCTCTCCAGACCCTGTGCTGTGCCGGAGGTACAGCCCCGGGCTGGGGAGGGCTGCAGGGACGAGGGGATGAGGCAGCCCTTGCACCCAGGCACGCAGCTGGGAGAAGCCAGAGGCTCGACCTGCCCCAGACCCCTCAAGCTGCCTGACCCTGGCCCCAGGGGGGTGCCAGTCCCCTGTGCCCCACACTGGCAGCTCGCGGGGAGGCCAGCTCCAGTCCATGCCATGGGGATGCACACCGTGCCCCTAGGAAGCCCCCAGCACACTGTGCTTAGGGTGGCTACCCGCCATCCCTGTGCCCTGCCCAGCCATCAGCATCCCACCATGCCCAGCGCTGGCACCCGTCATCCTCCAGCAGCGCCGTGGCCACCTCGGGTGGTCTGTGGCCATCCTGCCCATGGAGGGACAAGGCGGGAGAAGTGCCACCACCTGCCCCAGCCATCCCTGGGCAGGGGGCTGGGGCAGCGATGCTATGTCCTGGGTGCCGGAGGGGTTTGTCTCGGGGCGCCGGCTCATCCCACCGCGATACCCTCTCACCCCGCTGGGGTGAGCCGGCAGTTCCTGCCCCACCGGCAACACACACCGTAATTAGCACGGGTAGGGCAGAAGCATCACTGATAATTGCTGGTGACTCTTAGCGCTGGAGTGCCGCGTACCCGGGGTGCGGCAGGACTTTCCGGCAGGGCTGGTCTGCGGGACCGGCTGGCATCCCGGTGCGCCGGCTACCACGCAACCGTGCGGGACCTGGCTGTCTCCCCGTCACCGGCGCGGGGCCGGGGCTGGGCGCGGGGGCGAGCATCGTCATCACCCTCGCTTCATGCCGCAGCACGCCCCGGCCCCACCACCCCTTCGTAAGAGTCACGGCTGCCGGCTGGCGTTGGGGCGCTGCCGGCACCGACCGTGAGAGCTCAGGGACTGGGCGGCAGTGGGCAAAGGAGAGGTAGACGACAGCGGGGATAAGGGGGTGCCAGGGGGCCCCTTTGCTGCCGAGGCTTGCCCCACAGATTTCCTGTAGTGCCCACGCGACCCCACTCGAGGGGACTTGAAGCGTGCCGTGCCCACCCCTGCGGCACCATGAACCGGATCACGGTGTACGAGCGTGCCAACTTCGAGGGGCTGAGCCGGGAGTTCACTTGCGACGTGCCCGACCTGCACGAGCTGGATTTTGGGAACTGCATTGCCTCCCTGAAGGTGGTGGGGCAGCCGTGGATCGCTTACACTGACCCCAAGTACGAGGGGGAGCCGCACGCCTTCGAGGAGGGCGAGTACCCCTCCGTGGGGCGGCCCAACAGCTTCTCGGCGCTGCGCCTGGTGCACCATGATCTGGGGGACCCCCAGATCACCCTCTATGAGCGCCCCAACTTCCAAGGCGCCTGCAAAGTGGTGACGGAGGAGACCAACTTGGCGTACGGGTACTTCAACGACCGGGTGGCCTCCCACGTGGTGCAGAGGGGAGTATGGCTGCTCTACCAGCACCCCAGCCGGGGCGGTTGGCACTGCCTGGCATGGCCCGGCGAGCGTCTCGCTGACTACAAACCCGAGCTGAACTTCCAGGCTCGGCTGTCCCACCTGCGCCCGCTGCGGCCCGGGCGGCCCCACGTCTCGGCGCGTCTCCTCTGGGAGCAGAAGCGGGTGGAGGAAGAGCGGGAGGTGCTGGTGGATGAGATCGAGGGGGTGAACGAGACGGAGTCGGAGCAGACGCTGGCAGCCAGCAGCAGCCGGGAGTACGGCACCACGCTCTGGCAGAGCTTCCACTTCAGCAACGCCACCAGCCTCAAAGCCGGGCTCTCCTTCACGCTGACCGTGGAAGCCTCCAACATCTTCACGGTGCAGAAAGGGCGCAGCGAATCCAGCACCCGCCGGGAACGCGTGGAGGTGCAGCTGCCGGCTAAGATCCCCCCGCGCACGGCGCTCAGCATCCAGGTCTTGCGGAAGGAGGTGACGCTCTCCGTCCCGGTCCTGCTCACCATCACCCAGAACGAAGCTGTTCGTACAGAGATGGGCGAGTACCGCAGCGTCTCGGGTACCAACATCAGTGCCCGCTATAGCTTGAAGCCACTGCCGGCTGCAGGCAGGGAGCAGGCAGCCACTAAAGGGACAGAGACGATGCCCGGCACCAGGACGGAGCAATAGCTCCGTCCTGGTGCTGGGCATCGTCTCTGTCCCCTTGAGGGTGTGTGACCCCCGGGGACACCCATGGAGGAGCCAGCATCGGGCAGCTCAGGCTGGTATGACCTGATGGTGCCTCCTCCCGCTGGCTGTTGGCAATAAATCCCCTTCTCCAACTGCTCAGGTCTGCTGATGCTGGGGCCAGGGTGGGAGGGGGCTGGGGGGGGTGGTAAAAGGACTTGGGGGGACACTGGGCTGGGGGGGACAATGGGCTGGTACAGCTGCAGGGGACGCTGGGCTGCTCGGGGGACACCAGGCTGAGAGAACGAGGGTACATTGAGCTTGGGGGGACACCAGGCTGGGAGGGAGACACCAGGCTGGAGGAGCTGGGGGGGACACAACAGGCTAGAGCAGGGACATCAGGCTGGGGGGGGGGGTCACTGGGCTGGGGGAGCCAGGAGACATTGGGTTTGGGGGGGACAATGGGCTGGTGCAGCCGGGGAGAACACTGGGCTGCTGAGGGAACACTGGGCTGGGGCAGCCTGGGTACCTTGGGCTTGGGGGGACACCTGGCTGGAGGAGCTGTGAGGACATGGGGCTGGGGCAGGGGGACACACCATGCTGGAGAAGGGACACTAGGCTGGAGGAGCCAGGGAGACACCAGGATGGGGGAGTGAGGGGACACTGGGCTTGGGGGGACAACAGGCTGATGCAGCCATGGGGGGGACACCGGGCTTGGGCAGCCAGGGGACACCAGGTTGGGGGGATACACCACGGTGGAGGAGCCAGGAGGACACTGGGCTGCTGGGGGAGCACTGGGCTGGGGAAGCCAGGGGACAGCAGGCTGGAGGAGCCAGAGGGACACCGTACTAGAGGGGACACAACAGGCTGGAGAAGGGACACCAGGCTGGGGGGGACACACGCCGGGCTGGGGGAAGCCAGGGGACGCTGGGCTTTGGGGGACAATGGGCTGGTGCAGCCCGGGGGAAGGGGGGGACACTGGGCTGCTGGGACAACACCATGCTGGGGGAGCCAGGGGGACACTGGACTGGGGGAGCTGGGGCCGGGGGGGACGACGACAGGAGTAGGGGAACAGGGGACACTAGTCTGGGGGGAGGCGGGAAGCGGGGGCAAGTGACACCGGGCTGGTCTGGTCCTGCACGCACCAGGCTGGGGAAAGAGGGGAGGACACCGGGCTGGGGCGGGACACTGGGCTGCTGGGGGGACACCGGGCTGCTGGGGGGACACCGGGCTGGGGTAGCCGGGGCCACCGGGTTGGTGCAGCCGCGGGGGGGAGGAGGGCGGCGGGCCGTCCTGGCCTCGCACGCACCGTGCTGGTGCAGCCACCGCGACTCCCTCCGCCCAGGCCCCTTGGGCAGCGCGACCCACCCAACGGGCCCGCCGCAGGGACCGCCCGGGGCAGGCGGGGACGGGGCGGGACGGCCGCCGGGGCTGCGGGAGCGCCGGGCTGACGGCGGGACACGGCGGCCGGCGGGAGCGGGCGGCGGCGGGGGGGGCCAGGACAAAGGGCGGTGGTGGCGGCGGGGGGCTACCGGCGGGGCGGGGCCCGGCACGTGCGGCGGACGCGCTCCTCCCCGGACCCGCCCCCCACGTGGCCGCCGCCGTCGCCGGTCTCTTTAAATGATGCAACCGACCGCGGGCTTGGCCCCACCCGCCCCGCGCCTATTCGCCGAGCCGGCGCCCAGCTCCTCCATCCCATTGGTCGAGGCGGGCCTTCCTCGCCGCCGATTGGGTTCTGTCGCTTCGGCCGCACGCCCTCCCCGCTGCGATTGGCTGGGCGCGGCCCCGCCCCTCCGGCTGGCAGTGGCGGCAGCATGGCGGCGGCGGCGGCGGCGGCGCCCATGGCGGCGGCAGCGGCGGAGGACGTGGAAGAAGCGTTGGGGCTCTTCACCGGCATCGGCCTCAGCGAGGCCAAAGCGCGGGAGACGCTGCGCAACGGGGCGCTCAGCGCGCTGCTCCGCCAGGCCGTGCTGCAGGTGCGCCCACCGCGGGACCCCACCCCCGGTCCCCCGGTTACAGCCCCGGTCCCCGGTGCGGCAGAGTCGCTCCCGGGGCCCCGCCTCCTCCCTGGGCACCCCACCTCGCCCCGGCCCCGTCTCGGCCCTTGGTTCTGCCCGGCCCCGGGGCCGCCGGTTCGCCGGGGCTCAGCCCCCGGCCGGCCCTGACGCTTCCCCGGGGCGGCGGCAGGCTCGGAACGTGCTGGGTCCGGCCCTGGATAAAGCCACCGGGACGCTGCTCTACAACGCGGCCGCCCGCCTCCGGGACCCGAAGCACCTCGGCTTCCTCGTCGGCTACATCGCCCGCAGGCAGATCCTCACCGACCTGCAGCTCGGCGGTACCGTGCGGCACCGGGACACGCCCCCCCGGCCCCGGCGGGGAGGGGAGGGCCCCGCTCCTCACCCCCGCTCTGTCCCCAGCCGCCCTGGAGTACCTGAGGAGCCATCCCCTGGAGCCCCTGGACACGGCGGACTTTGAGCAGGCCTGCGGCGTGGGAGTGTGCGTCACCCCCGAGCAGATCGAGGAGGCAGTGAGTGGGGCAGGGGGGACACGGCATGGGGGACAGGGGACACTGGACAGGCTGGCAGCCCCTGGCGCCACGCTCCCCGCCTGCCTCGCTCACCCCCGTGTCCCTGTCCCGCTCCCCAGGTGGAGGCTGTGATCGGCCAGCACCGAGCAGAGCTGCTGGCGGAGCGCTACCACTTCAACATGGGGCTGCTGATGGGTGAGTGTGGGGCAGCGGGGCAGCCCCCGCCTGGCGCGCCTGCTCCCCTGCCTCCTGAGAGCCAGCCCTTTGCCCTGGGCTGCCCCGGCCCCACCGTCTGCGTCGCTGTGCCACAGCCCACCCGATGCAGGGGATTCATCCTGCCATGTCCCCCACGCAGGCAGGGCTGTGTGTGGCAGCCGCCTGTGGTGCCCTGTGCCGGGGACAGCCCTGGGGCAAGGGCTGCCTCCAGCCGTTGGCTGTGATGTCCCGCATCAGCGGCCCCGGCTGAATCCCCTGGGCTGGGCCGTGCTCCTCGCCCATGGGGTGCCCTGTCTGCAGGGGAGGCGCGGAGCCGGCTGCGGTGGGCGGACGGGAAGACCATCAAGAACGAGGTGGACCTGCAGGTGGGTGCGAGGGCAGCGGGTCAGGCGCTGTGCGGGGTGGTGTCCCCTGTCGGTGCCATCCCCGGTGTGAGACCTGCTGGCCTGTCCCCTGGGAGGACCCGGTGCTGGGGACAGCCTGCCCTGGGTAGGTGCAGGCAGGGTGAGGGGGATGACAGCTGGACAAGGCCACCTCCAGGCCTTGGGGCACTGGGAGCCTTTTCTTCTCCTCTCTGTGTCTCTCTTTCTCAGGTGCTGCATTTGCTGGGGCCAAAGACAGAAGCTGACCTGGAAAAGAAACCAAAGGTGATGCGGAGAGGGAGGCTGGGAACTGGGGTGGCATTTCCCTGCCGAGTGTCTGGGCAGGATCCCCAGTAGCTGCTCTGGGCCCAGCCACCATCATGGGCGCCGGTCTGCGGGAGCACTGGGGGCAGCAGGCTGGGCCATGGGGGGGAAGGTTTGGGCCAGGGCTGGGCACTCAGGATGCTGTGCTGGTCCCTGCAGGCTGCGAAGGCTCGGCCGGCCCCAGTGGAGAAGCAGAAGGCGGCTGTGGTGGAGAACGGTAAGAGACCATCCTCCTGCGGGCAGCTTCCCCAGCCCTGCGGTTCCTGGCCAAGACCTGCCTCCGAGCTGGGTCCTGGGATCTGCCGTCAGGCCCCATCTCAGCCCCATCTCTCCCTGCAGGCGAGGTGGGCACGGAGACGCGGTCGCTGCTGGAGCAGCTGAGGGGAGAAGCCCTCAAGTTCCACAAGCCGGGTGAGTGCGAGGAGCAGCTGCCGTCTGCGGGGCCTGGCCCCAGCTCTCTCTTCGCTGGGTAAAAAACTGGCTGGACGGCCGTGCCCAGAGAGTGGTGGTAAATGGAGTTAAATCCAGTTGGTGTCCGGTCACAAGTGGTGTCCCCCAGGGCTCGGTGCTGGGGCCGGTTCTCTTTAATATCTTTATCAATGATCTGTATGAAGGGATTGAATGCACCCTCAGTAAATTCGCAGATGACACTAAGCTGGGCGGGCGTGTTGATCTGCTTGAGGGTAGGTTGGCTCTGCAGAGGGATCTGGACAGGCTGGACCGATGGGCTGAGACCAATGGTATGAGGTTCAACAAGGCCAAGTGCCGGGTCCTGCACTTGGGTCACAGCAACCCCAAACAGCGCTACAGGATTGGGGCAGAGTGGCTCGAAAGCTGCCCGGCAGAAAAGGACCTGGGGGTGTTGGTGGACAGCCGGCTGAATATGAGCCAGCAGTGTGCCCAGGTGGCCAAGAAGGCCAACAGCATCCTAGCCTGTATCGGGAATCGTGTGGTGAGCCGGACTAGGGAAGTGATCATCCCCCTGTACTCGGCACTGGTGAGGCCCCACCTCGAGTACTGCGTTCAGTTTTGGGCCCCTCGCTACAAGAAGGACATTGAGGTGTTGGAGCGTGTCCAGAGAAGGGCTACAAAGCTGGTGAGGGGTCTGGAGGACAAACCTTATGAAGAACGACTGAGGGAGCTGGGGTTGTTTAGCCTGGAGAAGAGGAGGCTGAGGGGAGACCTTATCACCCTCTACAACTACCTGAAAGGAGGTTGTAGAGAGATGGGGGCTGACCTCTTCTCCCTGGTGACAAGTGATAGGACGAGAGGAAACGGCTTCAAGTTATGTCAGGGGAGGTTTAGATTGGATATTAGGAAGCATTTTTTCACTGAAAGGGTTATTAAACATTGGAATAGGCTGCCCAGGGAGGTGGTGGATTCGCCATCCCTGGAGGTGTTTAAAAAAAGGGTAGATGTGGTACTTAGAGACATGGTTTAGAAGTGGTTTTTGTCAGGGTAGGCTAAAGGTTGGACTCGATGATCTTAAAGGTCCCTTCCAACCTCAGCGATTCTATGATTACCCATGTCCTTCCCTGCCGGCTGCTGGGCTTGGCTCGGTCTGGTCGGTGCTGCAGCCCTGAGCATCCTCTGCCCACAGGAGAGAACTACAAGACGGAGGGCTACGTGGTGACACCCAACACCATGGCCCTGCTGAAGCAGCACCTGGCAATCACGGGTGGGCAGGTGAGGTGGCGTCCCCCAGCCCAGCGGTTCCCTGCGAGGGTGGCACTGCTCTGCCAGGCTCCAGCCAAGTGGGTGGGGTGGCTGGGGACACAGGCAGCTCACTGGGGACACGGCCAGAGGTGGCACCCTCCTGGCACAGGGAGCCCCATGGGATTGTCGGGGGCTCATGTCAGTGCCCCCACTTTCTGGGAGTGAGGCGATTCTCCTGCCGAAGGACAGAGGTGTCCCCTTTTCCCCCCTACAGGTGCGGACACGGTTCCCTCCTGAGCCCAATGGGATCCTGCACATCGGCCATGCCAAGGCCATCAACTTCAACTTTGGCTATGCCAAGGTGAGAAGCACCAAGCCCTGCTGGCAGCTCCCCCTGGTCCCTGCCTCCCCCCACTGTTTGACCGCTGGCCCTGTGGTCCCTCAGGGAGCGGCTGCTCACTGTCCCCCCATCCCCAGGCCAACGGTGGCGTGTGCTTCCTGCGCTACGATGACACCAACCCCGAGAAGGAGGAGGAGAAGTACTTCACGGCCATCCGGGAGATGGTGGAGTGGCTGGGTACGGCTCGGGCTGGGGAGGGCAGGATCAGGCCAGGTGCTGCTGGGGACAGCCCTGCATGCACGTCCTGCTGCCGGGCCGTGGGGGTGCCTCCAACCCACTCTGTTTCCCCTGTCCCCGCAGGCTACCAGCCCTATGCAGTGACCCACGCCTCAGATTACTTTGACCAGCTCTACACCTGGGCCCTGGAGCTCATCCGCCGGTGAGCGTGCCAGCGTTGTATGGATGCACCGGGGCAGTGCGGATGTCCTGTGTCACGTCTGGGGGTCCTTGTTGCCCAAGGGATGGGCTGCTCACGTCTGGTGACGGGGTTTCCCCTCTGTAGGGGCCAGGCGTACGTCTGCCATCAGAAGGTCGAGGAGATCAAGGGCCACAACCCACCGCCCTCACCATGGCGGGACCGGCCCGTGGAGGAATCACTCCTGCTCTTCGAGGTACTCCTGGCTGGGGGCAGGCGCTGCGTGCCCGTGGGGTCTGGGTCTGTGGCTCAGCCGACAGCTTCCCCTCTCTCCACAGGACATGCGAAAGGGCAAGTTTGGGGAGGGGGAGGCCACGCTGCGGATGAAGCTGGTGATGGAGGATGGGAAGATGGACCCCGTTGCCTACCGTGTCAAGTTCACTCCGCACCACCGCACTGGGGACAAGTGGTATGGGTCTGCGGTGTCCTGGCATGCGTGGCAGGGGTGGGCCTGCGTCTCCTGGGAGCAGGGGGGGTCTCGGGAGGGGAGCAGCACCAGGCTCTGCCCCAGGGCTGACTGCGTTTGCCTCGCAGGTGCATCTACCCCACGTATGACTACACACACTGCCTCTGCGACTCCATCGAGCACATCACACACTCCCTCTGCACCAAGGAGTTCCAGGCCAGGTGAGTGCTGGGGGGGGGGATCCCAGGGGGATCAGCTGGCCGCATCCCAGTGGCTGCCAAAGTGCTGGGGGACAGTGTGTCCATGGGACGGTGTCCGTGGGGCTGTGGCTGGGCACGAGACTGAGCTGGGCTGTGCCTGTGCCTCCCTTGCAGACGCTCCTCCTACTTCTGGCTGTGCAATGCGCTGGATGTCTACTGCCCCGTGCAGTGGGAGTACGGGCGCCTGAACCTGCTCTACACCGTCGTCTCCAAGAGGAAGATCATCCGGCTGGTGGAGACGGGTGCCGTGAGGTGGGAGCGGGGCCAGCAGCCAGGGTGGGTCCTGACCAGGGCACGTCTGGCTGTCACACCGGTGTTTTCTCAGGGACTGGGATGACCCGCGGCTCTTCACGCTCACAGCCCTGCGCCGGCGAGGCTTCCCCCCCGAGGCCATCAACAACTTCTGTGCTCGGGTAGGTGCCGGGGACAGGATGGGATGGGCCAGGTGGATGCGTCCCCTGGCCAGCCTGGTGACGGCAGGCTGTCCTGCAGGTTGGTGTGACGGTGGCCCAGGCGACAATGGAGCCGCATCTGCTGGAGGCATGTGCGCGGGAGGTGCTGAACGAGCAGGCCCCCCGCGCCATGGCCGTCCTGGAGCCCCTCAAGGTCACCATCATCAATTTCCCTGCTCCAAAGGTGAGACTGCTGCGGGCTGGGGTGGGAGTGGGGTTCCCCAAGGTCAGCATTCACCCCCTCCTCCTCCCCAGGCACTCGAGGTCCTTGTGCCCAACTTTCCAGCTGATGAGAGCCGGGGTTTTCACAAAGTGCCCTTCAAGCCCACCGTCTACATTGAGGAGACGGACTTCAGGGAGGTGAGCCGGGCCCACCGAGCCATGCTGCCCTTGCTCCCGGGAGCTGGAGCTCGGGCAGCAGGAGCCTGGGAGCACTTGGGAACGGCGCTGGTGCTGCACGGGGCACAGGCGGGTGTCAGGCACCTAACTGCAACTCTCAAACGTGCGAGCAGCTCTGACGGATGCTGGCAAAATGCCCGCTGTCCTCAGCCTGGCGTGTCCATGCTGATGGTGCCCACACCTGGTCTGTGCGCTGAGGAACATCCTCCAGCAACGTGGGCGTTCAAACAGCCCTGGGTGCGCCAATCCCTGGGACGGCGGGAGTGGGTTGGGGGATGCAGTTTTGGGGACCTGCTGCTTGTGCTGGGACCCCTTGTGCAGCCGTGAACTCTCTCGCAGGAGGTGGACAAGGGCTACAAGCGCCTGGCCCCTGGGCAGCCCGTGGGGCTGCGCCACGCTGGCTACGTCATCGCCGTCCAGAATGTCATCAAGGTGGGTGGCTCTGGGTACCAGTGACACAAGGTTGGGCTGTGGAATGTCAGGACATGGCTGTGCCCCACCAGGGACGGGCAGCAATGGTCATCTCAGGCTGGGTGCTGTCTGCACAGGGTGGGTGCAGGCTGCCTGTGAGGCAGCTCCCCGACAGCGCTGTGCCTCGCGTGGTGGGGAGCAGGGTTGCCCTGAGATGGGGGGCTGGTGGTTTGATCCCAGGGCTGCCCTGCGGGATGGGGCTGCTGCCCGCCTGCTGCCTGACGGCTCGTCTCCTCTCCTCTTGGCCAGGACGCCAGCGGGCGCGTGATTGAGCTGGAGGTGACCTGTACCAAGTCAGACGTGGCGGAGAAGCCCAAAGCCTTCATTCACTGGGTGTCGGAGCCGCTGGCATGTGAAGTGCGGCTCTACGAGCGGCTGTGAGTACCCGGCTACCCCCAGAGGCGAAGGCACAAGCTCAGCGATGCTGGAGCAGCAGCGTGGCTGTGCACCAGCAGGCTCTGCGGGGGTCTGCCCAGCTCCTTGGTGGGGAAGATGCTGCTGGGGGGTCCTGTGAGCTGCTGCCCCACAGCTGCCATGGGGAGCCACGTCCCCTCGCCTGGCGGCTTTGGAACAAGACTCTCTCTCATGGCAGGTTTTTGCACAAAAATCCCGAGGACCCCTCGGAGGTGCCCGGCGGCTTTCTGAGTGACCTCAATCCTGTGAGTAGCTGGGATTATGGGCCTGGGGGGGAGCTGGGGACCTCCCGTACCCAAGCTGGAGGCACCTACTTCCATGAGACCCCTACCCCACCCTGGGCAGGGCCCTGCGGGGAGAGGGGCTGAGGGGAGTGGGGCTGTGGAGGGGGTTGCGGGGTCCATCTGAGCTGCCTTTCGCTTCCAGGACTCCCTGCGTGTGGTTTGCAATGCCATGGTCGACAGCTCCGTCCTCTCTGCCCGGCCCTTCGACAAGTTCCAGTTTGAGCGGCTGGGCTACTTCTCCGTGGACCCCGACAGCGAGGAGGGGAAGGTGAGCCCTGGGGAGGGGGGTGAGGGAAGTGTGGGGCTCCCCCCTGCCCGCTATGGGGGCGTGGGGCTCAGCGCTGACCCTCTGCCTCTCCCTAGATGGTGTTCAACCGGACGGTGACGCTGAAGGAGGACCCCGGCAAGGCCTGAGGGACCTGCCGCTGCCACCTCGCCGTGATGCTGCTTCCGCGGGGGGTTCCCTGTGCACCCCCAGTGCCGCCGTGCCTTGGCGCAGCCCCCCCTGGGGCGCCCCACAGCATCACCTCAATAAACAGAGCATCCCAGCCCTGTCCCTTGTGCTGTCACTGCCTCCTGTCACTGTGCCCCACAGGGTGCCGGGATGAGGGGGTGTCCCCCCAGCCCCCGGAGAGCGTGGGGTCTGTTCCTGCCCCCCTCCCTGTGAAGGGCCGGTGCTGCCCTCACGGGAGATGCAGCTCCCCCCACCCCGGACCGCCAGGCTGGGCTGGGGTTGAGGGTGCTGCGGGGGGGGGAAGGGGGTGGAGGAGGGTCCCCAGGCTGCAGGCAGGGTGCAGGCAGGGTGCAGGCAGGGTGCAGGCAGGGTGCAGGCAGCGGAGGGTGTGCGCACTGTGTACAAACACCACCCCAGCGCCGTCCCCCGTTAAGGTGGACTCGAGTGGGGTGGCCCCTGCCCGGCCCCGGGCCGGGGGTCGGGGGGGTGCCCCCGCGGGACCGGTGCGGTCCCTCCGTCTCTGAGCCGTGGGACCGCGGTCCCGATCCTGCCGCGGCTTGGAGGAGGCTGTGCCCGGCCCCATGGGCCACCTTAAGCGGCAGCGGGGGACGGGGAGGCCGCGCCGAGCACATGGGCACGTTAAAGCAGCCCCGGCTCGGCCCCACGCTGCGGGGGACACTTCGCCCCGCGGTCCCGCCCGGGGGCGGGGGCAGGGTGCGGCCCACGCCGGTACCGGCGGCGGAGGCCACGGCGCCCTCACCGTGGAACCCCCTGAGCGAGGATCTCGCCCACCCGTGGGGCGGCTCGGGGCCTCGGCCCGGGCTGCTGCGTGGGGGTGGCGGCCGGGCCGCCCCCGCCTGACGCGGGGCGGCTGCGTGGGACCCCCTTAGCGGGCGGCGCCCCACGGCCACGCGTGCCGCTGGCTCCCGAGCCCCACGGCCGCCGCCGGGGGCTGTGCCCGCTCCCGTGGGTGACCTCGCCCCACGCGTGTCTGGGCCCCGCGAAACCACAGGCCCACGCGTATGTCGTGTGTGTCGCCCCCCTGCAGAGGGCGCCCCCCGGCGGCCGCGCCCGCCCCCTCCCCGCCGGGGCGCGGCCCCTTTAAGGCGCGGGGCGGGGCCGGGCGCCGAGCTCTCGCGGGACTTGGGGGCCGAGCTCTCGCGAGGCCGGGCCCGCGCGCTGATTGGCTGCGGGGGGTTGAATGTAAGATGGCGCCCAGGGAGCTGTGAGGGGAAAAGACTCGGGGGCCGAGGCGGCGGCGGCGGCGCGAGGCGACGGCGGCAGCAGGACCGGGGTGAGGCGGGGGCCGGGGCGCGCCGCGGGGCCGCCGGGCCGGGGAGGAGGGACGGGGTGTGCGCGGGAGGCGGCGGCGGGGCCGGGCGGGGCCTGCCGTCGGGCGCAGGGGGGAGGCGGCGGCGGCGGTGGTTCCGGGGGCGGCGCGGGCCCGGCGGTGGGGGAGGGGGAGGGGGCGGCCCCGCCCGCGGGGGCGCGCGAGGCCTGCCGGTGCGCGCCCCCCACCCCCCCCATATCCCCGCTTCCCCGCACCGGGCGCGTCCCCGCCCCCCCCCCCCCCGCCACGGGTGGCGGCAGCGCGCGCCGGAAGGCGCGGCCTGGTCGCGGCCCTCGGCGGCCGCCGTCCCCGGCGGAGCCCCCAACATGGCTCCTGCCGCGGCGGGGGGGCGTCAGCGCCTCCCGCCGGCCCGGGCGCCGTGCCGGGGAACAAAGGCGGCGGGGAGCGGCCCGGGCAGCGGCCGGCGGGAGGAAGCCCCGCGTTCACCGCCGGAGCGGGCGGGCGATGATCTCAGGGGCTAAATATGGAGCTTCGCTTCGTCCCGGTGGGGTGGTGGGGCAGTCTGAGCCGTTCCCGGGCCTCCGGGCAGCGGCGGCTCTGTCGGGAGCACCTGCGGGAGGGGAGGGAGCGGGGGGGGGGACCTCTGGATACGGTCACTGCTGCTGCCTTGTTCTAAGTTCTGTCTTCCAGTAACTCCGGTGTCACCGGCTGCGCCTGTCACCGCACGGTGCTCTGCACCCTGTGACAGATGTGCTCGCACACTCCTTCCCAGTAACGCAGGGATACAATGGTTAGGAATTGGGCATCTCACAATCCTTCAGTAAGAACCGCTAAGCTGCGTGGATGATCGCATCTTTCTTTCCCGATTTTGCTTTTGTTTTTGTGTTGTTTTTTTTTTTTCTTAATGGAATACATCTTAAAAATAAAATGGCTTTAATAAAGAAAGAGGAACTGGGGATGGAAAGGGCTTCTTTGTTCTGTCTTCTCCAGAACGTTACAAGTCTAAGAGCTCAGGACAAGAGCAGCAGAAATACATGCAACATGGTGACTGGTGAGTCCAGATTGTCCACATGCTGCAAGTTGTGTGTGTGTTTTCAGTAACCTCAGTCTAAGTTTTATGAACTAACCGTATGTGCTCATGATCTTCAAAGAGTTTCTTCAACCTATTTTCTGGGAAAAAATGCAGTCTTGATGAACAGGGAGGAATTACCTCCCTTTATTGCAAAAAGCTTATTGCCCGGATGCTCTTTTTTATTTTAAAACACAGTATTAAAAACATGCTGCCGAGATCTAGTGAGGATGGGTGTTTGCTGTTTCTAATGAGTGTCTATGGGATAAATGGAATGTGTAAATTAGTATGTCTTAATAACTAACGGTAGCAGTGGCAACTGCAGCGGCAAACTGTGTATGTTGCCCTACAAAAGCCCGTTGAACATACACTTGAGCCTTAAAGAGGTTTTCTGTCACAAATGCAGGTGGGTTTAGTTTTACTAAATAACATTTCTGGGAGTACAGCATTACTTTCTTGACTCTTCATCTAGACCTGGTACCTCTACTGCTGTAGAGGGTTTTTTAAAGTGCGTTTTTTATGAGTTCAATGCTTTTGTTAAATTACCCTAAAGCAGCCTTCAAACTGACAGGTTCAACTCTGGGAGAAACTTGGTTCAGGCCGCACTGTCACCTGAGGTGTCTTTAGCTCCTTTCTGATTGTCAGAGTTGCAGAGCTGTAGGGAAAGCCAAAGGAAGACCCTGCTGCTGTTCCGGAGCAGGAACAAATACCACATGTTGCAGAGGTTCTGGTCTGTGGTTGGGCCATCAAGTGCTGCAGTGGCTCAGATGAGGATTTCACTGGTTTAGAAGTCAGTGGCTCTCAGTGTAGTAACTTCAAGCAAATGTAAAGGAAGACTTTTGCATGCTAGAAGAGAGAGAAAAAGATTCCTTCAGACAGCTTGTGACAGAGGAATATTTGCTAGCAGGGGAAGGCTGGTGTAGTAGGCTCTTGATTTTGATGCTAAAAAGAACCAATTAAGATGAAGCAGCCTAGTAGGGCCAAGGACTTGTATCTAAGAAATTAATGCCATGTTTATTCCGTTTGCTGGTGGTTGGAAGAGGTAGGTGATGATTTGGTGGTGGACCTCTTTTTTGATCTTTGTGCCTACTGCTTATGCATCTGGGCTCCTGGTGGCTTCTGGTCTCTGCTGCACAGGAGCACGATGTACCTGTGAGCAGCTGTTGACAGAACAGTTGACGTTCCAAAAGTAAAAGCGAGGGCTAATGGATAGCTGCTGTTGAAAACAGTGCCCCTGCTGACCTCCCCACTGCCTCACTTAACAAGATTAACAGAAGGTGAATAACTATTCCCTGAGCTGTTCCAACGTAATAAGAACCAATGCAGGAGCAAGGAAGAAGGCAGAACCTTTGCTGAGAGGTGAGTCCATCCTATTCAGCAGCAGCTAGCTGTCAAAGAGCAAATAATCTCAAAGAGCACGCGTTGTGTTCATGTCTGGCATGATGTCAAGCATAGCATCCTTGAGGCTTATTCCTCAGAAGAGTCTTCCCTCTCAAAGCTGTGTCCACTAGCACACCTCAAAGCGGACATGCAAAATGACTGTGCTCTTCTGAAAGCCTCGCTGTAGTACTGAAGTCAAATATTTGCGAGATCCAAGTAGAAAATCAGGACAAGTTAATGGCTCAGAATCTGTTTTCCAGCTTCCAGGTATGTAATGGAGCATCTTATGATTAGATGGAAGATGCATTTGAGTGTGCCTGGTGTAGCTCCTGGGTCAATGAGGATGCGCTAACAAGGTTGTCCTCCACTGGTTCCAGCTTGGATGTACGGTCACCTGGGAAAGGGTTGACAATGCATCCTGTGGAGGTGTAGAGTATCAGTACTGCCACCCCTTTGGTGGGGAAAGGCGAGGGTTGAGCTTGCAGGGGTACTTAGTTTGTGCTTGTGTGGCTTCTGCAGGAAACCTCACGCAGCAGCTAAGTGAATAGTCTTATGGTTCTATCATGCAAAGCTAGCTTTAAAATGTGTCAGATCAGAATCTCTGAAAGGCAGGAGAATTATGTTTCTCCCCAGCTCTGAGTTCTATGGGACCTTCTGTATGCTGATTTTTACAGAGTAGTTGTGTTTACTAAGTGAACACCATTAGCTGCTGCTTTTCACTAAGCATTGATGCGTGGTTTAGGAATATTTTCTATAGTAATCTCATACAGCAGCAAATGTTGCTTAATAACTCCAGAAACTGTAGATACAGCACAGGTTGCCTCATGTGTATTCCCCTTACCTTTGATATTCATTCTTTCTCTTGTGAGCCTGGTCCAATGCCCTAGCCATGAACCTCCTCCGTGTAAACAAAAACTTCTGTGTGTTTAGACTGCTGTCATGTAACAGTAAAGAGTTGTTAGAATTTGCTCTAGCTCCCACTGATTTTGGTGGGAATTGGAGTTGGACTTGTGGAATATGCTTGGGTGCTGCTGGGGGACTAGAACTAGCTCCTGTTTTCGCACAGGCTGTTGCAGTCTTATGTTCAACCACTTACTTTTGTCTTGGTTCCACTTCATTAAATCACAGTAAAATGATAAGCGTGGTTCTACTTTTTGTACCTGCTCTCTTCAGAACTGCAGTCATAATGTACATATACTGATGTTGGTCCCTTATTCTGCCTTTCTGCAACTTGATGTAGTGGTACTGAATTGTCACTTCTAGTCCTAATCTTGTGCTGTTTCACATCTTTTTCACGACCATCTCAGTATCTAGTAGCGTTGTAGCTCAAATCTATTTATACTTTATGAAGACTAATTAGTGCCTTAGAAACAACCAGTATACTCGCTGCAGAACAATTTGTGGGTTTAAACAAGATAAGTCAATAAGAGAAGAATGCTGTCAGAGTATACCCTAGAGCTGTCTAATGTTCTCAGGTGGAGTAATCTTTTTTGTTGTTTTGTTTTTTTTTTTTTCCTTGCTCTCACTTCCTCCCTGATCATCTGATTTCTTTTTCTCTCATCTTCATACATGGAATGTTTCATGTTAACCTCTTCCTATATTAAAAGGATATCAGTAACTGATGCTGCTGTTGCCTTTGTAATTTCCAGAGCTCTGCTTCTCCATGTGTATAGTGCCCTGTTTGGGGAATCTCTTGATTCCAGCACTCTCCTTTTGCTTGCTATGCTCAAATCAATAAGGCTGTCCTAGTCCTAATAGCGGTGGGCTGAATGCTGCATCTGATCCTCTTCCGTTGTGCTTCCCATTAGCTGCCTAGAATAGAACTGCATGGCCTGATAAAACATATTGCTCGGTTCTCCCACCTCTGTGGCTGCAAAGCAGGGCCACAGATATTGATTTCTAAGCTTCTCTCACTAATACTGCATGCTGCAAACAAATGAAATGTGTGACTTGATTTCATCTGTTACGGGACTCGCCTGGTCTGGGTGAAGTACAATGCTACAAGACTACAAGACTTTACATGGCAGTGAGCTCTTTGAATAGTACCACAGTTACACCTGGTTATTGTTCAGACTTCCCTGAGCTGCTAAGGGTTAATCTCAGAAATGTGTAGTAGCACAAGATGCCTCGTAAAACCAAAGCATCTGTCTCCGGCATCTGGCTGTGCATGTTTGCTAGTTTTCATATGGTACTCGATCTGAGAAATTAGTTACTGGAATTGGGAATATCCTGGCACCAAAGGAGAGCTGTAGTTAAGACTTTAACTTTCTCTTTCCTTAAGGAACCCTAAGGACCTTGCAATATGAATAATTCTCTGGAGAACACCATTTCCTTTGAAGAATACATCCGTGTGAAGGCACGATCGATCCCCCAGCACAGGATGAAGGAGTTTCTGGACTCCCTTGCTTCCAAGGGGCCGGAAGCTCTGCAGGAGTTTCAGCAGACAGCCACCACCACCATGGTGTATCAGCAGGGTGGCAACTGCATTTACACAGACAGCACAGAGGTGGCTGGGTCTTTGCTTGAACTTGCTTGTCCTGTGACAACCAGTGTCCAGCAGCAAACTCAGCCAGAGCAGCAGATACAGGTTCAGCAACCCCAGCAAGTCCAGGTAAGCGTCTTAAATCATCTCTAAATGTATATATGAATTGCTAACCCACGGAGTGGTGTTCAGAGCCAGCTACTGTCTAACCTGAAACCACAGGCAAGCACTTAAGAAGCAGGGCCAATTAACTTTATATAGAACAGCACTATTTCCCTTTCATTTAAGGAATTTGGTAGTAAATTTCTCTCTTGACTGTGCCTTCATTGAGCCCTGCTGTAGGAGGAGTAGCATACATAGCAATGTAGTGCTGTAACCTATTGGAGAAATGGTTGACAGTTCTGGCATGTGCACAGCTCCCGGACGCCTTGCACTCTTGTGTGAAGCTGCTATAAATACCACCCCCCTCTACTGGTCTTGCTTTATCTGTTTGTTCAGGGTAGCCTTCAGGGTTTGGGTTTTTTTTAATGAAATCAATTCTCTTCAAATGATTTTGCTTGAGCATTCCAAAAGTTGTAGTTCTTGAACTGGCTTTGAAGTCAGGGGAAATGCACGGGAGTCAATTTATGATATAAACCAGGGGAAGGTACCTTTCAGGAAAGGAACTCTAAAAGATACATTTATGTCAAGGTACATTATCCCTTTGCACAGTGGAAGGAGTCTTCTCTTTTTTTTTTTTTAATAGGTATTACAGTAACTTTTATTAAGTATTAAATGAGCAAATCCAGCACCAGAGGGGGAAAAACCCCCAAACATATAACTTAGGATAACTGCTTTGGTCCTCAAACACATTTTGTGATTTGAAGAGTTTATAGATGGCAGGGCATTTGCTAAGTTTTTCTTATGATATGTCTCCAAACAGCTGAACTCTGTCTATAGCTGTAATTCTGATACACTTCGGATACGAATCTTTCTGCCTTCTGTAGCATGAATGTAAAGTTGTGAGCTCCCTTATTTTGCAACAAATGAGGGTATGGAGACACAAGTGACTGGAGATAAGGTAGCATGAACTTGCTGCAGTGCAGTAGACTTATGCTAACAGCTCACTTGCATGCTTTTATCCTACAGCAAAAACAAACTTGCCTCTTTCACTGGGAAACGCGTCTCCAGTTACTCTCTCTATTGAGTAAATGAATGCTTAACTGGTACTTCTGTAACCTGTTGCCCTACAGTAACTTGTGTCAGAAAGGCTTTGGAAGAATAAAAGCCTCTAGTCTCAGAGACATGACTTGGATCTCCGCGTGAGTCTATTAAAACTGATTAAGGGTGCTTTTGGTTCTGCCAGCTAATTCATTTTTTTCAGAGATGCTTGATTTTTCAGTAGAAGAACTAGGGGGGTCAGCTTTTTTGGGTGCCTCAGCCTTGGAGATATGGAAGGCCCCCCAAACCAATTCTAGAAGTCAGAAGGAATCTCTTCTTCCCCCCCACTCCCCTTTCTATTTTTTCCTGCTGCTGCCTCCTTTCAGAACTAGTCAAAGTCCAGGCTTGACCCTTGCAAGTCTTCTAGTAACAGAGATAGAGAGGGAGGTCATATATCATATGCTCCAGAGAAAAATAATCTCCTGACCTTCTTGAAAATAACCATAGAGTTGCTGCCAGAGACCTGTTCCTGTTTTTAAACTGAATGGTCTGCACCCTGAATGTGAAAAATATCTGATGAAAGTCAAGATTTCAGCAGCTTTCCTAAAGAATGTTGTCTGCTCTCTTCCCCCTTGTTTTTGATGTGACTCTACTTTGAAATATCTGGTTTCACATCTTTCAGTACAGATCATAATTACTGTTTGTGCTGCCTACCCTGCTGCTCACTTTAGGATGTTACAAACCCCTGGAACACCTAGGTGTCACATGTGGTAGTAGATACAGCTGCAGCTCTTGTGCATTAGCAGTGCAACTGGATTCATGTGTATTTGAATTATCTTGAAGGTTTTTTTGCAAGGAATAGGGTGGAGAGGAATGTCTTTATCCCTTTGCAAGAGTTTTTCTGCCTTTCAAGATTTCTTATCAACGCACGATTTATGTTAAACCCATGATTTAGCGTTCACCTGTCTCAAGACTGTCACTGTGGCAGCCGTAGCAGAGCGTGGTGCCTGAACAAAGCTGGATTTTGTTGTGACTCTGGGGTTGACAGTGTTCTGCTAGAGCAGTGCACCCGATCCACCTGGCTTGCTTTGCTAAAATACTGCTTGTGTTCTATTATGAGAAATTTTGGTCATCCACTGAAGCCTCTTAGCTTTTGATCAAACTTATGTCATCCCAGTACTTGACTTGATAATCTGTTTAGTTCTTGCTAATCCAATTGCAAATCAGTGGAAGACCCTTTGAATGGCTACACTTATGTCTGGCAGTATGACAATGGTGTTGAAGGTGACTAATAATATGACCAGTCAGATGACCTCATGGTTGCAAGTGCTGATGACAACCTTATGATCATAAAGATAGACAGACGGTGCTCAGGTTTCATCCTAGGTTTTTACTTGCTGTGAACAACCAAAGACAGTGCGTGACTGCTTGCTGCTTTTATTTATCCTAGCAAAATAAATTTCCTGTTTCAAGAAGTTGCCACCTTAGGAGTTTCTTGCCTAAAAGATTTAACAACCTATTGCCAAATGTTTATTTTAAAGGCTGAGTGGATGCGACTGTTGAGTTATGTACTAGTCAGTGCTACAGTACAAGTGTCTTGGAGCTCCTTCCATGCTCAGTATCACAGCGATGACATGAACGATCTTAAGGAAGAGTTTAGTATATCCAGTTGTCGTACCCTGTGCTGCATCAGGGAGCATCTGGAAGGGGCTGTGTTTTCTCCAGTCAAGTTTTATTGGCCCTGTGTTTGGTGAAACTGTTGCTAGCTGGTCTGGTGCATTAAGGCCATTGAATTGATAATGCCAGCGAGAAGAGGTGTTAGCGCTGGCTTGCTTACTGAATATGCTATTTCTGCAGAGGTCACCGCACCTCTTGAGCCTTTTCCTCTTCCGCAAGATGATTTAACTGAAATAATATCAGAGGACAGAAAGTATCTTTGCTTAGGATACATAAAGTGCATGTGGGGAAGATCCTCAGTTTCAACTTTTTATTAAGACAGAGTCTGATGGCTAGGTGGCAAGAGCTTTTTGGACAGGGCTTGAGGGGAGGGTGCTATAGGTGAGCAATATCCCAGAGCTATATAGGGAATGGTTAAATGCCTGTGTAAATGCCTTTCAGTTAAGGCTTGTGCCTTTCTAATTGCTCAGTTCTGTGTATGTTTACTGTTCAGCATTTTCAGTCTTCTTCCAGTCTATTCTGTGACTTCAGACTGTTATAGGAAGCTGGGCATTATTAATGACACAAGGTGGGGAAAGATGCCTTTAAGTAGCTCAGAAGAAAATCTTATCTCTGGCTCTGCATAAAATGCATCTTTCCTTCACTTCTGATGGATGCAGCTTCCCCCTGCCTCAGTCTTGGTTCTGAAGTTTAGCCTGAAGGTAGGGCTCCTATTCATTTACCTTTAAGAAGCATCCAAATAAGATCTTAGCGTAGCAGCTAGTATTAATTGTGATTTGCTAGGGCTGAGTGCACCACTTCAAAGAATGGCTATAGTCAAGAGTGGTGTTTTCAAGGTAGCAGCTTCTTGTGTATGGAAGTTCCTCTTTGAGACGTAAGCTGTTTTGTTTTCCCTGGTCCACATGTTTTAACCGTCTTAGGCCTAAATCCTGCCCCAGAGTACAGCTTGACAATGTAATCTTGGTACTGTAACTGTTCAAACACACACAAGGCCTAATTTGGCCCATGGAATTCTGTCTCTGATGTTGATGAATGAGCAGAGGAAAAACCTGCAGTGAGAATCTGTCTGGCAGTTGTTCTGAAAAGCTGACTTGTACACTCCCCGTAGACCTTGTTTACTTAGATAGATAGCAAAGGACTTCCTGTAAAGTAGTTGAATAACAAGTTCCAACATTTCCTGCTACTTCAGCGATCAGTCTTTTCACCTGCTCTGTATACTTCAGGTCTGTTTTGTACTTGTGTGTATGCTTTCTGGCGTAACATTAGAAGGAACTCTTTATTACAGTGTTAGTTTTTAATGCTGGAGTAGCTTTAGCTTAGGATGATTATTGCGAGGAGTGTATTTTAAGCCTTATTCCCTTAAATTGGGGTAAAAAATAATTAGGAGATTGCTCTTCTCCTGCGCTCACTAACTTTTTGACCAAGTGCTTGACTTCTTTTGGCTTGCTCAGGTGTGGAAGTTTGAGGTGCACGTACATTACTTCTAGGGGGGATTTGGAGCATACTTTCCACAGCAGGTTTGCCACTGTCATTTTGTCATTTGAGATTCCCTTCAGATGAAACTAAGCTGTAAGATGCAATCTTGTTGGTTTTAGGTGTTTGTCTAGCTTGGCTAGTGGGCAAGACTAGGCCTAAGTTTGAAATGGTCTTCTGAAGCTTTTGGCGTGGATGTGTTAGTAGGTCTTCAGTCCTGCTTTGAAGGTCTGCTCTTGGTGTATCCTACTACTTGCTAGTGTAAACACAGTGTCTGAAACCAAGATGTGTTTGTGAAAAGAGGCATTTGAGAGCCTCTCAGGTGCTCTAGGGCAAGCTAGGTATCAGAAAATCCATGCAGGCAAGAGTTGGTATGTGTGCACATTTGGAGTTATGTTTTAGGAAATAGTAGAAAATCCAGTCAGTCGACAGATGAGATTTTATTTGCTTGGGAATTCTTTCCACTTAATTGTTTCAGAACTGCAGTTCTGCAGTCTGATTTCTCATTGGACAGAGAATCTGCACAGGGCAGCCGCGTTACGAGTGCTACATGAAAGTTTGTTGGAGTTTGTCAGCCATGAGGAAAAAAAACTTCTGGAAACGAGGCTTCAGCCGTTCTCATGCTTGTGGAGTTACTTATTTTCTCTTTTTGTGTGCTCAGAATATATTTTTGAGCTTATTGTGACAGAAGATTTCTTTTAGGGGAATCTTAAAAATTGAATTCTGCCCTCCTGTTATGATACAGGGCTGACTTGCAATGCTTTTGATTCTCCAGTCAGCTAGTACTTGGTCCAACTTCTTGCTATTTTATGGTAAAAAGGCATTTCTTTGTGTGATGGTAGCCTGCCGGGAAGTGATTCTTTTCATGCTGTTAGATCCAAACTTCTGGCAATAAACGGTTTTTCAGTACTGGTAAGTTGGCATGTTCCTCTCTTGCACCAGTATAACCCAGGAATTCCCAGCATAACATGTTCTCGCTTTAATCTTCAGCATAAGGTGAAGACTTTAAGTCTTCCCTGTTGGTCTTGGCCTGTGAATTTAAAGCATTCCTCTTTGTGCAGAGTCCTTTAAAAAGACAGCCTCTGATGATGTTTAGTGTAATTCTTTGTCCTTTTTTTTTTTTCTCAGATAGCAAGTTAGACAATGAGGTCAATGTAGGAAGCTCTGGTCTCAGACTGGGTTGGAGTCGGTAAATCTGGAATGAATGCTTGTAGCACTCCTGGGTACAACCTACTTGAAAATAGGGAGGGATCTACTGCAAAATACGGTTGTTAAAAATGGATGTGTAATTCACGAGGGATGCATAATGTGTGGTAGCTAGAGCTCCAGTATTCTTTTAAATAGGAGCAGTCTCCAGTCAGAAGCGTGATGTCTGCAGTTTGCAGCATGGAGAACTTTTAGTGGTTCTGCAGTCTGACTACTTCATCTTGTTCGGGTCTGGACTCATTTTTTTTTTTCTTTTTGGGGTGTTAACAACAACACTGTGTGAACTCTAAAGCAGTAGCAAGACATGCTAGTTGTATAGGGGGTAGGATTTAGTCCGGGGGGAGTATTGTAGGGCCTCAGGTCATGATTGTTCATCTGCTGAAAGTGATGGAAGTTGCCCGTGACTTTGAGACACAGTAGGCTCTAAAATGGTTAATGGTTCGAAGCTGTGCGGGGAGGTTTAGACTGGACATTAGGAAGCATTTATTTAACAACAAATACCCAAGCTTCCTAGAGAGGTGGTTGATGCCCCAAGCCGGTCAGTGTTTAAGAGGCATTTGGAGAATGTGCTTAATAATACGCTTTAGCTTATGGTCAGCTCTGAAGTGGTCAGACTGTTGAACTAGATGATCATTGTAGGTCCCTTCCAACTGAAATAGTCTATAAAAGCAGGAGGAAGAAAATGCTGTCTTGTCAGGTCTGTTCTTAGACCATGCCTTTTTTGCTGACAGTACCTCTTGCTTAAACCTATTCCATTACCTGCTAGAAAAAAAAAGAAAAAATATAGTCTTGTGTATGTTACAGCAGTAACACAAACTGTAATGTAAAATTTTGTATGGATAGAAGGTGGGGATACTTTTAGGGTGTTCTTGGTCAACATGTGCAGATTCTGAAAACACAGTGCAGAAGTACAGGATAAATGACACGTTTACTTCTTTCTGTGACATGATTTTGAGTCCCAGCAGGTAAAGCAAATGTTTCTTGTGTGAAACTGAAAATATAATAGTGCAATAATGTATTTTAGTTTGCCCAGTCTTGGACCTTTGCCTTACAAATAGTCTTTTGAACAAGGACTTAAATCAATACTAAGGGCTAAATTAGTGGTTTTTAAAGTTGGGTATTTGGGAGAATATTTGCATTAGAGGTGTAATTGAAACTGGCTTTCTTAAACTGAATTCTTAACTGGGATCTGTGCTTGGGCCAAGGCCATACTCATGCTGTAGGACAGTATGATAAGAGTATCAAACAGAACTAAAGAAGTGTCCAATAGGTGACTTAATTTTTTTTCAATTAACTGCCTGATCAAATCACTCATTGATGCAGCTTTTTAAACTGTCATGGTGACACAAGGTCATATGTTTCTTGTTACCGTGCAGGAAATTATTATAGAAGGTCCACGTCATCTGGATTACAGTACACTGCATATAGCTCCTAGCAGGAATCTGTAAAATTCCCTATTCTTCCTGGAAATAGAATTAGTTCTTAACAGGAGGTGGTTTATAAAACTGGTCTGCAAGCGGTGCATTTTGCTACCCCACTTTTTTCCTTAGCAACTCTTAACTGACTGCAAATGAATCCTTAACGTTTTTAAAGACTTCTTAAAGGTGATGTTGGGAAGTGAGATTTCGTGCATCTGCGCAATGCAGACCTACCTGGTAGTTCTTTTTGGTATTGTCTGTCTGTCGAGCGTGGCATCTCTGTGCAAATGCTACATTAGCTTGACTGACTCAAGAAAGTGCGGTAGAAAAGGGTGAGAGAACATAATGAGTAGGAAATCGTAGTTTTGCAGCTGAATAAATCTGCGTTGGCTCCAAACTTCATATGGACCTCGTAGGTGCCACTAACAAAGCTCTATATCTCTCCATTGGATTTGAAAGGAAAGGTTGAGGAATTAATTCCCTCCCTTAAGGTATAGTGTTAAGGACACCTGGAGGAGCAGATGATCATGGGAACCTGGGATATCACTTCTAGGACAAGGCAAATGCAACAAAGTGGCTGCGTAAATGTGCGGGACAAAGTGGTGAAGTGTCTGGATGAGGAGTGCAGACCTCACTTGGTGCCCTGGGAGCGAAGATGCCAGCTGGGTTGGGTTCGAGGTCTGGAACATGAAGTTGCTGAGACCTGAACTTTGTGTTGGGGGCTACCTCTGATTCCTAGCTTTAAGTCTGCTCCTGGACTGCTGCTAGATAGTGTGACAGGCCTTGGTCAAATGAGCGTTGATGTGAGAGGGTGTGATTTATTTCTTATTTTTTTCCTTAAAATAAAAGGAACTGTGTTTGAATCCAAGTCTTAACATATTTTGTCCGTGTTATTCAGTATTGTGTAAGTGCATGAGCTAGAAAATACAACTGAAAAATTTGGACAATAAATGGAATAAGTAAATAAAGAAAAAAGAATTAAAAGGTTTTAGTTATCACTGCCAAAGAAATACTTCTGAAGTTTAAAAAACAAATGCTGCAGTGTTGCCCCTCAGCACATGACAAAGATTCAGGTTGAACTGGCAACTTTCTGTGTTGACACCTGCTTGTGTAGTGTTACTGTTAGTGGTTGGTTTCAAAATAATATTTCTGTTCTTTATGTGGAAAGAGCCAAGTGCTGGTTTCAACTTACCCATATTTCTTACTGCCTGTCACTGGCAGGTGATCCTGCAGCCATTTGGGGGACTGGGGTTGAAAGCAGTAAAACGATCTTTAGAGCACAGTAAGAATGAGGAAAGCTCCTGCATTTTGTAGCAAGATGTTATCAGAATTGTACTGTGTGTGACCTTAAAGTCTTGCTATTGCAAGGCCTATGCAGATAGCTCTGAAGACTCTTTTGGCTTCCAAGGATGCAGTCTGTTGGCTTGAGCCCACAGAGCTTTGAGGATGGAGATGCAGCTCACGTGATGTTCTGTCTGTGCTGAGAAGTGTAGTCATGTGCGATGCTAAGCAAATACATCATCTACGGTATTGGTCTTGTCAACCAGGCACTTCTAGGGTAACTTGGTTTCATTCTCCTGAGATCTTTACTAATGGATTAGTATATGGAATCATAAAACTGAGCAAAAAGACCTGGAGCGTACACCTCCAGTGATGGATCATCTCTGTTGGTGGTCCCCCTGTTGAATCGCTGACACTTGCTGATCATTAACTGCTGAATTGGTGTCGTTGCAGGTCCAGGTCCAGCAATCACCGCAGCAGGTCTCTGCCCAACAGCTCTCTCCGCAGCTCACTGTTCATCAGGCTTTGGAGCAACCAATACAGGTCCAAGTGCAGATCCAAGGCCAGGCGCAGCAGCAGGCATCCCAGACAATACAGAGTCAATCTCTTCAGAGCCCCAGCCCATCTCAGCTGCAGGCAGCTCAGATCCAAGTGCAGCATGTGCAGACTGCCCAGCAGATCCAAGCTGCGGAGATACAGGAGGAACACATACAACACCAGCAGATCCAGGCCCAGCTTGTGGCAGGACAGGCCATTACTGGTGGCCAGCAGATACAGATCCAAACAGTTGGGGCACTGTCACCTCCACCTTCTCAACAAGGCTCTCCACGAGAGGGAGAGCGGCGGATCAGCACTGCTAGTGTCCTTCAGCCGGTGAAGAAACGTAAAGTGGATATGCCTATTACTGTATCGTATGCTATTTCAGGGCAGCCAGTTGCCACAGTGCTGGCCATTCCTCAGGGCCAGCAGCAAAGTTATGTCTCTTTAAGGCCAGACTTGTTAACAGTGGACAGTGCCCACCTGTACAGTGCCACTGGGACCATTACTAGCCCCACTGGAGAGACTTGGACCATCCCCGTTTACTCTGCTCAGCCACGTGGTGACCTTCAGCAGCAGAACATAACCCACATCGCCATCCCTCAGGAGGCCTACAATGCCGTCCATGTCAGTGGCTCGCCAACGACACTGGCTACCGTGAAGCTGGAAGATGACAAGGATAAGATGGTGGGAAGTACTTCGGTAGTGAAGAACTCTCACGAGGAAGTGGTGCAGACTCTTGCTAATTCGCTCTTTCCGGCGCAGTTTATGAATGGCAACATCCACATTCCAGTGGCAGTGCAGGCTGTGGCAGGGACGTACCAGAATACAGCACAGACGGTGCACATATGGGACCCGCAGCAGCAACAGCAGCAGCCCACACCCCAGGAGCAGGGGCAGCAGCAGCAGCAGCTACAAGTCACTTGCTCAGTAAGTTAAAACTGCGTCTCAGTCTGTGATTAACAACTTGCAGATGTTGAGGAGGAGGAGGATTTCAGCAGACAGCTGGTATCTAGGAAGCAGAGATGTGTCTGTCCCAGTAGCCTGGGTGTGAGGTAGGGCATTTGACTCCTGATAGGTGTAGCGCTGCAATGTGTTGATGTTGGTACGTAATTAAAAGATTCAAAACTTCCCAAAAGAAAGTGCAGTCTTCATCTTCGTAATATAAATTAATAGATACGTGCTCATTGCTAGCTTCTTCATGGCAGGTATTCCAAGGTCTGCAGTCTTCTCCTGAGCTGTTCCAGGGCTTGCAGTGGACAGGCAGGGATGATTGCAGCAAAGTAAGGTGCACAAATATAGTAGTAACCTGGTTATCAGTTACTTTGTGTTATGCAGCAGATCCAGAGCCCAGGGAAAGTGTCAAAATCTGTCTAGCTGTGAGCAAACTTCATGGATCAGGTTACCTCTCTAACGCCAGGTCCTGCTTCTGGTAAATGCCTGGTGCAAGAGCACAGTAACGAGCAGTGGCAAGTAAGCACCTCTTCATAGTGCTTGGCAAATGTGGCAGCCAAATTTGTTGCTGTGGTTTTGGTTTTTTTTTTTTTAAAGGCTTTGGCTAACTTTAAGCCATAGATTATTTTGAATTGGGTTTTAAAACTTAATTAACTAGGGCTACTAACGGCCTATCTTATATGTGCAAATGGATGTAATTTATCTTTTATTACCAGAAAATGAAAAGTGATTGATCTGTCAGAGCCTGTTTTTGCTCAATGGAATGAGGGCAAAAATATCCAAGTCTGCTAGCATAAATGTTGTTATAAATTCTTTCCAGTTTATAAATAACACTGTTGGCTTTATAAAGGCATATGTGCCCTCTACTTCATCAGTAAGCACTGAGACAAGGAGGATTACTTTCATGTAGTCATGTCTGATTGTTTCTGAGTTTGAGTGTGGGCTATAGCCCACCGAGGTCTTCACTGAAAAGGGTTCCCTGCATCTCTAAATAACTTGCAGGTGATGGATGCCCTCTTTTATAAAGCTGTGCTTTAAGCTACAGCTTATGGGTCTTTGTAATGCATGAGGTTTTGTTTGGTTGTGTTTTGCTTTTTTTGTTTCTTCATGTTCAAAGAGCATTCTGTAGCTCATATTCTCCCTGTAATGGTACTTAAGAGATCACATCATCGCTTTCAGCTGCTTGAACAAACTAAGTTGAGAAAACTTTTTGCCTTTCTGCTAAACAGGATTTTTAGATTTATTCAAGGGTCTTTTAAGAGCATGAGCCACATTCTTGGGATCCTTTCCAAGGTATTAGCCTCATAATTTCTTTAATGGTTAATTGTAAATCTTCTACTAACAGCACAGTGGTCTGCAATTCTTGGGTATCAGAGAGTTTTCTGATGCAAATTCTCTGGAGTACTGGGTATTGCATAAGCCCCTAAATACAGAGGCCGGTCCAGGAGGGCTGTTTTACCTCAAGGACGGGTTGCATTCTTTCTTTAAGAGGGCAATAAAGCTACTGTAGGTGAACATCAAACTCTTGGGGGTTGTCCCTCTCACAACTGTGAGACTGAGAAGGATTTTGCCTGCTTGTCCTCTGGCATCGTGCTGCTGTGGGACCCGGACAAGTTGCAGCTATTTTGCCCTGTTTGTGAAAAATGTAAGTCAGTTAAGAAGCAACTGCCAGTTCAGTGAATTTAACTCCAGCCTGTGTGCCTGCCTTCACACCGGACAAGGTGTCTGCGAGGTCAGGGCGGAAGATTGCACCTTAGGTTGGGCTGATGGAGGTGTCTGGCTCTGGAAAGCTCTCTGCTTTCTGGAGAGTAACAGGGCAGTGCTCCGGAGGAGAGCAGAGGCTCAATCCCAGCTCCTACAGAGACAAGGTGTCAGCTCACCCTTGGACTCCTGTCCTCTTCGAGGCAGAGGCTTGCTTGACAACTTAAACTTTGTCGCCATCTGACTTGATAAAAACTGGCCCCTTTCAGTCGTGGTCTCCCTCTGTAGCTGTGGAAAATGCAGGGGCTGATAAGCAAAGAGTTATTAAGAGATGATGCAAAAAAAAAAAAACAAACCCAAAAAAAACCCAAAACCAACCAGAGGCAGTCAGAAAGATCCAGTCTGAGGCTCTTGCAGGCTTTGCCTCTTCAGCTGTATTTTTTGTTATACTAAGTAAGGTACGGGTATTACTAAAGTCTCTATGCCATTTTTATTACGGTCTCTAGCACTGTCGGAGCAACTTCCACTGATGGTTGGCACTTGGCAGTATCAAAGGAAAAGTTCCTTCATTATAACAAAGCCTTGCTTTTTGGGCTGACTCTTGAGAAGGAGGAAGCAAAACTGTTTGGATGTAACAGTTGCTATCTTCTGTAACATTCAGGGTGCCAGTGAGAATTTGATTAAGGGCTGTAAAGCTTCAAGTTAATCTCCTTAATTGAGGTAGCCATGAAACTTTATGTGGCATGGGATTGAGAGGCTGTAGTGAAGAATGCAGAGTGAGTGCAGCTGGAGGGCTCACTGCTCTTTCTGTATAGGTGCCATCAGTTGCTGGTAAAATAAGTTTCAGTTTGAGGTATTAATTCTTGGTGACTTAACGTCCTGCTGCGAAGTGAATTTCCAAAGGGTCTGGAGACCCTTTAGGTCTATAGTAGGTCATACAGTAGCTCTTCACAGAATAGTAGCTAGTCTTCGTTAGCAGTATTTGGTAGTTTGAGAGCATTGTATTGCAGCTGAATTAATGTTTTGATGCTTGTGTCCTAGTCGGTTAATACTCTTGCAAATGAATTAATCTTACCAGTTGTTGACGATAAGAACAGAGCATTCTGTCTGCCTAGGGCGTACTGAATAACGAAGAGAGCCTGCCCTCGATGGGCAAGGGTGGGGAGGGATGCTGCTAGCGTACAATACGCGATCGTGCCCAGAACCTTGCTCAGGACAGTCGATGTTTGGAGCAGCAGCAGTTAGTAAAGCTGATGGCACCTTGCAGTTCTTCCCTGCTAGGGGCTGGTGGTCTCTCTAGCTGCTGTGTGTCAAGGCTGTGTCTGCAGGGGGCCTTGGGCCCCTTCCTCTTCTTGTGAGATGATGGACCCTGGCGGTGTTTCAGAGTGACAAGTTAGCTGAAGCCAAGAAAAATGCATTGGAGCAAAGAGGGCTTCAGGATCAATAGTGATCTATTTCAGTGTTCGTGGGGAGACCAGAAGTCTGTTGTTGAGAGGAGTTTAGCCCTATGAAGATCCTTGCCTTTGAATGTGCTGGCTAGCATCTTAACGGTATTGCAGCAAGAATGGCTTTTGGCTGTAGGTCTCCTGTGATGGTCTGTAGGACTTCTAAATGCATCATACGGCAAGTCGTGTGGATTTGCTAAAGGTGTTACTGATATACCCGTTCAAACTAAAAGTGTTCTTGGAGAGACATACTCTTTCGTGAGCAGCAATTCAGGTTAGACAGCAAAAGTTGTGTTCCTTGGGTTAATATCTTGTTAGAGAGGAGTGTTGGAAAAGACTGATATCCTGGGGCTAGAGGTGTTGCGGCATTACTTGTTTTCTGTCGAGCTGTTGCACATCGAAGTGTATATATAAAATGAAATGTTTTCTTTCGTAGGCTCAAACTGTTCAGGTTGCTGAAGTTGAACCACAGCCACAACCACAGACTTCACCTGAACTTCTACTTCCAAACTCTCTGAAGCCAGAAGAAGGACTTGAAGTGTGGAAAAGCTGGGCACAGACCAAGAATGCTGAGCTGGAAAAAGAAGCCCAAAATAGGCTAGCACCTATTGGAAGTATGTCTCATGACAACGTGGCCTTTCTTTCCTTTCAAGTAGGATTAGAAGTGACTAAAGTGTTAGCTGTTTACCGCTCTGGAAAACACCTTTCTTTAATGAGAGATTGTTTTTAAATTTAAACTTTGATTTACTCTGCAGTACTAATTGTTGCATATTCCCACTGACACAGGACATGTTCCAAGGGAGGTATTAGCTCTGTGCTGAGCCAACTTGAGCCACCAAGGCCGGTGGCAGTAGGAAAGGGCACTATATGGCTGTGGTGCATGGACAAACAAAATGGCTGTGGATGCCAGCCAAGCTGGTAGAGCAGTCACAGAGTTGATGTTTTCTTTTGCTGCAGGCCAGCTTTTCATTGTGGACATGGTAAAAGAAGGCAATAGTTATGCAGTTGGCAGGGCAGAGAGTCTTCCTGTCGGATTCTTGCCGGTTTATCTTTTAGTAGATCTGACAGCCTAAGATCTTGATTTATTTCAGCTTTATTTATTGTACTGGGAGAATGAGGTAGTACTAGGCCTGCTAGATAGAAAGGTAAAGCTAGAGATGTGGGAAATCGTTCCTGAAAGATTGGGATATAGTATGGCTTTATGGCTTAAATAATATGGCTTTGTTTTGTTTTTCCAGGGCGTCAGCTGCTGAGGTTCCAGGAAGATCTCATCTCTTCAGCTGTGGCTGAGCTGAATTACGGTCTATGCTTAATGACACGAGAAGCTCGAAATGGTGATGGGGAACCCTATGATCCAGATGTGCTCTACTATATCTTCCTGTGCATTCAGAAGGTAGGGGGAGGACAGCGATATGTGCAGCAGAGCTGTGCATGTTGACAGCATGTGTAGGGAGGATTCTCTGTTACAAAAGTGCAGACTGTGGCTTCTTTTATGAAGCCGCCCAACAATTTCATAAGAAAAAAGTCTCTTTGCTTTAAAAAAATAATAAACCAGACGAAATGTCATTAGTGCACAGCAATGCTTTCACCTACTGAGTTAAGTTTGTGAAGAACTGTTAATAAGTGAGTTCAGTATCATAATAAATCCTTTTAGTTTTTTTGGTGGGGGGAGGAGGATTGAATGATGTTTGAGGAAGTTGTCAGTGTCAAAACTTGATCTAGTTGAAGCTTTAACAGGCAAGAACTTAGCTTTGTGTCGTGTGGGAAGTCTGAGCTGGTAATATTAGTATGCTTTCTGGAAGAGCTGAGGAACAGAGCTAAACTCTGATAGGAGAATTGAGCATCTCTCTCCTTAACGTGAAATAGCGTCCAAAGGATGGTCATGTGAAATAACTTACAGTGAACGCACCTGAAATAAAAGGTGAAATCCAACCAGCTTTCCTTTCTAAGATGGTCTTAAGCATTCCCATGATAGGAACTGAGATTACATACTCTGTACTGGCCTTGGTGCAAGGGTCCTCACTCTTCTTGCTAGAATGTATTAGTCCTCAGTGCTATGCTGTAAAATGCTTGACTAACCAGGTACGTAGTCTCTTAGGATAAGGTCTGGTCTGAGGAATATACTTGTTACCGCTGTACTGGACTGTGTTGTGACTCTCTTACAGTATCTCTTTGAAAATGGCCGAGTAGATGACATCTTCTCAGATCTCTATTATATTCGGTTCACCGAATGGCTGCATGAAGTTCTCAAGGACGTACAGCCCCGTGTTTCCCCTCTTGGTAAGAACTTCTATTTAAGAACTCTAAAACTTCCCATAGTTTGGAATGTTTGAACAACAACATAAGTGTAGTCTGAATAGAAACCCTTTCAAAGTACTTAATGTCATTAGGAGAGCTCATTCTGGTCAGGGAGAGAAATGTTGCGTCTGCAGGGAATGCTGGGGCTACTGCATGTGTCAGGCTGTAGCCCTGACTGTCGTTGAGGTTTATTAGTCTATCACCCATCAGAAGGCAGGTTGTTGGGACTTTGTAGTGTCACAAGATTGGCTTACTTGGAAGCCAGCTGATCCTTGATGTGAATCAAGCTTCCTCATCTGAAGTACTAATACACCTTGCCTTTAATAGGTATTGTTACTTTGGGAGATAATATGACACTGTCATGTTGCCATATAGCCAGATGGATATGGTCTGCAGGACCAACTAGGTGCAAAAGAAAGAAACAATGCGTGATTAGAGCCTCAAATGCTGCAATCAAATGCAGCTCTTCTCAGCCCTGTGTTTAGAGGATGATGGGAACAGGAGTCGGGGAAGCACTTCCAGAAGAGACAGATTTTGACAGAGTTGTGTATGAGAACTAGATTAAGAATTGCATTTTCAGAGCGTGGAAACCTGGTTTCTCATTACTTCATTACCTTTGATCTGGTTAGACGTCAGTAAAGAAGCTATTCCTTGTGTTCAGAAAAGTAGCTGATGTTACAGGCTAGATGGCTAAGTAGCACCCTGAGTTTTGGAATCCTTTTGTTTTCACTCTGGCTGTTTGATCTGTGCTTTGTCATTCCACAAGCCCCGGAGTTCATACTGCTGTCTGTTTTTCTGTTTATCTGTGTATTTGGAGTATAGTATTTCTCTTCTACACAAAGGAAAAAATCTGAGAATCAAAGGATTACTCATGTGTCCAAATACATCACTTGGCACTGTGTGCTGACTAAAGCTGCGCACAGGGCCAAGAGCTGATTCGTTACACTGGCCTGCCTGCTCTCACATATTATTGGATTAGGAGCATCTGCATTGGAGTCGAGCCATTAATTAAAAGCTGTTTAAGTGCATATTTATTTCTCTCTGGGCTGGGATGTATAGGCGTATTGCAGAAGCATACTTTCCGCAACTAGAGGTTGTTGACGTATGTATTCGAGTGTTTCTTAACTGTACCTGCTATTTACAAAGCTTCCTGCACAGTAGTGAACCCTGACATCAGTGAGGATCTCCTCCTCCTCCTTCCCTGAAGATTTATATGTTCTCCAGTACTTACAGAGTATAAAGTGCTGCCTGTGCTCCTGCTGTGACTGTCTCCTGGCATGATGCTGACTTCTGATTATTGCAGGTTATGTCCTCTCCAGTCATGTAACAGAAGAGATGCTGTGGGAGTGTAAGCAGCTAGGAGCTCACTCCCCTTCCACCTTGCTCACTACACTGATGTTTTTTAATACAAAGTAAGTACTTAGGTCTTTGCGAATCTTGGGAAATAAAAGAACTTCAAATGCCTTGACGGGGTTGGTAGGAAACTGCCGCACTGGATTAGCGTGAAGTCGTGAATTCAAATGGTTGCACACAGAGCCCTGTTGCAGCCCCGTCAGGCAAAGAAGATGCAGTACAACAAGGAAATGAGCTAGCAGAGGGGAAACTGAACTTGCGGCTGTTGCATGCTTTGCTGCTGGAACAGCCTTTAACTTGGTTTGAGTGTCAGCTGGCTCATGATGAGTAAAGATAACTACCTCGCTGTTGTGACTGTATCCTTTACTTGCCTCAATGTCCTGTGTTCTCTTCTCGCTGCTCAGATACTTCCTGTTGAAAACCGTAGACCAGCACATGAAGCTGGCCTTCTCCAAGGTGTTGAGGCAGACCAAGAAGAACCCTTCTAATCCCAAGGATAAAAGCACGAGTATCCGCTATCTGAAGCCTCTTGGCATACACCAGACAGGACAGAAAGGTAGTGTCTGGAAGTTTTCTTTGGGGAATACTTACTTACTGGGCTTGAAGGAAGTGGATGAACCTGGAGATGTCTGCAGGTAGGGCCACAAGAACCCAAGGCTCTGACAATTAATTACCTTCAGCCTAGCAGCATGGGTTTTCTGTGTGTTCTGTGTGAGAGAGCATAGCACCTTCTAATAATAATCCTGGAGACATACCTGAGGTGTATAGGACTCATCAAGAGCTAATGATCATTTTATCGTTACTCTTGGTTTTTTATGGGCAAAGGGGCTTTTGGGTGTGAGTGCTTATGAACAAAGGGAGAAACTTCTTTGGGAGGGCTTCTCTTATCGTGACTCATGTGAACCCATATAGAATCCATATGTAAGTACAATCTGTCCTCTTAAAAGCACAGACTGGGGATTTAGCTGAGGCATTGCAGTCTTAGTAGTGAGATTTTTCTCATTTTGGGCACAGGTAGAGGAGAAATGGAATGAAGGATATAGATGGGTTGTGATCTTCAGTAGCCTTGGGAGAAAGCAGGCTCTCTATATAATGCTTTGGGCCTTTATAACCAGGTGCCTCTGCCCTGGAACAGCCATATGTCTCTTGCCAGCTTTTGCATGGTGACAAGGTGCTTCAGAGCTCCGGGGCTGTATGGCACTGCTTGGTTTACTGTACTTATACAGTGTCTGACAGACTTGGGGGGGGGCTGGTTTGTAGTTACAGATGACATGTATGCAGAGCAGACTGAGAATCCAGAGAACCCCCTGAGGTGTCCGATAAAGCTGTATGACTTCTACCTCTTCAAATGGTGAGAGCTTTTGTTCGTCTGCGTAGTTGCTTGTCTTCTGCGACTGTTAAGTTGCATCTTGTGGCTGGCCTAGTTTTCAGGGCTGTGTTTTATTGCTGGCACAGTTTCTACTTAATGGGGAGGGGTGTTGATGTGAGAGGGTGCGGTTTACTCTGATGGCACAGAAGTTGAACTTCCGTGGTGTTTAAGAGACACAAATCCTGATTTGTGAACTGGCTGCTCTTAATCTCATACTCGCTCTGGAGGTTTGCTGTGTTGGCATGAACTCGCAGTTCTGCCTGTGACTTTGTGAGCATCTGGAAGCATCCACTACTTGAGGTGAAATTAGGGTCCTATTCAAATCAGCTTCTGAACAAAAATGAGGACTTGGTATGGAGATCGGAGGGAGCCTCAAAGGACTCGCCTCTAAATCATGATGATTCTGATAACTCATGTAAATGTTCCTCTGCATAGATGGGTCTGCAGTTAGCCTGGATGTGAAAATACCCCATCCTTCCTTCATTCCAAAAGACCCCTAAAGCCAGGCGTGTGTTATACGTACTGGTGTGAAATACAGACTTTTTTCTTGTAGTCGTTACCATGGCTTTTTAACCTTGGCATGGCCTAAAAACTTTGGGACCACTATTGCCCCAAGATGTAACACCGTACCTTCATGTCTCATCAGCCAGATGTTCACTGTCAGGATTTGTGAAGTCTGGGGTAAGGACAGTGGCGGTCTCTCCCTTCCAGGATATTCTGTTAGTCTGGTTATTTCTGATCTTCCTCACGCAGCCCCCAGAGTGTGAAAGGCCGGAATGACACGTTTTACTTGACACCGGAGCCAGTGGTGGCCCCCAACAGCCCTATCTGGTATTCCATCCAGCCGATCAGCAGAGAGCAGATGGAGCAGATGCTCACCCGGATCCTGGTGATACGAGAGATTCAGGAAGCTCTTGCCGTGGCTGATGCCAGCACCATGCACTAAGGCATCCTTCTTGGCTCAGAAGGGGTGGGGTGGGGTGACGGGGGAGGGACAAGCAAAGATAAATTGTACAGACTTTTACACTAAAGGAGATGCCTAAGTTTTTGGTTTTTTATTGGTGTAGTTATGAAGCCCTTTTAGGCTTCTTCTCTTTAAAAGAATCTAAAGGAAAACCTACCCATTGTGTATCCTACCCAACACACCAAACTGTTGGACCCATTGGAGGCTGCATATCCCCTGCGAGCTGGGAGCTGTGGAAAGCTGCTGGTTGACTCTGGTTTTTTTTATGATGTAGAAAACATGAACTACAGGATTGGCCTGGATGGCTGGGGCCTCTGTCTCCTTGGAGCACGTGCAGCCTAGAGGGCACAGAATGATGGATGGACCTGCTCGGCCAGTGGAGGAGAGGCAGGCATCTTCTTTTCTTGTGCTTGGACGTTAATTTGCTGTTATCTTGGAAGGAAGAGGAGAGAGTGAACTGCAATTGTGATTTATACAAAAAAAAAACAAAAAAAACAAAACAAAAACAAACAACGATTTCTATTCAGACCTTTAAGTGACATTTTTAGATGTTAAAAGTACAAACTTTACCACACTCTTCTTTTTTTGGCCTAACATTGAGGCCTTAAACCTTGAGGCTCCTGTGCCTGATGGAATTCTTGTAACATACACTTGTGTATCATATAAAGATACCACCCTGTTTCTCTTATGTATTCTTACTCTAGTTGTTTATTAAGAATGACGAGCACGTCTTTTCAACATGCCATTGAACAATGTGTCTTTATTTGGGGAAGAGTGAGCTGTGAGGGTGGGGGGGGTCATTATACAAAGATCAGTACGCAAACTGGTTGTTTCCATCCCTGTTTGTGCTTTCCAGCTCCATTCCGCTGGGCTTCTTTCACCCCTACAGATTAGAAAGGTAGAAGGGGATTAACTTCTGTCAAAGGACCTGAATGTCTGCTTGCTGATGGAAGCTCAGTGTCAGGCTAGGAACATGGGATCTGTGAGACCAGGTCGGCCTGTCAGTCTGTCCTAATGTTCTGTGACCAGCCTGCGAGGCTTCACCCCTAGGCAAATCCCCCCCTCTCCCTACCTTTACAAATGCATCACACCAACGGCATGATGGAGGGGTGTTGGAGGGAAAAGGCCTTGCAGGAGCAGCACATGGCTTACTCCTGCCATTTAACAGCCTTTTCACAGTTTTTAACACAGCTGTGTAGCTTCTGGCATCGTTCATGATCATAAACCCCAGCCCTGTAGCCTTGCCTTGCTGCATCTTAAATGGTTGCTGTATTTTATATCACTAACAAGTCAGCTCTTCTGAAGCCAGCAGGTAGCCAACCGTGCTTGAAATGGGAGATCGCTCTAGCCAGGCTTGTTATTTGTGCCACCAGCTTCTTGGATGCGGAGAGATGACTCTGCTTCTTGAACCTGTCTTCCCTGCTTCTCCATCTCATGTCCCTTCCCTGTTCCAAAACATGTAGATATATATTTAAATATATATTACAGTAAAAAAACCCTTAAACTTGTGTACAGGCAAGCAATTTTTCTGAAGCTTCTGTTGACCAGCACCTGTCTGTATTGAGAAGGAAGGTCTGCCCTCTCTGTCAGTTGTGCACAGTGTAAATCTGCACAGAGGATGAGAGTAGCCGTAATGTTCCCTGCCTTTGCGCTCTTAATCAGTGTTGGGGTGTGTGGGCTTAGAGAGACTTCAAGCCTCTGATGCTTTGTATTGACATTGGTGTTGATGAGAAAGCAGAGATGTTGGAGTTGGTTGTCAGCATGAGCAGTTTGTTCCCTGTATAGGACTCCATGCTCAAATAAGTGCAGAGAGGTGAAGTAGCAACGCGCTGTTGTTTACCAATACCTGTACTCTAAAGTAGACTCTTAGCTCAGTGCCTCCCCTCGGAGTTATGCCAGGGGAAAACAGCCTGGGGTTGGTGCCAGATCCCAGTGGGTAGGATGGGAAGATGGTGCCCGGGTGGTGCGTAGTGCTGGCAACACATACCCTCAGCTCCGTTCAGCCGTTGGGGGCCAGCAGTCGCCCCCTGGTAGGGTGGCTGTCAGGATCGCTAACACTGCTTCAGCTGCCAGAAGCCTGTAATCCCTTCGCCATATCTTAGTGACTGGAATGTCCATCTCTGGCCCTAATTTAAGTATTTAAGGACATGGTTAAGGGCAAGCTCTGCCTGTTTCAAGCAGCCAGGTGTGCTTGTTGCTCAGGATGCCCGAGAGGCCTGCACAGGGTGGATTTCCCATTCTTTTGGGCAGTTTGTCTTGTTTTCTGAACAGTGTTGCGAAGATGTGAGAGAAACTGCAGACGCCTGTGCTCGAGTCGCAGCGCGTGCTCTGCAGCAGTGCATGGGAAGCTTGCTCCAGCATGCCTGCACCTCAGCGTCAGCCTGCTGCTTTGTCCATCTCCATCAGAAATGCACTAGGTGTTGAAGTCACCTGCCAGATACCCGGTGTACAAGACGCTTCATTAGGTGGCCTTGCGAGTCACCTCTTATTCCAGCTTCTGGGAATTTTTAGTGTAACTTGACAGAACATTAGGGCAGTTCCAGGTTAGGGGTGAGCAGATACTTCAGCTGAGCTTTCTGGGGAAACGGAATTCCGTGT
The DNA here is from genome assembly GCF_963924245.1 of Chroicocephalus ridibundus. Taxonomy (NCBI): domain Eukaryota; kingdom Metazoa; phylum Chordata; class Aves; order Charadriiformes; family Laridae; genus Chroicocephalus; species Chroicocephalus ridibundus. The sequence goes on along the minus strand of NC_086293.1, from coordinate 19,361,686 downwards.
TACCTTAAAACTCTAGATTGTGCACTTTCCTTCCTACCCTTAACTGCAGGATGATCTAAAATCTTTGTAGGGAAAGCGTTCTTGATCTTAAGAGCGGGGGAACTTGGCGCATGGTGAGCTGTGGAGATGACCTGATGATTGGTTTTGTCCTGACAGAACGAAGTGTTTCCATTATTTTCTCATTGTTCGGACGTACATAGGAGAGGGATTTGCTGACGCAGAAGTGGACTGCCGTACTGTTCTGTACTGTCTCATCAGAATGTCCACTGTGTTAACTTCATTCCCTATTTTTAGAGACAATCGATATACTGTGACTTAAGGATTATTTTCCTGGACCTGGCTTCTAGTCTGGCTCTCTGGAGCTAGTTTAAAAGGTACAGTATTTCTAGAATATAAATACTACGTTCTTTGATAGTGAAGAACATGATCTGCTCCCTTTTAGGGGCTCACAGGGAGACGTGCACAGAAGAGTGCTGTGGCTTAGGGTTGCTATCCAAGTTCTGGGAAATGTTCCCAGTCAAACATGTAAAATAGCTTTTTAACACTTTCCTATAACCAGCTTGACTGCTGCTTAAAGGGCATTCCCCCTTGGCTCCGAGAGTGCCAAACTGCTAGCTCTTGTATGCGTGTATATATTAAACGAGAACTCTCCATGCCCTATGCCTTGTATGACACAGGCTGAAAATGCATCGATCTCTAAATAAATAAAGCCGAGAAATCAAGCTGGAGACCCTGCGTTGTTGGTTTCAAACTATGCCCATCTTGTCTCTGTGGTATGAAAGGAACCATAGAAAGCAGAGCATGACTGACTACTGTAAAGCACCTCACGTTCTGACGTGAGACTCCTGTATTGTCCTATCTCTTGACACTAATAGCATTACTTTCCTAAGGAAACTTGTAGCCTCTTATGCACTTGTCTACGGCACCATTAGATTTTCATTTACTTTCAAGAGTTCAAGCATTTCCTCTAAGTGGTAATGGCTGAAGCAGCGGAGAGCAGACTAGAGAGTGGTTCTTTGCTTTTGTCTAGGGTGGTGAGTGAAGGGAAGAGTCTAAGGAACTTAGCAGGGCTCTCGTCTGTTGGTTCCTTCACCCCTAGAGATCTGGATTTTAGATGAGAGACAAGGTCTGAAGTAGTTCCTGACCTGCCTTGCACCAACTTAAAAAGACTTAATTTGATCCCTAAGAACGAACCCTCTTCTGCACTGTTGCTCCTAGGGCAGAAATTAAGAGAGTCTTTTCTTAACTGCATCAGGGCTACAGTCTGCCTTGGCGTCCATAGGATAGGCCATCTTCAGCCTCCTGTGCTGTGATAAGACAGATCCAAAAGTGGTAGAAAAGAGCCCTCTGAGCATATGGAGGGTGGAGGACTCACTGATACTGTAGTTGCTCATCCTCTTGCTGGTCTGAGTGCTGCTAGACACCGATTGACACCACGCAGTCCCATCAAACTGCATTCTCATCCAAGTTTAATAGTGACTTACTTGCAATTAGTGTTTGGACTTTTAAATCACTGTTAAAGTGGGATATAAAGAGTCTTCCACCCTCTATGGGGCTTTTCTCCCCGTGGTCTTGCTGGAGCTGCTCCTGTCGGAATACTACAGGGAACATACCTTCTCCTGATGTTTCAGCCTGTTCTGTTTCACTGGTGCCAATGCATAGGAAAGAGCCCTTCTCAGCTCGAGCATCTTCTTACCTTAAGGAGCATCTCAAATCATCTTCCAGAAGTCTCGCTGACATGCTGCCCCGAAACCTCTGAAGTGATTGCTGTGTCCCCTACTTTTTTGGTCCCCTTTGTTGCGTGGCTGAAGCTCGGCTCTCAGCACTGCAGTCACTTTCCCTGTATAGCCTTGTGCATGGCAGCCACGTTTGCCTGCTTCTCGGTTCTTGTTTGAGCTCATCAGAATGGGGAGGCAGACTGAACCCACTTACAGCAGCAATAAACCGTGTCTAGAACTCGAGAGGGAACTGCAGGAGAGAACGAGGTGGAGGGGATGTCTCAGAAAGGCAGGGTCCCATTGCAGCCCAGAGCCTCGCTTGATAATGAGTGTGCAGCCTATATGCAAAATACGTCTTGTCTGTCCCTCCCGTGTTGACCCTGGTCTAAACAGCACATGTGATTGGCATCCTGCAAAGTGACCTTCAGAACTCTCCAGTAGCTTTGCCCCGTGAGTAACTCACACTACAAATCATTTTAAAGAGATGCACTCAACTATTTTTTTAATTTAATTTTACTCTTATATTCTCTGCTCTTTGTAATCTGCTTGGAAATAAAATGTTTTTCCCTGCAGCCTTTGTTGTAGTCTGTTTGAGAACCATTAAACTTTGTCTGGTGTTTCTATCGGAACAGAAGCCAACTTGCCTGTTTACTGCTGTGCCCGTGCTCTAGCGTAACGGCTGAGATCGGTGTGTTCCTCCCAGATAGGCTTAGCAAACCTTTGTTAGCGCTGTCCTTATTTAAAATAAAGGGTAGAGAGACCTGTTAAACTGATCTTGGTCTGGCACGATGCCTCCTGTTCTGCTGATCCTGTGACAGGTAACGCTGACTCGAGAGTGCGTGTCCTTGGCAGGCGGCGTTTTCCTGTGGAAGGCTGCGTTTCTGGACCCCGCCTCTGTGATGGGTATCTCGGTGTCTTTACTGGTGACTGCTTTTGGTGGTGTGAGCCTAGACGCATTATTTACTGCAAAGGACAGTGCTTTTCTTACAGCTGCCTAGCCCAAGCAAACTGCAAACAATGGGAAAGCAGTGTCTGGACAGGTGAGATCAACTTAGCTGAGAATGAACCCGAGAATTATGCAAAGAAGTAAAACCAGGATGAACTGCAATCTTTTATAGCAGACTGTCAGGCAACGAGAACTGAAACCCTGTGAAGTTCAGAGCGTAGTGTAACGCCAAGTGCTGTTAACATGTGGCTGTAGGAAGATGGCATTGATGTTGCCGTTCACAGTAGCAGTAACAGGATCGCCAACAATCTCTTGGCTTGAAGTTTTGAGTGCACTGCAGTTCCTTGTCACTGGCTCTTAACTGTGCAAGGGCTGCCTTTTCTTAGTTACCTGGGGGCGCCTGGAAGCTGCACATCCCCTTCCTCACAGCAAAGTGAGCATCTCTGCGCTGAGGCGTGTGCCTTCCCTTCCTGCTAGAAACAAAACCACAACACGGTGGGAAACAACTATAACTTTTAGAAGCTGCAGCCTCTATTCTGTGCAGATTACTGTTGAGACCTGAGTCGAAACAAGCCACCTGAGTCCTGCGTCTGTCCATAGCATGGTTCACTCGTTTGGGTTTTTCCTTCCCCTGTGTAAAAGTCAACATTAGCATCTATCAAAGCCTGGCTTAACTGGTCTCTCTAAACCCCATGTTGCCTTTCAGAGAAACTTACTCAGACCAAAACACGTTCATCCAAACTACAGGACTGACAAACCTCGCAGCATACAAGGGCCATTTGCTTCCGAGTATTTCGGGAGACCTGAACAGATGTCCCTGTTCACATTTCCCGTGTCCTGTGGCTGGGTAAAACGAGTAACCCTTAATGTTCTCTTAAAGCTATTTGCTGATCTTTGGACAAGGATTTAATCTACTGCAGTGAGACAGTAGGTATAGGAGCATCATTCTTTAGTTGCCTGAACTTGTTAGTGTTAGATACGGGGTTGTCTTGAAGAGAGTGTCATACAAGAGCAGGGAGAGAGGGGGGCTGGTCTGGTCGCCTCGGTTCCCTGCTGCTCTGAGGCCAGCTCTGGTATATCACAACATGCAAACCACCCACCAGAGGAGGAGGTCGTTCTGCAGCCCATAGTACAGGAATGACTGCACTGCGCGTGACGCCCAAATGGATCTGTGGGGGGAGAAAGATCTCATCCTGGAAATGGCCGATGGCTGGTTCCTGCCCCTCTCCTGTGAGCCAGACCTGTGTGCGCCCGCTCCTCCCCGGCCGGCACAGTCCTCGGTCTTCCCTGCTCCTGCTGCTTTGAACCCTCCCTCCAGCCGCCCGCTGCGGAGGGCAGGAGGGCATAGGCCACAGAATCATAGAGTCGTCTGGGTTGGAAGAGCCCCTTAAGATCATGGAGTCCAGCCGTTAACCCAGCACTGCCAAGTTACCACCAAACCACGTCCCTCGGCACCACATGCACATGTGTTTTAAACACCTCCAGGGATGGCGACTCAACCACTTCCCTGGGCAGCCCGTTCCAATGCCTGACAGCCCTTTCAGTGAGGAAATTTTCCACAATATCCAATCTAAACCTCTCCTGGGGCAACTTGAGGCCAATTCCTCTTGTCCCGTCGCCTGTTACTTGGGAGAAGGGAGTGACTGCCCCCTCGCCACAGCCTCCATTCAGGCAGCTGTAGACATCTCCTCGGTGTGCAGGGCCTGGCCTGGCGCCGGCAGGACCTGGGGCCTGTGTGAGGCATCACCTCGGATCCCCGCCTGCCCCGGGGGGGATTCCCTCTCCCCTCCGTGCCTCCCTCCCTCCCTCCCTCTCCTGGTGCCGGGCTCTGGGCCGCCGTGCTCCCTGCAGGCCGCTCCTGACTCACGGCCTGCCCGTGGCTTCCGCCGCTGCTCCAGCTCTGCACCCACCACAGGCCCGACAGAGCACGTTGTCCCGGAGCTGCTGGAACATTCCGCGCTGAACCCAGCACCCACCCGGCCCCACGGCCGCTCTTTTTTAGGGATTTTTCTTTCTGGGCGGGCCGGGGCGCAGAGACCCTCACGTCTGGCAGGGGGCGCTGCCGGCGCCCGCCCCCCCCCCCCCCCCTTCCGCCGGCCGCTCTGGGCCGCGCTCTCGCTGGGGGCGGCCTGAGCCCTGGCGGCCGCCGTCGGAGGGCACGTGCGCTCGGGGGCGCGCGGAGCGGCGGGCACGCGGCGGCGGCGGCGGGCCGGCGCCATGGCGGACTACCTCATCAGCGGCGGCACCGGCTACGTGCCCGACGACGGGCTGACGGCGCAGCAGCTCTTCAGCTGCGGCGATGGGCTCACCTACAAGTGAGTGGGGCCGGGGCCGGGACCGAGACCGAGACCGTGACCGGGGCCGGGATCGGCGCGCGGGGCCGGGCCGGTGCCGGTGCGGTGTCTGACGCTTCTCCCCTCATTACTCCCCCCCGCTCCCCCCAGCGACTTTCTCATCCTCCCGGGGTACATCGACTTCACGGCGGACCAGGTGGTGAGTGGCCGGGGCGGGGGCGCGGGGCGGGGGCCGGTGTCGGTGCCGCCGTTGACCCCCCGCCCGCCGCCTGCCTCCCCGCCAGGACCTGACCTCGGCGCTGACCAAGAGGATCACCCTGAAAACGCCGCTGGTCTCCTCCCCGATGGACACGGTCACCGAGGCCGGCATGGCCATCGCCATGGCGGTGAGTGCGGCGCCGCGGGGCGGGCACGGCCACCGGGCGGGTCCCCTCTGCCGCCCCTACCGGGATGGCGGCGGTGGAGATGCCGTGCGAGGAGCGGGCCTGTCTGCTCAGGCGTCACCGCAGCGCTCCGGAGACCGCCCCCCCCCGCAGTCCCCGGGTGGGGAATCCGGGATGCTTCTCCCCGGCACCCCCCGAGGCGGCGGCGGCGGCGGCAGAGCCGAGCCTGCGGGCAGGGACCCCGTGCCTCCCGGGGGCGGCCGTGGTGGCCCTGCTCTCCGTGCCCGGCGGCGGGATCCGCCCGGTGAAGGGCCGGGGAGGAGGGGGGGGAGTTGCAGTGACTTACAGCCGCCTTTGTGTTACCAGCTGACGGGGGGAATTGGGTTCATCCACCACAACTGCACCCCGGAGTTCCAGGCCAACGAAGTGCGGAAGGTGAAGGTGAGTGGCCGGAATGGCAGCCTGGAACCGAGCTCGCAGGGCGCTTCGTGGAGGCGGCCGGTGGGGTTTGGCCCATCGTGAGAGGAGACCATCAGATGGTGGTGTTTCAGAAGAGTAGTGCCGCCACGGTCGCCTGCGCAAACCTCTGGTTGCGTGTTAGGTGCTGTCCCACTCGCAGCCTGGGGTTTGAGAACTGCCAGGCCTCCCGGAGTGGGAGTATTCCCCACAATTTCAGGAAGGAGGTTAGCCTGGGAATTCTTGGGATATAACGCTACTTAGGTGAGCTGTGGTGCTGGTTTGTGAGTCACCCTGTCGGTGAGCACACGGCCAGGTTGGGCAGTTGCAGACCTTTGTGAGTGGCCTCAGTAGCCACGAGGCACATGTCTGGCTTCCGCTCGGTCTGGTGGTGCCGCTTGGCCTGGCTGCTGAATCTGCTTCTTTTCAGAAATATGAGCAAGGATTCATCACAGACCCCGTGGTGCTGAGCCCCAACGACCGAGTGCGAGATGTGTTTGAAGCAAAAGCTCGTCACGGATTCTGTGGGATTCCCATCACGGACAACGGGAAGATGGGGGGCAAGCTGGTTGGGATCATTTCATCTCGAGATATTGATTTCCTGAAAGAGTCGGAGCATGACTTGCCGCTTGGCGAGGTGAGAAGGGCTTGTGAGCAGCGGATGGAGGCGAGCGTTGCGTTAGGAAGCAGAGTGGCTTGTGATAAGGAGAAGGGTGAGTGCGTGGCTGTGAGGATGCTGTGCCAGCAGGAGGGAGCAGCTCCACGTTAGCTCAGTGGGTCCATCTTTAATTGTATTTCCAGGAGAGAGCGTCTCATTCATTTACGCTCTCTCTGCGACTCCTGCAGTGCAGATACAGGAGAGGGGCCCTGCAGTTAGCGTTCGCATGACTCCCGCTGCAGGGTTATCTTTCAGTGTTGTGGAAGCCATCCTCTCTACAGCTCGTGCTCTCCCCGGTTCAGTCATTAATTCCTGGTGTTCCTGGCTGCTGCTGTGGTGCCACGTAGCGTGCTGGCGCTGGCCAGGGCTGTAGCAGCTGCGCTGTGCCCAGCAGGCCCTCCAAATGCCAGTCTTCCTTTTCTGGGCTGCCTTTCCCTGTGTGCCTCATCTAGGCTACTTGCTCTTTAAAATAACCCCCTGAACTCGGAGACTGGCAGTTTCGCCTTTATAATGCTGCACTGTCAGACTCCCTTCGTCCAGGAGAACGTTCCCTGCGATGCCGATGCTGATTCCTGTTAGTTCTGGCATTCCTGTTACACGAGCTGTGTAACCGTAGATCTGCGGCACTGTCAGGTTACACCACCGGTGCCTCTCGGCCAGGCTCTGCTCTTGACTCACGCCTATTTTTAGCTCTTGCTGACCAAACCTGGTATCACATGCTTATCCCTGTTTGGTTTGAAATCGCCTATAAATACCTCTAACAAGAATCTTAAACCAGCAGTAGGTTATAAAAGTGCACATGGCCCTTTGAAGCAATGCTGGCCCATTCAGAGGAGCCAGATAAGAATCTCCTCTCACCCGTTATGTGGATCATTCAGTGCTGCAAAGCTGGAAGCTTGCTGCGTTAGCCTTTGGTGCTTGCTTCTGTCACCAGGCAAGGCTAAGGACATGAATGGTCTCCTCGATCTCTCCCCGCTCGCCATCCAGCAGTCATCTTGCTGAGCTGTTTGTAGCCGTCCAGTTAAACACACAGGTCTGCTGTAGCTCGGGAAGCTCGTGGATCCCACAGGCTTAGGGAGTGTGTTGGGATATGTCTGAGATTCCTCAAGCTTTTCCTGAGAAGTGGGTTCTGTCACAGAAAGGATTTTGGGTGGATACAGGTGGGGTGAACCTCTTTCCTGATGCAAAATGTCTGCTCTCAGGGTATAAATAACTAAAACATTCCCTCTTTTCTTTGTTGTGTGCAACTAATCTACCTTCCTTGAGGGTTAGAGTGTTCCCTTTTAGCTTTTTCCGGCCTTGGGTAACCTTTTATGAAAACATCCCACGTGAAGTTTGTAATCGCAGAACGCTGTGGCTGGGGAGGGACCTCGAGGCCCCTTGTCAAGCCTTCTGCTTGAGGCGCGTTCAGCTGGAGCAGCTTGCGTGGGGCTGTGTCTGCGACTCCGAGGATGGAGGTTTCACCGCCTCTCTGGGCTGCTCTTCCAGTGTTTGACCGCTGTCGTGGTGAAAGCTTTCTTCTGTATACCACGTCAGACGTCCCCGTGTTCCAGCTTGTGTCCATTGCCCCTTGCCTTGCCACAGCGTTCTTGCGCTTGTTTGTCAGAGTGAGCATGGGTGAGCCTGTTTGTTTGGATTGAAGGGAATCCTTTGCCCCGTTGACCTTGCCAGCAGCAGCGGTGGGTTATTCTGGGCAGAGCCCTTCCAGAGCCTGTGTGCTGGGGATCGCTGCCTGAAAAAGAGCTTGGGGGTAGCGTTTCTGCCAGAAAAGCATGGGACTCTGGAGGTGTCTCCAGCCCTTATTTGCCTGCGCTCTATTAAAAGGGAGAGCTGTTTGGGTGACATCCCAAACAAGGGTCATCTGAGAGTCGTCCCCTGCTTCTAGGTGCTCTCCCTCGGCTTGCTGAGGCCCTCTGTCATCTCTTGTTTTCACTGCACCAATGGGCTTGGGGGCCGATGGCCGCTGCTTGCATAGGGACAGCACATTGGAGGCTGTTCCTGTTTGTTTCTGGAGGCGTGTTGCTGTGCTGTGGGTTCCTTTGGCTGTAGAGCACTCCCACACAGCTGCTGCGGAGCGTTTCACGTGGGCAGAGGGGTTCGGTATTTTCAGATCAGCGCGAAGGAGTTCTTGTGACTTTTTACCTTCTCCCTCCCACCAGATTATGACAAAGCGGGAGGATCTTGTTGTGGCCCTGGCTGGCGTAATGTTGAAAGAAGCGAATGAAATTCTGCAAAGGAGTAAAAAAGGTACTTGTGATCGTCTGTGACGCGAGGGAGAGCTGTGGAAGCGGTGGGCTGGGAGCAGCAGCGGGTGGATGTGGGCACGCATCCGTGCGTGGGTGGAGCATGGAAGGGCAGCGTTCCAGGACGAGGAGAGGACAGTGAGGAGAGAGTGCCCGCAGCCCTCTGCCAGGGTACAGAGTTCACATGCGTTCATCTCAAATCTGTTTGAAGCTGAGGGATTCTTGGCAGCCCAGGAGCTGAAGAGCTGCCTGGTTTTCCAGCCACACGTCTTCAATTTTCTATTCTGGCCTTCACGTTTTAGCACTCAGTTCAGCTCTTGTCAGGGTTTGGTAGTTTGACTTTTTAACATGGTGTCATGGGTCTAATTGTTAAAAAAGATGCACTTTTTCTGTCGTCAGTGTGAGGATACTGAGTCCTCTTTGAGCCCTGCAAACTCCTTGCTCTGTTTCTTGAGCCAGGGCTGCTGGCATCTGTGGACAAGCAGCATTTGGTAACACAATTTTGTGTCTCTGTGTCTCCACCTTGTACCAGTTGCTGCCTGCCTGATCCTCCTGCTCCGGCCTAACTGCAGAAATCCGCAGTGATGTTCTTTCTTGTTTGTTTCAAGGCAAGCTGCCAATTGTTAATGCAGATGACGAGCTGGTGGCTATAATTGCCCGCACCGATCTCAAGAAGAACAGGGACTACCCTCTGGCTTCTAAGGATTCTAAGAAGCAGCTGCTCTGCGGTGCTGCTATCGGGACCCACGAAGATGACAAGTACCGGCTGGACCTCCTGGTGCAGGCTGGCGTGGATGCGGTAGTGCTGGTGAGCCACCCACAGGCATCACATTGGCCTGGCGGGGGGGTTGGGTGGCCTGAGGATCGGGTTTGAGTGAATCCCTCTGGCAGTGGCGCAGCAGCATGGCGCTTACTGTCTTCGTCACAGGCCCTTTTGCGTTAGAATATGACAATCTGTTGACCTCTCAGTTTCATTCAGGTTGGAGTCCTCAAATAAGAGGGATTCCTCTTGCCTGGGAACTTACCCAACCTTGAGCAAGTACGGAGCATCAAAGCCCTGAAGGCTGAGAAGAGAAACACTGTCAGTTAACACAGATGCTTCTTGCAGTCTGCTGCCATCCTCTCTGATGTTCCTAACTAGTTTTGAATATTTGGCTTCTTACAGTTTCCCTTCAGTTGTGTTTGTTAGTGTTGTTATTCTCTTAACTGCCTGATGTTCAGGAGTGGTCAGCCTGGAGCTGCTCTGCTCATCTCCCCTTCTGGCCCGTAAGCTTTCGGGCACAGCAGTCACTGCCTGTGCTTGTGCATTGATTTCTTATCAGTTATTAACTTGCGAGTCCACCGTACTCTGAGGGCATGACTGAGCAGCTGGAAATGTTTAACAGACGCTGCAAGTTGGCTGGGTCACGGAGGCTGGCAGGGCCTGAGTGCACAGTGGCCGACATCTGGTATTTCAGCTGCTCTGTTGCGCGGCAGGGAGAGATGCACCCCCTGCCAGCCCTTCTGGGTGTCACAGGAACATTCACTGTTTCGCCTGTAGTTTGAGACAGGGCTGACGGTGTCCTGGTAGAGCCGGATGGTTCTTACCCACAGCCAGATGTGCTGCTTGTTGCCTACTGTTGAAGCTGCAGGATTTAAGTGTGAAGGATATTACTGAAGTCTACAGTAAACTGCCTTGCACAGGGAAGGTACATTACTGTCTTGGCAGCAGCTTCTCCTCTGGTTCTATGCTCAGTTTTGGGTGCCGTTTTGCCCACTTAACAAGCTTAGCAGAGACCCCAGTAAGCAGAGTGAAGATCTGAGGCTCTTCGGGGGCTGTATTCATAATCTTTTGCAGAAATTCTGATTGAAATTTGTTTTCTTTCTGTTGCAGGATTCCTCTCAGGGGAACTCCATCTTCCAGATCAATATGATAAAATATATTAAGGAGAAATATCCCAACCTACAAGTTATTGGAGGAAACGGTAGGCATGTCTTGAAGACTGTTCTTGTCTTTATGTTTGCTGCTTAGGCAAAGAGGGAGCTGCAGGGACGCGGATGAAATGATCCTCTTCGATAGATGTCTGTGAACTTGAAATAGTTTCCTCTGGCTTGTGGAACAGAGCAAGACCACTCTGCAAACGCAGGGTAGTACCCTGCTGCTGCCGCAGCTGCAGATATTTTGAAACCTTTATTCCGCAGCACAGTGCGCTACAGTCCTCTGTAGCCCATTACACATTAGCCTCTTTTACACGCCAGTTTAAAATTTTGGATAATAATAATAATGGATATTGCTTAATGTGGAAATCTAATGGAAATTTTCCCTGCCTCTTGGCAGCAGAGTTCAGCAGTCTTTGGTTTTACCTGGCCGGTGCGTTACTGGTGCTGCTGTTAGCCTGTGCTCTGCCCTCGCTACCCGGTGTGGCCCAACGAGTGCTTGGCACCACGCGGTGACCTCTGCTACCTCAGCCTTTGGGTGTAAGCGTGTTGCAGAGTAGCCTAAAGGACAAGTGTCATCTCATGCACTGGGGACAGGAACTAGCTGCCTGGCAGCGGTGGACAGCCAAGCCTGGCTCGGACACTGGTGTATGGCTGGTGCCTGGGGTAGGGGATGTTTGCAGCCACGGGGGAAGCACTGGGGCAGAGCAGTGTCGCATGCAAATCTGCTTGTCTCTCTTCAAACCAGTTTCTGCTCCCCACAGTTGTGACCGCTGCTCAGGCCAAGAACCTCATTGACGCAGGGGTCGATGCCCTGAGAGTCGGGATGGGCAGTGGCTCCATCTGCATCACACAGGAAGGTGAGAGAGATGAGCCGTCTCCTAAATAGGCTGAAGACATCCGTTCAGTAGAGATCCCCTGTTGAAAAGCAGCATAGCCGGGATGGATTTCTCCTGTTACAAGGGCCGTTTCTAACAGCAAGACGTCTTTCACCCCCTTCATCCAGGACATTCCCATTACCTGGGTCAAACCTTTGGGGTGGCAGCAGCAGCAAAGGCATTCCCCAGTACTGACCGAGACTGAGTAGAGCAGGTGTGGCACGCGTGGCTTTGCCAGAGAGGAGCTGTTGGCTCAGCGTGGGATGGGGCTGGCGGGCAGCTCTGCAGGGAGAGGGGCTTACTGGATCCCCAGTGCTGACGGGTGAAGTGTACCGGGCTGCCTGCGCTCCCCTTCCCCCTGGCAGCAGTGTGCGTGATGCTTGAGAATTGGTCTGCTGCGTTCGATACCTTTCTGCAATTTCCAGGCCGAAATGGGATTTCTGGCTGTTCTCTCTGCGGTTAGCCGAAGCTTGTGCGGGGCAGCGGCCTTGTTGCCCTTACCTAAAAGGTGGAGAGGGGTGTCCCCAGGGCCTGGAGAAAGGCTGCCTTGGGGACAGGCTCAGTCCTCGTGTTCTGAGCCTGGCCGGTGAGGCACAGAGCAGTGGTGCAAGGGGCTGCAGCCCACAAACACAGCCCGTCTCTGCTTTGCTCTGTGGTCTTTGCCACGGGAGGCAGCAAGAGGGTAGCTGATGGCTGAAGGTGCTGTATTAGCTCTGCTGATTCCAGCGTGGAGCCTTCAAGTGGCCCTGGACCTAGGCTGTGTTCCTGCTTTGCCTGCCATGGGAGCACGGGCTGCGGGGAGTTTCCCAATCAGGGCAGCCTGTCTCGGGTGACCTTTCTAGGGAGGTAGCGATGTCCTTGGGCTGACGCTTCCATAGCCAGAGCAGAACCAGGACGCACGTGTCCTACTCTGGCTCCGAGGCAGAGGACCTGCTGAGGCACGCTCTGTTCTGCAGCCTGGTGAACGTCTCCAGAGGGTGCCTCTCCCAGCTGCTGCACGAGGTGGGGTTGGGTGCTGCTTTTGGGGAAGGAACAGAGCAGAGATAGAATGTGGCGCTTCACAGGAGACATGGTTGCAAAACTCTTAACCGCAGCTCCCCAGGTTTTTGACCCTCTTAGGGCAAGAACTCTGGCTTTTGGGGTTAGAGGGGTCACTTCTCTGGATGGCTGCTGGGGTAGGGTGAGCATGCGCTGTGCACAGCCGGGCCTGGCTGGCTTGGATCTGGCCTCTGGCATGGCTCGGGCTAGGAAGGATTTGCAAGGTCAGTTCTGTCCCACACCGTATGCTCTGCCTAGTAGCAGGTCACTGCTGGGGTCCTTTGTTCTGCTGCTGTTCTTCTGTCTCTAAAATGTGTGTGTTTGTTTTTGTTTAGCTGCTCCAAAGATCCCTCCAGACCTAAAGTCCCACAGCCCCAAATGCCCTTCTACTGTCACGGGCACCTATAGTAAGTCACTTGCCCTGTTCCCAACCCTAATTATGTGTCTTGAAGCAGGACCCTGATTTGGCTGCACATGGCCCTACTGCTTGTTTGAGAATAATTTAGCTGTAGATGCACTTGGGGTTTTGTGGCTTTGGATACTGGTTTTTAATCTGAAATGGAAGCTGAGAAGCCTTTCTGAATTCCTAAAGCAGGGTCTGAATTGTCAAAGCTGAGGGCACTCAGGCTCGTCCACCCTCCACTCCAAAATACAGTTCAGGAGCCTGACTTGAGCTTTCTGGCTGCATCTTCTGGGTCTCCAGCTGGGCCTGCCCCCGCTGATCCCGTGCTGGGAGGTGATCCCTGGACAGTCCTCGATCCCGCTCTCAATCTGGCCCCCGTTGTGGGGAAGTTGTGCACTGGCTAAGCTTCACTTGGAGCTAGCTCCCCTGGGGTTACAGAGGGACTTTACTGTGTACGGCCACCTTGGCAACGGCGTACCAGAACCACATCTTTCCCTGCTGACGCCTGATCCTCCTGTGGGGAGAAAGGGCTCTTCCCCTGCCCAGCACAGGGCGCAGCTTTGTCTGCTCTGTACTTCTCTGTCACTGCCAGATCAAGCAGCCACCCGAGGCGAGCCTTGGGTTTTACCCTTTCTCCTAGTTTTGGCACACCTCAAAGGGAAAAGAGGTTTCTGTTGAAGCTCCCGGAAGGTTTTCTCTAACAGCTGATCCTGTAGGGCCACCCTTTGCAGATACACTAAAAAAGACAAACCCTCACCCCGACCACTCGGTGCGTGTGCGCTCTGAACCCTGCTTTGGAAGCCTGCGCTCTGAAGCTGTGGCGCTGGGCACTGGGACAGTCGGAACGGTGCGATGCTCCCAGGGGCCCTGAGCCAAGCTGTTCTTTAAAGGGCTGGTCTCCGTGGCCACTGTTGTGAGGTTTCTGCAGGCCCTGCACTGTCTACAGCACATTCCCGCAGGCACTGGGCTCTAGACCCATCAAAATCAGGTGCTTCTCTCCACAGAGCTCTTCTTGCAGCATTTTGCTGCCGCAATGTGGGCTTTAGCAGTGCAGTACCGAGCGAGACCATCTCTTTAAGACTTAACAGCATTTGTGTTCTAGCTGTCAGACTCTCCCTGGCTGGCTGAGCCCTAGCTTAACGCGGAGTTTTGTTCAGTTAAAATCAGATCTTTCATGATTTCAGCCTGGAGTCTTGCTTCTCTCTCTGAGCAGCTGCCGCTGCGCACTGGGAGCGGAGCAACTGCAGACTCACGGCCTCGGCAAACCTCTGCCAGGGATGTGCGCTGCCAGTGCTGCTGCCAGGCAGACTAAACCACACCTGGAGTTCGCGCTCTGAAGTACTAATCCTGCATGGCCATCATCTTAACCCGGTGTATCGGACTAACCGTGATTGGAGAAAAGGCTTCCAGTTAATTGCGGGGAAGGGAAGTCCCCCCGAGAGAAGCTTATCTCGACGTACTTGCATGCCTGTGGCTGACAAATGTGTTAACAAGATGTGCCCTGTGCTGGTTTCCCCCTCGCTCAATGGGAAGCCTCTAACTGCTCGCGACTGGGAGGAGCAGGTAAATCTAAAGCTAATAACTCCCTTCCCATGGGGCAGCTAAACTTGACCGAATCCTTGCTGTGTTGCAGGGCAGGAACCTAAATTAATTCCCATAAGCCATCAAATTACCCTGCCCGTTTCCTTTTCCACTGCTGCATGTGTGCGTGTGTGTGTGCGTGCAGATGTATATATATAAATATATCTAAACATATATATATACATACCAGCTCTCTCCCAGCCAGCTGCCTTTCCATGCAAGAAGCACATCATAACAGCTGCTGGGTATACGGAGAAGGGGTCTGGCACCGCTACAAGGGCGCAAGCGGTGGGACGTGGCTATGGGCCAGGGATGCTCTGGAGAGGGGCTTTTGGAGTCTGCTCCGCTTCCTTCCCAAGCTCCCCACAGGTCTCCTGTGTACCAGGACGAGCTGCGAGTCTCGGCTGATCCCAGGCATTCAGTCAAAAACTCCAGTCCCGAGGTCACCCACAGCTTTTTGGAGTTGAGGGCCGGGAGGATGTCCCAGCAGGCATCTCCTGGGCATCCACTTCTCTTGCAACTCGGCCTAGGGAAGGAGCATCCAGGGATTTGTGCGTTCCCGAGTGCCAGAGCATGTGTGTGCTGGAAGCCTACAGGGCCTGGTGGGGAGGGAACACGCTGCCGCGTGGGAGCTGACCCTTTCTCTGCTCTCTCCCTGCCCGCAGTGCTGGCGTGCGGCCGCCCCCAGGCCACAGCGGTGTACAAGGTGTCCGAATACGCCAGGAGATTCGGCGTCCCCGTGATTGCAGATGGAGGGATCCAGACGGTCGGGCACATCGCAAAGGCCCTCGCGCTCGGGGCCTCCACAGGTGAGCGACACTTTGGGCTGCCATGGTGTGCACGTTGTAGGGAGTCTGCTAGGAAGGGTTTCTGTACGGCGTTTGATTCTCGGCACAAGGGCGTATACCTGCAGGCGGCTGGGGGCGAGGGTCCAGCACAGTGCTGTGCCCAGGGACCCCGAGGGGTTTTGTGGCCACAGCCTTCCTGCTGCTGACGTGCTTCTCTTGGTGATCTCTTGTGCCAGTGATGATGGGCTCTCTCCTGGCTGCCACCACGGAGGCCCCAGGTGAATACTTCTTCTCGGATGGAATTAGGCTGAAGAAATACCGTGGCATGGGCTCACTAGATGCCATGGACAAGAACTTAGGCAGCCAGAACCGGTATTTCAGGTGAGAGATGGTGTTTTGGGGCAGCAGACCAAGCTTTTGGGGCTTCTCTGCTTCACAAACTTCCTTGATTTGTGCTCCCATGCAGCGAGACAGACAAAATCAAAGTGGCCCAGGGGGTGTCTGGCGCAGTGCAGGACAAGGGCTCTATCCACAAGTTCATTCCGTACCTGATTGCTGGGATCCAGCATTCCTGCCAGGATATTGGTGCCAAGAGCCTGACCCAAGTCCGGTGAGTGCTTCCCCTCACAGTGCTGCCATTTGGCCTCTCTGGGCAAGCTGTCCCCACGCTGTGGTACGTTCTGCGTGGTCTGACCTCGCTGTAACCCTCTTCCCTCATCTCCAGCGGGCACTGCCTCATAGATTTGCCAGCCCCAGGGGTGCAGGAGCGTGGTGTCCCGTGGCATATTCAGCTGGCTGGGCTTGCAATGTGGGGGTTACCTTACTCTGCCTGGCTCTGAGGAGCACAGCAAAGACCATTCTGGAACCAGTGTTCCTCATCCCAGCTGCTCCAGCTGAACAGGTGCTGGAGCACTGTCTTCCCTGGACTCTTGGCTGGCTTGTGACATGTGTCCTTCCCCCTCAGAGCCATGATGTATTCAGGAGAGCTGAAGTTTGAGAAGAGGACGATGTCTGCCCAGGTGGAAGGAGGAGTGCATGGCCTCCACTCGTAAGTGCTGCAGGCAGGACCCCTGTCTCCCTGGGGTGGGTGTTGAGTTCAGTGCTGCCGTGCCGCTGGCTTGGCACACTGCTGCCTTCACCTGCCTCTGCGCAGCGGGGCTGAGCCGCAGCCTGTCGTCTGGCCTGGCCAGCGTGACGGGGCTTTTCCCCGCCGTGGGCTGCCAGGCCAGGAGCCGTTCCCGACTGTGCCTTTGCTCCTTGCCCTGGGTGAGGTGGGTCAGTAAAAGGGCTCTCGGCTTTGCTGCTCCCCTCACAGATATGAGAAGCGCCTCTTCTGAAGGAGGTCCGTCTGTGTCTTGTCATCGTGCCACTCAGCCCTGCGCCACCCTGTGCGGGAGCTGCTCTTGCTGCAGAAGTGCCATTACTCTGTGGGCTGCCTGGAGCTCCCTGTGTCCCTTGGCTGCTTCATCACCACCCGAGAGGGCCCACCCACCACCCAGGAGAAGACATCCTGGGCTGGTGCCTGGAGCCTTGCACGCGTTGGCCGTGTTTTACAATAAAAGAGGAAAAGATGTGCAATTGGTGTCAGCCCGGAGCCCCTCTTCCTTCTGTACTGCCCTCGTTCTCCTTCCCTGGCTCTTCCTTTGCTTCTGGGCTCCAGAAGGGACACTGTGTGTGAGGAGGAAGGGGGAAGAGACAGCTCCTTGGCAGGGCTGAGTGGATAACGCAATGTGGGGTGTTCAAAAAAAAGCCTTCCTGAGGGCAGAAAAAAAACAAGCGGCTGCCAGGCAAGAAAGCGAATGGATTTTACAGAGCCGTTAGGTGCTGCTGGGAGCTGCCAACCCCGCAGCCACCGCCAGGCTGTGCCTGGTCCAGCTGGGGCAATAATCATGGAGGTGCTTATGTACATACGTGCACACCCACCCCTGCGCCCCCGTGGTGGCTTCCATGCACCACCCCCGTGGGCCTGTATCTTCCCTCACCATCTGCCTTTCTCCTTCCCTTCCTTTCTTCCCCTAAACATCCCCCCACATCCCCCAGGTGCGAGTCCCCACATTCCCGCAGCAGCTGCACCCCCTTGTGCTGTCGGGGCGGGGGGGGAGGGATCGCTTGGGTGGCTCAAGTACCATTTGTTTGCCAGAAGGTGTGTGGACAGTGAAGTTGGAAGGGCACAACTAAGAGCTCACAGGCTTCTAAGGGCGCCAGGGGTTGCATTTCTGCCTGCCTGACCAGTGCAACCCCCCCCCCCAGCACGGCCAGATTACCTGTGCCTGCTACACCAGCTGCCAAAGGTATTTTACATATTTATCAACAACCCCCCCCCCAACACATGCAAATCTCACTCCTGCTGAAGAGCTCGTGTTTACCATCAGCGTTCTGTGTCGCTGATGTTGTTGACTGGAAAAAAATAAATAAATCAATCAATCACTCCATAGCATGGCAATGGCAAATTAGATTTACACATGCTAAAGCCAGAGCCTTGAATTACAACATAATTGTATCAGTGTCAAACATTCACTGACACAGCTGGCTCACTAAGCAAAGCTAGCCCACGGCCTGACTGCAGCCATGTACCCCCTCCTTGGGCCCGCGGAGGTGGCAGGGTTTGGGGCACGAGGCGGCGATTAAGTACATGTGCCCCCAGCCCCAGGGGTGGCCCCCACGACCATCCGCCAGTGCAAGGTTGGGGGGGACGCAGGACAGTGACCTTCTCCGTGCCCTCTGCTTGAGCTCTGAGCCTGCAGGGAGATGGGGTGCAGCACCCTGGGACTCGCCACAGCTCGAGGCTTCACAAGGGACACTGGGGGGGCACAAAACCCTGCAGGAGATCCTGAGGCCCACCAGCCCCAGCTGGGACACACCGGCTGCGGGTGCTGGCTGTGCCCAGGGAGCTGCTGGCAGGTGGCACCCCTGGCACCACACACACTGCCCAGGGAGATGTGGTGGCCGACCCACAGCCCCCCTGCCTGGCCAGCTCCGCCAGGGGGGCGAGCACACACCCCACGGCTGCATTACAGCCTGGCTCTGCTGCGCATTAACCGCCACGCAATTGCTTTGTACTTCCAATTTACATGTATTTTCCTTGCGGAGCCCCAGACGTGCCTGGCGGTGTGCGGCTCACCTCAGCGCCTCTGCCCTGCCTCGGGGCGACGTCTTCCTGCTGCCAAGGCACCACCTCTGCACCTCCACCTCGGCAGGGCTGCGGCTGCCATGCTGCCAGCAACGCTCATGCCTCGTGCCATGCCCTGCAGCCACCAGCCAGACCGGGCAAGGAGGCTGAGAAACCAGGGATTTTGGGGCAGAGCCAAGCCCGGGCATTTCACAGCACCCTCCTGTGCGCAGAACCACCACCCAGCCACAGCTGGTCTCCATTGAGTCCAAAGCGTTTATCCACCAGGAACGGTGACACTCGGGGGCTTCAGGCGGGCCAGGGAAGAGCCGCTCAGCCCACAGCCGCGGTGGGCAGCACCTACATCCCCATGTAGGTGCCCCGTGGAGGGATGAGCCCAGCAGCTGCCACGCGCTTTTCACTTGTTAGGAAGTTGAAGGTTGCACATGCGTTTGGCTGTGAAATAGAAGAGGGAGGGAGTGAAGCCCCAGTCCTCTGGCAGGAGACACAGCCCTTCCCATGGGGCACAAGACCCCCCTCCCCCTGGCCCATCCCCAGACAGCCAGAGTCTTAGGGCGCACAGGGGGTGCTCCCAGTGTCACCACTCCCCCTTCACTGGGGCGCTGCCTGCGCACACTCCTCTTGCTCACCGTGTCCTGCACCTCCACAGCGATCCCGCACTCCCGCATCTGCTTCAGCATGGCGGGGTGGAGCCGCTCCACCCTGTCTCCTGTGCCCAGCACCAGGATCTCTGCAACCGGGACACGACCACAGGCAAGGGTGAGCAGCTCGGCCTGCCTCGGCCCAGACCTGCTCTCCCTGCAGGGAGCAGCAGCTCCCCCACAGCAGCCCAAACAAGGGGGAAGCCTGCCCTGCTGTGCCCCTCCTGCCCCACTGTGCCACTCCAGCTGCAGCTGCAGAGCAGAAGGATGCCAAAAGCAGCTCCTTCCCCCAAAACGCTGGCCGGGCGCTGTGGGGTGGGCTGGGGCAGAGCTATGCTGGCCCCAAGGGGCAGCCAAACCCCTGCAGCCTGGCACAGCCCAGGGCCTCGGCTGCCCCACGTACCTATTTGGGGCTCCAGCAGCCGGAATAGCGACAGACTCTCATGTGAGATGTCCCTGTAGGAGCCAACCTGTGGGGACACCAAGGGCACTGAGCGGGGCAGACTCCCCCGGGGTGGGGGGCCAAGCAGCCCCTGCCCCGTCACCAGGCACTCACGTTCCACTGGAGGATGGCGCGGGGCAGGACGGCGCAGGGCCCCACCACCAGGTCCCCGCTGATGGTGAAGCCGCGGCTGGTGTAGCCCTCGATGAACATGGTGTTGGGGGACTCGGGCTCCAGCACCGTCACCCGCGTCCGCTGGTAGAGCTCGTCGTCCGCCGGGGTGAGGCGGTGAGCCCGGCATGGCACCCTGCGGGGACGGGGAGCGGTTCACACACGTGGGGCCCACGACCAGCCCCACAGCTGCCCTACAGCGGACCCACAGCGAGCCCCACGGCCACCCCACGGCAGCTCCACAGTGAGCCCCACGGCCACCCCACAGTCATCCCACAGCAGCCCCACAGAGATCCCCACGGAGATGCCCGCAGAGATACCCATGGGCACCCCCCAGCGATCCCCACTGCCGCCCCAAGGCCACCCCACAGCGATTCCCGTCCGCCCCACGGCCACCACCCCCCAGGGCTCTCCCCCGCCCACCCCCAAGGTGACAGCCCCGGTGCCGGTGCTGGTGCCCGTACCCTCCCGCCGCCCGCCGTGCCGCCGGGCCCAGCAGCCGCAGCGCCGCCACCGCCATGGCCGCCACCGCCGCCGGAAGCGCAGAGCGGCCCCGCCCCCGGCGCGCGCCCCGCCGCGCCCCCTGGCGGCCACCGCCGGCGCCGCGGGCAGCCCCGGCGCCACCGGGCTGGGACAGCGGCACCGGGGGCGGGCGCGGGGCCGGCCCGGGGCTCCCCCTCCTGCCGGGGGGCGGCGGGAGGGACACACACACACACCCCTCCCCACCTCACCCGCACCCGGACCCCGGCACGCCCCGACCTGGTGCGCCCGGGGCGGGCTGCGGCCGGCGCCGGAGCGAAACCGAAAGCGGCCCTGGCGACGGGGCGGGGAGCGGCACGGCGGGTGCGGGGCTGCGCTGCCCCGGCGGCGCCGGGGGTCCCGCCCGGGGAGTCCCGATCCCCGCCACCGGGAGGGCCGCCGACCGGCCCGGGCTGCTGCGCCGGAGGCTGCGGGGCCGGAGGTGAGAGGGGAGCGGGCGGCTCCCGGCCCCGGGTCCCCGCCACCCCGCGGGCGGCCGGGCCGGGCGGCGGGAGGGAGCGGGACCGGGGCTCGGCTGCGCTCCCGTCCCGCAGGCGCGGGGCGCCCGCCGGTCCCCGCGCCCGGCCCCGGGGTGCAGGGGGAGCCCGGGGGTCCCCGCCGCCCGCCTGGCCCCGCCGGTGCCCCGGGGCTCGGCGCGGCTCCCCGGCCTCCCCGTGCCGGCTCTGCCCTGGTCCTGCGTCTCCGGCGCGGCGTGGGGCGGCTGCTGCCGGTCGGGGTGAGCCCCCCCCGAGCCGCCGCCGTGACTTCCCCGCACCGAACCCGCGGGCTGCCGGGTTCCCCCTCTGCCCCGTGCCACAGCCGGTGGGGCGGGTGGCAGAGGACTGGGGGCTCAGAGGGCTGCCATGGGGCTCAGGACATGCGTCCCCCACCCCGTGACACCCACCCGGGGTCGGCCAGAGCCCCAACACCACGGGGGTTACCGGGAAGTGCCCCGGCGTCGGCAGTGGGGCTTTTCCCTCTGCCATGCCATGTCGTGCCATGCCACGGTGGGCAGGTGTCAGCCATCACCAGCACACCACGGACGGGCACCCTTGCTCGACGGCGGGGCGCCGAGTCCCCCTTGGCGAGCACCGTGTGAGCACTGCGTGGGGCCAGTGGGGTTCCCCGCACAGTTTCACTTCCCCCCATGGCGGGCGCCCGGCAGCAGAGGGCTGGAGGCGCCGGCGGCAGCGGGGGCCATGCCGTGCCGCCGCCGGGGTGCAGGTGCCGGGGCGGGTGCCCTCCCTTGGGGACGGCTCAGGTTTCCGGGGGCTGCCGGGCTGGCACCAGATGCTCCAGCCCCACCGGGGCTTTGTTCGGAGCCGTTTCCTTTTGGCTCGGCCGCGCCGCCCTCCCCTTGGCACCCAGCCCGCAGCACAACCCCAGCCTCTCCCGGCACCCCCGGCCACAACTGGCCTGGCTGTGGCCCCCACGCAGCTCCTCCGCCCCGGTCTCTGCCGGTAAGTCATCCTCTCCCCTCCTTGGCCCACCGGCTGCCCTGGGGTCGGGGTGGCATGGTGGCGGTGGCCCCCGTCATTTCATGGCGCCAGCGCGGGCAACGGAATCCCAAAAGCAGCTGTCCCCGCTGTGCCCAGCTGCCCTGGGGTTTCGTTACCCGCGCTCCCGCCCCTGCCTCGCCCCCCACCCCGCTGCCCACCGCCGCCCCATGCCAGGCCAGGCACGGGGCGAGAGCCGCTCGCCCCCCTCCAGCCCCTCCGTGGGGCTGGGGCACTGCGTGGGGGCCACGCTGGGAGAAAGGGGTTGTGGGGATGGGGGATCGACGGCGCCCAGCATCGCAGCTCAGCCCCCCCCCGTCCCAGGGCTGGGGGCTCTCCGCCATCTCGTGCCACCAATGGCTAAAAATAGCAGCTGGCTTCCTGGGGACTAACCGCCGGGGTGAGCGTGCTGAGCGGCTGCCGGCCGCAGGGTGGATGTGGCCACCTGCGCCGGGGCAGCATGGGTCATGAGATGCTGCACGAGCTTCCTGCCACCACCAGCCTGCGCCGGGCTCCCCACAGCCCCCCCAGCCGTGGTGAGCCGGCAGCGGCGAGCGGTGCCCGGGCAGGATCCATACCCCAGAGAGAGAGAGAGAGACAGAGACAGAGAGAGACAGCTTTGGAATGACACGATCACTCCCGCTGAGCAGGCAGCCAGAGAGCCATCGGGGATGTCGTGTCTGTCCAAAGCTCTTTCGGCACCGCTGAGAGCCCCCACCTCTGGCCACCACACTGTCTGCAGGGATCCCTGGTGCTGGGGGGATGGGGACGGATTGATCCTGGAGCCCACCAAGCAGTGGCACAACGTCCAAGCACGCTCCCAGCCCACGCTGGTGTGTGTCCATCCCCCCGGCCAGGCAGGGGTCCCGGGTGGCTCCTGCCCTGCGGACAGTCAGCAGTTGGTCTGGTGTGAGCAGCGATTCTCAGATCACCTCTTGGCTGTGGGTGGTGCAGGGAGCACCCCGCCGGGGCACATACCCGCACTGCCGGCAGGGTGGGGGACACGCAGCACCCACCCCCCCAGCTGAGGGACATGTCCCCACTCCTGACCCAGGGCAGTGGGTTCGCACTGGCTGCAGAGCTGCTCAGGGAGCCCTGAATGGATTCCTGCGTTCCCGGCAGAGACCACGCAATGGGCCATGCTGCCAGGATCTGCCCTTGTCCCGGCCCCCCCGTGCATACAAGCCCCGGAGGAACCGGTTTGGTCCCTGCGGGCAGAGCGGCCCCCCCGGCCCTGCGGGGAGGGCAGGAAGGGAAGGGCAGGGAGGGAGGTCCCCCACTCCCCGGGGACACGTGCTCCCCACCACTGCGGGGGGGTTGGCGCTTCCCGGATACCGCTCCCCACCAAGCTGGCACGGGGCTAGGTGCGTGCCAGGCCATTGCCACCATCCGCAGGTTGGAGCCAGCTTTGCCTGCAGCCCTGGAGGGAGCAGCAGCCCCCGCCACCTCCCTGCCGATGAGACAGGCTGAGAGAGCTGGGGTTTGGAAAAGAGAACGCTCCAGGGAGACCTTATTGTGGCCTTTCAGTACTCAAAGGGGGCCTACAGGAAAGATGGGGACAAACTTTTTAGCAGGGCCTGTTGTGATAGGACAAGGGGCAATGGTTTAAAACTAAAAGAGGGCAGATTTATACTAGATACACGGAAGACGTTTTTTTACAATGGGAGTGGTGAAACCCTGGCCCAGGTTGCCCAGAGAGGTGGTGTATGCCTGGAAACACTCAAGGTCAGATTGGACGGGGCCCTGAGCAACCTGGTCTGGTTGAAGATGTCCCTGCTCATTGCAGGGAGTTGGACAAGATGGCCTTTAAAGGTCCCTTCCAACTCAAACTATTCAGTGATTCTACGCCTGCTCTGTTCAGGGCCCAGCCCCCCCCCGCAAACTTGTGCTTGAGACACGGCTGCTGCAGAGGAGCTCAGCTCTGCAGACGCAATCAAGACCACGATGGCACCATGAAACAGTTCCCATCTCCTTCCTCCCGGGGCTGATGAGCAGGAAGGCGCTGGGCGGGAGGGCAGCTCCCTGTGGCCACCCCTCTCACAGGGGGTGTCTGGGGCAGGGGCTGGGAGAAGAGCACGGTGGTGACAACCCGATGCCCACACGTCCACCATGCCGAACCCAGCCACCGCCGCACACCGCACCTTGCCAGTGCCGCTGGTTCTCCTCAGCCGGCCTGTTCCGAGCCCGGGGGGCCCTGAGGCCAGGCCGCCCAGCCCGGGGTCGCTCTGTGCTCGCAGCCAGGGTCCGCCTTACGCCCTCCGGTCCTCGGCTGCCCCTTCCCGGCTCGCCACTCCCACTATGGCGGCGCCGCGCTGCTCGCCACGCACATCATGGCGGCGGCGCCGCGCCCGTTACCCCCAAGATGGCCGCCCTGCACCGCCCAACCCGCCCCCAAGATGGCTGCCCGCTGATGTCACTTCCGGCCAGTGCCGGCCGAGCCGGTAGCCAGGCTCCCATGGAGGCGGGCGAGGGTCGGCCGGGCTTGGCAGCCACGCTGCGGGCGCTGAACGGAGCGCTGGGGCGGCCCGAGGGGCTCTGCGTGAAGGAGAGCGGCGCCCGCAACCTGCGGCACCGGGACTTCCTGGCGCCGCGGGCCGCGCTGAACGCCGCCTTCCCCGGGGGGCAGGTAGGCCGCGGCGGCGCGGGCAGGCCGCGGGGGCGGGTGACTGTGGTGGTGGGCGGGGTCTAAGATGAAGGGGCGGAGCTTGAGCCGAGGGGGCGGGGTCTGCGCGGAAGGGGCGTGTCCCGCGGCGGGCCACGTGCGGGCGGGGCACTGACTCCTTCTCGCCCGGCAGGTGCCCGCTGACATCATGTCGGGCGTGACGTCATTAGGAGGCCCGGGGGTGCTGGAGGTGCGGGGCTGCCAGGAGACGCCGGCGGGGCTGGCGGTGCAGCTGCGGCGCCCCGAGGCCTTCCGTCGCCTGCTGGGGTCCCCATCCGTCCCGTCCCCGTCGCCGCCCCCGTCGGGGCCGCGGGTGGTGCTGCACTGCCCGGCCCTGCGCCGCCCCGCCGCCCTGCGGCCCCGCCACCTCCGCCCGCTCTTGCTGGCCGACCACCTGGCCCAGCTGCTGCGCGCCCAGGGGTGAGTGCCTCGCCCCCGCCCCGCTGCCCGGCCCCGAGCGGCCACCACCCGCCTCTCCCTCTCCCCCAGGGTCGGCGTCCGCCTGGTCCCTGCCCTCCCCGAGGAGGGGAGCCGAGAGGTCCTGCGGCAGCTCCGCATCGACTGGCCCTCCAGCTCCGGCAGCTTGGCCCTCCTTGACGCCATCTCGGCCTTGAAGCAAGCACTGGGCCGGTCCCCCTGTGCCGCAGCCTGTGAGCAGGCGCCAGGCGCAGCTGCGCTGCCCGAGGATGTCATCTGTAAAGTGCACTTGAAGAGCTTCGTGGAGGAGCAGGGCTTGGTGGGCTACGACCCCAACCTAGACGTCCTTCTCGGTGAGCCTCACGTGCACAGCGCTGTGACAGCGGAGGGCGATCGGCTGCAAACAGTCCTGTTCCCTTTTTTCCAATTGTTTTTAGAGAACATAAGGGGCATTTAGATCCAAACTGCGTTCTCCTCTTACTCCCCTTCAGTCTGGTTTGAGCCAGAAACGCAGACAGCTTGGGGCAGACCCGATGGGGCAGGATGGCGGGGGGTGGCAAGCCCTCGTGTCCCGCTCTGAGTGTCCTTCCTCCTTTCAGTGACGGAGGAGAAGCTGCGGTCCCTGGCTGAGCTGCAGCAAGCTGTTCTGCAGTGCACGGTGAGTGATCCTGTGGCGCTGCCTGCCTTTCGCTTTCGAGACCTCATTTCCTTCTGTCACGCAACGGTGTGTGACCTCCCTGCTGTGCTCTGCTGCAGGCTGAAGGCCAGGGGAGCTGCTGCAGCAGCATTGTGCACGTGGTGAGCTGCGAGGAGGAATTCCAGCAGCAGCAGCTGGATCTGCTCTGGAGGATTTTGGATCCAGGAGCCCACACGGCTTTGCAGGTGAGGAGCCTTTCGCCCTCCTCACTGTGGCCCCCAGCGTCCTTGCGCTCAGCCAGCCTCCTTCAATCCCCGCAGCGAATGCGGAGGCCCAGCCTTGCCCCCTTGTGAGGCTTCCCTGTCCCTTGGCGGCCCCTCCACGCTCTTGCCAAGGTGGTGGAGCAGCCTCTCTGCCCTTGGGATTTCAGCGCTGAAGGAGGGGCAGGAGAAGACTGCGGGGACAGGGCTGGAACGGGGCTGGTTTTAGCCCACTTCTCCTGCACTGTGTTTTGGTGGAACTTCTGAGTCTTTGACCCCAGCCCCGGCCTCGCCTCTGTCTTTCAGAAACACCTTGTCTGTGGGCCAGTGAAGGTGACAAACCCCTCATCGCCCATCGGGGCAGACCAGTACTTCCAGTAAGTCGGTGTGTAGCGAGGTGCCTGCTGTGCTGCTCCCCTGCCAAGGCCTGCCTGTGCTCTGCCCGGCCTCGTGGGCACCCCGGCAGCCACGCTGCAGCGCTGAGCGAGCCGGTGGCACATGGAGACTTCCGTGCAGTCCCTCCATTCTGTTTTTCCGTGGCCTCAGGGCTGTGTTGAGAGGACTGGAGGGGCAGAATGGAGCCACAGGGTCCTCCCCAGTCCTAGTGGCCTCTTCCAGCAGTGCTGCTTTGTGGCCCTCTGTGATGCCGGGAGGAAAGGCGGCAGCAGCAGGAGCCGAGCACCGTGGTAGTGCAGGATGGTATCTCCCTGCCTTCACACGTTACTGGATGGCCCTGGTGTGGGGACGGCCCTTTCTCAGCCAAAAGGCAGAGCCTGTGCCCAGCACAGCGGCTTCCTTGTGGCTCTCTCCAGGCAGTGGCACAAGGGGCTACCCACGGGGTGGCTGTCCCTGCCCCGCTCCTGGAGGTTTTGTACAGCTTTTGCTTGGCTGGGTCGCTGCTGCAGCTGGGGTGCCCTGAGCAACCTGAAGGCTGGGGGAGCCCTGGGATGCTCTCTGGAGCCAGCTCAGCCCAGGGGTGGTGGCTGTGAGTGTCCCTGTTCCTCCCAGGCTCCGAAAGCACCAGATGTACGAAGCCTCCGTGATGAAGTATGGGGAGCTTGCAGAAGGTGAGGGTTTGCTCTGTGGCTCTACACGGATGCTGCTCCGTCCCTGTCTCCGCTGCTCCCACGGGTCTCCCCACCTCACCTGTGTGTTTGCAGCCAGTGGGGCTCTCCCCTACACAGCGGTCCCTCTCCCCTCCACGATGGAGCCGGGTGCTGACCTTGCTGGGGGGAAGGCGTCTAAACTGGGACACCAGCACAGAGCAGCACCCGCAGATGGGGGCCGGGGCCAGGGGAGCCTGGTGGTCCCCAGCTTCCACCAGAGCCCCCTGGCCCCAGTGGGGGTTCCTGCCTGGGCGCTGGGGGTGACACTACATGGGAATGGAGCGAGCTGCGCGTGATGCCACCTGTGTTCTCCACAGATGAGGCCTGGACTGAGGTGATCGATACCCTCACAGTGGCTGCCATCAGGTTTGAGATGCTGAGCACTGCCCACCGGAGTCAGGTAGGACAGCGGTTTGTGCAGCGTGAGGCAGACGAGCCGTGGGAATACCAGAGCAGCAGCCTGGACTGCGACTTCTCCCTGCCCTCAGATCACCCTGGACCTGGAAGACAGCAGCATCTCCACAAAGGGAACCAAGAGCGGTGCCTTTGTGATGTACAACTGTGCCCGGCTGGCCACGCTCTTCGACACCTACCAGCGGGCTGTGGAGCGGGGTGAGCGCCAGCCCCACGACCCTCCTCTAACAGCTGCTCCTGGGCTGTTCTTCACACCTGGAGCCACAGGGGCTTCTCTGGGCACAACAGTCTCCCACCTCCTTTCCAGGCACGTACCCACCTCGGCCACCAGCATCAGAACTGAATTTTTCCTGCCTCCGGGAAGAGGTGTGCGCCGAGAAGGGGAATGCGGGGACCTGTGTGCCCTCAGCTCCGGTGATGGATGCTGCTGGCCCAGGAGGATCCGCCCCTCTCCGACACACGTAATCTTTTCGCAGGGTGAGTGGCTCCTGCTCTTCAACTATCTCCTGCCCTTCCCTGAAGTCCTGCAGCAGGCAGCGCAGCTGCCCCCACCCAGCAAAGGGATCCGGATCACAGCCAACACAGAGATGGTAAGCGCCACTTGCTAGAGCACCCATGGGTGCTGCTCCAACAGTCCCAGCCCAGGGCAAGGCTCCATACTGGCAGAGTGCTGCCCACTGGTGAGCGACACAGGCGCAGTGCCGAGGGAAGAGGAAGAGAACGCAACACCCCCGGGGCTGCTCCTGCTGTGCTTGGGGTGGGGAAGGGCCTGGGGCCAGCCAGACCCTGCCACGCCAGAACGTTTCTGTCTTGCAGGTGTGCAAGTTCTTGATCCAGCTCAGCATGGATTTCAGCTCCTACTACAACCGGGTCCACGTCCTGGGGGTGAGTAGGACGTCCTGGGCTGTCGGCTGGCACTGCAGTCCTCCCTGGGGCTGGACTGCAGTTGTGGGGCTTTGTGGTGCCAATGGCGTGATGCAGCCCCACACCATCCCCTCAAGGATGCACACGCAGGGTGCAGAGGCAGCAATGCCTCTAGGGCCAGCACGTCAAGGGGAAATATGGCCACCAGCCCCAGGTCGCTGCCTTTCTCCCTGCAGGAGCCATTCCCTCACCTCTTTGACCAGATGTTTGCCCGCCTCCAGCTGCTGGGAGCAGTGAGGGACGTGTTCCACAGTGCCCTGGCAACACTGCACCTCCCTCCTCTCAGCCAGATCTGAGCCACCACTGAAGAGCTGCGCCACGGTGTGACAGGCACCAGGACAATGTGCCACAAGGGGAAGGACAGGGCACGTCCTCCCTGTCAGGGCGAGGGGCTGCCCCAGGGAGCCAGGGGACACCTCAGCCCCACAGAGACGCTTTCCCTCCCCCTGCCCCTGAGTTCTGAGGGTTTGGCTACCTGCACCCCGCAGCTGTGCCCAGTGTGGGAGATGGGTGCATCTGCCACGTCCGCACCAGCAGCACCCCGCAAGTGGGGCTGGGGGGTACTGGGGGAGGCAGCACTGGGGACCAGTCACCACAAAGCCAGGCACCAACCTCACATCCCTTAAAGCCGTTTATTGAAGGTCGCTCCGTGCTGGCAGGGAGCTCCTGAGGCTCAAGGCTCCTGTCGGGCCCTGGGCCAGGCCCTAACACCGGGGTCCAATACATTTGTTGCTGGACAAACGCTGTGTGTGTCTGACCCCTAGAGAGCACCTTGCCCCAGGCGGGGCTGAGGCCGCCTGCAGCTTGTTGTGCTGGGGGCTGCGGCTGCGCAGGACAACCTCGAGGCAGCACTTGAAGGGCTGCTCTGAGGAAGAGGGGGGGCTGGCGCAGACGCGTGACACACCTTGGGCTGCTGCCCCTCGCCCTGCAGGGTGCTGCTGCAGAGGGTCAATGTCCCCGCTCAGCAGAGTCCCCAGCACCGCAGGGACAGGGCTGTCACACAGGGCAGCAGCACAAGGCTGCAGCCGGCCACATGCCACACCAGTGCCCCGCTGGTCTTGGCCTCCTGCTGCCCTTGAGCCCCCAGGGCTGGGCACAGCGCTCAGCGCCCTCCCAAGCAGGTTCCTTTCAGGGACCAGGGCTAGAAAGCCTGTACACGGGTCCCTCACACCTTGGGGAGAAGGAACTTCTCCTGGGCAGGGTGGGCTGATGTCCCCACTCCTTTATTGCTTGGGGGACCACAGGCTGGTCCAGGAATGGGGTACATCTGCCTTTGCCCCCAAGTTCACCAGCCTTGGGCACCGCAGATGTGGCTGTGCTGTCCCCAAAAGAGCCAAACACGCCCGTCCCCTCAACAGGGGACCCATCATCAGGCAGGCTGGGACAGGGGCTGCGGTGAGGGGCAGAGCAGAGGGGCAGGGTACCCTCCCCAGGCAGGCAGGGAGCCGGGTGTGCTGCACACGCCTGCCCCGTTAGTGTGGAGCCTCCTGTGGAGGGGTCTCCAGGGGGGCTGTGCCGCGCAGCATCTCCAGCCCCTGCCCGCAGAGCACGCAGTAGTAGTGGAGCTCCCCCCCGGCCTCCCCCACCTCCCAGCAGTCCACCTCGGCCAGGTCGGGCACGTGGAAGAAGGTGGTGCTGAGAGCGTCCAGCCCACCTGGGCCCCGGCGCCACAGCGTCAGGCGCTGGTCCACCGAGGCGGAGAGCAGCAGGTCCGGCCGCAGCACCCGGATCCCCGTGACGTGGGCGGCGTGGGCGCAGGGCCTGGCCACCCGCTCCAGGACACGCAGGCAGGTCCCTGCTGAGCCCTCGCCCCTGCCCAGCGCCACCTCCAGCAGGCAGACGTGGATGGAGCCGTCGTCACTGCCACTGGCCACCAGGTACCGTCCCTCTGGTGTCTCATGGACGTGGAGGCTGTTCACACCGCAGCTGTGGGCCATGATGGTGAGCAGCGGGGCGCCCAGGGCTGGGAAAACAGGCTCAGTCAGGAGAGTGATTCTCACCTTGGTTGAAGGGAAGAGAGTAGACACCAGCGTGGCCTCTCTCAGGAAAAAGAGGAACCACCATCAGCTGCACCCACCCAGGGGCTGCATCTCTCCCTCCGCTCGGCGCAGGGCATCTGCCGCGTCCGCAATGGGGCTGGTGATGTCCCAGAAGGCGATGCTGCCATCGGTGGCCGCACTGCACAGGAGGTGCCTCCTAGAAGGGAGGTGTTGGGGGAGCCTCCGGCCACAGCCCTGTGGTGGGCAGCCCCAAGCGCCCCCACTGAGATCTGGGGAAGCGGCAGAACCACCCCCGCAGACCGAGATCTCCCTTCCCTCCACCTGCTGAGCTGCCAGCTGCCGTCCCTGCAAGGATGAACACCCCTCCCCAGGGCCCCAGCGGCTGCAGCGCAGCATTCGGTGCTCACCTCTCCCCTCCTGCCCGCACGTGCAGGAACGCCTCCACCTTCAGCACGCAGCGCTGGTGGTGAAACGACTCCGCCACCAGCACCAGCTTCCGGGCGGCCTCCAGCAGCCCAAAGACCCTGTGATGGAGCAGAGGGCAGTCGGCCATGGGAGAAGGGGGCTCCTGGTGCCTCTGCCCCCACTTTCCACCACACGCCATCCTGCTCCCGGCTCAGAGCCGGCCACATCCATGGCCGCAGCTTCCCCTGCGAGCCTGCTCTGCTCCCATCGCCAGCCCCAGCTCCGCTCTCCCTGCCAGGCCCCACGATGGCTCCTCACCGGACCGATGCATCGCTGCAGGCAGCAGCCAGGAACTTCCAGGGTGTTGGCAGCTGCTCAGTGCTGGTCCCAGGCACGACCGAGAGGGACATGTACCTGCAGCAAACACATGATGCTTACTAACACCTCGGTGACACCTGTGGCCCCAGGGAGGCAGGTGGCCCAGCAGAGCAGCCCGAGCCCCACACACGACACGGCTACAAGCACTTGGAAGAGGCATGAGGAAAGATTGAGCCTTTCCCTAACTCTGAAGAGCCCTTGAGGCCCAGCCACTGGGCACACGACACCACGGATGAGCACATGAAGCCACACCAGCTCCTTCTGCCTCAGCTGAGCCCACAGCTGCACAGAGCGGAGACCCCAGCGCCTTTCCCAGCACCCTCCCGGATCGTGGTCACTGCTAACCCTGCCTCAGGCAGTTCCTGAGCATCACCTCGTCTCCGGGTCCATCTTGACGAGCTTGTGCCTGTTCTTCTTCCGCTCCCAGTGCTCATCCAGCCGGTGAGAGGCCACATGGATGACTTGGCAGGCCACAGCACTCTCGGAGGCTGGGTCCCCAGTACACAGTAGCCGGTAGCACTCAATCTGCGCCCGGCCACCCGCAGAGAAGAGCAAGGCAGACAAACCCTTGTCACCGAAGCCCTTGTCACCAGGTCCAGTGGGGCCGGCCAGCGCCAGTGCCCTCACGCTTGAAATGTGGTCGCTGAGCCGGGCGAGGGGTACGGCTGCCCGAGAATGCTCGCTGAGCGCCAGGACACAGGCCGTGGTGTCCTCGCTGCCAGTGACAAAGACGTTAAGGGTGGCATGGCCAAGCACCTCCACCGCCCCCAGGCGCCGCACGCAGGCGATCTCCCGCCCATGCAGGGACGCCAGGAGCACCTGCTGCTCGCAGGGCTCAGCCTCACGGTTGTACAGCATCACGTCCCCACACTTGATGAAAGCGAAGGCCTCGGCCGAGGGGCTGCTCCAGTAGCTCCAGGAGCGGTGCCCTCCGCCGCAGGGGATGCAGTGGAGGTTCTCACCAGTCCTGCTGCTCCACACCACAAAGTTGTCAGCATGAAAGCCCAGTATGAGCAGGTCCCCGTCTGGGGTGAAGCGCAGCTCCTCGATCCACTGCAGCCCTTTGCAGGGCCTGTGCTTCCGCAGGACCTCCAGCTGCTGGCCCTGCAGGCAGAGCTGGCGATAGACACCGTCCCGGCCAGTGCTGTAGATGTAGCCCTTATGGCAGGCCACTGAGGTCACCCCCGTCTTCCCGTGGAGCCCAAAAAGCATGGACACCGGGGCCTCAAGGGGAAGAGCCTCTTTGTGCAACAAGCAAGAGGGCTCCAACTCGCTGCCGGAGTCTTTGTCAACTAAGTCGGTGCCACCATTGGTGATGCTGGTGCTTTCCACAGCTTGCCCTGGGGAGCTGCTGCAAGGGAAGAGGAGGAGGGAGCCCCGGCGATCCCCGCAGACCAGGAGCCCCCCCTGGGGCAGGAAGGCCGCGCAGGTGTGCCAGCGCTGCTTGCAGGGCGGCAGCAGGTACCGTCCCCTCAGCTGCACCCGGGGTGCCTGCCTGGGGCAGTGGGTGACGTCCAGCCAGAGCATCTCCCCGTCGGGCCCAGAGGCCAGGAGGGCGACGGTGTTGGGGGGCTGCCCGGGGCGGGGGGCCCAGCCCAGCCCGCGCACGGCCCCCTCGAACGGCCTCAGCTCGGCAACGGCCCCGGGGTGACCCAGGGCGAAGAGGAGGAGGCGCCCGTCGCCGCCACCCAGGGCGCAGAGCGCCTCGTCCCCGCCGGGCAGGGGGGCGGCCGCCAGCACCCCGCGGGACCCGCCGGCGGCGGGGGCGGGCAGCACCGGCACCCACCGCCCCGCCGCCGCCTCGTACGCCGCCAGCCCTCCCGCCTCGCCCAGGGCCAGCACCCGCCGCGGCCCCCCCAGCAGCACGGCCCGCGGCCGGTCCGGGGCCCCCAGCGCCGCCGCCACCGCCGGGGCCGCCCGCCGGGGCTGCCAGAGCCGGACACCACCGTCGTCGCCACCGGTGGCGAGGCGGCCGCCGGCGGCTTTCAGGGCCAGGGCGCGCAGGGCCCCGCGGTGTCCCCGCCGCGCCCACCGCACCCCGCCGCCGCCGTCCCACTCCAGGCAGGCGCCGTCCTCCCCGGCGCTGACCGGGCACGGTCCCCGCAGCCCCACGGCGGCCACCCGCGCCCCGTGCCCGTAGCACACCAGCAGGCAGGAGCCGTCCCCGTCCCCGTCGCCCAGCTCGCCCACCGCCCACAGCCGCACGCTACGGTCCTCGGAGGCGGAGGCCAGCAGCCCCCGCGGCGCCGAGTAGCAGAGCGCCAGCACCGCTCCCCGGTGCCCGAGCAGCCGCCGCCGCGGGGCCGCCGCGGCCGCCGCCCGCCACACCACCACGGCCCCCGCCGCCGTCCCGGCCGCCAGCGCCAGCCGCCCCCAGCCCGTGCCCGCCAGCGCGGCGCAGCGCAGCGCCCCGGCCCCGCCGCAGCTGGCCCGCCGCAGCCAGCGCCCGCCGCCCCGCCACTCGTACAGCCCCACGCTCCCGCCGCCCAGCGCCAGCGCCAGCCGCCCGCCCGCCGCCCACCGCGCCTCCCACACCCGCGCCCCCACGTCCCGCGCCCCGCCGCCGCCGCAGGCCGCCAGCCGCCCCCCGCCGCCCCGCACCGCCAGCACCGCCAGCCAGCGCCCGCCGAAGGCCGCCACTCGCACCACCGGGCCGGGGCCGGGCTCGGCCCGCAGCCCCTGCACGCTGGCCTCACGCAGCACGATCCGCCGGCCCGCCGCCGCCGCCGGCCCGCCGCCGCTCAGCCGGAACGCCGCCACCTCCGGGCCCGTGCCTGCGGGACATCGCGTCAGCCGCCGCCGCCGCCACCGGCCCCGCCGCCCGCCCCGGCCCCGGCCCCAGGCTCACCCGCCAGCAGCACGTCCCCCGCGAACTCCAGCGCCGTTACCGGCGCCACCAGCGCCGCCGACTCCATCTTGGTGCGTCCCACCCCCCGCCCCGAGAGCACGCGGAGGCACCGCCCCTCTCGCTCCACCCTTTATTGGCGCGCGACGCGGCCCCGCCCCCCCCGCCCAGCGCGGGAAAAGGCCACGTGCGCGCGGTCGGGCCCGCCGCCACTCCTGTCGCCCCCCTGTCCCCCCCTCCTCCGTCCCCTTCCCTACAGCTCCAGGTGCACCCCGCTGTAGGCTTTATCCACTGTCCACTCGCCCGGCCCGGCCCCCGCGTAGCGCTCCATCTCCTGCTGGAACTGCTGCTGCCGGCGGCGGTTGGGGTCCACGTTGATCCAGTTGTTGGCAATCCACTTGGTGCCTTGGGTGACCAGGCAGCCCCCGTGCAGGGCAAAGTCATCCAGCTCCCCCACCCAGCCTGCCGAACAAAAAAAACAGACAAACCATTAAGAAGCAGGGAGGAGTGCTGCGGCACCCCAAGGAAAGGCACCCGCTCCCCCGCCCGCAGCTCCCGCTTGGGTTGTAGCTCAGTGACAGCTTGCAGGACTTGGCCGCTCCCGGCGCCTCTCCATCTTGGTGCCATCCCACCCTAGCACCTATGAGGTTCCCAAATACAAAATGCTCATCTCCACCCAGCACAAGGGGCTCTCACATTCTGCACCACAGCTGCTGTTTCTCAGCTCCTTCTCTGGAGTAGGTCCAGAGGAGGCCACGGAGATGATCAGAGGGCTGGAGCACCTCTCCTACGAAGACAAGCTGAGAGAGTTGGGGTTGTTCAGCCTGGAGAAAAGAAGGCTCCAGGGAGACCCTATAGCAGCCTTCCAGTATCTGAAGAGCGCTTACAAGAAAGCTGGAGAGGGACTTTTTACAAGGATGAGGGTTAATGGCTTCAAACTGGAAGAGGGGAGATTTAGATTAGATATCAGAAAGAAATATTTCACTATGAGGGTGGTGAGACACTGGCACAAGGTTGCCCAGAAAAGCTGTGGATGCCCCATCCCTGGAGGTGTTTGAGGCCAGGCTGGAAGAGGCTTGGAGCAGCCTGCTCTGGTGGGAGGTGTCCCTGCCCTGGGGCTGGAACTAGAAGATCTTTAAGGTCCCTTCCAGCCTAAACCATTCTCTGATTCCCAAAAGCGGAGGCTGGCATGGAAGAGGCAGGTGCTGCTGCTAGAAGGCCCATGGAAGTCAGAGGCTCTCGGCCATATTAGAGGTTGGATTTCAGCAGTTCTAAATGATCCTCTCTTTACAGAGGTACTACGTTTTTTCTGTGTCAGACTTGCATCGGCAGCCGCCTTCCATTTAGGAACAATTTGCTCATAAAAACACAACAGGGCTCTTCTTACAGGAGACTGATGGTCTTGATATTATCATCCAACAGCCCAAATGCTGGTCTTCTGACCTCCTCTGTGGATTTTCTGGAGATGGAAACATGGGCTGCTCCCAGGGGAGCTGGGATGCCATACTTCTTCCTCCCACCACTGCTCAAAATCTGCTGTCAAAGCACTCTGGAGTCATACTCACCAGCAGCCTGGAAGATTCATGTCAATCCCCCAGCCTGGCTGTCAGAGAAAACCGCGCTGCACTTTATGAGAAAAACAGCCCCAAGGACACATCTCATCACGCTGCGGCTGAGCCATAAAGCAGGAGTCGGCCCCAAGCACGGCAGAGCCTCGCGCGGGGCGGGCCATGCCTCCCTGTGCTGCAGAGCTGATGGCCGTGCCTTTGTCTACCTCCCCTCCCCACCCCTTTGGGCAACACCACATCAGTGAAACATTTTCAATTGCAGACCAAGTTCCAGCAGGAGTTTCAGCTCGCACAGCGGGATGGGAGGCAGCTGGCGATGGCTAGTGCAGCCAAGGTCTTTGTTTGCTAGCTACTCCCGTCCCCCAAAGGCATCAGGAGCCACTGACCTACTGCCTGTAAACAAAGGCCTTTCAGAGTCAGGAAGCTCCTACCCAGCTGGTGACAAGTAGGCTCTACAGTTCCCACTAGCAGGCAGCTACCACCCTTTGACTCTCTTCTGAGCTCCCAGCCACCACAAGAAGATCACGGCTGTCACCTCCTGCAGTCCTACCCCTCCCAAGACCCGAGTCTTGAAACAGGACCACACCTTCTCCATCTGACAGGTAGTTGTACCAGAAGACAGCAGTGCCTTGCTGAGGTTTCACTCGCAAATTGCCCTTGTCGCAGTTTTTCCGAGTATCTCGCAGGTCAACGTCGTTCTGGATCAAAGACTGGCAAGAAACCACAGAGAAGGTGTCGCAAATGGGGCTGGAATGAAGTGCACGCACTGGGCTGCCTCCGCTGCCAGCCGTCATCCTGCCCTTTGCCTGAACGCTCCACAGGAACAGCTCAAGGCTGACGCTGGGCAGGGCCAGGCTTTCACAACCCACCCGGAGCAGCCAGTTTCAGCCCCCCTGGAGGTCCATGACCTGGTTCTGAGCAGCCACCCATTCCTTTAACATGTCACATGACAGGAGCACAACATACCTCCTGCCAAGATTTAGTCTGAGGAAACCTGCCCAGAGAGAAGCGAGCAGGACCCGTGTTATGGCAGCACGACCAACAGACCGCTCCTCACGCCTCTGAGCGGGGAGAGGTGCAGGTGTCAAAGCCCTGCGCCTCTTCCCTTGGCCTCAGAGGGACACAGGTTCCCCATGTTCTAGCTACGAAGGTTAACGTCCACCAACCTCACACACCAGACCCCTTCTGCAGCCACAGCGAATAAAGACGTTCAAAGAGGGACTCAAAATCCCCCGGAGTAACATGTAAGCAAAATTCATTTACCATCTCTTCGTATGTCCTGTTATCAGCTATAGGAAAGACTGTTTCGCCTCCCCCAGTCACGTTGTTCAGGTAGAACAGCACTGTCACATACCTGCAAGACAGAGTGGCTGTCAGGGGACACAACTGGATCAGGAGGGGATGCAGCGGGGCTGTCCATACCCTGCCCCTCCACCATACACACAGCGGTTCCTCCAAGACATCACAAGACAAGTGATTTACATCATCACATTTTCTCCAAGGACAAGACCAGGACAACAAAGAAAATCCCCTCCCGCAACCTTGAGAGTGTGTTTCTAGCCTCTGGTGGGGATGGTCCAGCAGTTCTGCAGAACGACTCTGCCCTCTTCACGCGTACCCAAAGGAATCACCCATCTCCCCCTTCAACCCCCTTCATGCCAGCGATCTCCAGAGCTGGTTTGCGAGCCCACAACCTGAGCGCCAAGCCCCACGCGAGGTGAGGCAAACAGCTCTCCACACCTCTTCTCTAACACGTTCCAGGTTGTGCCAAAGCAGACCTTACCGGCAGGAGGTCTCAAAGGCAGCGCTTTCATTGGCGACCAGCTTGGTGTGGCTGCAGGCAGTCTCGGGGAAGACGGGGCCACTGTCCATGTGGGCATGGTAGTGCCCTCCTTGGTCGTACCGCACAACCTGGAGGGGCTCGCTGTGCTCCACAATCTCAGGGGGCAAGCGAGTCAGGCGCATTACCCTGGGGAAGAGGAGTGCAGAGCAGGTGAGGGGAAAGCACCATCACCCTGGTCAGCCACTACTCCCAAGCACCGGATAAATCCAGAGAAAGATAACCCCCTTCCCCAACAGACCGGAGAGACGGATGGGCTGCAGCAAGCATATCAAGAGATAACTAGGTCCTTACAGATCTGTTGGACCATCAGCATCAGCTCAGAAAGTCCTCGTCAAGGTTAATAAAAAAACCAAAACAAAACCGAAGGGTGCA
The DNA here is from genome assembly GCF_963924245.1 of Chroicocephalus ridibundus. Lineage (NCBI taxonomy): Eukaryota > Metazoa > Chordata > Aves > Charadriiformes > Laridae > Chroicocephalus > Chroicocephalus ridibundus. The sequence goes on along the minus strand of NC_086293.1, from coordinate 19,324,153 downwards.
TCTCCATCAGGACTGCGCTCAGGAAGACTTTGATTGCTCAGCAAGATCCCTTCTGTGTGTGTCCCTGGAGCCTTCATGTGCCATCTCATCGCTTCTCTGGACTCCTGCACACCACCTACGGACCTCGGGGACAGTCAGCAAAGCACAGGGCCCCTGCTGAGAGTGAACGAGAGACTAGCTCTAGGAATATTCTTGTCACCTAACTCACCTTTCCCTGTTGCCTTTTCAGCAGGCTCCCCCCAGGGCAGAGGGGCACGGGAAGTGATCAAGGAGACCGGAACCCTCCTGCTCTGGGATTTTTCCGCTGCTACATCTGAGATCATCCCCAAGGCAAGCAGGTACCTCTTGAGACCTGCCAAAGAACACTCAGAGCTCTGAGAATTCAGACTGATGATGCCCTCCGGGCAAGCGCAAGGGGAACGTGGCACCCAGGCAGGATGTCAAAGCTCCTCCCCAGGCACCGCATGGTCCCAGGGACGATGGTAACAGCCTCCTTCAGTGCTATGTCTTCATGTCCTCGTAACACTGTCCAGCTGAAGACTGTAAAAGTAGTATGCCGATGCCTGTGTGTGCTGGCTAGCTGGCACGGAGAAGGTGGCAGCCACAGTCTGCTCTAATCAAGGCAATATGCGACCCCATTCTCCCTCTGGAATGTACTGAAGAAAAGGAGTGGCCAACAGCCATTTTCAAGCCTCGGGACAGATTTCACCCACCCATATCCTGGGCGAGGACCAGCACCACAAGAACAAGAGTCTCCAGCCAATTATCCGAAACTCACCACAGATAAACGATTTGGCCAGTGTGATGGGTTTGACGCTTCCCAGTACCAAATCTGACATGAAAGGAAAGGTAAGAGGTTCTCCTGTCTGCCGTGAGCTGCCCCGCAATACGTGTGCTTGGAGCATTAAACTAACTCATCTTACTTGAGATGAAGTTGTGCTTGTTAAAAAGTCAGCTCTGAACAGCTAAGACAGATTTCAGTGAAATGCATGAGTAACTAAAGAAAATGACAGTAACTACTGGCACCCAGACAGCATTGGAAACGGGCAGTTTCTCCCAGTAAGCTCATTTACTAATTAGAATGAATTATTTCATATAATGCCAAGTCTTCTTGGTTTTATAGGGCTGTTCCCAAAAGTGAATGGAGACGCTGAAAGGTTTGATTTTTCTTTTTCCTTTTCCATGGGACAATACAAATTCTTGTTCTAATGAAAACCTCCTCTCCCCATTCCGTGTCTGTGTTCATTGCTCTTTATACTCCAAAGACTTTCACGCAATTAGGAAGTGTGAATATCAGCACGTCTGCCACTGCCTCTCCCAGCACAGGTGGTCCTCGTGCCCACACAAACCCAACCGCCCGGCTGCCTGGCCCTTACCTTTGGCGTATGGCTCTCATCACCTGGTGTGCCCCCTCGCCCTGGTACAGCCAGGTGTGCTGGCTGTTGCGCACCAAGTCACTCATCTTCACTTTCTGGCTTCCCATGTACTTGTGGAAATCACGGATATTTAGTTGTTTGAACTCCTCCAAACTCAGCACACCTACAGGAAGAGAGGAAAATCCAGCTGACTCTGGTGCAGGTAATAGTTCTTAGCGTCCTGCAGTCGGAGAAACCACCAGCTGAGGGCACTGCAGAAACTGCCTTCCTCAAACAAACTCCATTCAGGGTCCCCCACTGTGCCCACCACGGGCTGCACCCCGCGAGCGCAGGGTTACGGGCCCCAGCAATGCTCTCACCTTTAGTGGAGTCGAGAGAAGACAGCAACCTGCAAAAGTGAACCGTTAGCTGCTGTGCAAGGTCAGCACTGGGACAGGCAAAATACCATTCTGAACTTTGAAAAGCTCCTCAAATACACAAACCAATCCGTCAAAAGAGAGAAACAGCCACTGCGGTTCTAACACAGGCAATGCCGCAGCGAAAAAAGCCTGTGCCACCTGATGCCTTGGGGCTTGTTACTTATGTATTTAAATAGACACGTTTAAGAGCACAGTGGGACACCTCAGACTGCATTTTCTACAAGACCTTGCATGGTAAGTTAAAAAAGCCAAACCCAAAACAAGTGGTGCATTCCTCCGCATTTGTGTAATTGTAAAACATGAGTGAGAAATACAACAGAGTATGATCTTGCGTAAGTAGAAATAACAGAAAAGTGATAGGTAACAAGTGGTTTCTACTAAAACAGGTATTTCTTGTTTGCACTCAACTGGACTCGGCAAGGGATGGACTTTTGCCTTTGTCGGCTTCAGAAAAATCCTCATATTTGTTGTTGCCCCTTTCTGGAGAAGGAAGCCCCGCACTGAGGATCAGGTCCCCGGGACTGGAGCATAAGGAGCGCTGCAGCGTGCTGCCCGGCAGCCAGCAGCCGCTGTGGGCTGCGAGTGGAGCTCGCTCAGGCAGCAAACCCAGTGCTGCTGTGGTGCCAGGTCTGCTCCCCGAGCACACAGCACCCTCCGGCAGGAGGAAGGGACAGCCACCAGGGTCAGCCTGGGACAGTTCCTCAGGTGCCTGTGGTTGTGACCAAATTATCCAGACCATTATTATTTCTAGTGTCTTTCTGTCCCCACTTCCCCTTACTCCACACAGTCTTCGATGATGCAGTGCCACATCCAGGTTGCGACCTGGTCTCTCAGTGTCACGTACCAATCTAACAACGGGGGGAAGCAGCTCTCTGGAGCCATGGTCCTGCCAAGAGCACTTTAACAGGACCTTTCATTTGTTAATGTCCAGAACAGTGGAAAAGCCACTGAGGACTCGGTCATACGCTCCTAACCCTGCCAAGAATGCCACCAGCCTGGAGGAGCGGGGCACGGGGTGCCCTCCGGATATGTAGGCATTCACATGGATAGAGCTTCAACACCAAACCAGCTCCTCCTGGGCAGCTCTCAACGCCAGGTCACTGGAAAAGAGCACGCAGAGCCTGTGCGTTCACTTAATTTGATTAGGAAATGGAAAGTTGCTTAATTGAGGGCACTCTAATTAGAGCAGCAGAGGTTAGAGTGCGTGTCCGGACCAGCAGGAGCCCTCGGAAGACCAGGGGCAGGAAGTGCAGAAGTGGCCTCATGGAATACAGTGAGTTTGCAGCGGCAGAGATGGGGGGTCAGCAACAAAGGCTGACCAACAAGACCACCCTCACCTCTGCTTACACTGCCCTCCCCCGACAGTGCTGCGGCGCTCCCAGCCTGCTGCAGAAGTCTCCCTGAAAGCAGGAGGGGTGCACCTTAAAACCTGCAGCCCAGATAACAAGAGCTACATAGTCAGAGCCAGAGCCATCTCTCAGACCACAGGAGCAGAAGTGCACCCTGTGACATTGTGGCACAAACTAAGGCAGGTCTGACAGGGGAGAGGGAGTGCAGAGTCTTGTTCTGGTCCTGCTTCCGCAATATCCAAGCCCAGGCGGTGGAACTAGTCTGCTGCTAGACTGGTGATGAAGGGGCAGGAGTGCTCCGATGAGAGGTTCACACTGATTTTACTTTTCTGTGAAGGTCTCTGAAGCAGCATTATTTTCCTTTGAAGAACACAGCCAGAGAAAGAGGCCTAGGCAGGGACCTGGCTCTTGCTCTGCCCCGCATGGCTGGGCGAGGAGTCCAGCCTGCTGAGGGCAAAGGGCTTGCCATGGAGCTGCTCTTACCGTTCCCATCAGGATCAGCCTTGACTGCAGTGTACATCTCCCGGATGTTTTCAGGGGTCATCCACCTGCCGTTCCCAAGCCGTGTGTGGGTCAACACCTGAAATTCAGAAATGGATCAATACCAGGCACTGGTTTCTCATACTAAGGAAACCCTGCAGATCCCCTGCTTGAGGCCTGGCGGGCTCTCCTCTGCAGAGCATCGGCCAGCCAGGCATCAGCACGTCTCTGCAGAAAGAAGATTGGAGGGGGAATCATCTGGCAGCCACACACAGTGTGTGGCTGATGCACGCTGTTATTTCCAGTTTAGGTCATGGCAAACGACTGCTGGGACTCGGTTAACCAGTCCTGAAGTGGAGGGGCCACAGCTCTTTCTCTTGAAGGGAAAGTAAAGCTATTAATGATAAAAGTGAATGCTTTTACTTGCCCAAGATAAGAGCTTGGAACAAAACGCTTCCTTTCCATGTGGACAGAGAGATGCAGTATCCTGGAGAGCTCTCAGCAGGCTCTGACCTCCAGAGAAAGGATCCTTGCACAGTTGTCCCTGGCACAGTTCCCCATACTCCACAACACTTGCTGCCCACAGGACATTACACACCCCCAGCCCCACCTGAAAAGGGAGCCTGGGGAGGGACATCCTTGAACTGCCAGCGCCTGCCCCGAGGCACCCTGCCATACAAGGCAAGGGTGCTGGAGGGCTGTGGACACGGTGCTCATTATCCCTCTCCAGGGTCATTATAGGGGTGGCTTTGCTGATGTCTGGCCAACTGAACACAGTCAGTCCCCACAGGCTGCACAAAGCAGCGCCTACGCTACAAACTCACTTCCCCAGGACACCCAGCAAGAGGAAACCCACAGCAAAAGGGACTTTTCACCCAGCATGTTCAAAACACACATCTCCTGCCAAGGACTGTTTCTGCCTCCCAATAGCATGACAACTGCTGCACATTTCCCCAGAAACTTCCATGCTGAAGGTCAGCTTAAGTCTTGAGACATAAAATTAAACAAAAACTGATTGGTGTATACTGGGGTCTGTCCCTACCCAAGCACAACAGTAATCAAGAGACCATCTGAGGAGGGGACCTGCCAGAGGGTCCCCCAGCAAACCTCTCCGGGTCTGTCCCACACTCTACCTCTTTGAGCTGCAGCTGCCCATCCTGATTGTGGTCCAGCAGATTGAAAATGTCCATCTGGCTGATTTCTATCATTTCCATGGCTTCCTCGTAGTCATCTGTTGGTAGGATCTGGCTCTTCTGCAGCCCCTTCAGCTGTGCCAGATGGACGATGAGCTTGCACTCTTCCTCCGTCAGGAAGTTGGGAATTTCTGCAGCAAAAGTGTGAGCAGCAACAGAGACTGAGGAACTGTTACAGCGGGACCCCATACTGATGGCAGGCCACTCGGAAGAAAGAAAGAAAAAAAAAAAAAAAAAAAAGAGGTGGGGGGGAATTTAGACTCTACCTAAGTTTGGTACATTCAAACACATCCACCTTTCTAAAAGAAGAGCTCTCAAAGAGCACACACCACACACCTGAGCTGCTGGAAGCGGGTATTTTTACAGCAGCAGTTCCTAAATGTTTGGATCCAGGGGTCAAGCCTTTAAACTCTCTCGCAGATACCACAATGGACAAAGGAGTGAACAAACACATGCATATCACCATATATTATCACTTCAAAGGTGACATGTGGATCACAGTCTGGGAACTGCTGCTTTACAGGAAGGGAGGCCAAAACCTTTACGGTGGGCAGCAGTGATGGCCAGGGTTTCAGGCTTCCTTGCTGTCACGTGGAGAGGACAGCACTTTGAACAAAAGCAACGCCTTTCAGGAGAACGTGGCACAGTGCTCTCCTGTGAAACTCAAACAGTGAGGAGGCAACTTCCAAGCTTATTCCCACTCATTCCCTTTATCCCCCACTAAAACGGTCTTCAAATGCAATATTAAAGGGGAAGACACTGCACATGGTGGATGCCACGCTCCACACCCAGGTAGCATCCCGGTATCACCCGCTTTCCTTTGCAGCAATCAGGAAACACCAGGATCGCAAGCAAATTTAAATGCAGAGAAATCCACCGACAGCTATGAGGCGATGAGATTTCTAACTGCTTGGTGCACTGGGCACACACTTGCAAAGTGCTGGCGAGGTCCTGCTCCACAGCACAGTTACACTGTGGCCCAGCAGGTTGAGAAGATTCTTCTGGTAGACGTCTGTCACTGCTACGGTGACCTTGTTACCAGCTGCTGAGACTTTTTGAAGAGGGAAAGAAAAAACCACCAAAGCAGGACAGGTTTAAGTGCTCTTGGGCCAAAGGTCCTGCTCTCCAAATCGCAGCCCCCTAGAGCTCCTGCAGGTATGTGCCAAGGACACATTACATCTCCACTACAGCAGCAATCCTCAAAGCCAGCGGGGGGAAAAAAAAATTGTTAATTACTTCCATGACCTTAAATCAACCCCATCAGCTCAAACTGTCAATAAGCAGTTGGCTTCTTGCTAAGTACAGACCAGAACTAGCGCTGGAGAGAATGAGATGTTCCTGGGAAGCCCCAGACACACAATGCAGCCGGCTGCATCCGTAACACCCTCCAAGGAAACAATTTCCGCCACAGGCAGCGCAGGGTCCTTGTGCCAGAGGACGCTGCAGAGCCGGAGCTTCCGCTGGCTGGTTTGAACCTCATGGCACAGCACCAGGTCCGAATGAACCGTACGCTCTGGCAAGCAACGCCCCCAGTATTTCCAGTTCCCCAAACTGGGCTACAATAATGATGGCTTCTGGAATCTTAATTACATGCTGGAGGAAGGACAATCCCACTCTTCAGCGGTAGTAACGGGATTTCGTAATGAAGTAAAAATTCTGTTAACCGGAAAGCACGCTCTGTCACGCAGGTTGCAAGGTGAGGGGGTTTCCAGCTAAGCGCTGCCAATCCCATCTGCAAACAGCCTGGCTCCACAGCTGCAAATTAGTTCCTCTCTACCCTCAGCTCTCTGAAACGGTTAACTTCTGGCTGTGAGACCATCCTATCTCTCTGCCCGCTCAACAATAGATCCAGCTAAACAAATGCCTCCTAATTGACTTTGAGCAACACTTGATTGCTTTTACAAAAAACAAAAGAGAGGAAAACATTGGGGTTTATGAAATAATGACTAATCCTGGAGCAAGAGAAAGGGGATGGGTTGGAGCACTGGTGTCAAACAGAGATTCAATCTCGGCTGAAAGAGCCCCAAGACACATGGGCCAAGTCATTCATCCCTCCCCAACTGCCCTCATTTCCACACCTGCTGATCTAAGCCAAACCCCTGCTAAAATCCAAACAATCAGGGCCGCTGGCAAACGAAAATTGGAGCATTGTCTTCCCCATGAGGGCTCTGAAAGGGCCGCGCTTAATGAGGATGGATTGACAGAGAGGTGGCTCTTAGGCTATAAAAGGCATCCTGCAGTCGGGAGCAGCTCAGTCCAGGGTGCGCTGCCCATTCGTCCACTCCCAGCTTGCTCCGAGCATGGTCACAGCCCACCGCAGGCAAGCCTCGAGATCGGGTGGCCCATGGCTACTGGGTCTCCTGGCACGTCTGCTGCTCTGGGGCTCTCCAGGAGCCTGGGCAAGCTACCTGAGGAGATCCTCCAGCTGCACGCCCATTCCACTCCGCATGGCCTTGTGCTATGACATCGGCTACTCCGAGATGAGGATTCCTAACCTGCTGGAGCACGAGACCATGACAGAAGTGATCCAGCAGTCTTCCAGCTGGCTGCCCTTGCTGGCCAGGGAGTGCCACCCAGACGCAAGGATTTTCCTCTGCTCCCTCTTTGCACCAATCTGCTTGGACAGGTAAGATGTTTTTACAAATTATTTCAACTGTAGCAAGTAACACTCTCCAACAGCACAACTGCATTTGCTTCCCGAGAGAAAACGCGCGAAATCTCAGCACAGTCCCCAAGAAGCCATGCTGCCCCCCTCAGCAAGGGGCAATTGGATTACCCAGCAGGGACCTTCCCTCTGACAGTGAAACAGGAGCATTTAATCTTGCAGGAACAGAAGCATTATGTTCCCTCCTCTGGATTTCCCTGCTCTCCCACCCCAGGCACTGCTGCTGTCTCCCCGGCTGCGCCCCTCGCACGCCGCAGCAGCTGCTGGCACCCACAGGCTTCACCTCCCACCTCCCCTGCAGCCCCCTTTCCCGGCTCCTGCCCTGACCACACAAGGGCTTCCTCAGCCCGACAGTGCCAGCACCAGGGAGGAATCGTCAGTTCTGAGGTGCAGCCGTCAAAGGACAGAGCTGCTAAGGAAATCAGGTATTTAATTAGGCACCTGTAAAGGCAAGGAGGCTTTGCACAAATAGAGAAGATCCCTGGACAGAGGCAGGGCTTCTGGCAGCAACCTGTATCGAATGGCCTCATCCCTCCCATCCTCAGAAAGTCCTCATTTGCCTCCTGGGCATGAATATTCAAAAGACATCAAAGCCCCCAAAAAAGCCCTTGCTAGCACTACAGTGCGCGGTGCCAGAGCTTAACCCTCAGCCTGCTGCCGTGAGTCCAGAGGTACTGCAACCCCTGTCCCCTCCCCAGGCTCATCTACCCCTGCCGCAGCCTCTGCGAAGCCGTCAAGAGAAGCTGCGCACCCGTCATGGCTTGTTACGGCTACCCCTGGCCCGAAATCCTCAACTGCAACAAGTTCCCTGCGGATCATGAACTGTGCATCGCAGCAGTCTCCATGGATGAAAATTCATCGAGCAGGAGAAGTAAGGGGTTTTTTTTAACTCATATGTTTTCCCGTATGTAACCCTGAAAGCCTGTTTCTTCTTCGTGTTCCTAATGCTTCTGGTTTTAAGCCATAATTTACAAAAATTATGTAGAAATCTTAATTTCGTTCTCTCTGGGAACTCCACCACGTCTAGAAAATTAGTGTAACATTGACTGCAGCTTGTTCCCCTCTCTACTGTATTCATGAGCTCCCTGGGTGCCATCAGAGCAGGCAGGGTTTGGGGCAGGGGGAAGGAATTGCTGTAAAAGCCTAATGCTCAGTCACAGCGTGAGAGCTCCTGGTGTGCAGGCTCCAGGCGATGAGATGTGCTTCCAGCAGAGCTGAGGAGCTGCAGCCCTCATCTTTCAGCTGTGTCCAGGGTTTAAAAACATGCAAAGAGAAATGTTTTGCAAGCCTTCTCTTTAAACATTAGGAAACACAACAAAGGGGCATAAGCCTCTTGCAGACATGAGTTACACAAGAAAAAAATCTTTAAGACTAAATTAAACACCCAGATAGTGATGAACACTGGGGGAGATTTGAGAGCAGTTAAGGGGAGAACAGACGCCTCATTTCAGCATCATTGATGGAGCCTGGCCATACCAATGGCATTACTGTTTCATCCAAACTAGGAGATCTTCAGTAAGCATTTTCACTGCTGCTTTAACATGCAGCAACACACCCAAGCCTAAACAAAGCACGACAAGCAGGTCTGCCCCAGCCACAGAAAGGAGAGCTTAACAGTTCCCACCCTGGCAGGCTAAGCTGTCTCTCCAGGGACTGGGCAGCTCAGGAGGAAGCACCACATCGAAACAGCAAGCCACCACTCGCAGATCTCAAAATTGCATTACGTCTTTTCCAGTGACGCTTGACAAGGGTATTATAACCAAATTTCTGTTGCAGCAGTACCCCGAGCCAGCTGCAAGGATTGTGAGCTTGAGGAGGCCAGCACTGCCAGGGAGATCCTTGAAAACCTCTGCGCCAATGATTTTGGTGAGTAACCCTCCTCCTCCTCCGTTCAGTTGCTGCTGTTCCCTCCAGCAGCCAAGCAGCAGCACAGATAGAAAATGGCTTTGCCATAACAAACTGACTTGGAGGAACTGCAGCTTTTACAGCAGATCACAGAGATTTTCAGGTCCCTACTCACCTGTTAGGTAGCAGGAGGGCGCAGCTCCAGGCAGCACCGAAGGTGAAGAACTGATTTATTTCTGTGGTCTCTGATTTGATTTTGGTCCGTGGCTGATAAATATAAGCACTACTCTGGTTTTCCTTTGGAGAGCAACATTTCAATCAATGCCCGTATAAAAAACCCTCAGCAAACTCCACATTAGCTGTTTCAAACTTCAGGACCGTTGTTCTAATAATGCGACTCTCCCTCCCCTACCCCAAGCAGGTGGCAGAACTGGCTCTGGTCAACCAGCCGGCAGGAAGTTTTCAAGATACTGTCCTGAATTCAGGCACGCAACCTTCATGAAAAAAAAAAAAAGTTAAAAATTCAGGGCTGCTGGCAGTCATGTCACTTCCTGAAATCCCAGCTCAGAGAAAAATCAAGTATTTTGCATGAGACCAGACTTGCTCTCACCCCTGCTTGCTAGAGGGTTTCCGCCCATGCAGCAGCACTGATACGCCTTTGCCACTCTCACGAGAAAAGCATAGTGAGAATAATGGTGTTCAACACCGGAAACTAACTTCAAATGAGAACTTTTACAAATTCATGGCAATTACAAGAGCTTGGATGGATGCGTCACCACATTACAGAAACAGCAAGAAAGCGTTGGCTGTGTCTTTAGGCAGGTAAGAGCTATGAAAAGTAAACAGAACTAACAGCTTTTTCCAACCCCTGCAGCAGTGAAAATCCGAATCCTGAGGAAGAACACAACCACCACCATCTCGGACTTCGACCTGGACCCCTCCAGAGTGGAGGTCCTGAAGCACGGCCCGCTCCTCAGAACCGAAATCCCCGCCAGGCTCCAGCAGTGGCTGGACATAGATGCTACGTGTGTCCACAACATCATGAGAGGCACTCACGCAGGGGTCTTTGTTGTAAGCGGTGAAGTACAGAGTGACAAAGTGGTGGTGAACAAGGCCTATGCCTGGCAGAAGAAGAACAGGAACCTGCACCAGGCGGTGCGGAGGTGGAAACATCACCGCTGCCCTGAACAGGCTGGCCGGAAGGTCTGAAAAATCTCAATTCCAACAATAAGAAACTGCTCCCTTCCCTATGGCTAGAAAACTCCTTTCCCTGGCAGTCGGTGTTTTGGAGATGTACAAACAATATTTTTAGGTGATTCAAAGCAGTCATAGTCCACAGATAGGACCTCATTACAGACCCCTGTTCTACTGAGACAGAGCTTAAGGATGCAGATTTAACATATTCCTCTTGCAAGGCTCTGCAGATCCAGGACTTGCAATGGACAGCTTCGTGTCACATCCAACGTCACAACAAAACTGAACTGAACTCCGCAGGCGTCCGCAGGCGAGCACAATCTGGAAGAGACCTGTCATAACAGTTCCTTCTAGTTCTCTTCATCACAGCTGATAGCCATTTCAGCTTCATTATTTGTCCCTGAGACATTGATGCTGCCCAAGTGCCTGCTTGCTTTCTGTCCAGAGGGATTACATGAAAGCCTCCCTGACTGCTAACTGATGCTTTTTTATGTAATGGAGCAAATACTTTACTTTTAAACAGTCCAAGGTAAATTAAGGGGGAGAGGAACCCACGCAAGCAATGCCCGGCCCCTTAAAAAAAAGGAGTGCTAAACTCTGCTCTTGAGCAGTCACTCAGGCTGTCCCTTCAGCTTGCTGCGCTAAGACTTGATGAGCATCCTCACACACAAAAGGAAACGGCTGTTCTGCAGCAGGAAAGGCACAAAGACAGCTGAGGGCTTCTGCATAACAGGGAAAACCATTTTTTAACATCAGAAATTCAATTTGGATCAGAAGATTCTGATAACTGGGGAACTACCAAAGACAGCACAAAAGCCTTGAGAAAGAGCAGAGCAGGAGTGGGACGTCAGCCGGTTAAACCTCTGCTTTGGTGTGCAACAGCAGCTTTGCTTGGGACTCAGAGGTGAGCCCCGACCACAGCAGAGCAGGAGATACTTGCCATTCTGATACGGGGGGGAGGAAGAAACATGATGCATCTGTCTGGCCTTCCCCCTGCACGCAAGGAAGAGAGAAAAGGTGGCAAAACTCAGTCTCACCAAATTCTCTGCAGCTCACTCTCTCACCCAAGGAAGCAGGGACTGTAATTCCCTCTGGGGTAAACACAGCTATAGTTCTACCCTCCAGACGACAGAGCAGAAACCAGCAAATCCCCAAATGAGAAAACAAGTCTGATTTATACTACCTAACAAAGCACTGTCAGTGGATAGTTTTCTATGGTGGATTCAACTTGGGATTCAAATAAGGGAGAAAACAGCTTTTGGATGAAACGCACTCAGCCTTGTTCATGACGCCTGCAGTCTTGGTTGTGGAGACAGCCACCCGGTTTGATGGAGACACATTGCCTCCCTGTGCTCGTAAAGCACACCAACAACCCATGATGAGATCTCTTCAGATTCAGCGTGGGCTCAGACAACCACTCAGACGCTTACACTGAAATTCAGCTGCGCCCTGACATTTGTGCAGTGATTACTTCTATTCCCTGAGGCTCAGAAGAAAAACACAGTGAGATTTCCTATTTTTATTCCTCCCCGCCGCCTTGTCTTGCAAACTGCCGCCCAATCCACAGAATCCGCTGCCAGGTGGTCCCTGCAATGGCAGTATCTTCTGAACAGACTGCGTTTGGAAAACACAACAGAACACATAAAAGCTCTGAAGGTTGAAAAGGCTTTGTCTGATACTTGTTTTCCATTAATAGGATTATTTGATTACTAGTGTTTCCTAACTAAAAAGTGCACAGATGGTCTGACTTACAAGCTTTAGAAATGATGTCTCGTAGCCAGAGGGGGGAAAAAAATAGGGCAGGGACTTTTTCAGAGCTCCACGGAATACACTTGGGTCCAATGCGGATGACTTACCCACATTTAAAAAACAAACCGCAAGTTCCCCTATGGTGCCCAGTGCCATGCTCCAAAGCACTGAGCTCACATTAAATCATTAACGAGCCGTCTGCTGCTGGAGTCCCACTACAGCCTGTTCTGCTGAAAGCAAAGATCAGAGACCAACCACTTATTTCCTTAAATTGGCTCTCACATACCGCAACACTTTGTCTTCAGTAAAATCCCCAGAAATTCAAGAGTCCTTCTTTGCTAGCAACTTCTGGGTTTGTAACACAACCCAGTTCAATACACACTTCCACTAATTTAAACACCAGAGATGCAATAAATCAGGTTTTTAAAACCAGTTTAGATTGTTACTGTTTGCACAGATAGAGAAGTCTCTGGAAGTCTTTTAAAGTCAGAGCGGGCTCCTGGCAGGTTCATCCGGGAGATAAGAGCTGTCTTGCAACTTGCAGTTTCTAAATTAAGGGACTCCCTATCAGAGGACAAAGGAGAAGAGACTCGGGTGGCATCTCAAATGATGAATGTCCGGCGCTGCCCATGATACCGTCCTCAGGGAGCAAAGCTTCCCTCAGAAACCATGGAGGTACCAGAGTGATAAGCTGAAAGTTGTGGGATTAGTGCTGCTGGGACAAACCTGCCTTTTCTCAACTTCGGCACCCTCCTTGCAGGCCTGTCACTTAAGCAGCACCAGCAGGGCAGAGAAAGTGGAAACAGGAGTTTTTCCCAAGTGAAAAGCAGAGCAATTGCCCCAGACCGTGGTTCTGGTAATGATGCCAGCTTTGCGAATGCTGTGGGATATCAGTTCCAGGTTAGTGTGTCTGTTTACTGAATGTCAGACAGAAATCCACTTAGAAATTTGCAAACCATGAGTACCACCTATGTAGAAATGAAAGAAGAACTTTGTATATTTCTTCCAGATACTTTTTTGCATTAAAGGAGTTTAATAAGAAACCTATCTGATTTATGGGCAGACTTTCAGTATGTATAGTCTACTTGGAATCAGAAAAAAACCCCTCTTATATTATTGAGAAAGCATCTAAGGAAGGCTCTCAATGCTAGCTTTTCAGAGACAACAGGTCTTCTGACCTTGCAGTAGTAGGAATTTTGTAATTATCTGTTCCAAAAAATTAATTTTTGTATTCTCAGTGGATTTCCATAACACAGAGTTCAATTAATGAGACTTTACCAGCCTGAGCAAAAACCACAGAACGGTAAAGAAGGTTTTAAAATATCTGAAAGACGGATGTCATGGGGTTGTGTAGCAGAGCAGCCAGAAATAAAGATAAATCTAGAACAGGACGCAGAATGGTGGAAGACACTAAGTCTATCAGTTCTGTTACTTATTTCCTCAGCACTGAAACATCGACGCTAAATTGCTTTATCATCATTTATTACCAAAAGTTTGGGCATCTCTTGTCCCTTCCTAATACTGAGCAGCTTCTCCGAGGTCCTCTTCAGTGATCTTCTGTCTATTCATGGTATTTTAAAGAGAATCTGAAAAACCTGGAAAGGTTAATCTTCCAAATCCTTCTAAACAGGCCACCCAGAACATGTAACCTCTGTGGATACTGTATCGAAACACCTTAAACAAAATCACCCGCTTTTTCAAGGGAGGCCCAAGGTAAAGCGGCACAGGGAGGAAAAGTCAGCACGGGAAAAGTCATTCTCCCCCGATGGGGCGTGAGAGCGGCGGGTGTGAGACAGACACCCCGATACCCGCTGTCAGACGGTGCCCCCCCGCCGTTAGGGCAGCGCGAGCGGCGGAAACCTCCGGGCACCCACGGGCCAGCCGTGGGGGAGGCCCCGACAGGAGGCCGGGGAGGGGCGGGGAGCGTGTCGGCGGTGCCGGTACTCACCGAAAAGGAGCGGCTTGAGGCTGAGGGTCCGCACGGCGTGGGCCCTGCCTGGCACCAGCTCCACCCGCTGCGTGTGGCCCACCTGCGGGGAGAGCAGCGGTTCAGCGGCGGCGGCGCAGCCCCGGTCCCCCGTCCACACCACCCCCGTCGCGGCCTTGCCTTGATGCCCTCCAAGCGCGGCAGGGCGCGGGCGGGAGAAGCCGGCGGCAGCGGCGGCGGCGGCGGCGGGGGAGCGGCGGGCGGCCCTCCCGTCTCTCCGGCGCTGAGGTGAACGAAGAGCAGCAGCCCCAAAACGTTGAGGACGTAGAGGTGGGCGAAGACCATGAGGACGAGGAAGTAGGGCCGCGAACAGACGGGACGCGGGCGGCCACCCGGCGGGCCGGGCAGCGGGGGACCGTCCGCCCGCTCCGCCGCCGCCGCCATGGCGCCCCCCGGCCCGCCAGGCCTCGCCCGTCACCACGGCAACCGCACGGCGTGCTGCGTCATCGCGCCGCGGGGGCGGGGCCAGCGCGCAACGGGGGGGCGGAGTCAGGGAACCTGACTCCGCCCCCCCGTTGCGCGCTGGCCCCGCCCCCGCGGCGCCCCCCGCCCCCTCCCGCGCAAAAAGAGCCGGGAAACCTCAAAAAGTTAGAAAGTCACAATTTATTTCAAATAAACCAAGGCCACACCTCCGGCAAAACCCTCTCCCGGGGGTGGGGGGGTGGTGGGGGTAGGGGTGTGTGTTCCCACCACCCCTCTCCGGTGCTTGGGAGGGCGAGGAAAGGAATTCGCAGAACAAGTGCCTCGTTTAAAAATAAAGTTCTATTATTTTTTAATTTTGTTGTTGTTGGTTTTTTTTTTTTTTTTTAACCCCACCCGCTTAAAAAGTCTAAAATCGAGAGTGCGAGACTATAGTACAGAAACCTCCTGCTGCCCCTGTCCGCAGGGCCTTCGCCGGGGGCGCGGAGCAGCAGTCATGCAGTTTACGACGTCAGTAGAAAAAGAAAAAAAAATAATGTTGTTGGTAAAAGTCCGGGAAGCCTGAGGACTGTTAGAGATGAGGCAGCCAACGCACTAAACACAAGCGAAGCCGAAATCAAAAGAGTAATCGGATGCAAGGATGGAGAGGTGTCAGGCGGGCGCAGGAGCTGGAAACAAGTGCAAAAAGGGAAAAAAAAAAAAAAAGAGAGCAAACATTCCACATCTGTAGCAGTAACGCACCAAAGGGAATCTTGTACCTCAGCGTTAACGGCTCCTGAGCCATTTTCTATCCACCTACATTCATGTACCCTTGGTGACTCGAACATGACCCTCGTACCTATTAGAGGGGAAAAAACTGTCCTTGTCTCAGTGTCGAGAGCTCCTGTTTCCGTCCCGTCACCTGCCTCTCGAGCAGCGTCGTCGGTCACTTCACACAAAGAGCCAACGATCCCCTGTGCTTCGCAGGTTTCTCCTCGGAGCCTACGCCTTTCCGTACGACACCGACACCGGCGTCACCTGCCTGGGCTGCGCAGGGAAGTCGGTTCTGCTGTTTTCCCAGAGCACAGAAACGGGATCTGCGCACGCAAACCAGGAACTTCACCACCGGCAGAAAGGGTGTTTTGTTTTCTTTTAAATTAAAAGGAACTGCCGACGAAGCTCTAGCTTCAGAAAACGTGAAAGAATTAGGGGGTGCACTGTGCAACAGGCGTTACTGTTCTTTGCCACGCGGCTCAGAGTCTGCTCGGGAGGTTTGGCCGCAGCTGCACGCTCTGGCCCGCCTACAAACAAGGGTTCACAGCGAACGAAGCACGTTGTGGGGGCACGGGAGAGGGAGGGAGGGAAGGGCAGCGAGACAAAACCCCATTCTCATCTAGCTCGAAGCTGGACAATGATGTGACAGAAGTGAGAGTTCTCTGGGACTAGGAAACTCCACGCACCTGTTCTGCAAAGAGATTCGGTGTTACGCTAGTTACATTTAGACAAGAAGAACACCAGCTTTTATCCTAATTAGTACTTTGCATGTTACGTTTTTAAAGAACAGTTTAAACATTGGTTCTACGCCCTGCACGCTGCTGGGTCTCAGCAGCCTTCCCCCGCGCTACCCCTTCCCCTGGGCCCAGCATGCCCAGACTCCGGCAATGGCTGGGGAAGGAAAGGGAGAGGAAGGAGGAGACCGACCTCCAGAATATATCAGGAGGAGGGCACAAAGAGGCTGCTGCTGGGGGCAGAGGAGGGAGTGAACTCAGGAGACAGCGGCTGGAGCAAGGATGTGCCTACCCCGACGGCTCCAGCCTAGAGGGGAGCCAGAAGAGGAGAGAGCGGGACACGAGGAGCCCCAGTTACGGAGCAGGAAGCAGCACCGCTCCCAGAAAACAGGGACTCCCTCCCTCCCTCTCCCACGTTCCCTGGCTCCAGCCACCTCTCCGCAACCCTGCTCTGCCCTCAGCCGCTCTGTTGTAACCCCCACTCTGCCACCAGCAGCTCTTCGCCGGTACGTTCCCCGTTCCCTGAGGATACATCCCACAGCAGGGAAGGGAGGGAGAGAGGAAGGAAAAGGCCTCTCAGTTTGAACGTCTCCTCTGCGTACAACAAGCACAGCCACGGGATTAGCTCCTGTGACACCTACTCCTCTTCTAAACTGATTCGTCTCTCTTGTTAAATGCATCTGCCCAATTATACGTGCTGTTAATACTTGGCTCACGCGTCTCAGGTACATGAAAAAGGCTCCAACAGCAGAGTTCGCTTATTCTGACATGCAGGAATTTAGCACTGCCCTCCCCCCCCCCGCCCCCAGTTTAATCTTTGCCAAGTGGCATTATGCAGAGCAACAGAGTACACAGGGATGCGTCAAAGGCAACACTTCCACATATGGCATGGAAGAGAATCCCATGAGTTCCCCGCTGAGGTGAAGATTTCCTCAAATGGGAGACTCCGGCTCCACCTTCCTGGCTGCAAACAGCGTGTTCCTGGTGCAGGTGGCATACGTGCCTGTGAAATCTCAACGTGTGGCCTGCTTCCTGTAGCAAACAGGCAAGCATCAGCATTTACGTAACCTTTTTCATGTTAACCCCTACTAAGATGAACTAGGTTTTCATATTTTTATTTTAGTGTATATTTTACATTAGAAAAAAGAATGTTAATAAAAAAGCTCCACATGCTCCTAACAACCAATTTTCTGATAAGTCCCCACCAGTATCAATACTAATATACAAATAAATTAATTTTGCTAGTTAATTTTCAGCCTGGCTCGGTGCAGGCTCTGCACAAGCAGTGCACCTGTATTCAAGTGCCCATCCACATCGCCGACGTGTGCCAGGGAGTGTGTCGTACATAATCTTTCCTCCTCATAATGTAGCGGTGCTAAGTCTCACCTTGACGAATGGGATCAAATTTTCTCAGCCACGTTACCCAGCAGGCACAAATAATCTTTACCAGGCTGCATGGCACTGTTAAAACATGGATTGTTTCACTCTGCAAAAGCCCCAAGCCTTGATTAACAACTGTACCCTACTATTCCCTCATCACTCACTTTGGCAATACAACACCCTCCCCACAAAAACAAGTAAAGCAAAAATCTACATGGAAGACCTAAAATTCATCAAACGCAGAACCTGGCCTGACTCAAGGCATATCCCCCAGCGTTAACCTGGTCTCTCCCCTACAATTCCTCTGTTTGCTTTTGTTTGTGTAGCGGGATTTTGCACAGCTGATTTACAAGAAAAGAGATGTCACATGTAATCATCCTAAATCACGGCCACTGCTGGTACTGTCGGGTCAGACACAGCAGCAGCCACTCTTAACACCAGCCGCTCTCCTCGTGCAATGCCAATGCTACAATGCCCTGGTTAAAGGAGCATCGGGAAATTTAGCTGAGATATTTTGTAACCTCCTTCAGCGCCGAGGAGGATTTTTGGGTCAGAGGAAGGGAGAGGGAGAAGGGGAAAAGCCCATTAAATTTACAAGCAGATTAAGGAAAAACACTCCACTGCCAATTTATTTTTAAAAAGGGTTGTGTGTTATTCTAAGGTTTGTCTGTATAATTGTACAACCATTGAAAATTACATAAATTGTAATGATCTAATACTATTAACAGCCATTCAGAGAAAAACTCCCTCCCCTTCTGAAACCATCAAGGGCAGGAGGGAAATGTCCCAGGAAATATGCCAATCTGAATTCTGGCCTCTAGCCTGGCAGAAACAGAAACAGAAAGATAAGAGAACAAACTGGACTAAGATGTGGTGTTTGCATGTGTCTGACTTGCAAGGGGAGGGGTGGCTTTGTCCTTGGCCGTGTTCTCCCAGAGGCAGTGCCTGCTTATCCCGGTGAAGCTGCCATCACTTCACTCGCTGCTCTCACCCCTGCACTTCGTCACTTCCTCCTGTCTTATGTGTCATGGAAGTCTTTCAGCAGGGTCCTCCGTCTCTGCTCTGCTATGTGCATCTGATTCTCTAAGTCCTGGTAAAACAGAAGGTAGAAACTGTTAGCAAGAACTCCCTAGAGAAGAGCTCATTTTCTTCAGGGAGAGACTACGCTCCAGCCTGAGAAGCACCAACCTTCCCACTTCACA
Source organism: Chroicocephalus ridibundus (assembly GCF_963924245.1). Classification (NCBI taxonomy): domain Eukaryota; kingdom Metazoa; phylum Chordata; class Aves; order Charadriiformes; family Laridae; genus Chroicocephalus; species Chroicocephalus ridibundus. Next base: position 19,305,407 of record NC_086293.1, on the reverse strand, counting down.
CGCGCTCTGAATCACAAGATCGCAGATCCTTTTCCTTTTGACGTGGGCTCCCGCTCCGTCTAAAAAGCTACGCACTTAAGGAATCTGCTCTTCACCAGAGGGCTACATGCAGCTTCCTCCAGAGCTTTGTTGGTCCCAATTCAGTTTGCAGGACTCACTGCAGCCCTCCCTCCTCTCCCATATGGCATCGAGCTCTCCAACACCCACTGGCTAAAGGGGAGATTCTGGATCTAGCTTCTCAGCACCCTCACTCGACTGCCTTAGCGCTCCTGCAGAAGTGTTAAGCCCAACAAACAAAATCTGTCCAGCAGGACTAAGCAAGCAGAACACTCACCCCTCTGTCGTAGCTGTCTGCTCGCTCCACCTTCCATGAGAGATTTTCAATTTCAGCTTCCAGCTGGGCCTGCTGGTACTCAAACTGCAAAGAGCGAAATTAAAGACAGCAACAAGAAACTAGTTTAGTGGAGCAGTTTCTTACCACCCATTACACTTGAGGAGCAGACAAGTGTGTTCTGCTGACAGCTGTGCTGGCAGAGCAGGTTTGCGCCTCCTCCTTCAGCTACACAGCATCACCTCTTCCAGGGGTTTCTTGTGTAAGCGCTCCCCAGCCCACATCACTCAAAAATAACCTGGTCAGCCTAAAAACACTGCAAGTGACAGATATCTCCTAACTCAGCTCATTTTGCCATAAACACGTCAAGAAATGCTCTCGTGAGCAGATCTGCAGGCAGAGCAGAGGGATTGTTAACCACTGCTGGGAGCAGTAACTTGTTCCGCTGGCACAGTTGGACCCAGAAGAGAACATCTGTCCACAGCCTCAGAGACCACATATGATGCTACGGGGAGAGATTGGATAACAGGTTTTACTGGACAACTGAGTCAAACAAACAACCTCTTCAGTGAATCCAGGGCTATTTTTGGACACGTCCAGCTCATGGGATGCTCCAAGCCAGCAAGAAACTTACAGCTGGAATAAAAAGCAAAGCTACACCCTGATTCAGGGCTGGAAAAGCTCTCCTCCAGCAGCTCTTCACATAAAATACGGCCCACAGCGCTGTGATAAGTCTTACCAAGGAACAAATGCACACTTCCCAGGCAGTGCTGCCCTGGGAAAATAATGTAATGTATCAGAGGACTGAGCTGCTGGTGAACTCGAAGTGAAGAGGAAAGGTGCAAAACCACCTATTATTTGACCTATCCTTACCTCACGCTCAGGACTAATATTTCAGACACTGCCAAGCTCTGGAATTCAGCCCAGCATGTTGCCAGCTACACCCCAAAAAACTATCAGCCAAAAAAGAGCAAAAGCATCTTACCAGTTTCTTTCTGGGACCAGACTCCATGTAGTAGGCATATGGATATGTGTACTGCAGGGTGTAACGACACTGTTGGGGAGTGGGAGGAAGAGAAAGAAAAGAAGGGTAAGAGCCTCAGACTTGGAAGTCAGCACAGTCACATTTGTGTGACCACCCTGGGCTAAGAAGCTACCTTCTGACAAGGATGACGGGATGCTTCATGGTGGAATTTCCTACACCTTCCTTGGAAGTACTTGTGCAGCTAAAGTGTAACAGAGGTCACTTCCATGTGATTTTTGGCTAGTTCGTGTCCTAGACCAGAGGTACTGTCCCACATACTCACAAGCCCTAAATTCCCTTCCTCACTCGGTGTTGTGAATTTAGTATTCTGGTGTGTGTTCTCTTCTCTGTGCCAAACAAGCCACAATGACTCACCTTTGCAAGTAATTTTGCAGCATTTTGTAGGTATTGCCAGTCTATCCATGTTCCCAAGTTGTTCATAACTCTTTCTTGGATTTTCTCCTGGATTCGTTGGTACGTCTGTGCCTCCAGCTGCAAGCTTTTATTGTGATTCTCCCACTGCAAGGGGTGGGGGTGGGGAAACGGGGAAAGAAAAAACGGCATGAGACCAGAATATGGCTGCTGTAAAAGCACAAGCTCTAGCAAGCAGAAATTGAAGTGGGGCAGGAGTCCAGCAAGGCAAGACATGCTGTGGGAAAGAACAGCAGGGCAGCACCTCCAGTAGCAAGTGGCGGCGGCCGTATACAAGAGACTGACAGCAGCAACGAGCAGGGAACAAACCCAGCTCTTCGGAGTGGGAACGCCCTCTGGTTGCACAATGACCTTGTGTCTAATAAGATGGAAAGTAACGGTGATTCCCCTACTTAAAGGGTTTCTATAGAAAGGTGAAGAGTTTAAATTAACATTTAACATGGGCTCAGTGAACTCCAACATCCATGTGCACATTGTAAACGCGGCCATTTCCCAAAGCCTATTGGTCTGGAGAGCCAGGAACGAACACATTTCTTTTACCACGGGACCTGGCTCACGGTGTGAAGAATAAACTCATTTTAAAGGGGAAACGAGTGAAATGCAGCAGCATTGAACCTCTACCATGTTCTCTTCTAGAGACGCTGGTCTAGGATTGCACTGTGTGGCCAGGTGCATCGAGCCTGCTGTATGGACAGAGGTGCTCTGACTGCAACTTTTAAAAACGCGATTACATGAAAATTTAGGAAAACTTTGGCACAGTCAATGGAGTATTGAACACGGCAGAATTTATTTACTCTTTGTCTCTATAAAGACATACTGCAAGGAACTGAAGTTCCCCGATCCTGGAAGGAAGTGATTGGAGCAGGATCTATGTGGCGCAGCAGCACCCAGCCTACAGGGAAACAGCAGGGTGGCACACAAGTAATTCTGATCATCTCTAGCACAAGGAAATACAGGAGCGAGTATGTTTTGCTTTGGGTAGGACATTACTGGTTTGGATGCGACTCTCAGGGCAGGATTTTGAGTAAAAAACCACAGGGACTGAAAATCCTGCACAGATTCTCTTTGGGCAGTTTCTTGCATGGAGATTGCTGGCAATGACCTTTGCACCAGGCAGGGAGCATTAAAAGGCTACAGCAGCTCTGGCCAAGGAGATGTCTCCTACCCTCTCAAAATAGAACAAGTACTTCTTAAGGGCCTCCCTGGCCTGTGCTTGCTGACTCTGGTTTACAATATCAGGATTCTCTTTGTACCGACTGCATTCGTAGTACTCGCTGCCGTGAGTCTTCCAGTCTCCCAGACACATCCAGCAGAAATCTGCAGAAAACAGTGAAAAACCCACTGTGATGCACAGGAGACACAGCCCATCTGTTTTCAGATATTTCTGCTAAGCCAAGAAACACATACATTTTGTATCATCTTGCATAATGGAACACAATAGTGAGCCAAAAATATCTTGAAGATTTTAATTGTACCGCCTCCCGTGCAACTACGGAAAGTAAATCCCGATGTGCTGCATCGCGTACACCAAGACCAATGGGCAGAACTGTACGTGTGCTCTGCACAGGCTGCCGCTCTAGATTAAAGAAGAGGAAGGCTGCAGTCTTATCTGTGAGTTGTAACCTCCCCACCACTGGCACACCGCCCCATGCGGACCTCCAGCTGAATAAAATATGAACAATCAAATCCAAAAGTGAACTAACTCATGCAAAAGAAAGTCTGCCCTCAGTTCTATTGAGGAGGGAACGGCCCAGGTAACCTCAGGTATCAGTGGTTTATGACACTTCAAGTTAGGAGCCACCGAATTGGGAATAAAGTGGAGGAAAGAGAGCAATAGCAAAACCCGCGTGACAGTTTCCTGATTTCAGAGCAAGGCTGTGAGTGTCCTGCTGGGAAGGAAAAAGATGGAGATTAAGTTGCTCCAATAGGAATCACTTCCGTGCGACTCATAAGAAGAGACTGAAATTTGTGTTTCCAGAGTTCACCAGCCTTCTCGAGTGCTAGTCACCACGGTACCGTGGCACTTGCCTGCTCACCCTTGTCACAGAGCTCCATCAAATCACGTCCAGTGCCGCTGAGGACCCCAAAGCAAAGGAAATGAGAGAGGACAGTAATCTTTAATCATCTTCCAAATTAGGTTCTGACGCTATAATATTTCCTGGTGGCACACTTAACTTAGAAGGCTGAACACAAACTATCTCACTCCAAGGCAAGAGAAATTAATTCTGCCATGAAAAGACAAGTGCAAGAACAGGCTGTCATTTTGTAGGACTGCACAATGGGCCAAAGACACTCAGGCTGCTAATTGCACAGGGGTGGACTGCGAAGTCCAACAGATAATGTTACGCAGAACAATTCACGGCTCCTGCAGTTTCATCTGGGTCGAAGCTCATTATTTCCATCACTAAGCAGAAGGACTTAGGCTGATCTGAGGAAATGGCTCAGTTCTGCCAGTATTTTCAGCTGATGACAAATACAATTACATGGAAAGCATTTACTACGTCTCCTCTGAGACGGATGTCAGTGTTAATACTATGGCAGAGATGGAGATTTCTCTATGCAACGGACATGTCAGGGAGAGGGAGCCAAACCAGCACTGAATCAGAACCCAGCTGAGGTCATAGACAGTGAAAAAAAATATAAAAATAAAGCTATCACACACAAGTCTGTAATTAATATCCTGTTCACCTTTTACTAGAGGGAAAAAATATTTCAGTCAATACTCACAACTTGTCTTCATATCACAAAAAAAGAGAAAAGAACATCATCACTAACAAACACAACAGAGAAAACTGCTTCCAAATCCTACTTACCATGCTTGCATTTGGAGCATTGCTGAAAAAGAAGAGACAGGAGGCACTGGTTAGTGGAAAGTGAGGAAAAAAATTTTCTGCTTATAACAAGGAAGGTCTGACGTGTTCAGGGAATTGCTCACCATGTGATTGCAGCCTCCATTCTTTTCAATACAGATATTGCACTTGGGACACTGTGGAAACAGAAGCATTTGTTAGATCTAACTCTGTCTCTAGCAGCCTTGTCGAGAATGACAACGCTTGCATGATTATTCCCCTCCTACCTTTTTAAAAATATGCATACGCTTATATGAGAACATAAAAAAAAAAAATAGTACTATATATATATATACACCCTGCCTCCCACCAATTCCTGACAGCTCCATTTAAAAAGGAGGCAGAAAGGCAAAGCCAGGGAAGTTACGCTGCAGCACTGGACTGTCTCCTCAAGAAAACAAGTTTGCTGTTGTTACTCCTTGTAAAACTGAAGCTACCATTCAGCAGTTGCTCAGGCAGAAGGATGTAATTAGTTCACATATGACAGTAGCTTCCACAGCTACTTAAGGCTACAAGATAATCAGTGTTATACCCTGCTTTCAGCAGCCGCTAACAGATGACAACTTAGCTAGCTGTAGAGAATCTGGCTGACCACAAGTGAGCGCTGCATACGTCTTCGCTCCATCAGCAGTCTACTGATGCTCTGGAGTCTCAAGTTCAGTTATATTTTTTGGGTTGCATGGGTACAAAGAAGGAACTGAGTTTTGCTGCTTTTTGTACATTTTAATGGCAGGCGAAACATATGCCAGCACAATGCTCAATATAGAAGAGCCTTACTTCTGCAGAAGAGCACCGCAGAAACAATGCCATGACATGTTGACACCTTTTCCAGAGAAAGAAGGGAATTTAAGATCTCTAGTCTAACTACCTACCCACTTCCCTAACACAGCTGAAGCTTGGGCTACTTAGCACTGTCACAATTGTCATCAGCTATGGCAGAACAAATGCCAGCTAAGAACTGTTTTGAAGTCAGGCTACAAAATCCCCAAAAGACATCAAAAGTTCCAATCAGCAGACAGCTAATCTAGAGGACAAAGGTAGCATAACTATAACTTCTCAAGATAATCCTACAGGTAGACTAGAGTGCACAACATGTAATACTATTTCTTTTTCTTGGGTCTAAATCTACTAGAAGTATTTCAATGTCTCGTTTACAGACTTCTACCCCATTTTGCTGTCCCTGCCAAATGAAGACTTTATCTCCCTCACCTTCCAGTTCACAGTACTCCACATGGCTGTTCAGGTTTAAACACCACTGGTGCCTTATTTGGTACTGACTCCGCACTTACTACACTCTCTCCTTCCTTTTTAAATACATCTTCACTGATCATTTCGAAGTAGCCACAATTCTTTTGCCCACAGTGAGGGCAGCACACCTGGCTGCCAAAAACATTCACACCAGGTCTGGAATAAGGACCACCAGGTCCTTATCCCACCATCCTGCCCTGCCGCAGGAGGGCAGCTGGACTGCCCACACAAAGCGTTCCCAGGGCATTCAGTTGTGTTATATCACGGTCCCTAGGGAGCTGTGAGGATCTGCAGCCTGTGAAAATGCAGCACACAACGCCACGTATGCATAGAATTGTATCTTGCTTCCCAGACAGGACTAAAGGACAAGAAAAACCACACAAATGTTTGTCCTTACATCTTTAGTGTGAGCACTGATGTAGTTGGCTGTTTCGGAGTCATCTGCGCACTTGGTGAGCCATTTCCGAATGGTAGCACAGTCTGTGGGTGCATGGTACATCTGCCGACACTTAAAGCTTAATAGGGAGAAAAAAAAAAAAAAACAACCAACAAAAAAGAGACATATTGATTTCCAAGGAAGTGACTCAAGAATTGAGGTTTTCCTGATGACCAAAATCTGGGAGACCAAGCGAGGGTAAGGGACGCAAATACATTTGTGTATTACCAGAGTGCAACGACAAAGGCTGAACCTTCAGTAAACCCCCACCCTCTTGTGCAGAAACCGGTGTCGGGATGAGAGTGAACTGAGGCCTTCCCAACAAATCATGTGTCTGAGGGCTGACACATCCCTCCCTAGAGTCTACCCACGTCTGCCTAACATGACTGCAGAGGCCCGGGGCGTACCAGTGGCTTTACAAGTAGCCTGACTCCAGTGGTAGGTATCAGGCACCTGCATCAGCATGACTTTAGCAGCCGCAGGTGAGGAGGGGCCATTTGCATGGAGATACCAGTAAGGTGGGTCTCTAAACCAGTTGTATGGTGCTCCACAGACATTCTCAACAGCAGTGATTCTGGAAACCCAGGAGCAGAAGACATTTCAGCAGCCCTGCAAGCTATCTTTTTTTTTCTCTGGTCCCATACACACTTGAAGTCAGACAAGGAGCACTAGCTTTCCTATTCAGCAGAAAGTTATACTCACATGAGCCTCAAAACACACCAGACGCTCGGGGAGTCAAATACTTGTTACAAACTTGAAAACTCAGTATCAGCAGATAGTGGCGAGGCCCCCACATCCATTACCAGAATCTCTACCAGTCACTACATGTCTACCAAAATTAAAATTTGTAACCTAGCCAAAATATGAGAACAGAAGATTTGTAACCCCTTTGTTACCTAAGCTCTGCATTCCCTGGTTGTCAGAACACCCAACACCCAAGGAGCGTAGAGAGCAAGGGGAGGGCTGACCACCTGTAGAAGTCAGACCCCAAGTGTCCAATTACTCAAAGCTAACTCAAGTTACAAACGACTCTAGCAAAGCATTTGAGATGCTTCTACACACTGAACCCGTTGGCAAGCAAATGGAGTAGCTCTGAGGACAGCACACACTTTAACCATGATCTTTAACCTTCTCTGTTTCTTACCAGAAGACCTCATTGCAACGATTGCACTGCACTCGCCGGGCTTTTGGCTCCTGTACCTGTATGACCATAGGGCAATCTGCACCAGGACACAGCTGCAGCTGATAATGGCTCTGTGAACATACCAAGGTGGTAAGATCAGCAGTGGGCGCAGAAGAGCATTATCTTTATCTGTTCAGGTTTAACCACTCCTAGCCTCAAAAATACACAGGTCAGTATTCCTTTTTGAAAAAGACAGTAAAAATTGCCACCAGATCTTAGCCAACAGGGCAGACAAACCTCTTCCACGTTAGGAAAGGGAGTGTTACTTACAGCTTCTCTAGAACATGGAATTCAAATGGCGGGTTACAGACCAAGCAAGCACAGCAACACAACCGTAACACCCCACCACGACACATTTTTCTCCATTTGAGCTCTTTCCCTGTACTTTCCTTATGTCCCAGAACGTACTCAGCTGCTCTCCTCTGGCAGTTGTTCCTTCCCAAAGGGTGTCTTACTGAAGAGAGGTGACACCACTCTTTTGCACTGCTTTGCTGCTTCTTGAGTATTCACAGTCTGTTTGCAGTTACCAGAATACTTCCTGAATATTCAACCCTTATAATTTCTGCGTTAATTTCCAAACACCTCACATAAAATATTATTAAGCAAGCCAATTCAGCTGGGCTACGCTAAGATGAGTGACTAATTTTTCAGAACTGAAAATATCCATGCAAGAGCAAAAAGGACTTTAAAACTCAGATGGAAGTTCTCAGCTGCAACACACCGAGAATTCCGCTTCAGGAAAAGAGCCAAGCACCAGCCAAGGAGTTACTGGTTGACCTTACAACAGAATTCACTTTGGCAACCTGCTAGAGCGTCTGTCAGTGAGCCTGTCCTATGGCCTCACTGTGTTCATCAGGGACAATTTTGCCGCAGTTACTGCATTTGTAATCAAAGATGCAAGATGCTTCAAACAAAATTTCTGCCAGTCATTGGTGAATTGACCCAGGGTATTTTAAATCTGAAAAAAACCCAATACCTCCACATAGTCCCTGAAGAGGTAGCGCCTGTATTTGTCTTTCAGCTCTTCACTAGGCAGCAACGGAAACACAAAGTCTTCTGGCGTCCGAAGCAGGCAGTCCTGAGCCATGCAGGAAACCCCTGAGAAGAAAAAGCAACATTTTAGCACAGTGCAACTTACACTACAGAGGGAATGCCCAGAGAGCATTCAACACAGTTTCCTAGGTGCCATCTGTTGTTGTGGCAAGAGGGACACAACTGTGAAACGAATCTATCAGGGCTGCCGAAAAGCTGGAGCCCAACTGTCTTCACCGAAAGACGACGGGGCACATGTGCATCCCGGACCAGCAGCCGCTTCAACCAGTATTCACAAGGTCAGATACTTAAAAGTAGAAAACTGCATGCTACTGCCATGCCAGCGTAAAGGACAGGCTAGGAAAAGCCCAGAGCAACTCTGGCAACCGCTGGCTTCTACCCAACACAAAGGGACCAGGTGTTTGTATCCACACGCGCTCCAGGGGCAGTGCAACCATACACCATAAGAGACGCAAACTCAAAATGCAGCAGATTTGCAGCTTGCAACTTGTTACAGTCACACTCTGGAGATCACAAGGGGAAAAAAGCAGCAAATGGATCTACGGACCTGCACGTTTTGTTAGGCAGGAGCAGCACTCTCCTGGTGCTATAAACACTAACCAGGGATTCAGATAAGACCACTAGTTCAAGTTAAGTTTGTCACAAATACTCACTCCATGCTCTATTTTCTCGTTACTGAGATGTTTTAGGCCAAATCAGCCAGTCATCATCAGAACGGCCAACATGGCAAATACAGACCCAGTACCGTACCCGCCTTGAACTCACCGACTCCGACACCATCCTTGACGAGCACTGTACAATGCTGCTCCCAACAGCTGCGACAGAACTGGTGCTGACAAGCCAGAGAGAGCAAGTTCTCCTTCCGGACAAACTGCATGCACACTGCGCAGTGATGGGAGGAATGTACCATTGCCTGGGAGAGAGAGAAATCAGCATTACTGTGAAAGCATCCCAGCTCTCCCAGAGTATTCTCACCTCATCCACAGGCACCCGCATCACCTTCATTGTGACAGTGGTCTCGGGTGAGCTCCAGGCCAGAAGAGGTTCTGGCTGGCGTGCTGGGGTGCTGCACTGCCCCGACAGTCAGTCCGTCACAAGAACCTCTTTAACCTCATGGAGCACAACAGACCGACAGTCACCGAACAGCTCCTGACTCTAATCTAGTGCTAACCAGAACGTTTACTCTTCTGGTTCTTACTCTCACCTGGTTTGAAAAAGGAGGAAATACATCATTGTGTTAGTCCTTCCCTGAATTTACCGATACTCTTTGTTAGCGGGGTCAGAGTCTATCACTGTTCCACAGGCCCTGAAGAGCAGCTATAACTGGAAGCAGGTTTAGCAGTGCCCTTTTACTGGATGATTTTGAGTAAGAGGAGAGGGAACTGAAGGTGCAGCGTTCAGAGTGTTTATAGAGAGAGGAAAGAGAGTTCACAGACCGTCATCTCACATCTATCTTCTGCCTATGCTACCTTTGGCAAAACAGGCATCATCCCTTCAGCTGAAAAGGATTAGAGCATTTGTTTCAAGTCAGACATAATTCTGCTATTGCTTCGCCAAGCCACTGGGAAGCACTCTGGATCTCCCCTTGGGTAGCGCAGAACTAATCCCTAGACAACAGATCTAGCCTCCAACACATCTCGGCTCACCCTTGGGACCCGAAGAACTAGGTCTAGCACAGCATCATCAAAAGCAAGGCCCTACAAAGCTGTTAGCAGGAGTTTATGTTCCTATTTCTCCTTTCACAGAGAAGTCATATCATCCCTTTTCATCTACTTAAGCCTTTGCTACTCTTTGGGAAGCTTGCGCGAGACAGCAGTCAGCTCCCATGCCCAGCTCCGCACACCAGAGACGCAGAGCAGCAGCAGCGTGATACGCAGCCACATGACCGACAGAGCTTGCTTTATGGCACGACCACACGAAAAAGGAAATAATGCGACTTTGTTCTAAGCGGCCTCACTTACGGACCAGAACAAGATTCACCGAGTCTGACGCTGCGTTGACTGCCTACAGCCACTGCTCAACTTGAACAGCACGCGCATTGCCCCAAACCTTCGCGAGCTGCCCCCCTGAGCTCACCACCGGAGCTTCTCTCTGTAGGGTCGGCTGCTCTACAGACATGCAGGAGGAGCATCTGCCCCCCATACCATCATTCTGCAGTAGGAGTTGAAGCACACAGCAACTTGCCCTAGCACATACAAAAAAGCTGTAATGAACTGCCTACCAAACCAAGTTTGTCACGACTTAAACTAACCTTTTAACTGTAATATCTGCCTTCCCAAAATGAAATCACCATCGCAGGGGAGAGAATTTAAGTGGCGGCTGATACAAGATTCAGACAAATCTCAAAATACGTGGACTAATTTGCAGGTATGTTAAATAACAAAGATTTTTTTTCTGGACTCTAGGCAGATAATTTATTTTGAGTCCATGAAGCTTACTCCCGTCAGCTGTTTTAGCATTTTCACTCTCTGCTAGTTACAAGTCAGCTCAGATGCCAAATCAGGCTTTTAAAAGCTCCCCTCCCCCCCTCAACCCAAAGGCTGTTTCTCAGATGTAATACTTTATCACTCAAAATCTGACACATGGCAATGTGTTCCTGGGTAACTGTGGATTGTACCAAGACACCCACTGTGAATGAAACCTGTAAACATGCAACAGGAAGTTTCTATTTAAAAGGGGGGGGGGGAAGAAAAGTATCTAAGGATCTGTGCAGCTCTGGCTGCAAAACACAAGCTGTTGGTTCAAATATCACTACTGACTGGCTCAGCAGCACCACTGGGAGATCTGGCTTAAGCATCCCTGAGCAGAGCAGCGCAGCGCAGCAAACAGTCACCCTAGGGGGAAAAAAAAAAAAAATTAAAAAAATCTCTGTTCCTGCCGCAGACAAGCTCTGCTCACTCTGCACAGCCAGAGCGTCCCTTGAGTGTCTTACAGAGCGCAGAACTGGAAGAGGCAGCCGAGCCCATGCACTCTGCTCCTTCCATTGTGTACCATCACTCATGACAAAAAAATGACCTCAATTTTCTCGAGGCAAGCAACTCCTGAACGCTACCTGCAAGACAATAGCAAAGCTGCTATTTAAATGTTAGACACCTCTTGAATGCTTTCTCATTCAAAAAGTAAGCCCAGCACCGAGTTAGGGTGTAGGACCTGAGTTTGCTAAGGGTTAATATGGGACAGACTATGCCATTAGTAACGCAATCCTCCGATGAGGTGGGTCAGAGGTGTCTGCCAAGGGAACAGACCAACATAGTTAGCATACTTACGTGTTTGGATGAGGTGGGCTGAACTCGTGCTTCTACTAGCAACTGGGCAGCATTAGACTTGTGCCTGAAAAGGCAATTGAAAAATGATCAAATCAATTTCTGAATACATTTTGCCTTCTTAAATTGATCCTTCTCGCCTGAATAAATAACAGGTTCTGTGCAAATGGCAGGGTAGGTTTCAACAAGGAAAGTGGAAACGTGTCCTGCGTGAGGCTCCTTCACATCGTGAGCTGAACTCTCATCAACGAAACTTTATGAGTTTCTTCAAAATCAGAAACAGGAACAACACTTCTCGTGCTAATGGATTAACATCTCCCTCATGCTCCTTGATGAATATCTTTCTACAACTCTCTCCCTTCCCCCCTGCACGAAAATTATTTTTGAAGCTAGGGCTTTCTAGCCATGCTTCTAGAGCAGTCCTAAGCCACTGCCCATAACAACACACTCCAGTGAAGCTCCTGTCTGTCTCCTATTCCTTTGTAAAATCAAGCTATCCTGGTTAGGTCTCACTTTGACTCCAGCCTAGTATCTAGTTAAGCATTTACTCTGTGACAGATTATCACCTCTTAGGCATAGGAAGCTGCCTATCAGTAGCCTTAGAATTAAACGTTTTGCTGTTTGTGATTTCCATTGCAGAGGAATGTTTGTATCTCCAGTTAAAAAATCACCAGTGAATTCAGAAATAGCAGCATCGCTGTTGTGACCACGCTGTAAATCCTCCCTCCCCAGTAGCACTTTTAAGTCGTATTAGAGATCTTCCAGTTGATAATGTCACTTTGTACGAAGACAGAAGTTTGAGGATCGGATCAGCCGGAGGGCAACTTGCAAAGTCACAGATTTAAAGTAAACCCTTCCCCAAACTTCCTCTTGTTTAAATCTCGTCAGTTGACCTGCAAACTCCTCCTGAGCTGTTGTGCAGAACCTCATCCTCCGCATTCCCCAGAGGAAAGCTTTCAGAGGATGCATGATAACCAACGAGCCAGTTACCAAAGATGTTGCGACAATATCCATACAGGAGATGCATTTCCCATATGTCCTCTGGATGAAGTTGCTGGCTACAGGGCCAAAAATGGCATGGCAGAATGAGTCAGACTGATACGGTCTCTATTTTCAGACAATGTTCAGTTCTGAGCCAGTATTTTCTGGAGGGGCTGCCAGACAGCAGTGCCTCCTGACACGCTTCCAGTATACGTCTGGGCAGAGTCCGAACCCTCCTTTTGAAATCAGTTGGAGGACTCCATTACACTGACCAAGCCACAAAGGGGCTGCACTTCTCAGTTCTCTTACACCATCTTCTGCTCTCCAAATGCTAGTCAGCTTGGAAAAAAAAACACCACTTATGTTCAGAAGGAGCAAAAACTTCAATGTGAATGTACTACTAAAGAATACATCACCACAGGTCCAGTGCTCCTTCATGATTTATGGCTCATATGTTCAAAACAGAACATATGTTATCTTTACATTTGTTAAAATAAATAAATATAGATGCAGCACTCTCAATCTGTTACCTCAAAGTTCAAGCTAAATGCATCTACAGGGTTCCCAGCAGGAATATAATTCCTCAGACTGAAAGACATTTGCCACCACTACTCTCTCCCTGTTTACAAATTTCTTACAGGCAATGCAGCCTCAACAAAACAGTGTTTTTCCTCTGCTCCCTGGCATGGACCGTATGGCCTGCTTTCAGGTTCAAAGATGCTTGTCAAAAAGACACCTACGGACCACCCTGCGCATTCTTGCAAAGCAAGGGGGAAAAGCACTGAGCACAGAACAGATAAGACTATTTACACTTACCTTTCCAAAATCTCTGAGATTTGCCAGTGGAAACTAACTAATACTAGCTTTGCAACAGCATGTGATACCTAGGTGGAAAATAAAAGAAAAAAAAAAAAGTCAAGTTAGGCGTATTTTGAGGCCACACCTCTGCTTAGGACTACAATCTTCTCGTAAGACTAATAAATTATGCAAACTCAGTATGATATTCCAGTGATACTCAATTCCCATTAAACTATTAGAGACAATGTTCACAGCCAGTGCACCTGCAATACGCAGGTTGGAATGAAGCACGGATGTACCCAAACTAACTCACGTACTTAGCCACAACAGCACAGAGAAGAAGGAATTAAGATTTCACTGGATTAGCTTAACTGCTCACGGAAGCCCCACATCCAGTCCTCAAGCGGTTGCCACTTGAGAGGCCCAGCCCAGACTGGGATCGGGGTCCTTGCTAAGTGTGCAAAGTAGGCACCACGGGGCAGACGGATACCGCTCAGTGAGCCGGAGAAGCAGTAAAAAGCTGCAAACATAGGCATGCTGTGATCGCAAAGGGTAGGGGGAAAAACCAAAACATTTTCCCCAGCCTTCATTGCAGAGAAGAAAGGTATACGCTGGAGTGGAATAGGAAGACGGAAAGCTACCGTGACAGAGACTATTTCCGTGCAGGGTTGCTTGCATTACGTGAACTCCTGGCAAGCACTAGCCCGAGCACCCTCTAGAATACTGCAACACGACATTTAAAGTCATGTTGCAAGGGTACAAGCAAACAAGTTCTCCTTTGCTTATATGTATAATTCAATTTCTGAAGAAAACAGACTGGTCTGCTAGCACAAAAAGGCTCATACCCGCCAAGACCACAGCCATCTGCTGAGCTGCCGGACCTTCACCCTGCCTCTCGACCCCCTCACACCTTTATCAGGCTCATGGAGTTCAAACAAAGCAGGCCTCCTGCAAACAAGACACCTCTTCCAGGGGGATTCCGAAGGCTCACGACCCCTGCCTCCTCACTCCTCTCTGTGCTAGGAAGCACCCAGGCAAGCCCAATGGTCTACACATTCTGCATTCAAATACGCTGACGCTAAAGGCCTGTACCTCCCACACTCCGAGACAAGCTACCACCATAGCGCCTGCCTCTCTACCATACATATAGAAAACACAGCTCCTTCCACCCTAGCTGCAGGAAGAGCTCCATTTTTTTTCCTCTAGAGAAGCTGTCAGTCCCGATCATCAGCTGGAAAGCCATACGCCTTCTTGAATCCTGCTACAGGTGAATCACAAGATCTGACGTACTGGCAATACAGATACACAGCAACCCCAACACAACCCTGGAAGGAAAAACAAGCCATGGTTGCTCCTACAAAACAGACAGGCTCTGCACACCGAGGGGCGGCACATTCATTACTCTTCTAAATCTGCCCCGCTGAAGAGGTGCAGTTTCACTGCACAACTGACCTATTCCTGCCACATGACACTGCCCTGGTCCTGCACGGGCATTTGTCAGTGCTGGACGGTTGGTTCGCTGAGCTAAACCAGCGTAGCACCAACGCATGATGCAGCTGGGGGGGTTTAAATGTCTCTTACCCACATCTGCTTTCTGATTTGCCCCCTTTGCTGGCCACTAAGAAATCCCAGTCATAAAAGAGTAATTTTCAACGTTCAAACAATCCTTTTTTTCTAGGAGAAATGAAGCCTTAGCTCATGCTGTGTAAGAT
This sequence comes from Chroicocephalus ridibundus, assembly GCF_963924245.1. NCBI lineage: Eukaryota > Metazoa > Chordata > Aves > Charadriiformes > Laridae > Chroicocephalus > Chroicocephalus ridibundus. The sequence goes on along the minus strand of NC_086293.1, from coordinate 19,290,097 downwards.
CTGGTACGTCAACTTCCTCGACTTTACCAGGGATGTGACCCTGCGAGAACAAAGGCTGCCCGGGCGGCGCTGCCCCCGCTCCCTGCCAGCCCAGCAGCCTGGGATTAGATGGAGTGTGGCACACAGGGCTGCCGTGGACACCACGTACACTCTGCTCCAGCTTGTAGGGATGAAGTGTCACTGCCAGCCTCGCATGGGTTGTTATCTTAAGCCCCCAACCTGGCAGACCCAATGGGACACCTTTGAGTTGCTTTTACAAGGAAGACATCTGCATTTCACGTTCGTAAAGCAAACAAGCATCAGGAATGTGGTCTCTACGAGACTGGCTTCCTGCAAATGCAAACCACATGCTAATGAATCATTCTCTAACAGCAATGAAATTATTTCTCAGTAGCAGTGAGGAAGAACTACCGTCCTGACAAAAAAAACCCAACAAAAACAACCAAACTACCAGACTTAAATAGGAAGTTTATCTGTAACATATGAAAATGAGTATTTTTCGGTTGGATTTTCACAGCCTGAGGTGTAGCATCCATTGCGGCATCCTGACTACGTGAACTCCATGAAGTTACTTGATCCCAGAAGAGGAGCCAAGTACATTCAAGAATGAAGATGTACAGAAAAGAGAAATACAAATACTAGCATGCGCATTTCTGAAATCTAACAAACTACCCTAACAGAATCAAATGCTTTTGAGCCAAGTTATTTGTCAGGCAGAATCTGGAATTAATGCTCCAGAAAGATGCCAAATTGACAGATCTAGAAGAATAATAAAGCTTCTGTGACCATTCCTATTTTGCTCCAACTGCAAGCATTGATTGGATCAGCTGTAGTGCTAATTTTACTACTTTCATCATAAAAGCACCCAAGAATAAAACATTTCCAATTGATAAAGCCAGGTTCATGACATGAGTCCACATCCATAAAAGCCCTGAAGCAGAAAAATTTTTGATATGACCTGACTGGAGTGCCTGCAATCTTGCAAACAAGAAGTCTCAGAGTCAGCCAGTTGCAGCAACGTACCCACTGTCCGTTTGGCATGGAAGTACTGGATCTTACACGTTAAAGATAGATAACATTCAAACTGTAAGAAAGAGGGATGGGAAGGGAGCAGATAACTGCTGAGGCTGAAGTCGTGCCTCTTGAGCGGAGTCTCACTGCATGACAATCTACGTCCTGCTCACCATCATCAAGGCTGGTAATTCAGAAGGCAAAAGCTGACCAGGGGCCAACACTACTGGAGAGATTCAAGAAAACAAGCACGAGAAGAAAAACAAGTGCGTAACAAAAGCTTGCTTCTATTGATTAGCAGTGCTCCCCAGCCTCTTCCATGACTGTACGTTCACACTGAGTGAATGATTGTACCAAGTCAGCCAGTCCTTCCACAACAACACCCCAGAATAATTGAAGTATTTCTTTGTAAGCAGGAGCCAAAACATGCTGAGTACAGAAAAATACCACTGCAATCAGAAGTTTGGTCCATAGGTACATAATTCATTACCTTACAGTACTGGAGAAGCAACGTACAGAAGCTGCTGGCTGAACTGCTCAGTTAGAAGACATCGATGCCCGCTCCGTATGCACCCGCTGCAGCCTCGCAGCTTAGGAAATAAGCCTCAGTGGCTGTTCAGGCACACTGAACAGTGCGATTCAGCGTTTCCCGGGCAGCCAGAAGGTTCACACAATGAAAGATCTCAAACTTATAAAGCATTTCAGAAAGAGCTATGATTCCGTCCCCTATCGGTCACTGGGTGCCACAAGAATCTCAGGTTATCCAAGAACAGTAATGCTTTATCTCAAACATAAAACAAATTAATAAAAAGATGCCTTTGATAAAATGCCAGCTTTGTTTACACTTTCCCACTCTCGTTTCAGAATAACAAGACCCAAAAAAGACAGTGAGATAGCACACTCAGTGTCTTGCTGGCAGGAGGTCATTTCAGTAAAATACTTCTACAGACCAGAGTGCAAAAGGGAATGCATATTCTAGATGCTGTTATTTTAGTTTTTGTCTGCAACTGATAAATTGTGACAGTTCTTCTGCATAACTCGACTTCTCCACAAGTCCTCTAGCTGTGATTAAATTTATTAAAGTTTAGAAGAAGAAAGCTGAAAGCAGTAGCCATGCTAAAAAAAAAAATGTCTGTCTTTCCCCCATTGTCGTTTCCCCCTTTTCTCACCATCAGCTTAAAACTTTAAGATCAAAGATCCGCTCAGTCCAAATCCAAACCTGGAAAATTTCAGACAGAAGACCACGTTTCTTTCTTCATGATGGAGCGGCAAAGCTGAATAGAGAGGATCTCATCCAATCTACAATTTCCAGCTTCACCTTAAACCAGGAATTTGGTCTCCTCAGAAACCTCTTCCAAGCCTCCACCAGCTTAACTCTGACTTACCAGGGACAGAAGGCTGCTGACTGCCAGAAATGGGCGCCAAGCGCCAATGTTTATCACTGCACTGGAAAAGGGGCGCCGTGTCGATGCACGCAGGAAGGGTGCCAAGAGGAAGCTGCTCTCCATAAGGGAAAGACTCTACGAGACTTGTGAAAAAAGTCTGAAAAATTTACATAGTGCTGGACAAAATTCGATTCTGAAAGTAGAACAAAGAAGTAATGCCATCGCGTTAAACACACACCTATTCATCTTCTGGAAAAAGAGCACAGTGTTTATTTTCTTACTATTTCTATCTCCATTTATCTTCTGGGTTCTTTACTCTCCAAGATAAGCAAAATTCTCACACTTCTGAAGTGCGAGAGAGAGTCTGGCACTCTCTAGGACAAGACAGTATCAAAAGAATTTGCGAAGAAGCTCTGCAGGTACCTTGCTGGCTTCGGAGAGCTCTAACACAACTATGGCTCAACAAGCTTCCCTAGATAAGCTATATTGTTTGAAGGGCTGAAGTTTCATCTCTCTACAGCAGAAAACCTTTTCAACCGCGCCACTTTGACAGTTGCTAATTCAGAGAGAAATGTTTCCTAAAAGCTAAAAAACCACCGTCTTTTGTAGAGCTTGTATTCTACAGAAATTGCTCATGCATATTTATGTTGCATGCATATCTCATGAGTTCATTTCACTTTTCTCCAAGGGATGGCCTATTTTTTTGGAGGTGCGTTTCAATCCTCCCTTTTGCAGAGATATGGCATCAGGAATTTAAAACAAGAATCATCACATGATTCTCAAAGAGATTCAAGTCAGAGTGAGTTTGAGATATGATGATCTGGCTGGAGCTGACATCCCGTGGCTTTGCACCAAGCTGACAATTCACGTTAGATCAGGGTTGCACTGAAACGTCTGGCTGAGACGAACGCAAACCTGGCATAAAGAAATGCAGCTTCCATTTCTTGTGTTTCCCTTAATCAAAGGCTTTTATACAAATAGATTTAAGCAAATAGGATTAATCTTAAGAAGCATTATTTCTTTTAATCCACAAACAGTTTTTCTTAGTTCTACAAGGAAAGGATGAACTTGGGAAGACATTAGTTTGTGCTGCAGCAAAAGTTCCGAAAACACACTCTTGAATTCTTTACAACAGTAAAAACAGACAGAGCAAGAGCCTCTGAAATTATTGCTGTTGGTGAGCAACGATGGGCAAAATAGTTCTCAGTAGAGAATAATAACACCTTAGAAAGAAACCATACTTCATATCCAATGATTTTGCCGAAGAGAAAAAAACCCTTCAGACAGGCTTTACTTAAGGGTACTGAGGTGAAGAAAGTGACCCACAAATGGAAAAACCCACTATTTTACACTCATTTCTCTTGTGGAAAGTAGATCTGACTCCCCCTACACCCCACTGGAAAAACTATCCCACTGCCCTGTTTTTACTGGAGGATTTCTCAGAAAACTGCAGAAATATTAGGAATTAAGAAGAAATAAAAGGGCAACCAAAAAGCTTTTTTTGGACCGTGTTTTCTTCTTTGCTTTGATCTACTCCTCTTTTAAGCAGACTTCCAATATGCAAACTCAGGAGGTTGCAGGAGCTTGAGCTGTGATTAACATCGCCTGCCATAAACACCCCGAGCGTTCAAAGTCTTGTGGCAAAGTCCTCCCTATCTGTTACGGGTTTCTGAGCATTAGGAGGCTGTTTTCAAAAGGGAACTTAAATTAATTTCACTCATCGGAAAAAAAAAAAAAAATAGACAAAGTTACAACAAAATCAGATACCCTGCTTTTTTTCTTGGGTTCAGTCAAGCTTAAAAAAATGTGAGAAAAAGCCCTCAATGCTTAGGTTTCACTCACAGCCTTGCTTACAGTTTGCCTGACATTTCAGCCCCTCTCCTGATTACAGAGCGTCGGCTGCACCGGGGAAAGAAATGCAATTTATAGTCTGTAGCGACAGTCTCGATACCACGGAAAGGTCTTGACAAAGAGCCCTACGTGAGCTCTGCTTCATCACGGGGTTTTAATCTGCACCCCGTCACTCACCCTCCGGCACGCAGAGACCTGGTGTCAGTCCGCAAGATTAAAAGCTTATTTAGTAGGCAGAATGGGGAATTGGGAATGACAAATACTGCCGGTGTTATACACATGGTCTGTGAAGCTGTCAGTGCACAACCTAGTTGGCCACACACTGAAGAAAGGGGATCTTGGGTCAAATTCTAACTCCTTTTCCACACTTACATATCGCTTTAATCCATCCACAGGACAGCAACAATTTCAGCTGCAGCTGCCAACAAACAGGATCAGTAGGACTCAGCTAGGAAATCTCAACATACGTATTTCTCAAGCTGTTAGGCTACGCTTCCTGAGGAGATTCAGAAATAAATTAAAAAATAAAAAAAAAAAAGACTTAAGCAAGACGGTATGCCAGAAGGCATTATTACAAAATAGCTATGAGATTCCTTCTTTGAAAGATTCAGAGCGAAAGAAATGCAGCAAGAAAGCCGTAAGACGGCACAAGGATAGAAGACTGACATAAAACTCCCCAGCTGCACTCACTGGAGTTATTCTTTCCAATGTAATGCAGTGTCTGGGAGCATCAACACCCAGCGCACGCTGCACGGCATCCCCCACATGCTGCCAAAACCCCTGGCAGCACCCCCCCAGCTTCACTCAGCTCAGCCCCTGCCCAGGTGCTTTCCCAGCAAATGAGAGGAGAAGCGGACAATTCCTTCTGGCTGGCAGGAAGGAGGATGCGGAGGATGCGCAGGGGCAAAGCAAAGGACACAGAATAATCTGAATCCACACAACCGTGACCGGTGGCTCAGGACACAGGGCAGCCAACTCGAACTGGGAAGCACTGGTGTGTGCACACAGCTACATCCCACACACGCGCGGGGCTCCGGTAACCTAGACGTGAGCAATCCCTGTTCAGTCCCAAACAACATAGTCCTTTACTTGGCAATCCCAGCTTCTACGGGCGTTTCTCTTTTGTTATAAGATGAAGAGGAGGAACACCTGCTTTGCAAAACAGTGTTTCATAGCACACAACGAAGCTCGCCTCTGCTGCGCCACCCGCCATAGGCACAGCACAGAAATTTGGCAATGCGCTTCAGCTGCTTCATGCCGCTCCCGTGATCGTGTTGTCCAGCTGTAAGCTTGCAACATGGAACACTTACTGAAAGATTGCCTTGGCATTTTTAATGACTTGTGCCTTGCCTCTACCTCCCACCAAGATCATACTCATCAACAGCTGTGAACAGATTTCTTTTTTTTTTTTTTTTTTTTTTTTGGCTCCCTGCAGAGTCATACTGGCTGTAAGATACACTTAAGGCGTGAATCACACAGAAATGTGTGGGCTATAATCACCCTCCACATTTGTGCCTCATTTTTCCAATCAAGTTGAGAATTTCACCAGTCCTGGGCAATAAAGAACAAAACTGTTTTCTCAAAGGACTTGATGAAGTTGTCACAAGGTTGTGAGCTCTGGGCTCCCCAGCCAGCTCTCTTATCTTGCTGACCAGGAGTCTACAAAAACTTAATACACTTTGAAAAGAAAAAAAAAAAAAAAAAAATCTTTAGGAGCCAAAATAAAACACACACTGAAGACAGTTACGGACATATTCCTGTCCTATTGATGTTTAACATACTGAAGTACAGGCACTGTGAATCTGGCAGGGAACAGCACAGCTTTTGTATAGCAGAATTTCCAGGATTTTTCTGTTTGGGAATAAAAAGTGGGTAAAGGACACAGGTACGTCTCAAAAGTGTGTGCTCCTAAGGGTTACAACTTCAGACTGGATGCCCCACATAATGTTGGCTTGATATTAAAACGCAGAACACGGTACAGATACAAACCTGCACGTCCTGACTAATCTAGGGTTACAGGTACTTCGAAACAGTGCGTTATCATCGCCGAACAGCACGTGGGGGTTCTGCGGAGACGTCAAATTTGCCTATCAGGGTCCACCATTTATAATAAGTGGTATTTAAATATTTACTAACTGTTCGCTGATATATACTAAAATTTACCAATGTTGGTTCTTACGGACATTAACTTTGCACATGAATTTTTCAAACCGTGTTCTTACATACGTGCATTTTAATATTTCAAGGGGCTTTCATACTCCTCCTGTACCTGAGGTACTTAGGTACAGCTAGTCTCTTACAACTGCCATTTTACATCGCATATAAGTTTCATGAAGTCACTAGGGCATCAAAAAGGATGACTGCGCAGGTTTGTTCAGACAAGCGCCTCACACCGCAGATTTGCCTGCGGTTTGCACAGCGATACGGGGAGCCACACGCGCCACTGTCTTGACATGGGGCTCTTTACGGACCTTCTGCGATGGCACGGAGCAGGCGTTCTGCGAGCACCGACTCATCTCCCGCGGGCAGAGCTGCTGGCATGGGCTGCCAGTCTCCACGCACATGACTCCGGGTCTGCTAAAGACGGTATTTGTGAAGGACCGCTGCCAGCGGTCACCACGCAGCTCTACAAACAAACTGGTCTGTGTCAGCGCAATTTGAGTGTTGGGGAACAGTTTCAAAGGGCTGTGTTTTTATGAGCGAATGCTGTGTTTTTATGAGCGAATATTAATTCAGTCGCATTAAAAGATGGGACATCAGTCAGGTGAGGCAAGAATATAAAAAAAAAAATAATGGTTTATCTCTGAAAGATCCGTAGTGATAACATGGATTAATAGGTTTAGTACTATGTCATGACAGCAAATACTTTTGCATCTATGAAGTTTTATTCTTCACAGTTCAGGGCTAAAAACCAAAGAAACAAAAAACCCCACATCACAAGCTGTTAATGCAAGGAGGAAGGGAAGTAAGATTTTTGCTGTCTGGTAAATACTAGCAGACTACTCACACATTAACAAACTGAAGACTTTAAGTTCTTCAGTTTTACAACTCCTTTGGTTTTAGTGGAAAGACTACATCATTATCCCGTGTAAACAGGATAAAACCTGTGAAACAACATGACCATCTTTCCTTGCTACCTCATATATGCAGAAATACCTCAGCTTCCTCGTGACTGACAATCAGCTTCTAAAAAGACTTAAAGTCAAGGTACCATTTTTTCATAAATTGTAATTGCAATTGTTTTATCTGGTGGCTTATACCACCAGTCTAAAAAATTTGGTAAAAACTAGAAAGATCCATCTCATCTCTGAAACAGAGAAACTACTGCCAGTTATTTGGAACACCGCAGATATTCCAGACTCGTACGGGGACCCTCAGCAGAGCCAGGAAGTGTCATTCACAAACAAAAACAATATGACATCATCACACACTTAATTGCTCGCCAGTGACAGGGTCAACTTTGTTTGTACAACTGTTGAGCATGGTACTGTTTGCGTGCATGGACTGATACTGCCACTCCAGGACCCGCAGTCACTCAATGGCGACTTGACAGAGTTACCTTGAAAACAAACTTACTACTATACAATTTTAATTCATTATTTTTGAAAGATACTGGATTTTATAATTGCATCTACTTTTTAAAAAGAACTGTTGTAAATTCCTCAGCTGGTCTGCAGGGAACAGACGCTATTCTGCTTTGAAGAGTGTTGCCCTTAACAAGCGTTGTGTGTTGGCCAAGGGACCTTTTGGGGAATTAAAAGTGATCTGCTTCAACTCACAGGCCTTTTGGTCAGAGAATCACAGTTTTGGATAATACCAGTGCCAGATTTTCTTCTGGCACGTTTCAACACAGATAGCCAGTCCTAGTTTTAGTCAGAGCGTTAACGGAACCCTCCACAAACAGACCTCCAGATTAACAGCACTAACCAAGGAGCAAACATTTCCTCTTCTTTTTCCTGGAAAGCAAGGATCCACACACAGTTCTTATTAAAACCAAAGTGAGAAGAAACTTTCAAAGTACCACTTACACAGTCCCTCTAGCTCCAGTATGGTTCCGGGACAACCCCTACTGTAGCTGCAGGCCCAGCACACAGCACAGCTGGTTGTATCTACTACAACCTCGTTTGTACTAATTTTTCTATTCAGAATTACCAACTCGATAAAAAGCAAGTCAGAAGAATTCAAGGTACAGTTTCCTATGACAGTAAGAGACACAAGGGCATACATCTAGCTGCACGCCAGGTTTCATGCTTTCATCAGACTTAAGATTTTAACCCATTTTAAAACCAAACCAAGCATTTTGTTGAAGAGGCCGTCTTCTCTTCTGATGTTGCCTTCAAACTTTTAAACATACGCAGGGTGCTTGCACTGGACCTGACATTAGCCAGCCAATGCAAGGTTTGTTCAGTTATCTGATCAGCTTCAGTAGAAGCAAGAAGGTGGTCAGCTGTATCTAACGAGGAATGAAAAAAGGTACCCAAGAGGGTTTCCAAGGAAGATCAACCTGAATACTTGTCTCTAGTCTTAAAAGTTTGTTGACAACATGTCACTGAGAAAAACCACGCTGAACACACACCCCTCCCAATTTAACCTTCAGAAAGTGAATCACCTAATGACAATACACAGTGGCAGAACATTCAAACAGGGCTTTGAGCCCATTTATTGCATTCATTTTTTTCTTTGCTTTAGGGAATTGTATTAGTCTATTCATTTCGTGTGATAGCAAATTGCTCAGATACCATGTCACGCATTGCCTTCAAAATCGAATCGCCTAAAGGCAGTCTTTAATTTACCACCTTCTTGCCCTGTCAGGGACAACCACTCCACCTTAAATAGGAGCTAATGCCGAAAAGCGCTACATAACCACTAGCTATCACAAGGGAAAGAAGCTGAAATCAACAAAATGAACTAGCATGCTCCAAAAGAACAATCACCACTATCCAAAACACCCAAGACATTATGAAAGTTAGTCTTCAAAAGAAAAAAAGAAAAAGGTTTTAGAGCTCAAGCAAATTAGAGGAAAGAAGTTAACACAGTTCTTGCAAAAGTCCGTGCGTCCCTGTTTATTCATATCCATTTAGTCAATGGAAAATAAGGATAACAAATAGTTCAACGTGTTCTATTCAGTTTCCTTCTTCTCCATGCTTGCTAATGCAACGCAAATTCTTTCCACTTCAGTTTGTCTCAGAAAACTAGCAAAATGACAAGTTTCCTTGGGGGAAGAGAGGGGAAGGAAGAAACAGGGTTGCCGAAGTATTATGAGAAAGGATGCCAGGAAACAAAGAGCACATGCTGCAGATACACAACAGATTTCCAAGAAAAGTGCAATTCTTGCACCACCATTTCTAGCGAACAGAGAGTTCATGTGGCACTTCAAGAGCTAAAGGCTTAGAGTGTGTGGCTTACAAGATTGCAGTATTTCAGGTTTCTACCCAGTTTTATTATCATCTTCTCATGCACAACCCAAAATGTGTAGCACTTCTTTTTTAAGCAAATACACAGGCATACTCTTGATATAAAAGGAATCTAAAATGGTCTCTCTTGGGGTCATATTTGGGGCCAGATTCGAGCTAGCAGGTTGTTATTATCTGGTCAACTACAATATTTGCCCAATGAGACCTTCAGGATTCTTGGAAAACTTATTTTAACTTTGGAAGCCTTTAAAGACTAAATAAAGTATTGCTTTTGTTAATTTAATTCAAGGGAACAATATGGCAGGGGTCATCTTTTTGAAGCGTGCTCCATTTGAAGGCAAACAGCAAGGAGCAGAAAAGCCATTCTAAATCTTTACTTAATCGCTAAGAACCAAGAGCAACTGACAGCTGGATCAAAAGTGCTGAGCAACTATTCTCATTTGTTCTTTTCTCTCCCCCCCACCCTTCCGTAGGGAACAGCAAGCATTCAGAACTGATCGAAGAAATCACAGACATGAGTTTGACAGTCAAGAAAGAGTAAAACTTCATTTTCTGAGGTGGTGAACGCTGGGAACAAGGACAAGAGACGGCAAAACTAGCTAGAGATGCAGCAAAAGGTATGGGTGCGCTTCAGAGCCTATTGTTTATAGGTTTTATGGTTACACTATTTCTGTAGGACACTCCAACGTGCAAATTAGCATCAAGAGATCTCATTTTTTTTAAATTAGCTTTGAATCAGACCAAATGTAAAGGAATCAAAATCTATCCAACATGGGTTTTTTATATACTGTGGCTACCCCTCCTGCTTTTGGGGTTTGTTTCAGAGAACAACAAGCTCTAGGAGACCTGTTACAAAATAGATGCGTTGGTAATTTCAACCCGGTGTCAACTCCTAGAGCTTGGGAAACTGCTTTCCTTTGACCCACACTGGGACCGAAGCTCACTGGCAAGGCAGAGAGGGAACCTCTCTTTATTACAAGTCTGCATGACAGTAATCAGTTGCATAAAGAGAAAGAAAACTTCACAAAAGTCTTATTGAGCATAACACCATGGAGCTGACTCTTCTGTGATGAATTAGTCACTACAAGAGCTGGCAACTTCATTGTACTTTAATTGCTGTCACTGCAACAGTAGGGTTAATACCTGGCATGACAGCTGATCTGTCTTTTTGAAAGTCTATGATTATTCTCTCAGAACCAACAAAGAAAGGTGGTTTTGTTAGAATTACAGAGTTTTAGCATGTCTTCCTATCTGTCAGTTGTCTTCTCAAACACAAGTGTACCAATCTGCACCATTTATGATGTGGTTTGTTTCTTCTCTATCTATCCTCTTTGTACTGTGCTAATGTAAAGAGTTGTAACTCGAGAATTTTGGTCATGAAGCTCAGCTCTGTAAAAAAAAATAAATTGTAAGAATCAACATTCAAGTAAGGAAGATTTTTTCAGGCCCCAGAACCAGTATGCAACAATTTGAAACGTTTGAATCAGTTCTGAACCAGGGACCTTCAATGATGTTCCTCCAACCCCGCGTAACAGGAATATCACCACAGCTTTTATTTCAAACAGTATGCTCGGCATTTGCCCTTTCAATCACAGACTGATTTTACACCTGTGTTAATGCAAAAACCTTTCCTCACCTTTAACGTGGCAGCCAAGCTGGCCATGTGTTCATTCAGAGTGCTCTCCGACTCCTTGTAAGTCAGGCAGGTGAACTGATACTCCTCTGGATCAAAGGCATCTGCTCCCTGCTGCTCCACGTCGTTAGCTACCCCATCATAATAATCCTCAATATCCCCAGGATCCTCATCCTCTTCCTCCTCCTCGCAATTAGGGTCATAATCCTCTTCATTGCTGTCAGAGCCCTGGCTGTTCATGTCCACGGACATCTTAATGCCCTGTCAAACTGCAGACCAGGAAAGCAATTGCAGCTTCTTTTTCTCCTCCAAACTTTATCGTTCTTTTGATTTCATCTGAGCTCTGTCTCCTAAGGGGGGAAAAACAATTTTTTCTGTTGCCTAAGAAACTGTAAGAGAGGCCACGTCAACATCATCACACAGGTGATCAAACAGCCAGGAACGGACCGACCCAACAGCCCAGCTAAAGAAGATTCTGCTGTGCAGGTCCCTGGTTTGGATCCACTGTGACTCTTGCACCTGCAAAGCCAGGGCCACTCTTACAGGCACAGTCTAAAACCTTGGAGATCGGCTCATTACAGCACATCCTCGCACCCAGTGCAGGCCTCGAGACTTTTGATATTTGGCAAGTAGCTCCATAACCTTCACTACAGATCTTTTCAGAGATACAAGCAGATTTACGACATTAAGTTTTTACCAACAGCCTGAAGTGCTGCAGAAAAGCTTCATATCCGTTTCACCAACAGGAAAAAACCCAAACCCCTTAACTATGACCACAGTAGCAAGAAAGGCCACCTTTGAAGCCCTGTACAAGTTCATAGCGCTTCAGAGCCACAGCCATTAAGCAGGACTTTGAAAAATAAGAGAAGCAAGCAGATCTCTTACATACATCCAATTTAACAGTCTTCAATGCCATCTCAAAAGTAATGGTGAAATTAGTTAATCCCTTTAAGTAGGTTCTGCTGGATGTGATGTGGCTTGGGCCTTATGTCTGAGGGGGGAAATAAAAAAAATTCTCTCATTTTATTACCTTCTCAATATACACTTATTACCTTCTGAATGTAGAAATTTATGCTCAAGTGTTGACAGCTGCTATTCACGAAGAATCAGAACAGCCAATTTATTTTAGATTCACTGGTATTGGATAATTCACCTATTTGACTTTACTTATCAGAACTACAAACCTTCTGCTTGTGTAACTAAACCAGCATGAATTCGAGATCTAAGAGGTTCAGCAGTAGAGCATGTATCAACCTTGAATAATGGTCATCTCCTATTTAGTCACAAATTTCCATTTAACTAAATAATTTAGTTTCAAGAGAGAATATATTAAATACAAAAGACTTAAAACAATGCTGCAACCAAATTTTACGTATAAAAATATATATATAAAATCAAAGCTATATTTTACACAAGCAGCATGTATTGGCTTTCTTACACGTTTGCATTTCGCATTACTATGCTGTTAACTCTGTTACACAAACATATTCCCACAGTATCCCAATTTGTAGCTACTGGGGAAACCATAAACAAGCTTTGAAAATCCTGACTTTAGAGTCCAGGAAATCTCAATTTTTCATTATTCTTCCTCAAGTTGTTTGTTTTCGGTTTCCAATAATCTGACCAGGCAGCACAGAGTAATCAGGAATGTGATGTACAATTAATTTGAGGGGCTGCAGTGATTTCAGCAGATACAAGCCTCCAGTGAGAGAGGATGAAGGCTAGGAGCTAATTATATTATCCCCTGAATTCTGGTCTCCATTCCTTTCATTTGCCTCTTGATTTCTTAGCTATCCACAACAGAAGTAGCACACAAATATTTCACAGGACTGCTTTCTGTAGGACTTCAGTGGAGCAGAGGCACCATCTCTGCGTATTGAAAGGAGATAAATATGAAATCTGATTTGACAGACACAAGGCAAACCTACGTTGTCCGTTCCTCCCTCCGTCTACCCTGCTTAGGGTTAACAATTCAGTTCTGGGCTTAATCTGAATCAACACTGATCTCTTGCGTAAAAGTAATGGAGATATCAATAGCCCAGTGTGCAACAGCTTCCTTCAGCCAACGTCAGAGCATCACAATGCCCAAGCGAGTCTCACCAGTCAGGAAACTTCTCAAACTCACATAGATCATCCCACACACTAGAGACAAGAAAAAATAAAACACCCCAAACACTGGGTCCATTTGCTAGCTCAACACATAGCGAGTCCTGTCCAAGCAATGAGATGTTTTCAGATGTTTAAGTAAAATAATGGGCCTACCCGGTAGCTCAGGCGCTGGGGAGGAGGCTCAGAAGAGCTCAGAGCCCTTTCGTTGTGCCACTAACACACTTATTTGAACAAACAGAGGAACTGTTCGCGTGAGCAAATGCGATATATCAAGCAGAAAACAGTCTGCAGCCCAGACGACTTTTGTGACTCTTCTCACAACATTGTCAGAAAGAGCTCCCTTCCAGCATAACTGACCGTCAGACGGACATGCGTGGAGAGGAAGACTAAGGTAGAAGCTCTGTGGACAAAACAAAGCAGGATACTAGGAAAATGAGGAACAGAGCTCGCCTCAGCTAATGCTCAGGCTAATGCCCTCATGACCCAACTCTCTGAATACAAACTAAGACAAGACACAGCTAATACTTGATAATACCAGTTTTTAAGACAATAAAGACGTTAAGCTCAAAAAAACAAGGTAAAAAACCCAACAGTATTTATATTATATAATTACCATAATCCCCAAAATCAGATTATAAAATTTTAAACCGTATTTAGACCGCTTTCCTGCCCAAGGGAGGATGAGGTCCTTCTTTACCACCTTCATCCAAAATACTCCGTCACTTTCACTATCACTGATACCGTTTAATCTCCTCTCTTCGTCCAGCCTCCTTGCAGGAACTCATAAACACACCCACCCCTGCGCTCTGCTGCCCATCGGCTCCGACGGAGATGACCTCTTGCTGACTCCTGCTTTGCAATATAATTCTTGTTAACAAGGTCTCTTGAAACAAAACACCTTCAAATATGCCACCACCAGTCTCTCTCTGACCTCACCACCCTCAGACACAGTAAATTACGTTATCCCACCTCATACCTTTTCCTACTACATCATTCTTATATCCTTTCTTGCCCTCTGTACCTACCTCTGGGATTTCTCTAGTGTGTGCTTTGTAGGATACTCCTATGTTTTCTGTTGATATTTCACAGACATTTGAGACGAATTTTTCTTCTTACCTCTTTATTGATAATTGTGAAACAGAGAAAGTCTAACTCGAGTCTGCCTCCTGAACTACTTATCCACGTAAACTTCAAACAGACTGATGCCCTCCTTGCTCTGCAACCATCTCTAACCCCAACTCCACGCTTGCTATCAACGTTAATCGCACCTTTGTCTATGTCACTCAAACCTGTAATCCGTGGATCACCCTCAGTTGCTTCTTCACACATGCAGCACACATACCTTGCCATTTCCTTTTCCACTGAGGTTTCTGATCGGGTTCTTTTCATCCCAAGAGTGAGAAATTAGAACATCCCCCATCCTCTTCTCCACAGATGACTCTGCAGAGACCTCCTTGCAGCCATACCACTCGTCCCCCGTGAAGCTGCGTGCTCTCCTCCCACCTCCCAGTCTTTGTTCACACTATCGCGACTCCCTCGTCCTTCCCAACTCACCCAGTCCGTTTCATTCTTGCCCTTTCTAATCTACCATCACTTTTAACAAGTTATTTTACGCATACCTATGGAAGCCTTCCTTCCACGGGCTCGGGCAGAAAGGTACCCGGTACCTTTAAATTACGTCAAATCCATTTCTTTTGTCACTCGGGTCAGGCTGAATCCTGCACTTGTCCCGCACGGTCGGAACACCACGTACTTGAGGGAGGAAAGGCCAGGAGAACGCGGGAGCGAAGGGAACTGTGGAGGGAGAGCCCGGGGGGCGGCGGGGAGCGGGGGGCACCGGCCTGAGCGCTCACGGGCTGCGGCTTCTCCCCCGGGGCGGCCCGACCCGGGCACCGTCTGCGGGGCGGAGCGCCGCCGGCCGCTGAACTCGGCGGAACTTACAGAGAAGGGACACTGCGTCCCTCCCGCCGGGCTCGCTCCGCCCCGGGCCCCGCCGCCTCCCGCTGAGGGACACGGGGCCCGGCAGGCGGCGGCGGCGCTCACCGGACCCCCCCGGCTCCCCGCCACCGCCGCACAAGCCGCCCCCACCGGGAGCCCCACCACCACCACCCTGCAGCGCAGCGCAGCCCGGCCTCCCACACTTACCGGGCGCGGCGGAGCGCGGCCGGGCGGGGGAGGCAGGGAGCGGCGCTCCGGGCTCCTCCTGCCGGGCCGCCACTGCCTGCACGCCGGAAGCACCGGCCTCCGCCTGGCGTCACTTCCGCCGGGCGGGGCCGAGGCCGCCGCCGGGCCGGGCCGGTCCACTGCACTGGGCCGCGGGGGGGGAACAACCGAACCACCGGGAGGGGGCGGCGGCGCGGGAGCGCCCCGAGGTGGCGGCTCGGCGCCCTGAGGAGGCGCCGGCGGCCGAGGCTCGGCCGGTGCCAGCGCTGGATGGCAGCGCCCGCCGCCAGCGAGCCCGGCTCTGCGGCGGGGACAGGGCCCGTCGCCGCCCCCACAGCGCCGCGGGCAGGGGCCGCCGCTCTCCCGGCCTGCCCCGCGCCGGCCGCCCCCGGTATCCCGGCGTGCCGCGCGGGCCGGCACTGGGGTAAAGGTCGCGGGGCGGAGGGGGCGGCACTGGCTTGGCGGGGACGCAGCGTCCCGGTCCCGTTCTCCACCCGCCGTCGCCATGGCGGAGCAGCCGCAGCCTATCAGCCCCGTGAAGAACTTCTTCGCCGGCGGCTTCGGGGGTGTCTGCCTGGTGTTCGTGGGGCACCCGCTGGACACCATCAAGGTGAGGCGGGGGGGGTACCCGGTACCGGGCGGCCCAGGGCGGCCGTAGGGGGGGACTACGCTTCCCGGCGGGCACCGCGCGAGGAACGGTGCGGTCTCCTGGCTGGGCGGACTACATTTCCCGGCGTGCACTGCGGGGGGGGGGGGGAGGCGAGGCCTAGCGGCCCGGCGTGCCGAGCGGGGCAGGCTGGCCGTGCGGCGGGGCGCCCCCTGGCGGCCCGGCGGGCCCCGTCAGCGGCATGTTTATAGTAAAACTGAGGGGAAAAGCGTCGATGTTCCCGGCGCTGGGAGGAATGGAGGGGCCCGAGCCCTCCTGTGAGCCCCTCCTGGGCCGTAGGGAGGCCGGGAGTGACCCGGTGTGGGGGAGCAACGGGGGTCCCGGAGGAGATTGCGCCCGCACACCCAGTGTGTAAGGCTGCAGTGACACGGCGTTAGTTCTCAGGTGTTCAGGTGGGGGTATTACCCTGATGTCATCCCAGCAGTTAATTAGTTACATACATTAACTATTAAATATGTTAAAATTGAATCTCTTGTCTTCTGCAAAGGGCTAAAGTGATGTGAATTTCCCTACCCAGATTGTAAAGTCCAGACACAAAACTTCCTCCATAATAGCCACATAGAGGTGTTCTCCGAATCAAAGCTTAGATAGTACTATTTAATAAAATAATGTTTTCCTATCCCTTCTTACTAGGTCAGACTGCAAACCCAGCCCAAGCCGCAGCCTGGTCAGCCTCCGCTCTATTCTGGGACCTTTGACTGCTTCAGAAAGACTCTCGTTGGGGAGGTACGGCATTAGCGCGTCATCCGCGGTGCCTGCCAAAAATATCACTCGTTCCTGTGCGTCGCAGGAATGGAATCGTGTGGGAATGCTGTCCCTCAGAGACTGCACGATTCTTGGGTGGTCAGTTGAATTTGTTTCTAGCTAAAATTTTTAAGCAGATTACGAAAGTTGGGGAATGCTTAGAACCCACGTGCTCCAGGTGCATGTCTCCTTGTTTTGTTAAGAAATGCTTTTGTTTCAAAATATGGTATTAATATCTGAAGTTATAGACTGGAGTGAATGTTGGCAGTTGTTTGCTGGCTTTGTTGTTGTAGTCGGTGGTATTTGGAGTTGTCTCTGGAAACCCTAAAATAGGCAAGTACAAGCAGTACTTGCTTTCTTCTATAATGTATATGCCATCTATGAGAAGGCAGAGGAGCATTAGCTTGCGTTAATAGATTTTTTTTTTCCTTCTTTTTCTTTCTTGAGAACAGAGGGTCAAGTATAGTAGTTTTGTTCAATCTTCTTCAGAGGTGGACAATGGTTTTCACTCCTGAATCAGCCGTATCGTGTGATTGAACTATAGTCTATTTTGGTTTTGGAAAGGCACGCAGCCTTCGTTTAAAGACTTTAAGTGACATAGAATCCAGTTTTCTGCTTCGCAAGTTTTCCCAGCAGCTATTCACCATTTGGAAACAATGGCTGTAAAGCCTAACTGTTTGTTTACTAGTCTGAAGTCTAATTTCTAACCGCTGGATCTTGTTAGGTAACTCCCTGTTAAATGAAAGATCTGTCTCGTATCTGAAATCTACTTTCATGACGGTATTAACAGGCTGTTATACAACCAAAGCAAATCTTGCTTCCCTGGTCTCTCCCACAAAGCACTGAAATGCTTTGCTAGCTCTGAATCCCTCATGGTTTTTAACACCCCTGCTGAAGCACGGACGTCAGAGCCAAACCATAATAATAGCCTTGTGATGTGAACTTCAAAAGTAATGCTGCCTCTCTACTCCTACTCAATACTCATCCGTTTCTATAAGGCAAACTATTAAACCTCTCTGCCAAGGCCTTTTGTTTCCCACTGCTGATGGGAAGATTGAGCAGGAGTGTCTGATCTTTGCCAGCCAGATACCATTTCAGTACAGAGTCAGTTGTGCCTGTAAGCGTAGAGACACATCCTGGGATATGCTGATTTATTTGGGGGAGGAAGGGAGGGGCGGATGGACCAGCAATTATTTAATTTGTGCATCTAGCCTTGATCTAGAAATATAACTCTCCTTTTTTTGAGAAAAAGTTCAGTTCAAAGGCGAGATAAATGAAATAAATGCTACTGCTGGGGTCTGCATTAGACTTTTTCCATCTGCGCAGTCTGATGAAGGGAAACATCAGGAATGTAAAGTTGTATGGTAAAAAAGTTTTGACTTGGGGAAGGAAAGAAAAAAAAAATTCTCTTGAACTCGTTATAAATTGTGTTCATGTGGGGAGTGAAGTGGTTCAGGTCAGCCTCCCTGGCTCTGCCTTTATCTAAAGAGTGAATCCAATCCAGCAGTCTCAGGCTCAGCGTCAGGATTTTACGCTACTGCATTTGATGACTTATTAGCGAAGCACATGTGTGTTTTTGTATATATCTGAGAGAGAAGGCTTTTCACATAGTCTATTAGGGCTATTACTCAGGTGGCTTTTAACTTTACTTCCTCATAGTTGAGATGGAAGTACAGGATGAACAGTATTGGAACAGAAGGGTGTAAGTGGTGCCTGGTTTTCCAGGAAGGATAGTTTTCCTCTGCAACAGACCCTGAGCCTCAGCTAAACATGTGTAATTGCAAATGAACAACAGACCCCATTATTCCTCTGATTGATTTGACTGTCAACTGATACTGTCCTGTATTGTAGCCTTTTGCTCCTCAGTAGTTGAAATGTGTGCGAAGTCTATGCAACACGAAGTAATTCTTGTGGTAACGTTTCTTGCAGGGAGTCCGAGGCTTATATAGAGGAATGGCAGCTCCCATTATCGGAGTGACACCCATGTTTGCTGTGTGCTTCTTTGGATTTGGCTTGGGAAAAAGACTCCAACAAAGAACACCTGACGACATTTTGACGTGAGTTTCTGAGTTAATCAGACAGTTGGGAAAGGCACCCTAAGGCTCCTGCAGCCTGCTGTATTGCCACATATTGAGTTGTGGTGTAAATGTGTCTCTTCTCCTAGGTTATAAATATAGTTCTAAAAAATAAAACACCCATGTTTTTTAATGCTGCTGGAAGCGTGGGACTGATAGCACAGGCTAAAAACAGACAGCATGTGGGCAGGTGCTATGCAATTCCCTTTCTACGCAAGAAAGAGCCATTAAGGAACAATTCCGTTTTAGATGAGTACAGTGTGAGTTATATAACGATTGCCTGCCAACAGTCTCGCTATTAACAGAAACTCTGGGGGAAATAAATTTATGGTCAAGCAGTCTTGACAACATTCGCAGTCCTGATTCTCTTTTCCTTGTTAGTTGTGACCCTGCTGCCTCCTTATGTTAGAATATGATAATAGCCATAGAAATGTTTTATTATTAATTTCTGAAAAGCGGTGTTTATGAGCAGCCCTCCTCTCAGGCGTGTCTGACCTTCTGGAAAAGAGATGGGAAGCTAAGAAAACTTTGTGTGGCTTTCTCCAAGCTAACTTCAGGATGAG
This sequence comes from Chroicocephalus ridibundus, assembly GCF_963924245.1. Classification (NCBI taxonomy): domain Eukaryota; kingdom Metazoa; phylum Chordata; class Aves; order Charadriiformes; family Laridae; genus Chroicocephalus; species Chroicocephalus ridibundus. The sequence goes on along the minus strand of NC_086293.1, from coordinate 19,270,482 downwards.
GAAAGCCCCCTGCCCATAGAGTACTCCCTTAACTTCTTTGCTGAATTGTGATTTATAGCTCTACAGCAACAGAAATGTAGCTTAGCAACATTTTATTCTATTATTTGTGCAATAGGTAGGAGCTCTGTCAGAAAGCAGGAGTCCATTGTGTTGGGCCAGGCGTGGTGTTGTGGGGAGGTGCGGCTTCTGTTGGAGCCTTGCCCGCAGAGGAGTCTCCCGGATGGTGCGAGTGCTCCTGGCTGTACAGCACTAGCCGCATGGAGCCAGGCGACACGGAGCGAGCTCCCTTGGCTCGGCTTTCTCAGAGGGAGGCAGTGCTGAGGTGCTGGGGCACTGGTAACTTACCCTCCGGTTTACCACAGTAGTGTCCTCGTGCAGACAAGGCTGAAGGGTAAGACCAGGGGAACAATATGGAGTGGAGAATACCAGGACACAAATGGGCTGTGGGCTTATTTCCAGCAGCCTTATCACCCCTGTGCCTTGTGTTTTATACACATCATACCAAAGGGAGGTTTTAAGGAGCAAGCTGGAGAAGGGCAGCATCGTCTTTGGAGTCTTTATGCAGAACTCCTCCCAAGCAGAGCTGTGGGAGAGAAAGAACAAAGGTCAACAGATAGATGGTGGAACTGTCGTTGTGCCCAACTCTGCAGTAATGTGGGTGCAGACTTGATACAGTAGGATGTAGTGTGCTTGGGACGTGAGGCCCAAAAATAAAGGTCAGACTCCTAGCATCATGGTTATGGGTCTAGAGGCAGGCAGTGGTTCCCCGTGCTGATTTTGAAGGGAAGTTTTGGAAGGAAGGAGATGGAGAGAAAACTGAGGAGCCTGTTCTGTCTTTTCTGGGTCTAGAAAACTCAAAGCTTAGTTTGAGCAGGAGGTGCAAGTGGAGTGGTGGGGAAGGTCTCAATGGTCTCCAAGATTTAATGGTAATTTAAGAGTAAAGAAAGGTGTAAGAATTGGGAAACCTGAATAGAATGCTGTCTCTTGGGCAAGCGGAGAGAAGCAGGAGGTGTGTAACTTAGTTAAATTGAGATGTTAGGTCATCTTACTAGGGAACGTAGCGGGACATTGGATGTAAAGATAAGTTTGTGACTGAGAAACTCAGCTTCTTTGAGGGATTTCTGTCATGGGACTTTGCCACATGAAAACAGGTGCAGAGTGCGTGGGATTATGTCAGGTTGGTTGGACAGACTCAGCAGACATTACAGAAAGGAGACTCCTGGCTGCACAAGCAGGAACATGTGTGAAAACTGCGGTCACTGAGGAGAGTGTAGGAGAATGGAGGAGGAAGAGATTGTTGGGAAGAAAAATGAATGGGGAATGCTGTAGCAAAAAATGCAAGTACAAGGAATATTAGCAAATACAATGGATGTGAAGAGCCGAGTTGCTGTGGGAACCAGCGCTTTGAACCCTGGAGATCTTAAATGTTTAGCTCTTATTATGCATTGATGAGGCACTTCTGCACTGATCAAAAGCAGTGGATGCGTTTCTAGTTCCACTGCCAACCTTGTGTGGAACGGCATCATCTGGTGATACAGGGGTCTTTCTGCCCTTCGTTTCCCGTGTACTGCGTTGTGTTAGGGTCTCTTCTGTTTCCTCGGGGCAGATATCCTCAGCTGTTTGCTGCTGGCATGTTGTCGGGAGTGTTCACAACAGTAATCATGGCTCCAGGCGAGAGAATCAAGTGCCTTTTACAGGTAAGGCATTGGATGGTGGTGATGGGAATTTCATTTTAGGGGTCTTGTCTTTCCATACCAGGAACTACTTTGGTTAGTGTATTTACTCTGTTGTGTTTTTTGACAGGACTGAGACAACTGTCACGAAGAAGCATTATACAAACTCAGCATGACAGTATAAGTACATGCAGCATTCATTGCTCTATTCATTTTACAGAGCACAAGCCGTATACTATGTGGCATTATATGAGGCATCAGTGGGTGCCTCAGTCTGCTTCATTCTGAAAAACTGGACTTTTCCATACTTGGAAACTTTTTCTAAAAAAAAAAAAAAAAAAGCAAAAATACTAGAGCATAAGACTTTTTTCTAGTATAAAAATTTTCTGTTACCTTGACAGTTTCCCAATAAGGAATGCATTTCAGAATACGTGAAATGGTTTTCTAATGTTTGGGTGACTGTTAGCTCTACACCTTCTCCAGGGTTTTTAAAATATTGTTGGAAAATGTAAACCTGAACAAATGAAAATACTGTCTTTAGCAGGGATGGGGAGGTTTGCTTATTTCAAACTGTGCTGAACTCCATTGGGATGGCGACGGGTGGTCACATGTTAGTTCTGACAGCCGTGATATTATCATGGAAGCTTTTATACACATACAAATTGTTTGAATTTCACTAAACTATTTGAAGGCTACTTTTTGTCACTGCAAGTGTAGAATTACCTGACTGACTTCAGTCATTTCAAACTTACACTGGGGCAAAATAAGAGAGAATCTAGCCACTGCATGGAACAGTGAACGTATCCTCGTTTGAACAGGAGAGAGCTGTTTGAGGAAATGACGCAGAGGTTTCGTATGCAGGAGTCCCTGTGGAATGAGTATGTGCTCTTTCCTCTCTGGAAAACATGCACGTGGCTTTCTAACTATTAGGTGAATGATTGTTCACAAGCCAAAACCTTCACTAGTCAGAAACTACCGCTTTAATCCTTCAGATCCAGGCAGCTACAGGTGAAACTAAATACAGTGGCTCTTTGGACTGTGCAAAACAGCTGTACCGCGAGGCTGGGATTCGTGGCGTGTACAAGGGGACAGTGCTCACCCTCATGAGAGGTAACTGATGGAGACGTTCTGATGCTTCTTCTGCACGGGGAACTTTAAGATAAGGAGCCTGACGGTATCATAGATCTCAGTGTCCCTTTAGCCAATTGGAGATGCTGTGTCACCCCTTTTTTTTTTTTTTTTTTGTTCTCCAGTCTGCAGAGCTCCTCCAGTGCCTCAAAGGGACTGAGAAATAAACATGAGATTCTCAGTGAGTGAGGAAGCGATTAGATGACAAGGATCAGAGGGATATAGGAAGTAATTAAGATCTGAGAAGCCAAGAGGAATGAGAGACTTCAGGAGAGGAGCAGAGAGAACAAGGAGAAAAGAAACATACAGAAGTGGGCTTTTTTTCCGTTTCTTTTCTTTTTTTTTTTCTTTCTTTTTTTCCTTTTCTTCCTTGGGAGAAGGATTGTGACTGCCTGTGACTGTTGCTGTATAACGCTGACTGGTTTAGAAGATGTGATTGCAGCAGTTATGCTTTCTACCCGCTTGAGTGTGGGTTATTTTGGACAGGGATGTCATGACCCCTCTCACAACAACAACAACAACAAAGTAATTGTGCCAGACACTGGATCCTTTACATGTTTTGGTACTTTCTCCTTTGAAAAGCGTTAGATTGTTCCCTGGACTGGGGCAATGTTTTCCAAGGATAAGTTGAAATTTCTGTGTTTTGGTACCTCCGTTTAGGAATTTGTTCTGTCCTCTGCTTCTCACAGAAGTGTAGAACTGGCGGTGTAACTGTGGCAGTGTCCCTGGCCAGAGGCTGGTTCCCCAGTTTAGGCATGAGCGAAGAATGGGCTGTGGGAGCATCTTCAAAAAACCCAAAATGAAACCCATCAACTACAAAAAAACCCAAAACAAAAAAATAGAATCATTAGAACAAATAGTGTGCAAAACTCTTGAAGTTCCTGAACTGTTCTGATCTGCTATGTGGCAATTAAGAAAGCTTAGAGCTATCTCATTAGTGTAAAGGCCAGCAGGCACGTTACATTCTGATTTGAAAGTCTGCTGATAGAAGCGCTCAAAACCAGGTATTTTCCCAGTTCTTGCCTTTAGCACCTGCTATCCCTGGGAAAGTTCAGGCTCCTCTGTCTAGAGCAATAGAAGATTTTATTTTGTTTGTAGAGGAGGCTCAGAAAAGGAATCTGGATGTACTTAGTGGTGTTGCTGAGCTGGCATGGGGCTGCTGTGCCTTTAGGCTTCATTTTGTTTCCCACTACTCACAGTCTTTGTTTACCCACTAGACGTCCCAGCCAGCGGAATGTACTTCATGACGTACGAATGGCTGAAGAACATTCTGACCCCGGAGGGAAAGAGGTTAGTGAAATCTCACAGTCATCATTTTGTGAACTTCCCAGACGCTGTTGATTAATCTCCCCAGTTACGAAGAGATTTACAGCAATATCATCAAAACAATTTTTTTTTAAAAGAAAAAAGGTTCCTCATCTTGTGAGTTGAGCTGTTTTGGTCTGAGATTAACCGACAATTTAAATAGTATTTAAATTTCTCTCAGATCCGAGCCTTGGGTCTTATTAGCCAAGCAGTATTTAAAGTAGGTCTCTTCCCTTTCACCCCTGTGTGCGCACAAAGAGCAGGGTGGTTTTGTTGTTGGGGTTTTTTGTTGGTTTGATTTGTTTTCTTTTCCCCCCAGAACGTTTGTGTGTATGCTGCTGAATGAAACGATTTGAACCTTTAGGGTGGAGTTAGTACGTTTTGCCCACAGGGCTCTGATTCTTGGAAATCTTGCTGAGATGCTGCGCTCTGTCCCTGCAGCATTGTGCTGGCTGTCAGACAGGCTGCCTCTTTGATTGTCACCTTAGTCAAAACAGATGAGCTTTTAACATTTTTGTTTGTGTCTCTTTTTTTTTTTTGTTTTGTTTTGTTTTTTTCTTTTTCCTCCCACCCCAATCCTGCCACAGTGTGAGTGACCTCAGTGCTCCTCGGATCCTCTTTGCTGGGGGCCTGGCTGGGATCTTCAACTGGGCAGTGGCCATTCCACCAGACGTGCTGAAATCCCGTTTCCAGACTGGTGAGTTGCGTCCCAGCGTGAGTTGCGTCACGGCCACACTCGGTGCAGTGCTCCTGGGAAAGGGCTGGGCAGTGAGGGAAGATGCCATCTGAGCACGGCATCCGGGATCTTGAGCACTGCTTGAGACAACTATATGAAAAACCCAAGTGTGTTCGTAGCTTTTTAGTTGGCTTCCTCGCAAATTTTTGGCAAATCAGGCTACGTGTCCCTATTTCTGCCTCCCTGCTAATGTAATGATCCTGATTCGAGATACCTCTTTTGAAACCTAAGCATAGAAGTCATAATAATAGAATGGCTTGTTGTGGCAGTTTTATTACAAATGTAATTATTTGAGAGGTTTTGTTATTTCACTTCAGACATAGTTGTATAAATTGTAGCCTGTGCTGTCTGAAATTTACTGTAACTGGGCATGTCTTGCCCAGAGTGTTTCTTTTAGACTAGCAGATCTGCTCTTAAGTATCTGTGACCTAGTTGTAGTGAGGATCGCCCCAGGCCTTGAGCTTCAGCGAGGTTTGACTGATTTTTTTTTTTATTTTATTTTTTTTTTTTTTTCCTTGGTTTTTCTCTGGGAGTCCTAGTCAATGAGTATTTTTGTTACAGCTCCTCGTATTCTCTGTCTGTGGAATGGGCGCTCCATGGAACGGACAGTAACCATTTTTCTTGATAATCTAGTGCAGGAAACTTCTTTTCTTTTTCTCTGAATAATGGATGCTGTGGTTGTTTGATGTCATACCAAGGGCTGAGTGTGAAATACTTTAAAACTTTGCATCTTTGTTCCCCTGAGCCAATCCCCAATGCCGCTACGTAGATGATGTGGGTTAATGTCGGTGTGTGGAGCACTTGTTCAGAGGGCTGGCAGAGGCAGTACTTTCCAGAGAAGTGTCAGGAGAAGGAAGAACTTGTTCTTTGAATAAAATAACTTTTTAGAAACACTTCAGCAAATCTGTGTAACATCAGCATTAAAACAGCCTGTGCTTTTCACTTGAAGTTTGTTGCTATTCTTGGCTGCGTGATAGGATCATTTTGTGTTTCTTATAAACAAACTTCATCCATTTTTATAGCTGACCTCCCTATCTCCTAATTGCAGCTCTTGGGAGAGCTGTGATCGGTGGCGCAAGTAGCAGCTTAGACATCCAACCCGACGAAAGTTATTCTCCTTTCTTCCCTGCCCCCCAATGACTTGATTAGGTAAATACTTTGTGCTGGTGGTGAGCACCTTCCTTCTGTTTACCGAGTCTTTAGTAAGGTGTCTTTTTTGTTTGCTTGCTTTTGACTGAAATAGATAACTTTCCTAAGCAGATGTTTTCAGAACATAGCTCCAGCAGTGCTTGGATTCTGGTGCCACTTAGATGGTATAGCAATGTGAACCTGCTGAGAATCCTGGGCTGTTACATACACCGCATTCTTCAGCGTTTGCGACTGCCACACATCTTCGCTAATGCATTTTGTATCCCTTTCAGCTCCTCCAGGAAAATACCCAAATGGCTTTAGAGATGTGCTGAGAGAACTCATCAGAGAGGAAGGAGTTGCATCTCTGTATAAGGGCTTCACCGCTGTAATGATCAGGGCATTTCCCGCTAATGCGGTAAGTAAATTGCGATTCTAGATGCGTTTTGGGGACCTGGGACTCACAGTGATTATTTGCAGTCTGTAGAGGAGACGACTGGCTGCTTACTGGTGTACCATTTCAGTGAGATTCTTGTCACTGCAGGTACTTCTGGCTGTTGGTGTCCAGGTTCTAAAAATGTACCTTAATCTAGGGGGAACACCAAGTAACCTTGCTTGGGAGTTTTTCATTAAAGCCCTTTGACTGATTCTGGTAGTATTTCTTGTCTGATTGTACATCCACCAGTAGAAGACAGGAAAGTTTGGACTGGCTTCCCCTTCAATAAATAACGAACCTAACAGAGTAGAAGTTCTGCCTTTGTGTGGCGGGATATAGTAGAATTCTTGTCTCTGGTCCAAGACCTTTTTTTGTTCTCTTCCTCCTTCCACATCAGCCATGTCCGGTGTTTATAGTGCTGCATTTCAAAAATCCTTGTTTTGAATAGGTTTTTAGAATCCTCATTTGTTCTGTACGTTCTCTCTTTTCCAGGCATGTTTTCTTGGCTTTGAAGTTGCTATGAAATTTCTTAACTGGATTGCACCAGGCCTATGAAGACTAGGAAGTCTCTGGAAATCAGAGAAGAGAAAGAACAGAGTGCAAGTCTGCCTCAAGGGAATAAATGAATGATCACTTGAAGTTTCAGGAATGATTGCTTGCCTAATACCTTTTTGCCTTCCTCCCATTCTTTAGGTGGTGCTATGTGCCATTCAGAAATGTAAGCTGTAGCTCTGAAACAGAGGTGATGAGGAGTTAGAGGTGATGTACACCCGTCTTCTGAGCCAATGTACCACAGCAGTAATGCTGCTGACGGACAGCTGTCACTACTACACACGCTACCTTAAGTACTTCCTCATGGAAGAAGGAGACACTTCTTAAAATGTAATTCTTTATTTACTGAAGAAACATGTAGCTATTAATGCTGAAAGCCTTCCTTAAAATAATTGTTTGGCAGTGTGTACATAACTCTCAGGGCATGAGTTAGCAGCTGCACATACTAGTATCTACAAGCAATGTCAGATAGTGTTCTCATCTCTTGTAGTTTTTCAGTTGTGGCTATTTCTGTGTTGACAGTGGTTTTAATCTTACATGCGTGTAATGCAGCAAACGCAGAGCTAAGCAGGGGAGGCCAGAGCTACGTTTTGGTGGGTTGAGGAGCATTACGGATGGTGTATCGGATCTTGTGCACTGATCTTTTCTGTGGAACTAGGAGGAAAAATGAATTATCCTTAACATTTGTACTAAGCTTTACTGAAGCAGCCAGTGGGGAAATGTGTTTGATCCTGAACTTTTCTCTGAAATCCCTTTCTGTCCCACTGATGATATACTGAATGTGATTCCAAAAGTACAGCATGGTTCATAGCAACCCACGATGTATTTGATTCGTCAAATGCTGTGTCCTGGGATTCAGTCCCTGACCTGGCAAAATTTAACAGCACTTCCAAGAGCTCCATTTCTCTGACACGAGGGGGATACATGAAGGGGACACTGGCTCTGCAGTCTTGTCTAACTTTATTCTTACTTCTGTTTCTTGTTTTTCTCTTAATATCACTAAACGTAATCATATTTTCATTTGAGAAATGACTAATGTTAAGAAGCAAAAAGCAACTCTTAATTTTTTTTTTGTTTGATGGGGTGTTATTGGCACTCAATAAAGCTAGCTGCTGCTTGGCTAGAATGTGTGCTTCAGTTCATTTACTTTTTGCATGGTCATGCATGGTTAGTTTTGCAAAAGTTTTCCAATTCTTAATTCTGAGGTGCGATTGGGAAATAAGTTGTGCCATGCTGTCTTTAATTGTTAACCCCTTGCCTTTTAGCTTTTGGATTTCTGAGTCGAGCCACAGAAATGAACGTTCCGCACTTCACACCTTTGTTGTACAAGTCCCCTTAGGTCCTGTGTTGTGGATGCAACTTTTTAACTGTAAAGCCAGAAATTAAGTAACACAATTTGCCCATGGAAAGCATTTTATGTTTTCTAGGGAGAGGCCTGGACATGGATAGAGGGGAGCTTAGGGAAAGCATCTGTCCTGATGTCCCACGGGAAAGGAGGCTGAGAGTTTGTCCTTGGTCTGTTGGCCTGTACCGTAAGGACACAGTCTTCACCTTGGCTTTCCACAGGCAGGGTCAGCCCTGAAAACCTTCCACCCAAAAGTGCTGCAGAAGCGCTGAATCCCCCTTTCTTTCCCAATTCTTTGAAAGGACCCAGAGGGCAACCTGCCTTCCCCAGAGCCCACCTCTTGTGTTTTACAGGGTGGGGGTGTGAAACCAATGAGGGAGCCACTGGGGCGTGAAAATCTCCGTTGCTTGGAGCTGCCCCCATGCTGTGCCTTACGCTCCACAGACCTTCCCCCTTCCTCACTGCTCGGTAACCTGCTGCTGCTCCTGCTTCTCAATGTCACCGCAGCTACGGATGAATGAAATACTTAAAGCATGAACACCGAGTTAATACTGTTTCAGAGAAGTGGTGATGAAAGGACATTAACCTCTCGGATGATTTTAAACACAATACTAGGTTTTCTGAGGCTAAATCCAGCCTAGCTTCAAAAGGATAAGATCTGCTTTTTTGGCTTTGTGCTTCCTGACCACCAAATGCTATCCTGTAGTGTTGTGGTTCCCTCGCTGCTCTGGCCACCTCTCTGACTTCCGTTCTTGGGCCATGATGCTTAGAAGCAACTTTCAACTTTAAGAAGTGTTATAAAGCTGATTTTTTTTTTTTTCCTTATGCGTTCCAGAAATACTGACACTTCTCGGGAGGGGCAGACATGTATCTTCTTTCTTAAAATTCCAGACGCTGATGCTTAATGCTGCCTATTCCAGATGCTCTGCCAAATAATGCGTCCTGTTGGGCTCCTAATCTCGCAGGAAGCTAGGAAGAACTGAAGCATAATCATCCTGGGTGCGAATGCTGTTCTGGGTTGGCTGATGACGCGGTTGCCCAGCAGATGGCTGTCTGGGGCTGTCAGCGAGAGGGACCAACCTGCAGGTCCAAAGGCAAGGTCAGAGGCGAGGAAGCCAGCAGAGCAGCTGCTGCTGGCAGGCAATGCCTCCCTTTGTGGCAGCTGCAAATTTCCAAGTCAGGCTGCGAAAGTTTTACGTCTCTGTCAGGACAGAGAGGCAGCCGGAAGGCAGGAGGCTCTTCGCATCTGTCCTGCTGAGAGAGACTGTGATCCTCCAGGCCGGGTGACGAGCTGTGCTTTGTAATTAGTGCTCCCTCCCATCCCAATCCTATTAGTCTGGAGTGCTGCGGTCTGTGGAAAAACATTCTTGGAAACCAAATCAGGGACTAGTGACGCCCTGGATTCAGTTGCTGGGGTTAAGAGCACAGCTCCTCCGCTGGGGCATGGAGGAGCCTTCTCGCTGTGTGCTGGCCTCTTGCTTGGCGCTCCAGCACTTACCTTGGCTGCGCTGTCACCAGCCCAGGGTCACCCGTCCGTGGCTTTATGCAGTATCTGCGCTGACAGACCGAGAAATGCCCTACGCTCTCTAATACTTCAGTTGTTCCTAGTAACTGGAAACTACCTCCCTTCTGCCAAACTATCCTTTTTAATACTTTTTTTTTTTTTAAAAGCATTTCAGATCCTTTTCCCAATTTCAATTATCCTAATTATATTCTCCCTAATCTGAAGTTTTTGCAGAGCTTTGTACTTTGCATGATAAAATTCTGGCTGTTTAACATGCTTGATTTTAATTTGGCGCTTTTAGATACGTAAAATATGGAAGAAGGAAATCGGGAATGAGAGACTGCTTTCCAAAAACAGCGGTGGGAGGAGAGGAGCTTTGGGAAGGCTGATCAGACACATCTGCTTGCTTGTTCAAACCCAGCCACCCTGGAAATGTTTAAAAAGCTGCTCGTGTCTCTCAAGATTCTGCCACGCGAACTGTGCCAAATCCTGGCCCCTGCCGTGTGCAGCCTCAGAATGAGAGGGGGATTTTAACACAGGTACAGTTCCCTGCACACTGCGGACTCTCGTACTTTCAGAAGCCCAGATTTGCATTCAAATGTTATTTTCTAGTTGCCCACCTTCTTGTGGGAATCAAGGTAGTGTATATACAGGTTAACGTACGCCGCAGCAGCGGGTGAGCTGGGTCCCTACCAGCAAAAGGCACCGATGACGTTTGTCTTTATGCTCCCTGTGCTGACAGTATATGTTTTTGCAATATCAAAATCAGCATAGATTTCCACAAAATGCTCGTGCTGTACATCTGCCTGGCCCTTCTTGCTTTGATGCAAGTGATTTTTCCAGTGGTGATTCAAGGTGCCTGGAAGTATTCCAGAAGTAATCCATGATACATAAACCTTCCATGCTTGTATTTCAAATATTCCGTGCTTGCGTGTCTCTGCCCATTGTCTGCAAGTGGCTTTTGTGTGCATTCTGTGTTGCTATATTAATGGAAAAGTCCTTGGAATACCCCTGATAAGTCAGTCTTGATCAAATTTGACTAATTAAAGGAAGCTGCCTGTAGGAGGATTACTACAGACTCTCCAGTTTGGAAAGGACGTTGCATGGTAGATATTACCAAGGATGAGTAATGTGAAGAGGGTGCATTTACTCATGCTTCTCACAGTACAAGCCATACAGTATGCCCAGTGAGGTTATCAAGCAGTATTTAAAATAAAAATACTTTTTTATATATTGTGTACAATTAAGCCATACAGGTCATGGCCACAGAATGCAAAGTACTTTTGAAAAAAATCAAGGAAGAACAGTTCATCAAGAGCTACTGAAAACTGATATGGCTGCAAAGTCTTGAACAAGAGGGAACTGAACTGCAGGTCGGCAGGAACAGGGAGGGTGTGGTAGGGAAGCCACACCCAGTGCTTTATTTTTTGTGTTACTCCTCAAAGCATCTGCTGCTGGCCACTGTCAGGCAGAAGAACGGACAGACCTCTGATTTGATCTTTGACAGTTTGCCTGGCATTCTTCTTGCGACTAGTTCTGTGGGGTCTGCACCCAGGAGCATGGGCTGGCCATGTACCTTCTCGGTGACAACACACACTAGGACAAAGCACCAGTTACAGTTTCGCATGTGCCCAACTCTCTTGTACTGGGGAGCCCAGGACTGGACCCAGGACTCTAGATGTGGCCTCACAGGGCTGAGTGGAGAGAAGGATCACCTCCCACGACCTGCTGGCTATGCTCTTCCCAAAGCAGCCCAGCAGGCTGGTGGCCGCCTTTGCCACAAGGGTATGTTGGTGGCCCATGCTCAACCTTTTCTCCACTGGGACCCTCATGGCCTTTGCTGCATGGCTTCACAGCCGGTCAGCCCCTCCAGCATCGACTTGTGCATGGGGTTATTCCTGCCCAGGAGCAGGATTTTCTACTTCCCTTTGGCAGACTTCATGTGATTCCTGTTGGTCCAGCCCTCCAGCCTGTTGAGGGCTCTCTGAATGGTGGCACAAACCTCTGGGTACCAACCACTCCCCCTAGCTCGGCGTCATCTGCAAACTTGCTGAGGGTGCACTCCATCCCATCTTCCAGGTCATTAATGAAGATGTCACACAGCAGTGGCCCCGTACTCACCCTGGGGTCCACCTCTAGTGACTGGCCTCTCACCATGAGTCCCCTGGACTTCATGCTGCTGATCTCAACCCTCAGAGCCTGGCAGCTCAGCCACTTTTCAGTCCACGAATCTAATCTGTACTTCATCAATTAGCCCAGGGAGGTGTCATGGGAGACAGCATCGACAGCCTTGCCAAAGCCAAGACAGACAACCCCCACTGCTCTCCCCTCATCCACTGAGACAGTCATCTCACTGTCGATGACTTCCCCACCGGTCTCAGGGGCCTGGGACTGCTGAGGCCGCCCCTGCCAGCAGCTGCAGAAGAAATACTACAATAAACCAGTGGCTGACATTCGGGAGCCATCCTACAGCAAGTGATCTTTGACCACGACAAGAATAGTCCCTTGTGGTGGCTTGCAGCCCCTGAGCAGGAATGCACCTCACACACGTGGCATGGGATGGTTCTCCTCAAAACATCTTGTTTCCAACCGTTAACGCCTGACCGCGCGGCTTGCTCGGACAGGCCGTGGACAAAAATGCCCGCTGAGTCAGTGGCACGAAGCCACGAACACGGTGGCACTGTGCTGCTGCCACCGGCCGTGCTCTGCACCGAAGGCCTTTAATAACGCTGCTCAACTGTTCCCGGTTGAAAATAGGCCCAGCTGCCCTGGCAGCTGTTTGCTGGGGACTTTTGCTCCTGACCCGGAGGATGGCAGGGAGCCGCCTCCGTTGCAGCCGGGGGCTTCCCGGGAGAGAGGGCTGCAGGCATTGCTGGGATTCCTGCCCCGTCCCCGCGCACTGGGATGCATTTTGGGTGATCCGGCTGCATGCGGCTGTGCTCATTCATAACGGCGGGGCTGGCTGCCCGCTCAGTGGCCACCGATGTGGCTCTGCCTGACCCCGGTTCACGCCGGGCTCTGTCTTTCTGCCTGGTGGGCCCTGCTCTGAGAAAGTCGCCCAGTGAGGGAGAGGGAACAGGCTGCTTATTGCTGGATGCTTGAAATGGAAAACCGTTTCTAATTCAGGGAGATTTGTGTATAGAACTGAGGACATTTTCCATTACCTCAATGCGTTTGAATAGTTCTGCAAGTGTATCTCAAACCTGGTAAAAATGTAAACCTCAAGTCGAGGTTGGACAGGATTTTTACTAACATGTCTCTGAATTCAGACACTTTAGTTTAAGCCCTGACAGTTCAGTTTAAGCAGTTTCCAATTCATAGGTTCTCCCTAAGGCTTACGGGAAGCCTGGCTATAAAGATCAGTATCACAGTTACAGCAACAGGCTGTAGATAAGCTTCGCTTCCCTTTGCAGGTGACAGTTTGAATTTAGATTTGGTGAAGTACAGGACGCTGTCACTAACCCTGCAAGGTTTATCTGGGCAACGAGCTGACTTCCCTTTTTCATGGGAGACCCGAGCTCGGGCTTCTCCAGCAGCGCTGCTGCTGCTCTGGGCCCGAGAGAAGCTGCACACGAGCTCTGGATACCAAAGTAAATTTTGAGATGCCTGGTTATAGATTCCCCAATGCTGAAAGCATATCGTAGCAGCAACATTTCTTCCTGGTACTATTTCCTAATAGTGTTTCCTAATAGTTATTTATTGCTGCCAGCTGCTTGCTCCTTCCTCTCTCTCTCCACTCATACAATCAAAAAACTCTAAACTCGGATTTAGCCTTGAATATTTGTCCCGGTAGACTGAAGGCAAGGAAATAAATTCTCTGTCACTTCCCATCTTTAATCCCTATGCAGATTTCAGCAGAACCAGCTGAAATGCTGAAAAGGTGTAAAATTACAGCGAGTCCTCCTGCTCGGGCTAAGCCCATGTGATTCAGAAAAGCTCCTGACTGCCTGCATAGACAAATCCTAAAAAAATACTTCCCTCTGAAACATAATCCTCCCCGCTCATCCCCCCCTGCTCACCCTTGACTCCCTATCAATCACTGCCAGGCAATTATCTGCTTCGTTTACTGCCTCCTGGCCAGAGCCAAAGTTCAGGAACGGGCAGTTGATGGCAGGAGATCACTCGGCGGAGGGAACTCGCTGTTCTCCCAGCCTGGCCACCCGTTTCCCAGCAGTGGCAGGCGTGCTCAGCCACAAGGCACGGCAGGTTTCTGCAGGGTGGACGGCGAGCCCTGGGCAGCCCTCCCGCTCTCTGTCCTTGCCCACCACCCCAGTGGCTCCAGATCCCTGCCTCTATTCAGCAAAAGCTGCACCGGGATGGCAAAGTTCAATGTCTCCTGGGCTGAGGAGTTGCCTGGAGCTGGTTCTTCTGCCAGGGGGGTCGTGGATGAGGCATGGTGACACAGTGCTGGTGTGACAAGTCTGTCTCTCCTGAGATGAGCAATTCCTTGTGACATGGACAAGTTCTCTCATGTGCTGATGATAAATTGTTGGGGTTTTCCCCATTTCCCTCCCTAAGTGTCCGGCTAAGGGGATGAAGCACCTCTCTGTCCCACATACCGTTTGTCCCAAAGGCACAGAGTCACTCCCGGCATTTGCAGATCTAAGTCTGTTCTTCCAGGATAATCTGTCTACCCACATTCTCCAACAGTACAGTCTAAAGACATTTCTTTAAGCAATTTGCAAATAAAAGGAAAATTTGTCTTTTTATTTTTGTTTCCTAATCAGCTAGAATTTATTACAGGTAAGGTCACTCTTTCTGGAAGATACAAAAGCTCACTGTGTCACTAAGAACAGCCTTACTCAGACCAAGGATCTCTCAGCCCAAAGCCCTGCCCCCAGCGAGGAGAACAGGAGGCACAAGGCACCCAGCCGTACCTCCCCGGCTCCGCCATCCACAGCCACGCACTGGGATTTACTGGGATGGAGACTGTGTCTGCACCTTTGCAGTGTTCTGTACAATCGCCTTTTGGACACCTTCTTGCTTTTGGCCTCTACAATACCCAGTGGCAGCCAGTGGCACCGTTTAATTATGTGCTGCTTTGTCTTAGATTGGCTGAATGATGATTTCACCGCTGTCGCTTAAACCTTGTCTTGTGAGAAATAATAACAAATTGTTTCGCCTTCATCTGTTCTGAAATAATTCATCACCTTCTGGGCCTTTCTCCTCTGGGTCCTCTTCCAAGCTGATGATTTATTTAACCTCTCCTTGTACAAAACCATGATCCTCCTTTCCCCTTTCTTTGTATTTCTTCTAGTTCTACGTACCATTTTTAATGAAAAGATAATAATTTCTATACAGCCATATTGATAGTTTCTATTTTATTACCTTTTGTTTTCCCCTGGGCACTGGCACAGTTGGTTAATTAAAATTGGTATTGATTTCTAAATATGCTGAAAAGTTTCTTTATTGAGTAGTTGGCTAATATTCTGTCTTCTATAGGTTCTTCTATAATTAAAACACTCTGGTCCATCATTTCTGGTAAATTTGAAATATCTGGGAAAAAAACCTACTAAATTCACGGAGCTCGCTTTGCTGAAGGTGGTGTACACATTGGGAAAGGATGGGGTTTTTAATTTAATCTACGTAGCCTAGCAACATTTACACCATCAATAAACAAGTACTGTTTTTCTGAGCAAAAGACTGCCCAGCCCTTTCTCTATCCTGACTCCGCTGGTAGCAATGGTAATACTGACAATGCCCAGCCCACTGCATTGAGAGCATCGTCTTCTTACTTCATGTCCCTTTTATTCACGCTTCAGCTCACCTGCTAAAGCGTTGTTCAGAATAATTGTAAGATCTTGAAGTGAGGTGCCCATGGAAGATGCTCATCTTGATTTTTATGGTTAGTTTTAGTTGTTAAAGGAGCTGCTTATCATATTAGTCATATGGCTGTTCTAGATGCTCTGAAATGCGATTGCTAGGAAACTTGGAATCTGTTAAATGTTTGCTCACAAGAATTTTCTGAAGGAAGATCTTTGGCAGCTGTGTGTCACTTCTGAAATTTGCTACAATTCAACTTCGAAGGGGAGGATCTTCTCAAAATCACTGGTTAATATCGCTTAAGCGAATTATCTGCATAAATAAATATATATATAAAAAGAGGTTTCCATTTACTGAAAGCACTGAGCAGTCTTCCTTAATTTCTCTAACTTGTTCCAGTGACCAGAACATTAATTTCCAAAAAAGTGTTCCCTGAGACTTCATCCGGCGATCAAATACGGCTTCTAAGATTCGGTCATGGTTTTCCTCCTGTTCCAGTAGCTCTTCCCTAATTGGTTTCAATATGAATTTAGAAATGAACGAGAAATCTGTTATTCTATATATGTCATAAGTAAAACATAATCTCATTTCCCTGAGGGCAGTTCTTCTCAGCAGTCTGGGAGCTTGAGTTGCTGATACAGTGAGTGCTTGCTGCCTTCTCCATTTTACCTTCTTGCGTCTTTTCCTGTAAAAACATATACCAGTCAAAATTCCAATGAGAATTTGACCTTTCCCAAAGTAGTGGCCTATTTTAAAGCGCATTTAAAACTATTTGCTTTTGACTGAGCAAATAGTCAGCAGAAGCTGAACTCTGTGATAGGGATAACTCAGCAAGAAACTGTGTCCTTTAATACAAGATACCATCACTTGTTCTTATATTCAGCTTCAGTCCGAAAAGACACATGTTTAATTAAGAGTGCATGGCTTCCCTTTGCTTCAGCTGAAGAAAACAGTGGCTGCAGCAGACCCTTCATGTCTAGCACTTGATCAATTACTTTTCAGTTTTGTCATTTTTGCCTCCATTGTTTTGTCCTTTGATCTTCAAATATCTCAGTTTAGAGGCAACCAATAATTATTTTGGCTTTTTTTTAAAGCTTCAGATGTGCTGCTTCCAATGGGGAGAGTCCCTCTGAGTCAAGGGGATGCCCCATCCCCGGGGCGAGGGGCCGAGGAGGATGGCAGGAGCTGTGAGAGGCTGAGCAGCAGAGCCCAGTGCAGCTCCTGCCGTGTCCCCACCACACCTGGCCGGGGGTCCTGCCGACCCCAGCCAGACCTGACCCTGGCCAGGCTCTCGGCTGGCTCCCGGCTGCCGTCCCCGCCAGGTCCCGGCTCCCCTTCCCCTGGGGAGCCGCTGGCCTTGCTGCGCCCAGACACACTCCCACTATGGGCACCTGGCTCCAGCCCCTGTTTTGCTTATCACTGAAGCCCCTCAGGAGGATCCTTTCCATTTGATTTAATCTCCTCTGTCCCGAGCTCATTGTCTCTGTATCGTTCTGCAATGAGAATAGGCTTTTCCCGTTAAACCAACCTGCCCACAGCTCTCTTTCTAAGCACCAGCGCTGTCACTGTGTCACAGTTCACACTCGCTAACTCCCAAGAAATCCTCCTGTATAACCTTTTGGTTATTCCTCACATATTCAAGTCCTCTGTTTCAGCTGCACTTTTGCTACTGCAAGAACATTTTCCGTCCTGTCCTTTTTTCCCCTTTACTTTCCACCCCTCTTCAGTTCCTCATTTGTCATGGCTTTTTTTCAGCAGCTAATTATTGGCTTTTCTCTCTGGACTATTCTTCTGTGAGTCTGAGACTTGGATTTTGATTCCAAGCAACTGGAATACATTTTCCCCTTGTTTAAAGCCTCTCTGTAGGTAAAAACAATTTTGCAAACTGAAAGATTTAAATCAGCATTCTTTCTGTAACAGATTTCTCTCCTTCCGAGCATTGCTTTGATTTCCATGGTACTTCTTTAGAGTTCGGCAGCAAGGTCTTGAGAAAATTGCAGCTCATTGCTTTTGAGATAAACTCTTATCTTTTTTATAATTTAATATCTCTGCCACTAAGTGGAAAATTTCCCCGTCAGTCTCTGTGCCTGTTAGGTAGCCTAGGAAGCAGCAATAACACTTACCCTGTCAGCTCCTAGGACAGCTCAGATTAAACAACTTTGCAATTAAAGTGTTTACATATTACAGCTTTTTTCCTCCTTCCTCATTTTGGGCAATTTCATGAATCAACTGTCTTTTCATTGACCGGTTTTCCTGTAGCTCTCCGGCACTGCCACGCAGCTCGGGCTCAGGAGGTTTCTCCTTGCTCTGGCCAAACACCATCCCTCACCACCAGCATCCTGAACTGCCTCCCCCCGCCGCCCCCCGAGCCCTCCACCTGGGAGTCAGGTGGATCGACTCACCCTTCTTTGCCCCTTCCAGTCCTTCCTTGTCTTTGCTGTTATGGTTTCGTTTCGGCCCAAAGCCAACCAAAATCGCAACCTTGAAACACCCTTTTCAATACCACATTTTCAATTTTCAGAATTGAAAGGCAGCAAACCTTTGGTGCCGAGCTTTAAAGGGGTTGGTAGGTTTGGAGTGTAAATGAAGTGAGTTTACCTTGCGGTACAAAGCTGAACAGAAAATAAATTGCTAAAACAGATAAATGGGGGAAAACCCCCTCCATTTCTGAGCCACGCCCCATTTTGATGCTGCATCCTCAAATCCAGTAACACGCACACGGGTGTTTTCAGATAAGGAGAAATCAGCCAGCTAGTCAGGGGGAAAGTGAAGCAAGCACGGTTTGACTGGGCTGTCAAACGTACAAAGAAAACCAAGAGGAAACACCCTGCTCCTGACTTTGATCAGGTTTTGGTATTCGCGGGGCTGTTTGTAACGGCCCTGTTCCTTCACATGGGAGACGGCTCAGCAGGAAGCTGTTGTCAAATGGAAACTGCAGAGTAAACGGGCAGAATCACTTCTGATCTGTGCTGGGATGCATTCTGCTGTCAGAAAACGCTGTGTTCTCTCTTGCCTTTATCTCAAAGAGTTGAAATAGTCAGATGCAGGGAGAAGACTGAGTGAGACAGGCCGTAATTATGGTCTTCGTTCTCATACCATTAAATATGAACAAAGGAACAACTGCAATGCATGTCCCCTGCACTGAGATGCTCCTGCAAATGCACAGAGACGAACTTTGACAGCAATCTTCCTGTTTCATCAGCAAACCTCCCTTCTGCACATTAAAGATTGCTCAGGATAACAAGAGAAATAAACTCCGTGAAATCTGAAGAAGGACCTGATTGAGCTCAGCCAGACAGGGGGCTCGATCAATAATTCAAAATAATACTTTGAACGCTAAATGATCTTTTAGGTTCCTCTAAGCCGTAGTAGAAATCTAGGCTGTATCTTTTTCAACAGGTTTGCGTTAGCTATGACTCAGAAAAACCAGTCACCTTTAAGGGATGTGAAGAAAGAGAGGAAACAGCTTTTTTTCAGCATGTTGCCTCTAGTTTCTTGCTGACTGCAAATTAAACCTCGAGGAACCGACACTGCTGTGCAGTCGAAAGGGAACATCCCCCTCGCACCACTGCAGATAACATGGAGCATCAGTGTGGGGACTGAGCGCCTTTGAGGTGATCTCAGAGTCATAAATGCGTGGGATTGGGATGCATTCCTAGCTGTCGTTTTTCGTTTTCTCACTGTGCTGAAGCGAGCAAAAGCCGAGCCCCTTCCCCAAGGCAGTCTGAATTTAAGTATAAGGTGAAACGTGGCAGATGAATCCCTCCAACAGGAGGGAGCCCGTGGTACTGCGGTGGTCTCCATGCCCCAGCCCGCTCTGCAGATGTTTCTGGAGAACACTGCCCAGCTGTGGGGGGGAGATACGGAAAACCACTGACACATCTTTTTGAAACGGTCACAGGGGACAATGCTAGCGCTGAAGACGGGTTGTTAAGGATGTTGATGGAGAAGATAAGAAATGTTTTTGGTGCAGGGGAGGAGAAGGAAGACCAAGGAGTTCACAGAAAAGTAGAGTGGTGGAAATGATGAGCCAGGAAAGTGGCAGAATTTATTCTGGACCAGAGTGAAACAAGATTGCATCCACAGAAGCCAGAAAAAGAGCTGGCATGTTTGAGCCACAGCATGAAGGAGGGACTGGATATGTGATTCAGCTGGGAGAGGATAAGGAAAGGTTGGATCTTTCCTAGATGTGAAAGGAAAATGTGACTCCCAAGGCTACTGATGCAATTACCAGAGTCATTGAGAAAAAACAGCAAGAGGTCAGGGAAAGCAGCATCCTTTCAAGGCTAAATGATGCAAAACCACACGCTCTGAGAAACACTTCTCACAGTGCAGGAATCCTTTGTAAACACAATTAACCACAGCTTTGATTGTGAGAAGAAAGACAGCTAATGTCTTGCGGAAAATGCACAAAGAATGGCTCAGAGAGAGAAGGGCCAAAACACAGAAAGAATGGCTCAGAGAGAGTAAGGCCAGTATCAGAAATACAAGGATAAATCAGGTAGTAGGGCTGTAGCTGTAAGTACAGGCAATATTTACTTAAAACCAGATATGTTAACACCATTGAGACACAGCACTGCAGCACATGGTAATGTCTCCAGGGGCGGAAAGTAACACTAGACCCCCTGAAGCAGGCTCTGCTCTTCTGCAAGAATCAGCATAAGGCTTAAAAAAAAGCAAAGCACTGCTAGCACACAAAAACAAGGCTTGGTTCAAGAGATGCTATTTAATTCAAGGGCTAATTACAGTAGGCAAGAAGCTTCTTAATCCAACAGTGTAAAGGGAGAAAAGATTCCTAGAACAAGAACAGTCAAATGACAAGGAAATTACCTGCCTTCTTGTGTAAATTCTTCCATCCTTTACCATCATCCTCCTTCTCCAATTGCTCTCCAAGTGCTGTGGATAACTGATGTCCATGCATCAAACTTTGAACCGCCTCATCTTACTAGCAGTTACACCGATGGCTCTGGTGAAGGCCACAGTACACGTTTGATGCAGATCTCCACGAACATGGTCGTGATAAAGAGTCTACGGGCTCTTGAAAACTTGGCAGTGTTTTCCCACGGGGTGGGTCTGGCTGCCGGACCGCCTGCAGGCACGCAGGTGGGAGGCTCCGTGCCTCACAGCATTAACAAGGGCATTTGCCTACGTAAATTGATCTTTAATCCTCTGCCTACATGACGCTGTGTGCTGTGCGTGTGACAGAGCATAATGCAGCACTGGACTATCCTAAAATGAATGTATAAGATAACCTCCACTCATAGATGCGTCATATAACAAGAGACAATTATTTCTGGTGTTGCAATATGTTTGCAGGTCCTGATTGTACAAACCAAGAACGGTGGTCTCAGCACTTGCTCCCTTCAGCTAATCCCCTCCCGTTGACATTGTCTTTCTTGCCATCTTATTTTAACACACTATCTGGTAAGCTCCTTGTGGCAGTAACCTTCTCTCACTACCTGCAAAGACCCACACACACCGGTTGCCCTCTCCTCACCCAGACGCAGGCTGTGTGAGTGCATGGTCCTACCCTCGTTAGTTCATCTCCCTCTGCTCATTCATAGCGCTTACAGGCCAGGGCTGCCCTGCTTTTTGGGGGCCAGCTGCTTTGAGACAATTTGATCTACCGGCGTCTGCCCGCCTGATGTCGCCGAGGCAACGCGGTCCCCGGGGAAGTGGGATGTGTTGCCACAGCAACGCGATGCTCTCGGCTGCAGCCGCTGCCTCCTTCCATTGACACCAGGGAGGAAGAATCTGGGGTTGCTGGAAGCACCGAGACCTATCAGGGATGAAAAGTTGGGGTGGATGAAAGATCACGTCAAGGACAGATATGAATGTATTATTTGTAACCCTAATTATAAAGCAGTTGCATATTAAGGGCTTTGGCTGCTGCTGCAGCAGCTTTGCCAGTGCCTGCACTAATGCACCGCTCTGAATGAAATTATTTATGTCACATTCCTTTATTGCTCATGATCACATGTTTTGCTTTACAGTTAAATTATGAATAATCTAAGCAGGATATATTTTAACGATGCTTTCACTCCTATTCTGGATGTATTGATTCAGCAGGTTCTTTCAATACAGACTCTCTGACGGTTGTGCTAATGTAACGAGTATTTTTAAATAACAGAACAGTAAAAGGAGAAAGAGGGAAAATATTTGACTGTCCATAGAAACTGATGACAGCTACTTTTCCAGAAAGTGTGGGAAAGATTGTATCACCCTCCTCTGACCTTCACAGAAAAAAAGTTAAAGGCTGTTCTAGCTCTTTTTCAGCAGAAGTTTCCTACTGCTCCAAGGCAATGATTTATTATTTGTACATTAGTAGTTTCCACTAGCTAGCAAGGACAGGACGCTGCTACGTCAGGTATCACCAAACCAAAAGAGAGCTCTTCTAGAGCTTATGAGATGCTGAGGAAAGGCTGGAAGGGGACGGATCATAAAACACTGCCAAGAACTGATGGAATCCACAAGCCCCTTGGAGCCAGAGAGTCATGCCTGGACTGTGACCGGTGTGTATCCCTGGACCCGTCCTACTCTTCCCCTGAAGCTGTAACACACAAATATTAGGGCAACAAACATTGTTAAGCTTTCATAACATTTTTTTTTAATAACTGCCTTTGAAAACAGATTCTATGAATGGAAATGCTACAAATGTGAACCTACAGGGAGTTTTCTGAGTAGGGAGGGACTTTTCCACATCAGCCTCGGACCAAGCATGGTGGAGCTGTGCTTCTAGCATAGCTCCTGCGTGCACTACCCCAACATAAGCATTTCAGTCTGACTGAAGGCTGTGCTGCGCAGGGGGAGTTGCTTACGGAGCAAAGTGTACAGTAACGACATGATTAATTGCTCGCTGCCACCGTCCAAGATTTTGCAAAAGCAGAACAACAAATCCTTTTGTATAAACTTGGAATTTCTACAATATAAATAAATAAACATGAAAGTAACTCTTGTCATCGTTGTAAAGATAGATAAGGACAGTTCTTTATTAAATAGCTTTTAGTGATATAATGGAGTGTAATAAAGAGGTTTCTATACTTGAAAAAGACTATTGTTTAATTATAGAAAATTAGAATAATGCCTGACCACAAAGTACAATACTTTGTAAAATCTATATTGAATATTTATTTGTTTACAATTGCTTGGCTTGCTCTGAGGAAAGAGACAGAGATTGAAAGCATTTTGCCAGTATTTACAGGATAACTTAAAAAAGGGTAATATTTTTAAACTGCAAGGCATTGAAAGGGTTCTGGAGCCATTCAGAACATAGACATCTATGGATGTCACTGATGCCGCAAAATATTATGTGTAGGGAGATTCCTGTGTTTTCACCACCAGTCTCACCAACTGGCTGACCTGGTATTATCAATAAGAGTTCTTAATAACTACGCAAGGAAAAAATCTTTAAAGATGTAGATATAAATATTGCCGGCACGGCTGAGGAATCTGAAGATCTTTCTGTATGGACACTAGATGTCAATGGAGAGACACTTCAAACCGGCTGCAACAAAAGGCTGTGCCGCTGCATTCTCTAAAACAAGATTTTTCTTTTCCTCTTTTTCTAATATAACTCTTTTGGGCTGATAGCCTTGTAAATTAAAGTCACAAAAAACCCTCAGGAGAGGCACTGTACATGGAACACCCATCCAATTAGTTTCTGATACAGGCATGATTTAAGTGGTAGTTGAAGGCAGCAAGCATTTTTCAGCCCTTCAAACCAATCATTTTTTTGCTGAGACTGACAATGAGGGATCTAAACATGGTGATGTCGCCTTATAATCCCCTGCCTTGGATGCTGAGACCACCTGCTTCCTTGAATGAAGACATCCGAGCTGCAATCAAACATCAAATACTTTTATAAAGACTTAAGAACCTAAACTGGGTTGGAAAAAATAGCCTGGAAGTAAGAAGTTTCACGTCCCCATTATCCTCCCCTGAGACATATAATCCTCTATCAACACTTTGATAATGTATGCTAAAGCACAGCATGTGAAGACTGACAGAAAAATGCAATTGGAACTGCTTACTGATTTTCTCCGAAAACCAGTCAACTGAGCTGCATGCCGTGCTATAAGTTTAATTAAAACAAGTGCTAACCACTGTAATAGAGCTCATAAAAGGGGTTTTAGAGCAAAATATAAAATGTTGGGGATTTGGTGGATAAAGCTCCTTTATTACTGTTGTAATTTACATTTAATACTGCAATTTTAGTACTTGGAATTAGTCAACACATTGTGCTGAGCTAGGAAAACAAACCCCTCATGGACTGTCCATTGCAGCACTGCCCTGTGTCCATGTACAGCAGTTCCGTGCGTGGGGTGGATCTGTGGGCATCAAAGGGCAGGAGCAGGGACATAAACACTGGGAACAGCGAAATGTGTTAATGACTTGCTTCTTGCAGTTACCATAAAACGAGGCCAAAGAGCAAAGACGCCGAGACTCCTGATGCGGCTGCAAGGAGGGGCAGAGAGACAGGCTCAGTCTGGAAGGAGGCTCAAGGTGCCCCACAGGGGGAGATAAGCAAGATGGGGCAAGGGATAGATTATGGATTTATAGTAAACCTCAGGGGTGAAGCTTTGTGAATGGCAACAGTTATTTGACAAGAAGCTAGTGAAGATATATGACAAACAGGGTTTTGAGTAATCTGGTCTAGTGGGAGGTGTCCCTGGGTTGGAACTAGATCATCTTTAAGGTCCTTTCCAACCCAAACCGTTCTATGATTCTATGAAATGGGAAATCGCCAAGGTGTGAGAAATGGTTAATAACATTCAACGGACAAAGGTGACAACGGAAGATGTAAAAACAGGAGCTGCAGCAATAGTGATAGTGCAATACATGCCTGAAGTGCTCCATGGGATGGGTAGTGGCAGGTTGGGACCACATACGGAAATGCTGATAACCCGAACTGCGTCAGGCAGAAATGTGAGAAGATAGGGAGGGAAGGGACAAGTGTGTACACACAGTAAAAGACAATTGCAGATTTGCAAGCAAAGGATCAAGGAAGAAATGAATTTCAGAGCCCTTTGTGGGACACACCCCTTAACTCCAACAATCTTGTTTGAACAGGGTCTGCTGGAAAACGTAGACAGAAATTGATACTTTGGATTCAGATTAGTCTTTGAACAATGTACAGGCAAGTTAGTTTACTGTCTTCTCTTGAAAGAAAACAATCTACAAAACTTCTGTCTTTATTTTGTAGCAATGCCTGTGTGCTGTAACCCCGACAGCCATTCCAGTAGGGTCAGCGCTATCTGGTGAGTGACTGGCTGCCATGGGACATGCACAATGCTCTATTCCCACCAGCTCCCTCTGCCCAGAATTCATCCAACCTCACCAGAGAGGTTCTTCATGTAATATTTTCAGTGCTGGGAACAGAAAATAAAATACAACCAAAGCAGGTATGGTTTTCACTTTGTATTCAAAAGAATCAAATGATTATCTAAGTTAAGTTCTTATTTGAATATCCCCTGCTTACACATTGGAGTGCAGGTGCTTAGGGCTTCTCTGACGTGGAAACCATAAACTTTACATCTGCTACGTAGTGTTGCTTGGGGTAGTTCAAACAATACGGTCATCTCACATGCCTTACGTCACAAAGATTACTTCTATCTAGACTCAGACACATAGCATTTTACATCATAAGTATGACACAACTGATATTCAGAGACACTTCTTTTTACATTTAGGTAATGGTTAGGAATGTTTTACAAAATCAGGTATTTTAAAACTGATGTCTTCTACTGACTGAAAAATTGTAATTGCTACCAACAAAATCAGTGCTATCTGTGTTTATAAACCAAATTATGCCACAAAAATCTGGACATCTACACAGATGTTTCTCCTAGCTTGATACTTTGAGATTTATCAACGAATGCAGCCAAGTATCTTTCCAAGAATTATCCAAAAAATGTTTCATGGACTAAGGGTAGCAGCAAAGTAATATTTTCAACTGACACAACTATTTATGTACATTTATTCAAAAGGTTGTTTTTTTCTCCTGTCTTTGTACTAGTGACAGACAGTCCTGTATCATTTATTGAAATACCCAGTATACAAGCTACTCACTCTAGAAGCTATCAAGAAAAATATATACTGAATCTTGCTTATTGCCATGAGCAAACTGGCTCATTAGAATACCAAAGCTTTGGTTTCTGAGGTTTAGTACTTTCCTAAGAAGAAAACCAAACAGAAGCAGGAGAAGCATTTTTATCCTGTGCGCTGTGTTGAAGGATCTTTGCATCCTGGTAGCTAAACCCTGGATCACTCTGTCTTTTGTTAGCATTACTTCCTCTGCTAAAATTGAAACTCAGAAGTTTTGTGTACATTATGCACAAAGTTATATGATGTACCTGCACATTTACAGCAACAGGAGAAAGCAGTAGGTAGAAAAATAAAAACCGCTAAAATCTGAACATTAAACAGAAAATTTCAAATATGAAACTCAGCATACGTTTCTTACAATGAGGGTGATCAATCACTGGAGGAACAGACCAAGGGAAGTGGGAATTTTTCCATCTTTTTATGTCTTAAAAGGAAGACTGGATACTTTCAGTTCATTGTGATATGGCAGCCAAAAAAACCCAAGGAAACGTGTTAGAGAACAAAACAGACAGTGTCGTTTTTCTGATGTGTAAAACTGTGGTGAGCCCGCATTTCGGGATGTGGAGACCAGACCTGCACACAGTGCTCACGAAAGGCATAGTAAAGTTGAGCAGGTACAGTGAAAAGCATTTAACGTGATCCTGAGGATGAAGCAGCTGCCTTTGGAGGAGAGACTGGTAAGACCATGAGGCCTTAATTTGGAGAAGGCCGAAGGAAAATCAAAGTTTACAAAACCAGAAAGAATCAAATAAAACACATGCAGAACCATCATTCACCAAATCCAGCAATACCAGAAGTAGGGGGCATTTCATAGATCTGGGAAAAGTGTTTCAAAACTAAGTAAAGAGAAGGGCTGCTTTATCTAACGGGTATTTGACTTTTGGAACTTGCTGCCATAAGACACCATGGAAGCACATTGCACTTGCAGGTCCAAAACCAGGTGAGAGATAAGCAGCAGTCCTTGAACTGGAAACAGAGAGAAATAGCCACGGATGTACGCTCTGACATCCCTAATGGAACAAATGGAGGTGCTAGAGGACTACATGGGGACCAGGCTGCAGACAGTAGCCAGGCTTATTTGCTCGCCCTGAGCAGAATCTCCTCCTGTCCTGCATGAGACAGGAGACAGGAACAAACCCTGGTCGCTGGCTTCAGCACACAGGGGATGTGGAAAATCTAACATCCTGAGATTTACAACATTTTGCATAAGATTATCAAACAGTTCTGTTTGTCCTCAGCTCTGTGGGTCCATGATCCTGGATGGAGGGCTTTAAAAATCTGCTGTGAACTAAAGTAGTTACCAGGCAGGAAATGCAGGAAAATGTCTAGAACTGACAAATAATTCAAAACTAAAGCAACCACTGAATTTCTAAGACACTGGCAAATCTACTCCTCAACAGTTCATGCTTTTTGCACCAAAGGCATCCCCCACTGCTGAATTCCACAACTCAGCATGGCAAGGGCAGGATTTCACTTTGTTTGCAGAAGGCCCAAACCTGGCTCGTAGGGAAGGCTGCTCTGGGACATGCCCCACAGGACAGGGCTTGCTAGTGTGTCACCTGCAACAACATGCAAAAGCTATACTCGTGGTAATTAATCTAACTTCCCTTAAACAAGAGATTGTGTTTTCTAATACCAACCATCAGAATATTTAGTGTTCTCTTGCATTATCCTTGTACTGAATTACTTGGGAGCGAATTTGAAGGCAAGGGTAATTAATCCAAGATGTACGTATGTTTATACAGTGTCTGAGCTCTGGCTGGTGCTGACAGGTTTATGAGAAGTAAATTATTACTTGTTATAAAAGGATTTATTTTACTTTTTAAAGAGCCAGTCTGGATGTTTAATCTGATTATTTTTCCCCAGTGCAAGACTACACAGACTATTTTGCCTTTTTGCTTGCAACTTCACTGCTCCTGCTAGTAGGACAAACACAGAAGCTCCATCAGTTTCATCAAGGGTGCATCAAAGTCACATAGCACCAGGTAGGACAGGCAAGTGAAGGGAAGAGACCTCAACGTTTGAGAGCTCAAACACATGATAAATATGGGAACAGCTTTCAGATGCTAAGAAAGTATTAGGAGAAAATATAATTCTGAAGAATATATATATTTTGACAGGAATACTGTGGCGACCAGCTTCATCAGTTACACAAGTCTTCTCTAATTCCATACAGGGTGCTGAATACGCCATGAAGCCAGCAGAAATAAACTGCATTGGTCATGCTGCATGAACTAAAAACGTTATTATAAAGAGGATCAAATTAAGGCTGCAAGTGCATTTCCTAATTTCTCTTCTACCATTCTTTTAATGCGGATGCTTATTATAGTAATAATTTAAAAAGTTATGCAAATTTAGGGTGAAAAAAAGCGTATGATGAGCTATATGTATGCACAGCAGGCAGTATTACAATTAACTTGATCACAGACAAGTCTCTTCCATGTATGTGCCATCATTTCTGATGATCACAAAATAAAAAGGTATATAAAGAAACGGTGCTGTAAATCAGCTTGAAAATGAGCTTCATGTGACCTTGGATGCTTTTTATTTTGTCCGTTGACCTTCAGAAAGAGGCTAAACAGACCTCTGCTGTTTGCTTTCCTCTGAAGCTGATTAGTTATATGTAGACATATAAATATCAGAAGGCTAACACAATGTAGCTCTTCAGAGACTTAACAATATTTACTGCTAACACATTTTTTCATATAAATAACCAGATTTATATCCACAGGCACAAATGAGAGAAAATTATCAACAAACGTTAAAAGCTAATACAAGAGCTGACTACTGCCAAGAGCAGGCAATTGTCAGGTGGCTGGCTGTTGTGCAAGAGAATGGGAAAGAAAAATAAGTGCATTCCCTTGGAATTAGACTTTCTCTTTCTTCCTCTGATCCTACTCGCCAATGTTTTTCATTCTTTACAGTATTTTTTCATTTTTACAGCATTTTTAAAATTTCATTTTGACCTTTTCACCACTGGTAGTATCTTCAGCACCCAACTGGGCAAAGGAAGATCTCATCAGAAATCTTAATTTTGTGGGGGACCAACCAAAGACAGTTTTTTCATTGATCAGAACCATTTCCCTGTACCAGTTCTACCAGTCGTGTAAGTATGTACACTGAACAGTGAAATGTGCTCTTGTATTGTTTCCAACCATCAGAAAGATAATATGGCAAATGAAAAGTCAGGAGAAAAGGGATACTGCAATTGTTGTGCCTGCTGTAAAAAAGAATAAAAATTAAGAGAAACGGCTTCATATGAAATCTCCAGATAAACTGATTAGATATGGCAAATCTACCTCCTGTGCTTATTTTTAATTTGCTCATTTTGTATAGATGCAAAACATAATCTTACCCTGCATAAAAAAATACGGGAGACGTATTACAAAGAACACCTTTTACCAGAGAGGCTGGGAGCTGTAGTAAGTGCCACGAGGTTTCCAACTGGCCCTCCCTCACCGAGAATAAAGTCAGTAAAAGCACTGGATTGGGTGCTCCGGGATCTGCAGTTGTGCTCTCCGTGCAGCGGCCATGAACAGATGATCTTTGCATGGGAGTGTGGCGAGAACCATCTGGATAAGCGATGGGACATTTTGGCACACAAGGAAACCAAAACAAAACACACAACGAATTGCCTCAGCCAATCCTGGGCTTCTAAGTGAAATTTTGTGTGTTTTGAGGACAAGTTGATTTCTGCCCTTTTATTTTTTAAACAAAATAATTAAATAAAAACATTTACACTGACAACACGCAGCAGCGTCACTAAGCCAACATCCTCGATTTTCCTCGACTCTTGTTTGCACAGTCCTGTTTTCTTCCAAGATGTCGTGGTTTAGGCCAGCTTAATTGAAAAGATACTGAATGGAAACTCAGTTCTGTTTTACCTCAAACCGGAACATGATATGAGCTTTACAGCAATGTCAAACCTTAAGGGCCCCTGGGCGTCTGTCAGGCCTTCGTGGCACCAACACAAGGCCTTGGGCAAGGAATACAATCAAAAATCTGAATAAAATGCACTTAACATACAAAGTTATGAAGTATGAAGAGGTATCTCCAAAGCTCACGCATACAAGCAGTCGATGAGGTGCTTAAGTCCTTCACCCATCATGCTTTCAGGTGCTCGACATTACACGGACCGATCCCGCTGCCACCACTCCACAGCCGCCGCTCCGGCTTCGCACGGCCGCCGCCACGAGGCGCCGAGGCCTGCAGGTTGCTTCAGCTCGCGAGGTTCAAGAATACTGACTTAATGACTTAATTCTGACACGAAACCAGCGCGGGCTGAGGGCCCCGATCTAACGCCAACCGAGAGCTGCCTCTGCCCCCCCCCCGGCCTCGTGCCCGGCTCCCCCGCTCGCGCCGCGCCTCTCAGTGACGCACGCGCCCCCCCCGCTCGGCGCCTGCGCGGCCGTTGGCCCCGCGCCCGTTGCGGCGCCTGCGCACTCGGGGCCGCTCCCGTCCCGCCTCCTCCCCCCCCGCCCCCCCCGGCCCCGGCGCGGCTCGTGTGACCGGAGCGGCGGGAGTCAGTCGGCGCCCGCGGAGGGAGGCCCCGAGCCCACCACCGCCACAGCCGGCCGCGGAGGGTGGGAGGCGGTGGCCTCCTCCTCGGTCCCCGGCGCCATGAGCATCGAGATCCCGCCGGGCCTCACCGAGTTGCTGCAGGGCTACACGGTGGAGGTGCTGCGGCACCGGCCGCCCGACCTGCTGGGCTTCGCCGCCGACTACTTCGCCCGCCTGCGGGATGCCCGCGACCAGGAGGCGGCCGGCGGCGGCCGCAGGGTGGTCAGCTTCGATGGGGAGCCCATGCAGACCGAGTCCAACGGCGAGGAGGAGCCCGACCGCGGCGACGAGGACTCTGACTCCGACTTCGAGCGTAAGTGCCGGCGGTGAGGGGCGGCTGTGAGGGGCTGCCCGCGGGGCCGTGAGGGGCAGCTGTGAGGGGGAGCTGTGCGGGAGGCTGCCCGTGGCCCTGAGGGGCGGCGGCGTGAGGAGACTGAGGGGCAGCTGTGACGGCGGGCGGTGAGGGGTGGCTGCCCGTGGCACTGAGGGGCGCTGGTGACGGGGGCCGCCCGAGCCTGTGAGGGGAGGCTGTGAAGGACTGCCCGTGTCGGCGGCGGGGGGCGAGGACGGGCCGGGAGCGGCGGGGTCCTGCCCCCGGGGGTAGGAAGCAGCCCGGAAGGCCGGCCCGCCGCCTGCGCCGTTGCCCCGGCCGCTGGCGCTCGGGTCTGCGGGGCGGGATGGATTGGATGGGGGACAGGCTCCGGCTGCCGCCTCTTGCAGCGTCGCGGCGGGTGCTGCTGGGCGCCTTCAGCCGGCTCCTTCCCTCCGCGGCTCTGCAGGGTGTCGGCTGCGCCCCGGGCAAGCTGTACGCCTGCAGGAGAACTGCCCTCTCGGGGGCAAGCCGTGCTCGCCTTGACATTAGGCCCGTAGGCTCCAGTGGGAGACTCGTTCCCTGGGCGGGGTGTCAGAAAGCAGATGTACAGAGCTGCCGTATAACGGCCAAAATTGTGCCTGGGGTCTGACCAGAGTTATCGGAGTGAATTGAGCATACAGCCAAGCATGTGATAGGAAAGATCATGTGTTATTGTGCAATCTCTTCTGTACTTATCTTTACATTTCTGCCTTTAAATCATTGCGGACGACTGTTTTTTTTTTTTTTTTTCCTCTGAAGCTGGGGATGTTTGTTGCCACTGTTGTGCGTTTAAAGTGGTTATTATAAAGCATTGACATAACTTTTTAATATGTTACTAAGTAGCAAAAATGCGAAGCCACTTGTATACTCCTGTTTATACTGTAGGTCTCCAAGAGAAAAGATAACTTAGGTGATCTGGACAATGAAATGCCACTTGTGACACTTGAGTTTTTATTCTGTCAAAATGTGCTGTGTGCCTTGTGCAGTGTTTGTAATTTGGACTGTAATTGAGCTTCAATGCAAAAAGTTATTGAAAATGTTTGTGAATGGTGGTACTTGGCACACCCAGAATTTTGGAGCTGAAATTGCTGAATACTGTCTCATTATTAGAAGTTAATTTAAGTGGAGAGGGAAAGGTAAGAAAAGGCGTGCTTTCCCTAAACTTTCAGTGCCCTCAGTTTTGCGGTCTTATGCCCTTGACCTATAACATGAACAAAGGTTCCTGACTTTTATTGACAGAGGATTTTCTCTTAGACAAATTACTATATGTCACCTTGAGGATGAAGTGTGTTCTTGCATCTGTGCTCCGGCTAACAGTT
This sequence comes from Chroicocephalus ridibundus, assembly GCF_963924245.1. Classification (NCBI taxonomy): domain Eukaryota; kingdom Metazoa; phylum Chordata; class Aves; order Charadriiformes; family Laridae; genus Chroicocephalus; species Chroicocephalus ridibundus. Next base: position 19,238,577 of record NC_086293.1, on the reverse strand, counting down.
TTAAAGAAACAAGAAGAAATTAAACTGGAACAAACAATTGTTTTTGTTAAGAAAGCATTGGGAGACCAGCTATTTTTGCAGCCCTTTTGGACTGGGAAGTTTACAAAGTAAAACACAGCTTCTGCTCTTGAAAATATACAATCTAAATGGGAAATGCAAGTGTGTGAGAGGGCAAGAATGAAATGTACAGTCGGAATGAATTAAAAAGCAGTTTGCAATTGCTGTCTAGATTTGAGTGTGTTGTTTTTTTTTTTCTAATGAGAGAGAGGTTCTGTTTAGGGCATGAAGAAGAAAAGATGAACGGTAAAGGATAAAGAGGTGGTAGTGACTGGATTGTAGTTAAGGGAATGTGCAAGTGTGAGCACAGATTTATGACGGCAATTTCAAGTGATTTTGTTTGTCCTGCAACTCAAGTCAGCAATATTTTCAAGCATCTCTAAATATAAAAGAAGCTATAGTTTCTTGTAAAATGTATTATTTTAAAATAAAGTTCTAGATTGGAAAAATTGCAGTAAACAGTTGTGTATGATTTTTTAAAATGTGCAACATTTCTGTATATAATGTTTTCCTTTTTTAAAAAATACAGCCAACCAAACAAAAAAACATACACAAAACCCCACACTCCACCAGAGCTTTTAATATCATTGAAAGCATCTCTTCTATTTCTTGATCAGTTTATCTTGTTTTAGGGTTTGAAAGATCTTCTCCAGGGAAGTAAGTGTAAAGTTTTCCTGTGAATGTTGGCAACTGCAGCTGAAGGGATAGTCTGAAGTTGAATATTTTCAGATAAAAATCTACAAACTTGATGGTGGCAAGCAACTTTTCAAATACAGCTTTATGTGCTGAGGGTGTCCAACGCAGAAAGGTGGTTCCTTTGCTTCAAGTTTCTGCTCATCATCTTTCTGTCTTAGTCAGAGAGAAAATTCAATTAACATAGGCAAGTAGCACTGTCAGTAGTGCTGTCTTGCTGCTTTTCTGAAAATCTGTGCTATTTCCTCTTTACAGTTTCAAAGACCTGGGGGAGGAAGAGAGCTGTGTTCTATTTATCAGCAGGTGAGGGTCTCTACAGGGTCAGGGAAACAATTCTTTCTTACGTTGTTTAACATTGTGGGGGGCAGTTGCCCATAGCTACCTGTTTTTTAGATTTCTGTTGTAGCTGTTGTCATAGAAGGCTTTATTAATGGGAAAATGTTAAGTCAGAGATTCTGATATCTCCGTCCTCTATGAATTTTATAGGTAGGATGATACTTCTACCTTGTTGTGGAACACCATATCCTGTGTCCTTATACACTGCTCAGTGTTTAAAGGACATTTAAAGGTAGAGAAAACCCACAAAATGAGTCTCAGATAATCTCACTGGACAGGCCCTAGTACTGTTTACTAAGATTGCATTTTTTCATCTTGGACAATTTTAGAAAGACTAAAATTAATTTCACTTTGTTTTCCTAGGTTAACATGTGTTTACCTTTGAGTTTCAAAGACAGGTCAAAAGGATGTTTTAAATATGTTTCCATGGCTGTTTTTAAATATAAAGATGAAATTGAGCAATGGTAGTTTAGTAAAGTATTAAGTTAAGAAAATTTAAAGCTAGTTTAAATAAGTGACCTGGTTGTGTATTTTGGGCGTATGAAAGATGTCTGCATAAATAATGTGGTTGTCTTCATGTTTCTACTTCTGGCACAATATTAAATTTGTGTATCTCACTAGGCTGCATCAGCATACTATGAGCTAGAGACTACTTCAGATAACTTACTCATTGGGTTTTTTTTGTATGCTTTGAGGGCACATGGTAATAGAAGGGAGAAATAACTTAAAATCAGAATAAGTTCTTGGCCTTTGGTGTAAACTGTGTGGCAAATGTCTTCATGTAGTCATAGTGACACCAGTGGTTCCTTTTCTGCCATAATGGCACTCAGTCAACATGGTAAAAGTCACTGAAACTAACTAGATGACAAAAAAGACTTCTTTTCTCTTATGACACTTAAGAAATTACTTCTAGGTTTACATTTATTCTCTGAACTTCTGGGAGTTTGATCTCTGATTTTGATCATTTTTGTGTATGCTATCAAAGGATATCAGGACGTGGCTGTTAACAGACAGTGGAGTGTAAGGAATGTGTGGAAAGAAAATAGTGACAATAGGGGGGAGAACCTCCAGAAACATCTATCCAGTGGGCTGTGGCAGAGAATTTATACATAGGAAGCTTTCCTCAGAGCCTTTATTTGATTGGTGTAACTGCAAAATTGACAAGTTGATAGAGTTGGGAAAAGATGCAAAGTGACAACTTAAAAAAATCAGGCTGAGGACATAACCAAGGATGTATATGTATTCTAGAAGTGTGTCCTTGACCATGGCACTTGTAATTTTAACAAGGAAGCTCTGAATAGTTGTGTTAAGGGTGTGAAATTAAAGCAACAGAAATGGTCTGTCCACTGTTTAGACTGAGTCATGACTTTGGGAAACCTTCTATTGTGAGTAGCCCATCTGAAGGAAGGCAGGCGGCTTTCCTTCCCTGTCAGTTGTGGCAATTGCACAAAGGTGCAAGGTACTGCACTGTTAACTTTCCATTTTTGTGTCTCCTTGTTTGTAATAGTAATCAGTTATAGAAGGAAAAAAAAAATTATAATAAAGCCACCTGTGTTTATTGTTGGAGATATTAAATATAACAAACAGTAGAACTAAAATATTTTTCGGATTATATACTAACTTGAGCAACTCAGATGTTTTACCTAATGACAAGTATTTTAGTGAAAATAAAATTTTTCCTTCCCAGGGTTTCACCTTGATATTGAAGGAAAGATTGTGCACTTTTCAGCTGCTCCCTGACCAAAAGAAAACGCTTCTTAATATATTGCTTTCAAAATAATCCTTTTCAGCATGCTCTATTGTTATGAAGGAAAATGGTGCATATGAATCTGGATTAACAGGTGAAAAGATCCAGTTTAGTGTCTGCACTGAGCTCTCAATTAAAATTCAAGGATTTGCTAAATGTCATCTAAAACATCAATAGGATATCTCAGCAGAAGGGAGTAGGGAAATGTACTTTTACATCATTAGATCTTGGATGTGATACCAAATAAGAGTTCAGTCCATCTTTGAAATCTTGATCTTCTTAATTGTTAACAGAAGTGCTTACTATTAAATTAAAACTGTTCTTACTCTTAAGCATCATTTGCTTATGCTTTCTTATTCTGTACTTATTCTGTACTACATCAATTTACAGGTCAGGCGTAACTCCTTGCTGTTTTCCTGAAATAATTCAAGGAAATATATTGAATGATAGAAGTCAGATGATTGAAGACTTTTGAAGAAGACCTTTGAAGGATGGAATAAGGAGAATAGTGGTCCTTCTGAAGAACACAGTTCAAGTTTTCAGATGTAATTCAGATTTGTTATTGCAAGTGTTCCTGCGAGACAGTCACCTTTAAAATGAAAGTACTCTTAACTTTTTAGTAGTACGTTCACCTGCTTCCTCCATAATTGTTAATTTACTCGGAATAAAGCACAGTAGCACTCTCCTCGCTCTTTTTCTTTTTTTTTCCTGTCCTTAACATGAAAAGAGCTTCTCTCTGCAGTACAGTACTTTTTTTTACAGTACTATTGCATTGTATGATGCAAATTCAGTCCAAAGAATAGCTACTCTGTTTAAAATATAGGTAGCACAGTGGGCACTTTCGTAATCTGATAATTATTAGTGCTACTTCTTTTTTTCTTTGAAATTTCATAGAATCATAGAATCATAGGGTTGGAAGGGACCTCTGGAGATCATCTAGTCCAACCCCCCTGCCAGAGCAGGGTCACCTAGAGCAGGTTACACAGTTTGTTTGACTGACTCATGTTGCTTAATAGTGATTATAACAAAGGTGTTTTGCGCTCTACTTAAGTAGTCTCTAGATTTTTCCTCTAGATGGAGGAAGAAGCTCTAGATTATGATCTAGCCATAAGCCTTTGAGGTTAGTATACAAAGAAAGAAGTACACATACACTCTTTTCAAACATATTAGAAAGTATGTGTAAGCAAGCCTAGCAACCTGAAGGTGTAGAATAAGCTTTAGTTTTATTTATTCTTCGGTCTCTATCAATAACATGGAATCAATTACAAAGCAAAGTATTAGCGATACATGCATGTTGATAATGTTTTAAGAGGAATATATATTTCTACATTTGATTTTCTGATTTTGGTAGGTCTTGGCAGCATAATATCTTGAATGTGTTTAACATAAAAAATACCAAGTGAAAGATTACCATTGTGCAGCTGCTATACTTGCGCGTGTCTTTGCTTTTGCAGAGACAGTTCTCACTGACTTAAGTCTGAAGGATTAAATAGAGTAGCTGCTGTTAGTACTAATGGAACTTCACTCCCTATATTTATCTTGTTCACACAGGGGAACTTTGAACATAAACTAAGTATAAAGGAGGACTGAATTTACTTCTCTTTAGTTACTTGGACAAAATTTCTAAAGTTTTTTTCTGGAGGTCTTTTTGCTTCTGTATTTGCTTATCACAAAAGACATGCTTTTCAGCATTTGTTCTTAAGATTGTACTTACTCTGTTACAAGATTTGACTAGGACTTTTTCTAGTTAAGTGATGTAGCTCTAAGGAGGTCACCGTTTGTATCTCAATGGAGTCTGAAGGAAGGTTTCATCAGTAGTCTTCAGTACAAATGAAAATTTAATTAAAATACAGGTGTAATACATCATTCTTACCTGAGATAGTAAAATAACAAAGTATGAAGTGAAGGGATAAAAGCTGCTGGATGGCTGAGAAACAGAACTGTAGATGAGTTGACTGAAATTTGCAAACATCACTGGATATTGCTAAATGTATATTGATTTACATCAGGAAGGAGAAACTTCTATGTTAATTTTGAAAGATAAGTTTCTTGCAATTTTGACGTGGTATACTTACATTGTTATTTGTAACATCCGGTCATCAGCGCTGTTCTTATTCCTATAGCTTCTATTAGACAGTCCTTAAAATCTCTCGAGAAAGATATCTTCTTATTCCAGTTTGCTCTCAGTTGCTTGACATGATCATTCTGCTTTTCTTAAATCATCTGTGTATCGCAGAATGTGAGGAAGCAAGCAGTACCTTTAAAAATTCCGGTAACTTTTCACTTAGCTGTTAAGCTTGATATTTCCTGAAAGAGCTTTTGGCACTAGCTATAACTGCATAGATAAATTAAATTCTAGACTCAGTTTGTGCTCTTTTAGTATCCTGCTGTTAGTTTGGGCAAATAGAAACTGCGTTACTTTGTGTACTAACCTCTAAAAAGAACGTAACTAACTATAAAGGAAGGGGATAATTAGCCTTTGGAAATTATTGCTTAATTCTTAAAAGCTTGGTTTTTCCACATTGAAAAAGTTTATTGTAAGAAAAATTGTATGAAACTTCTAAAATGGGATTCTTCTAGCTGGTTCTAAAATTAAGCTAAAGGAAATTGTTGTAGTGAATATTATCTTTTTTTAACTATGTTATTTTTTCATTTAATAATCTAATATTAGAGTGCTGAGACAATTCTGCCAGTGTTGCCAAGTGCCATCTTCCCCTTTTGCTGATACTGAAGTTTAGTTGTACCCTCTTATCTAAAATAGAACAATGGAGATCTCGGGGAAGAGGAGGAGACAACAGAGAAGCAGCTCACTTCAAATTATTCACCAGTCAGTCATTAAAAAGCATTAATGTTTAACAAAGAGCAGTTGCTCATTATTCAAATGAAGACTCGAAGTGTAGCCAAGATGAGTTATGCATGTTTCTCACTGGCTTTAGCAACATTTTCAACTTCATGAATGATCATTCATATTTTTTTGTGAAAGAAGAGGGAGATAATGACAAATACAATTGTTACAAACGTACTGGTTCCTCTTTTAGAGGGATATTATTCTTGTCTCTGTAACAGTCCTTTAGATTCCTTAGATATGCTACTGCACTTGCATCTTTGTAATCCATGTCTGGCTTTGCATCAGTACTTCTTTGGTATGTAATAATTTTTTTGATACATCAAGATTCTTTGATTCACATAGGTTTCTGTTTGTTTGTTTGTTTTTTTCCCCCTGAGGTGTCATTAATTGCATGGCGTGTACTCTTCTGCACTCTGCATTTTCAGTACCTTGATGCATCACTGTAATATGAAACAGACAAAGTAAATCAAGAATCGTAAGAACATTGGTTGGAAAAGTTACTAGTGGGTAATTTGATAAATCTGAGTGTGGGTGAAACACTGTTATATAAAAGACTCTTGAACCAAAATACTAATTCCATGAAAGGATGTATGCTTAAGAGATCCTTTAATGCAAACTTTTCTTTTGAAAGTACAGATCTGAAAAAGGGACTGTCAGGAGGAGACTCCAGAAATGTTACCCAGAACAAGCAGCTGCTTTGTGGTTGTTTGTGTTTCGTCTGTGAGGTAGTGAAAATTGTGGTGATCGTGGATGGCAGTGTTCTCTGTGTGCTTTAATAGATATGATACCTAGAAGAGAGAGGAGATTTAGAGGAAAGCAAGCCTGTCATACAGTTATCGTACTGCTAGGATTTGGCCTCTGTTTCATAAATATACAATAAGTTGTGTATAATAAAGCCCAGCATTGTATTAGTAGCAGTTTTGCTACTAGCCCTTTCCATACTGAGGCATTTCTTTTCTATGTAGAAATTGCAGACGATGAATAGCGGCAATTCTGCTCTGAGCATGGACTTGGAAATTCCCTTTAGGGGAGAACACATCTCTAGGAACAGCCTGCCTTCAAGGCATGTGGGAGGGACTGCAGGTATCATTTCTGTAGCACCGCTTTTATGATAATTTAAAAACAACAACAAAACCAAACCTGTTTTTTATTTTTCTAAAAAAATTTAAGCCACTTTCTGTTCCCTCCTTCTATTTCCTGTTAACTTTCTGAGGGCGGCTTGACGAACAGCTTTGCTTCTTCTCAGAAACTGTATACATCCTGGAGGAACTCAATTTCCAACTGGCATGATGTCATGTTTCATTCTGAGGTCATCTTGCAAAAGTCTGGAACCCTGCACTCCTTTTTGGGTGTTGGTGAAGTACAAACCAAGATGGTCCATGATCATCCAGCAAAATTGTCACAAAAATCTCTCTCTAAACTGTTGTGTGAACAAGGATTAGGGCTGCAAATTGGAGATGAAGTGGTGATTTTGGTAAAAAGTTGTTCATCCATTGGTAACTGTTTCTGTCCTTCTCTGAATCTCAGTGGTACACAAAGGACGGAAAAGCTTAAAGTACTGCGTCTCTGGTTGTGGAGCATTCTAATAACATGTGTGAAGTTTGTGTGGGGAGTGAACTGTGTGTGTTTTAGATGAGGGTTGAGAAACTACTCTGTAGTTTTCCTATGTAAATATTGTAGTGCCAAGTTCCTTGTTCTTGGTGATTGTATATTGACAGACTGTTACAAAGCAGGATGTCACAATGGCCCTCCATTTCCATTTTGGTTCTTCCTCCCTTGGGATAGCATATTGTTTTCTGCTTCCTATTGAGAAACCTGTATTCCATAGAAGAGATTTTAAGAAAAGAAAAATACAAATATTTGTTTTCTTTTTTCCTGTTGGTGCTCCAGTAAACACTGCCATTTCTGTGGCAACACTTGTGCTAATCTTGATCATTCAGGAAGAATTGCTTCCTCAAGGAAATGCTGTAGTGTAAGGAACTGGTCCATCTCAGGTTGTCATGGATAAGGGGAATACCTCTCTATGAAAGATGTCTCTTGGACAGCCCTGGAGTGAAAATTCAAAGATGGTGGAGTTCCCTTTTTTTTTTTTTTTTTGAAAAAAGTAATTGTTCTGAAATGGTTAAGTTTTTTTAACATTGATAATATTAAATGTTTCTGATTAAAATTCATAAGTATTTGTAGGACTCAAAGCCTTCTCAGGGATAAATTATGAAAGATGGCTCATTAAAGTAGATAAACATTCAGTCTTCTGTCTCTGACACCTTTGGGGAGGCTGGCGGAAGATTCCACAATATTCTTGTTCTAAAATGATAAAACTTAGTACTATTCAGAGTGGTGATGTTACTTTAAATACTCCGGTTTCTCAAGCATATTGAAATTAAACATCACTTGATGCAATTTGTATAATGATTTTTATTCTAATCTTGAGATTGTGTAACTTTATGGCTGTTTATCATAAACTAGGCTTCAATTTATCTTGTATTCTGTATGCGCACCTCTTAGATCCTTGTGAAGTAATTTTAATTTCTTGCTGCTGAAACTGTTTAGTAATTAGGTGTTGTGCCTTATGTCTTTTTTTTCATAACGCTGTCAAACAATGTAACTTTGTGTGATGTGCATTGGTTTTGGTAGTGTTTTTCTTTTTAACTTCTCATAGATTTTATATGCAGACACTTAACTTTTCCTAGTTAAAAGAGTTGCAATGTGTACCACTTGTTTTGAAGTAGTATGTAACAGGGACTGTTGTGAGCTTTATACTAGAAGTTCTGCTACTAAAAGTCAGTTCATCTGGAAGCTGAACCATGTAGTACTTGCTGCACCTCACTTTGGTCAGGGAATTTCTTTTTATTGTTACTGACATATTTATGTTGGGATGAATGCTAACTTGTGCCCTCTTTCAGGGACTCTAGACATATGTGAGCATAAAAGGGGATTTTCCATGGTCTGGGGAGAATGCACTGTTTGGTTTTTTTTTTTTTTACTATTATCCCTTCTTAGGAAACAGGGCGAATCTGCCTGTCTTCACTCTTCCTCTTTCCCCTAAATCCTCTCCCTGTGAAAGTGCACAGGATGCAGTTACTGGAAGTGTGTGTTTTGTTGTCTATCAAAATACTTTTTTACATGGATATTATTCTTTTTACAGCTATATGTTTTAATTAAGCTTTCTGAATGCTGACTTAATATTGTTAGAAGTGTAAATCTGAATGAAGAAAAGCTATAAAATACGTTATTCTGAGATGTGGTACGCCAGTTATTTTTGCTCATAATTTTGTTGTGTGTCACAAACTGAAGATTGCCCAGATAAGAAACTTTAAGTTTTCTAAATTTCAAAATGTATTTGGAATCTACTCAAATTTATTTATACTTCGCTAAAAGAAACTGTTACCAAATTGTATCTGAATGGAACAAGATCAGCTTATGAATTATTGGTTAATATAATTGTACTGATAATGAAATAGCACTTAATGTTGTATACATGTAGAATCACAGAATTGCCAGAGATGTTGCTAATACTTCTGCAGAATCCATGGTACTCCTCATCACTTTATGCCACCCCTCAGGTTGCTAGCTGTCATCCTCCCTCAGAGCTGAGGCTGTGCTACCTGCTACGGTGGTGTGGAAGGGCTGGGTGTGATTCACGTTTTGTTATCTCTGTAGTAAAGCATCAGACAAGAAAATTAACATGAATTGTGAAGTCAGTTGTGCTCATATAGAGGATCCTGCGTCCTAGAGATGAGGGGAAGCAAGGTAGAAAACCTGGTGTCCAGCACTGATTCTGAAGCTACCACTACAGGATTAAATCCTGTAAATCCTGTGCACCTCTTCTATTACTGCTGTAGATATCCCTATATATAGGACACAAATCGTGGGTTGGTTTGGGATTTTTTTGTGTGTTTGTTTTTGTTTTGCTTTTTTTTTTGTAACTGGAAAACCAATAACTTCAGTTGTGAGTATATCTAGAAATTCTTATAAACAACTGACCAAGGTTTTCTGGCTTTGGTTATTAAAAAATGTGATATGATGCATGATACATTTTTTTTCTCTAAATGTATTTTTTAAACATATCACATATGGGGATGCTAGTTCTTTGAATACGCTTTTTTTTATTTCACAAATCAACAACACATCTTCAGTCTTTTTTAAGCACCTAATTAAAAAAAAGTCAAAATCAGACCTCAAGAAGAATTGAGCCAGCTCTTTAAATTTTTGATCTTTTGAGAATGACAGGTTTGAGAAAGGTCATTCACGAATTGTTCAGGCAAGAGTGAGTCTTCAGCGGTGATTATGTATACAGGATGGAGTGCTAAATCCTAGGAAACAGTGAGGTGGGGAAGGATGCAGAAGTTATTGGAGATGATCAACTGATAATAGTTACCTTTTGTGTCAGTGGCTAAGAGGGCTGATACATATGTTGAGGTTTGTCCAGGATGTGGATGCTTGTTGGCTTTTATGTGGCATTAATAGAATAAGAACTTGTTTAGCATGTTGCAGTAGGGGTCGTTGCTGAAAATTTTTTAAAATGCCCGAGAAATGCTCAGTTTGCAAATATGGAGAATGTGTCCCTCATAAGAAATTGCAGAAGCCCAGGCCTCTTCTTTTCCTCCCTTTCTCCCCATCTCCCTTTATAAAAACAGCCAAACAAACTAAACCCCAACAGCCCAAAACCTGTATCATGGCTCTGTCAAAATTTATAGTTACCTACCTGGAAAAAAGATGTCTGGAACTAGAGGGTCCATTAATGTATCTGTCTGCAAAGGATGTTTACTTCTATCGTCTCGTGCCATTGGAACTTAAACTGGAGGCAAAGTGTGAGTTTTAATGAGCTGTTAGAGTATCTTTAGGGAATCACAGAATGGTTGAGGTCGGAAGACAGCTCTGGAGGTTATCTTATCCAACCCCTCTGGTTAAGCAGGACTACCTAGAGTGGTTGCCCAGGACTATGTCTAGATGGCTTTTAAGTATCCTGAAGGATAGAGATTGCAGAACCTCTCCGGGCAACATGTGCTAGTGCTGGGTCACCCTCACAGTAAAAAAAGTGTTTCCTGGTGTTCAGACAGACTCTCTTGTGTCTCGTTTTGCGCCCATTGGCTCTTGTCCTGTCCCGGAACTGGACACAGTACTCCTCCAGGTGTGGCCTTACCAAGGCTGAGGTAGAAGTGAAGGACCACCTCCCTTGACCTGCTGGCAATACTGCTCATAACGCATCCCAGGATACCATTAATCTGGTGTGTCTTGCCTGCCATATACAAGTGTACTTATGCCCTGATTTAAATGTGGATGTGTGACATTAGGCTCTGAATCAGCTTGAAGTGACACTTGATGCTGATGTTTCTAATTGAAATTCCTCTTGCTCTTTTATACAGATAAATCAGATGACAGCACAACCCATTCCAGCTTTGTCTTATGTAAAAACATGCTAAGTTTCATCATCCAAATCAGTACTGGCAGTAGGAATTAGTAACTGACATTAGAAGTGACCCAGCCAAAGAACTATGGGCTCTTACATGCTTCCTGTTTTAGCTGTAGGATGCTATTCTTAAATCCTACCTATGTACAACACCTATATACGTTCCTGAGCTCAGGTTGGTCTGGCAGGTATAGCTGTGTAGCTGAGTATATAAAACACCACGCCCTGCCAGTGTCACTGGTGGTTTCTACTGAGCTTCAGATCTTCTGTATTTTTCTTCTAAGTTGCTCTCTTTTGTATAACTAGTTCAGTTACAGTTGTTTCTTACTGTCTATCGCATGAGATACAGTACCTGACTGTGAGAGTGACTCCAATCTGTTTTATCCGAGACTGTAAATAGCTAAGAGGCAAAGGAAAAGCTTCTTACACTGCGTATCATCTGTAACTGCCCACATTAATTCTTCTTTTCTGTTCTAGTGCAAACTTGAGCAGGCCAGCTGTATACCACTGATGAAAAGCTAAGACCAACCCTTTTTTCCTTTGCATTGAAACAGATTGGAAGTGCTGCTGCAGTCAGTGGTCATTGATAGCCTTGTTGTGTGCTCAGATTTGGGACTGAAGCCTTGCTCTGTCCTCTGAGCATTTTTGTTCTTTGCTGCCCTTCCACCATAAAGTGTTCTAAAATGGTGGTGGATGTGCAAGTACAGGCTTGAGACTGGCCATGTAAGTATGCCCTGAGCGCAAACAATTGCGTCTTCCCCTTCTGTGTAATTCACTTATTTGTGTTGGAAGCTGTACTGAAGCTAAGCAGTATCTGTTAAGCCAATTAGTCTATTGGAGAAGGGCACTAGAGTTAGAACAGTTGGATCACGACGACTTTCTGTTCTTATGTTTCCTCTACGTGTGTAATTATTTTTGTGGCAACATATCTATATCTTAACGAGCTATGGTCTTGGAAGTTTCATGAGATTTTCGAAAAAATGTTTGTTATGATGCTATGGCAAAGATAGTGGAAGACAGATTCCCTAAAATGTGTATTTCATAACAAGAAAGTGTTGCTGTTCTAAGAGTTCCTGTGTCTCTATTAGTTACTGGTAAGATTAAAATAACTTGTGACATGTATAAGATCAGTTTGATGGTATAACAAGTAGTTGCTTGTATTGGACAGGTAACTGTTGCTTTTCTGTGTGTGTATGTACACACACTCACACACTCATAGGCTTTTCTCTGTATAAGTTGCTGATCACTGCCCCATTTGTCAGAAACTTACAGAAGAGTACAAGCTGAAAATACCTAGATGATTGGGCAAATATAATTTTATGTTACCATGGTTTGGCAAGGATTTGAAGCAAATGATGATGCTCTTAACTTAGGTGTTGTTTTTTTTCCTTAAAAAAAAAAAAGGGAACTATATTATTCACTCTAGAATAATTAGTCTGACATTGTAGGAAAGTGTCTTAAATCACTGAGCACACCTGTTAATTGAATTCTTTTATTCATGTGCTCTTACATGGTTAGCAATGCTTGAGTTTTAGATTTTTATAAATGCTTCGAGCTTCACTACACAATTTCAGTTGCACTGAAGTTCAGTTTTCTTTGTCCTCTTTTGTGTACAAGTTACATCTGCTTAAATATCTGTCATAATGAAAAATATGAGTGTTCTGTTTATCAATTTGTTGTCTCTCTGAAAATTATGTCTGAATATAAACAATATTTTGCTTATAAGTAGTTTAAGGTGCTAGTAAACTATATTAGATATGGATGGCATTGTAAAACTGTTTCGTGATAGTAAATATTTGATTTTTCAAGATACCTTTTATGTCCTGATACAGCATTATTTAAAGACGCTATCAGTCTCACTAGGACTTTATAATAAGCCTGCCAAGCAGCTGCCAAGTGCAGATAGCCAACATTTACATTCAGTGTTGTGGAATGGTAGCTGTGACATGATTCCAATTAAAAGCTTGGTTTGCACACTGCAGATGTCGTCTGAATATTAATGTGTACTACAGACAGAGCAGATGGATCTCTTTAAAATACAATACAGTGAATGTAAAATTAAGGCTGGGTTTCTGGTGGAAACTGAGAGGCAGTCAAAATTATTCTTTTTTTCTTTGTTTTTCATTGCCGAACCACAATATCTGTGCATTGTCATCATCATCTTTACATATAGGAGAAAATAAACTCTTCATTATACATCCAAATAAAAATACAGCATTATGCCTTTTTGAAGTTGTCTTAAATGCCAGATGTACCTAGGAAAGTATTGAGAACGTATATATTTGCTGTGCTTTAAAATATGCTCCTGCCTAAAGGACAGATATGAGGCAACAGATAATAGTTAAAATGTAGGATGCCTATGAGTTGTTTGAGGAGTTTTTCATGGAAAAAGGTGTGTGTATTTAAAGGGGATTTGAATATGTTATGTGAGGTGTGTAGGAAAAGTTCATCCTGAATAGGAGGGGTAGTATGAAACTGGAAATGAAGAAAGCGACAAGGACATCAGTGGTGTGCTGCCATGTAGTGTGTTGCAAACCCAAATATAGCTTTCAAAAAACAGCAGCAATCCAGCTGTGCAAGTGTGTGGATTAATTACTTAATATTTACTATGCTTATGTGGCAGTCCTTGAGATATAGAGTAAAGCCTTGGTAGTAGGAATATATTAAAAATCTTGGAAATAACAGGGTAACTGTGGGATTGAAACAGAGAGTAGAAGGGTTTCTATGTGAGTGGGAATTGTTAACTTTCTTCTTTTCTGCTGCAGTTGTGTTATCCTCTCAGGCAGAATGCAGGTGTGTGAGAAGGGAGCGAGTGGTTGAGTACAGGGGGAAGAGGTTATAGAAAAGGCAGGGACAGGAGGCATGAAATATGTAAATCCAGTACATTGTTTAACTCTCTAGTGTTGTTGCCATAGCTGTGGTGTGCTTGTTTTCTACCCTTTTTATACTTGATTTTACAATAGCATGTACCTGAGGCTGTGTAAACACTAAAGTCAGTGCCAGCATTTTCCACTTCATCCATGTTACTTTAACGAAGGTTTCCCCCCAGATCTACGTTTGCATTATGTTTGGCTATTGTAGTTATATTTCCTGGCTAATATTTCTCTCAAAGTTCCTGGCCTAGCTGTGAAGAAGAGGTTCCTGGCTTCAGCAAGGGTACTTATTTGATATATTCATACTTTCAAAGAAATTGGTTGTGTGCTATTTCTGACAATAATACTCATTTTCTGAGAATTTTTTTTTTTTTTTAAATCTAGACCACATTGAGACTGAGTAGAATCGCCCATGAGGTTTGGGAGAGGACAGCAGTGACTGGGTACTGTCAGAGTGAGGAAGGGCTGTGTCTAGACCTGACTCAAGCTGGTTTTGATGGTTTTGTCCCAGACCACATTGTAGGTGCCATTTCTGTTACGGAGGAGTGTAGAAATTGCCTGATGAATCTGACTTACCTGTCATGAGAAGCCTTCAGTGAGTTGTTGCTTTCATTAAAGTTTCCTTGCTACTGTTTAATGCATTCAGTTGTTTGGGATAATGGTGTGACTTTTAATTAGGCTTGTGAAAATAGAAAAACAAGTGATCTTGGCTGATAGCAGTGGCAGATCAGGAGTGATTGAGACTATGCTCTTTGGGGCAATGACTTAAGTATCTTATGTTTAGCAGTGTCTCTGTGCTGTGGTAAAATGAAAAATTTAATGATAATGAAATGTATAAAAATTTGTGTCAGGTTTATGTGGATTTTGTTTGTTTGATTGTTTTTAGCTTTGTTTACATTGCATTCATCTGTATACAGTTCGTTAATCTGTGGAAAGAGATTTCTGAAAGAACTGCAGTGGTAAATAATCAAAATGGAGTGGCTTACTAGACATAATTTCTAAATGAGTCACAAAAGTGTCATTTAACTATCTCCACGGTTTCCAAGTGTGCTTGGTGAAACTCATCTTTCTAAGTAAGCCAAAAGATGTTTAAGTGTTGTGAATTTGTAACATAGAGCAATGACTTTGCACCTTACAACCAATCAAAGGATAAAAATCTGGTCAAAAGTCTTTTAGGGTTTGATGTTTTAAAAAATATGAAGATGTGAAGTTAAGTCTTGTAAGTGTCTTAGAAATCAAAGCCATAGTAAAAAAACCAGTTGAAATGCAAAAGTATTGCTTTAAAAGAACTGTACTTGTCGGAGTCAAATGTTGCTTTTCAGAAGTCAGCTGACTTTCAGAAGTCAGCACTTCTGAAGTTTCTACCAAAAAGATTTCAGACATAATTTGTCTTCATTACATTTCAAAGATCTTAAATACCCTGAAGTATTAATCCTCCTGCCTAATATATCTGATTTCTGGCGGGATGGGAGTCTGGTAAATAAAGAGGTGAAGTGTGAAAGCAGGACTGCTGAGATAGAAGGCAAACGTCAAGAGACTTGGAAAAGGAAGAGTCTGTACTTGCTTTGCCACTGCACCTAGACATGAGGCTGAGTTGCCCATCTTTCTTGCTGATGAGGAAATGCCTCGTGCTTCCCTACGTAAGATGCAACTATCTTTTTTGTATGAAGCATTTGTTTTAAGGGAACTTGCAGTTATTTCTCCTTGATGTGATGTTTCTGATGCTCTGTGGTCTCATACTCATCTTTGACCCTTTCTTTTTTCATTGTCAGAGAATCCCTATGAAAGTCACTTATGAATATGTTCAGGATCTTTACTTTTTATCATCTGCTTAGTGTTCGGTTTGTAAGCCTAACGTCATTCTTGCTCTTAAAACTTTTGTGATATTACTAATGTGGCTCCTTTGCTTCCCTATCTCTGAAATGCCTTCCTCTTTAAGCTTGCTCCTAAAGCCCAAGCAAATTTCCCCTTTTCACTTATTATTTCTTGCTTTGCTGTACCCTCCAGTGTCTTGCCTATTCTGACAACACTTGGAAGATTTGTCAGTTGCTTCTTAACTCTCCTAGTTCTTTGCAGCATCCTTCCTTTTCTGTGCAGTGTATGATTTTGTCTTTCTAATCTTGAAAAAATTCCAAAGTCTTTCATTTCAGTCCCTGACAATCTCTGCTGTAGTATCAGCATACAGTTATGTCTTTAATCACTGTGAAATGTGTTTTTTCAGCTGAGATTGTACCTTAGCACTGGCAATTTGTCTAATTCCATGTCTGTAAAGCAAGTGCGTGCCTTCTTGCTATCTCTTTGATCTTCGTAATATAGATTACTCTCATAAAAAGTCAACGCCAAAAAAAAAGTGCTGTGTTTGGCTAGATCTCTGAAACGTGTCAGCAAGAAATAGGAGAGGGTTATGTGGGTCGTGCCATTGCGATGTCAGATAATATGGAGTGCTGCTTGATAGGTATTCATTCTCCTGTACTTAGGCTTCACTCTGGCTGTATTAACTCCTGAATTTTCAGAGCAGAGTTCAGTGCATAACAGGGTTGTGGTCCTTTTTTGGTACTGAATTAATATCTGCTGAGAAACATAATAAAAATTGTACCATGCATGAGTGTTCAAATTCAGCTGTGGAATGAAAATATTGAAATAGTGATTCCTTCTCATAAAGTGTCTTCAATTATTTTTTTAAAAAAACAACAACCAAACCAATGTACAAAACCCCTCCTCTTTTAACATCTTAGTGAAGAAATGCTATTCTAACTGGAGGTTCCCCCAAATTTCTTTGTGAGTCAAGTAAAGATTTATCTTTCTTGAATTTATCAGCTGTTTAAAGTTTGTCCATTCCAGAGCGCATATTAATTTTTCTTCTGTTTTGGAAAAAAGAAGAGCCAACCCAAAATATCACAACAGCTTTAATAACTTTGTAAAACATCTTTTTTTAACTAACATAGATGCCTTGCTTGTTGACTCAACTTTTTCCTTCAGAAGTAGTTATTACATTCTTTCTATCAGAGGGGTTCTAAAATCTCTGAAAGCAAGGATCACGGGCTCCTTTAAGGTGAGGCTTCCAGACAGTGTTTTTCCATTTTATGTCAGTAATTTTTAAATCCAAATAAAAAAAATCAATTAAATTGAAGACCAGGATGTGTTGCTACTTTGTTTTTATATTTTATTATCTCTTGCTACTGCTGAGAGCTATTTTTAAATACTGGGAATGAAAAGGTATCTATGCCTCTATTATTTCTCCTGTAGCAGAGGGGAAAACAGTGTTTAATATTAATGTAATTTTTCTTGTTGTTTTCCAGATTAATGGATGTAAAAAGTCTCTTATAGAAAAGTAAGGAGTGTGTGTGTATGCAGACAATCCTACACCATGGTTTCCATTTTTCTACCTTTTTTTTTTTAACGTTTCATGTTCCCTCTCTTCCTCCTCTGAAAGAACTCGCTTCCTCCCTAGGGTTCCCTGACCTTTTGTCTTTCTCCGAATATCTGGCATGCTTCAACTGACACCATCAGAATCTCTCCCGCCTGTCTGTAGGCAGGTTCTGAGTTTCCATCCTCTTCTGGGGGGAAGGAAATAGAAGGAAAAAGAAAATTGGCACCTGTTAAACTCTTGGCCATTTTTGTCTGTTTTGCTCTTCTGAAAGAAATGTTGACGTGTGGATGGTTAGGTTCCAGAACTGCCTCTGAAAAAATTGTAGTAGTTTGTACCCCCACTCACACTCCCCCACCTTATCAAGCAGAGAAATCATGGATACATAACCGTTGTATTAGTAATAGTCACAGGGAACACCATTATTTTACTTACTAGTTGAAAAACAAGTTCAGATATGCATTTATTAAAGTATGATTGCATATCTGATGATGACAGTCTTGTTTCTGCTGTAGCATTACTTTTTAATAGGAATCCTAAAAAGTTCATACTTGAATCTTTAAATGGTTCATATTCATGTAAGTCCATTAGCATCTTGCTGTGTAGAAAAAGTTTGACAGCTGTAGTCTAGCACTTCCTTATCGTAACTTGATATAACATTCCATAGAGACAGTCACGCCTCAGATTTATACTCCACTCTGCTTCTGGTATTTCAGCTTTAATAGTTTATAGTGTCAGCTCACATGTTGTTTGGATAATCTTAATTGACTTGTTAAATAAGAACAGTTTACATTCTGTTTCTCTTTTTTTTTCTCTGTTCACATAGGATGGCTTTGTACCACGATTCGATGGGAAGGGACTGTAGAAATCACTGATTTCTGCTAATTTGTTATAATAAAGCTGGTATTTTGTGCCTATGCTCCATGAACTCCGAGTACTATACTACCAAATTTATGCAACCTGTTATAAACTTCACTCTTATCTTTCATCAGGAAACCTTCAAAGAATTTTTGAGTTGATTAGAACATTAACACGAAAGATCTGTATTAAATTTTTGTGTGCACACTAGCTTAACTTAGTCTGCTGCTATAAATTGTATCCAGTATCAGAAACAATGAGCATGTTTTCCCCCCCACCCACCCCCCCCCTCTTTTGTAATTAAGAAGTGTTCGCAGGTCCTAGTAAAAATCAGAGTACCTGTGGAGGAAGAGAAAGAAAGTTTTCAAGGTATCTAGTACAGAGTGGTAACATCTAGTACTCTAAGCTCATGCCTGGAATTCCAGTTCTTCGTTTGTCCCTGAATTTTTCCTGTGACCCTGAACTGATCTTTTGGGTTTTATTTATCCTTTCTGTAAGAATTTAATGTTCTCAGTATATGTAAGAAGAGGATAGCAATAGGTAGGAGAAAGATTGTTGTAATTTTTCTGTTTGTTTCAAGCTTTAGTGTTTTCTGTAACCATACAATACTTATGAGTAGTATAGAGAAATGACTTACACTATTATGGTAGTAGTGTAACTTTTAAAAAGCCTGCTGGTGTTTTTTACTAGTCACTTTTCAGTACACTGACAAAGAAAGTGATCCCACGCACTGTAGGAAAAGCATTCTCTTAGATATGATTTGTAAAGTTGGAGAATGATTTTTACTGTCTCACTTGTTTGGCTTAAATACTTTAATTGTTTGTTTGGTTTTGAAAGCAGGGGTAAAAAATGGTAATATCTATGTCCTTGTTGTTTTTTTTTACTTTTTCACCTGTGGGGCTGAGTTTTAACACTGGCCTATAACCATAGCTAGAACTCTCGTAAGTTAAGCATGCTGAGCTGAAATCCAGCATCAGATATTTCAAAGAAAACCTCCATGCCAAAGCAAACTGAAGAATATTGGAGAAATTCCCGTTTTTTCACTTTTCAAAAGTATTTAAAAATAATTAAAAAAATAATAATCTATGTTTGAGGTTAGTGGTTCCCAGCATTATCACATACCAGTCTCTGTTTTTGAAATTTATATCCCTAATTTTTCAAGTGAGAAAATGAAATTGAGTGGAGCCACTAACAAGTAGTAGGATGCATGGCAGTAGGGCTGTTTGATATAAGGTACATTTGACAATTTAACTAACATAATGTACAGTATTGATTCATTTATACAAATGATTCAAATAATTTTTATTAAATAAATGGAATGACATACCTTTACTTTGAGGAAGAAAGGTTGTGCAGTCTTTTATTAGCAAATATGTACGTGACTAATTTTTGCTGAGTTAGCTGATTGAGGGCAGTATAAAATGGTTTTGAAATTGGGAAGCTTTTGAAATTGAGCACCTTTATAACATTGTTTCTTCTTTGAGTGTTTGTGGTACATGTGTGTTGTTCATATATATATGAATGAATGACCACTATTTTGTTGTTGGGTTTTTTTTTATTTTTCCCCAGTACAAAAAAAGGGAAATGATAAGTGAGGTTAAGTGATACTGACATGAAGTTGATAACTACTTATTTAATAAGTATTTGATTTTAAACTAGAGAACTGGCTCGTTCTAGAAATTGCAATTGTAAATAAAAAATAATCCTACAGCCAGAAACCTGTAATTTTTGTAATCTGAATCAGCCCCTGTTAAGTGTTCCTATCTAGTGCTTAATTCAGGCTGTGCCTCAGGACGCTATGGAAAACATGCACATGCTCAGCAGACGTTTCTGACTTTTCTTAAAACAGTGGAGTAGGATTGCTGTCCTGAGTTAGTTCTGGCAAAACTTGCCAATGTGATCTTCCTTTCCACTGCTGGTGTCACTTGCCTTTGGCTGCCAGGGAGGAAATTGGGCTGTTTTGGTCTCTTCTGGTACAATGGTTTAATTTACCTCAGTTTCTGTTGTGTTTACCCAATTACTGGGTCTTGGCTCCCACAAGCCAAGTAAAAGCAGGGACTGTGCCAAAGGTATGAGACATTTTGAACTTGAATATTGCTGCACCTGAGGTTTTTACATAATGGAGAGTCTGCAATACAATCATCTCACAGCAAAACCTTTTAATCTCATCACAATTTCAGCAATTAACGTATAACTGACCTGAGACATGGCCCATTGTTGTGCTGGAGGAAAATTCTAAATGTGGGTCCAAAAAAAATTATTTGCTTCCTGTTTCAAAGCAGCAATTTCTTTATATAGATGAAAATACCAGCTCTTCTGAGTGATACCAGGTTGGTGTGCTGGTATCTGTGAAATTCTTATTACAATGTAGGCAGAGATGTGCTCTGATGGCTCTGCTGGTGTAAGAGGTTACTGTTAGTGCACCTAACGCTATTGCTTTAAATTAGACGGCCTTTAGTGTTCAGTCTAGAAAATAGTCTGGGTTAACAGTAAATGTGTTATTCCCTTCCACCCAATCTAATTTTTTGGAATCTGTCTGCAGGCTGATCTATGTGTATGTAGGACCTTCATGAGTTGTTCTCTCGGCAGTGCTTGATGCCAGGCTTTTGTCTGTGTACTTCTCATGACAAAACGCAAGGGTGCCATAGGAGTGGATATACTGTCTGTGCAATACTGAAAATGGTCATAAACAAAGAGAGCTTTTCATTGGTAAGCCAGAACAAAAGAAAATGCTAATCTTCTGTAGTAGGAAATGTCAGATTGTATCTCTTTAGCATAAAAATAGTCATCTTCTGACAACATATAAAAGTGAACCTGAAATGTTATACATGTTAAAACTGTCACTGGTGTAAGAAAAGCAAACTATCATTTTAATCTTAAAAGCTTTGTGGAGGCAGAATAATAGTGCTCTCTTAACTGTCCTTAAAAGGTTATGGGTTTTTTCCTCATTTTTAACACTGTGGAAAACTTGATGCTGTTTTGATGACACTGAACCCTGCTATGGGATAAAATAATCAAGATTCTAGAAGAAGCCATAGTCTTTGAAAAGTGGATTTTTTCCTATGGTACCCAAAGTATGTCAGAGTTTTACATAGTACATTAGTTGTGTTCAAAGACGTTAAAATGTTATTCTTAAAGATGAGTAAGAAATGGATGTGGTAGTCAAAAAGTGGAGAAGAAAGTGTGCATGGGCAAGACAGTGCCTGAAACAAAATCATGTATTTACTAATGGTGCTGATTAAAAGTATATAAGACTAGTTAATCATTTAATTGAAACCGTTATGACCTAGATGAGGTGCTTTTACTGAAAACTTATCATATTATTTATTTCTCTTATAATAAATCACTTTGTAGAGGGAATCAATTGCATTGGTTTTGGTCCCCTTATTCTTCAGTATCTTAGAACTGGTAGACATTTGTCTATGTCTCTAGATAAGTAGTATTGAGTTTTCCTGTTTCTTAAGATCCAAATTTGAGTCCCAACTTTGAGTAGTTACCCAGTAAACTAGCTCAATAAGCTAAAGGTAAGAATGAATGTACTGTTGCAGGGCGATTAATGTCTAGAGCAGTATTCTGTTGCCACTGGTGGCCACAGGCAGGCCCACAAGGAGAAGTTAAGAACAAAGCAAAATGTATGAACATTTTCGTTTCAGGGAGTTGCATGGGTTTGTTGTTTGTTTAATAAACCAGAATGGATCTCTGTTCCAAATGCCTGTCTTCCCTTAAGGTGATATAAACTTCTTGCATCCATGGTGTCCTTTGACAAGTGAAATACATGCTGCCCGTATTTGCAGGAAGGGTTGCTGCTGTCAAAAATTGCTTAAGGGTTTGAAAAGGCTTAAAAAAAATACCTTGCTTTTAATCCTTAGCTTCCTTTTGAGCTGAGTATTGTCTCCTTGTTGATAGATTTGGCTGAAAACTGTGGAGTTAGCCTGAATGTTTTCCCCTACAACCTCTTCTTTCTTGTGATTTCCTTTATCATTATAAAATAGTACACAATAATAATTTTTATATTTTTTCCCTGGTATTATTCTGTTATGTGTTTTAATATAGACACAGGGTAGTTGTAAGTGCTCAAAAGAAGCTGAGTTCTTGTGTATTTGCTTAAGAAAGCATTGTTCTTCATATTCTGGTGGTGCTGAGATACTTGCGAGTTTCTAACTTCTAAGAAATTATGGGATCATTAAGATTTTGGTAGCATGTGTTTAATAAATCTGGCTCTGTGATGCACATGCTTTGATGTGGTATAAAGGCTCATCTAATTAAGTTTAAAGAATGGAATAGAAAGGTCACTGGTTGTATCAGGAAAAGTGCAATTATCTGTTGAGGGGAAGAGGAATGGGAAAGCATGAAGCATTCAGAATAAAATTATTTTGGCTGTTAGTGGTGAAGGGGAGCATGGTGTTTTGGTTTTGATCTGGGTGAAGTTTTACAGGTTGATTGTTTTTTGTGTTGAGACCGAAGCAACTCACAAAGGCAGTAGCCGGAATACAGTGAAAGGAGGACAGAATACTGCTTACTAAAGGTTGGCTTAATGTCAAAATGTATATGAATAGTGAAATTTCATCCCAAATTAGAGATAAAGTTTAAATACCTGGTATACCTAACAGCATGAACAAAGAAGCAATGAAACACGGGACCCTCCATCTCAGAATTTTTCAATTTAAATCTGTGCCCTTATGGGAGATAGTCTTGGTCAAGGACAGATGAGTGGAGTGAGTTACGGGAGCACTGCCTGAACAGTTACATGACTTGTGTTGTGTAGGAGTGTAGAATGGTTTAGTTACTAAATTCCATCAGCTTTTGATCCGTGTTACGTAGCTATACCTAACTTAAAGTGCTTGAATGTTCTGTAATAATGCTAAGTAAAGTGGGCTGGGAATTGATGGTAGGTTAAGATTGGGTAACCTCTGTAGAGGTATATTTTTTTTCAGAATTGGTTACAAAAAAAACCCCAAAGCTACTTACCCTCCATCTTAGCATGTAACGACCTTCCGAAATACCAAATTTTAACTTTGAATAAACACTTATGGGTTGGCAAGTAAGTGGATGAAAGCTTTATATTGAAGCTTCTTTTTAAAAAAGAGATTTGAATGGGATTTGTGTAGTAAAAATATAATGATTATTCAAGGTGATTGATTTGAATTTGTAATAATAAATAACATTTGTAATTTTGATTTGTTTATTTTGCAGCTCCAGTTGTTAACCGATACAACAGAAGAGTATCAGGTATGATTTCCTTTTAAGAATTTAATGTTTCTGAAAAAGTTTTGAAATGTATACTTGACTAAAGGAATTACATTAAATTGCAGCCCTTACTCTTTATCACTGCCTTATTTCTCATAATTCTTGCAGGTTTGGGTTGGTTTGTTGTTTGTTTTCTTTTTTTTAATATAAAGAGAATTGTTTCTTAATTCACTGTAGAAACCAATGGGCAACTCATTGAGAATAGTTTAGGAAACAGTTCTGTGGGTGATCACAGACTGTTAAAGCAACTTCAGCAATAGTAATGATTCTGTCCAGAAGAACTTCCCAGAACTTTTATGCAACATAATAATTATGGCAAAGGCTTGCTTTACGGTGAATTGAAAAAGTGGCAGCTTCTTTCTGCTGGAACACATCTCCTAATCATCCATGTTGCTAAGAATTGTCTCTCTAGTTAGAATACAGAAATATGGGGGTGGATGGTGTCTCCTCTTTTTGTTGTTTTTAGCCCCTTGCTTGTGCAACTGGTATTTAAAATTGTAGGATTTGTGGCTGTTCTGGAGACACAGATCATACTTTTTGTTTGTTTGTTTGTTTTTCTATCTTAACCAATATTAAATGCTTTAATAAGTAGCTGTTATTCCCAACAAATTATTTTTAAAGTTGTTTTTGAACAGTATCACGTGCACAAAATGTTACGTGTAGATGAGAAGGTATTGTATTATTTTTTTCATTTGAGGTGCAATGTGGATTGCTTTGCATAGGTTACCTTTTTTCTTCAAATATTTAATTGTGACATTTAGCTGGTCTAGAAAGTTACTATGGTTCTGATTTGAAAAATTTCTTTGTAAAAATGCCAGCTTGTCAGTGTTTTCTCTCTAGTTTTCAGTTCAAGTCTACTCAGTTTGTAGCTTGTGTATATTATCTGATATGTTATTTGGTATAGTTATGGTGAGGCACTGTTGATAATATCTATAGTCTATAAATATATATGAGATAAATACATATTTAATTTTATGTGCAAAATGTCCTTATATCCATGCAGTTCAGTTACTTGACTACTAGTTGCTTGGGTATGATTAAGGGTATTTATGCATACATATAAAAATTGTGAGTCTAATGAGAAGTTCATAACTCTTAAAAATTGGCAGTGCTGTTAGTTTTGGTATATTATTACAGGAGAAATTTAGGCAAGACAGAACTACCTTGAATGATCAAGTTTGATAGTAAACATTGGAAGTCATACGTTGTAGAGTATCTTAATGTGGAGAGTCCCAAGACATTTTCATTTCTCTGCTAATTAAACTAATCCAACCTGGAACCTGCTGACAGAGTAAAACCTTACAAATGAGAAGTGAATACATCTCAGATTTAATTTTAAATAAAGGCTAAATTTTTCCCGACATTAAAAAGTTGAGCCTTAATCAGAGAGTAGTTGTAATCTTTTTGAATCTTTAATACTGAAATATAATATTGGTGCACTCATAGTACTGAGCAACTTTTAGTTAAACAACAGGTTCCTTCATTGGAGGGGTCTAAAGGTTAATGTGAACAACTAGACAGCAAACGTAAAATTGAATTGCGAACTTATGCAATTAGATTAAGGAGGACTGTTTAGATGCTTAATAGCACTGTTGCTCCAGGAAGAGCTAGAATAATTCAGAGTTTACAGTATATGTTAGAATTCTCATGGAGACAAAAATTAATAGAATATGTATATTTTACTATTGTGTGTTAAGTATTTTTTTGTGGAAAGTATTTTTTCTCCACTTCATATATATACACTGTACAGGTCATGATCAGTGTGGAATTTGTAAAAATGTGAAAGAGATGCAAACAGTGTCTATGCATATACAAGGAGACTCCCTTTTCCTTCTCTTGGCAGGAAAAGTACGGGAAACCTACTGGTTTGGGGTGAGGGGATTGTTTGGTTAGGTTTTTTCCACTCTCTACCTGCTGTGTCTGTCAAGAATTTACCCAAATAGGAATGAGCCTGGCAGGGTTCTCCAAGGTTGTTGAACTCAGCCCCCTGCTATCACAGGCGACCACATTTTATAATCCTTTGCATAAAACGAATGGCTGATTTGTTGGTTTTGGTGCTCTGGATTTGATTGGGTTTCCTTGTTAGATGCGTTAGATTTTAAAAAACCTCTTCATTCTGCAATTTTTATAGGATTTCTTTTTTCTTTATAAAACAAACCAACATTGCATTATGTATTACTCAGAACAGTATTGAAGTATATCTGTTTTTAACTTATTAAGTGAAGCAGAACAAACCACGGAGAAGAAAAGCTGACAGACAATTTTTTTGTAATTGCATTTAGTGTATTCTTTTCAGGTTTTCTATTCAGAAGAACTTCCTGGTAGTCTGTGTTGAACACTGTCAGTCCTACCAGCTATTGTCATGTTTCCAGTGCAGTGTATGTTGTTGTAAGGGGAGTAAAGAGCAGAGCTAAATTGTTTGCTGGTATCAAGATTTACATGCACAAAATTGTAGTTTTACAGTATTCTGTAAGAACCAAATAGGAGAAGAATGTAAAAACTAACTGGACATGCTGAAGAAAAGACTTAAAATTCAAGCAAGAATTTTTCTTATAAGCATTTGGCTGTCGAAGGAATTGTGGCATTGCTCTCATTGTTCAGGAGGTCAAGAATGACAGTGAGAAAAAAATACTATTCTAATTAAGGGAAAAGATGATAATTATCTACATTATACATACAGTTTAGGACTGGCTAATAATTGTTCTAGTAAACGATTCAACTGGGTACATGTTCTTGGAGACTAACAATTGTTTATGACTCTCTTACACATAGCGGTTACAGAATCTCTCTTATTAATGTCCTCAATATTTGGAGTGTTTACTCCTGGTCAGTTGGGCTTAGCTGCCTAAAGATAACAGGATGATCGTGATTCCCTTGGTGCATTAATGCGAATTCTGAGGATACATAAACCCCTAGAAAAAACCTGTTGTAATGACTACTGAATTTTCATTTAGGTGTTTATTTTTAGTTATGAAACATCTAAACCTGGGGCTCTTGACTGTACTGGCAAATATTGCTTTAATGATTGTAAATATTTAGCTGTCATTCTTTAAGACTTACTCAAAATATGAGATTTCTGACACATGGCAAGAATTGGTCAGGAAGTTTATTTTTGTGCTTTTTGAAAACTTGGAGCGAATTAGTTTACTTCTAGCTTATCCAGTAGCTCAGTAAAATACTTCAACAAATCAGGATTTAAGAAAACCGCTTGACAAATGGTAATCTATTAGAAAGGTCAAGCTGACCTTGTACATTAAAACATATCTTGTTTATGTTCTTTTTGTCCAGAAGAACAAATTTTGTTTCTACATTTCTCAAATCATTGACTAAAAGTGATGATGCCGCTTTCATACCCTGTAAGTGATAGTAGCACATTCTCACATACTATTCCATCTTTCTTGTTACTGCGAACACGGGGATTCACTCTGCTCACTTATGCTCCCCATTTCTGCAACATTTGCTACTTATTCATCTCCGAGGCTGATGTGTTACCCGAGGGGGAAGGGACAGTGTTGGTTTGCTTGGCATTAAACTCTTCCAGGCGGTTCAACAGTCAGAAAGGCTCTGCAGGGAATCCCATTTGCTTCTTGACCAGAGAAACATGGCTTTGTGTGCTGGTCAGAGATCCAGGCAGCAAAGCAGGGGTCTGTGGGTGGGATGACGAGAAACTCCATAGACTGTGCAGGAGGGTCATCCTGGAAAAGAAGGACTTATCTAATCGTGTTCACAGAATT
This sequence comes from Chroicocephalus ridibundus, assembly GCF_963924245.1. Lineage (NCBI taxonomy): Eukaryota > Metazoa > Chordata > Aves > Charadriiformes > Laridae > Chroicocephalus > Chroicocephalus ridibundus. The sequence goes on along the minus strand of NC_086293.1, from coordinate 19,211,407 downwards.
ATTTATAGAAGTGCAGAGTGGTAAAGTAGTGTTCTCATGAAGAGAAACAGCCTTTTCCAGGAAATGCTGGGAGGGAGAAAGAGAAATGAGAGCTTAATGTTCCCCCAGAAATGTATCTAATGAATAGATTACTTGTGTATAGCATGTTTGGCCATGTAACATGTTGGGGTTCCATGGCGTGTACACAAAGCATTGTGTCAGTTCTAATTTGTATACAAACTGGTGGCTGACTTGATTAAAATAATCCTCTGTTTGCAAAATCATAACTATCGCTATGTAGAAACTAAAAAGAAAGAGAACAGCAAACAACCCACTAATTTTAAAAATCTCCTAGCCATAGGCTGTGGTGCCATGGGCAATGTCAGTGCTAATTACCCAGTAGAACAGTCGTCTTGCTGCCGCATTAAGCGAATTAGCAATGTCTGAGCCTTCTGCTAGTGTAACTCACAGTACGGGGCTTGCTGACTGACTCGCTCTGCCCAGGCTTGGTTTGTGTGGCCTGAAAACCATACAGATTCCTTCTTCCCAAGAGCTGGACCGTGCTGAAATTCATACTTGATTATGTTTCTTGATCTTCCTGCAAGGATAGGGGGTCCTGACAAGCTTTTTGTCAGTCACTTATTTTTCTGTAGTGAAAGAGGCTCCGGAGAATACAGGTGAGTATCTTGGCCCTTGGTTAGTGACTACAGGGTGCAGGGAGGTGGGAGAAATCAGTGATACCTCCTTTCTTAGGTGATAATGTCAAAGCTATTTTAAAACTTAGAGGGAACAAAGCATTGATATTTGTCCCACTATAACAACTGATACGTAACATTGAAGAGAATTTTGCTCCTGGCAGTATATGAATGAAAGTTAATTGTGGTTTTGGAATGAAGAGTGTGACACCTACTACAGTCTCACTTGGGCATAGTTTCTCCTCTTTTAGTTTTAGCGTGTTTCAGAAAAGTAAAGTTTTTTGCTAGATTTCTGTATTGCCATTTCTAGACACCTTTGATTCATTCTAGAGAACACCCACTCTCCAGCAGACTTGCTGACTTCTTCATGGGATAGAAAAAAATCTGACAAAATATGACACCCATACCATACACATGTGACAGAAGGTTTCCATCTTTTTTTCTCCAATTACTTCTGTTTATGTGAGTGACCTGGTATAATTTATCTCTTGCATATGCCTGTACTCCCTCCTCAGTCTTTTAGTCTCTGTGGGATAGGAATGGGATTACAGTTTTCACATTCAACAACTATATGAGCAGGATAATTGAATTATATAATCTGGGGAAGCAATACATGATAGCTACTTCCCTAATATTTTTATACCAGCCAAGTAACGTGACTGTCAGGATCTGTGACTATTTTCATGTTAATATAAAAAGTAATCAAATGAACAAGACTTGCTTCAGTTAGTCCCTTTGGTAGGGCAGCTTTCAGCAGAGACTCGGTGAAGTGAGAAGGATCAAATCTGCTGTCCCTGGAATCAGGTGCTGAGCCCTCTCCTAAGATATGATTGCTGAATAGATGTTTACATATGTAGAGGATAATTTTGTTTGAATGTTACTGAATCCTGTTTTCCTGTGTGTGGTGAACGTTAACATTGTTGGGGGCACTGGCATTTAACATTGTCAGTGTCCCCAACAAATGTTTGGTTTGGAATGAGTATATTTAAAGTTTCTTTTCTCTCTAGCAATCTGATATGACAGTATGGGTTTTTGGTTATTTTTTTCCATCTTCATGCAACATTTTAACATGCTGTTCTCAGAGGATGTAGGTATAGAATTTTGTATTTCAATAACGTGTAAATCAATGTTCCCTGACAGTTTCTGGCTTTTTCTTTCCTCATAAGATAAACTTCCATAAGAGGCTTGTATGACAGTTGGTTTTTCAAACTCACTGGTGGCTCTCCATTTTGGTAATGAGGGCTTCTACCACAGATGAACAGTCATCTCATAAAGTAGATATGTTGTTTAATCTGATATCTCCCTGGGCTTTCTATTGAAAGTAGAGATACAGCATTTTCTTCACACTCTGGCAAGCTCAGATACCAGAATATGATAATATTACACATAGTAAAATCTTTCTAGTAGCTTTTCACCTTTTAAAATTACAACTTTAAAAGAAAAAAGTCATCTTCTAAAAAAGCTTTTATATTAATTGTTGCCGTGAAGCATGTTAGTATTTGGTAAAGAATACTGTTTTGGGATCCTGTTAAATTAGGACATCTAAATAGTAGCAATGAAGCAAGAGGCAACACTTCTTTTGGGAAGTTGTTCTGAGTTTTTTCTCTTGCAGGATACTATCTACTACTTTAGTGATTAAAATCTCATCACTTCAAATTATCAAGGGAGGAAGACTGAGTGACTGACTTTCTCTGTGCTATTCTCTTTGCTTTGTACTTACCAGACTATCTGATAATCAGAGGATGACTTGAAAGTCATGATCTGGTATCTTCTCTTGCAGGTATTTAATGAATTTCTGCATTGATTATTCACCATCTTACAAAACTGATGGCATAATAACTTCTGATGAAAGGTTTTCAGGCAGATGATAAATTGTAAGAGACTTTTGAGTTCAAAAATTCACATTTTTACTAATGGCACAAGCAGCTTTCCTATTTCAACAACCTGATGCTTCTATCATTTTTTGCTAGCCCTAATGATTGCAAAACTGATATCATAACTAGAGTGAAAATAATTCATTTTGAAAAATGTTGATATGAGCAAAAGCCAAGTGTGTGGGATGACAGATGAAAGTGGTGATAAATTGTGTGGGTGCTCTCCTGTAAGAAAGTGCCTGAATCATTATTCGTTAAACAAAAAAAAAAGCTTGTTTTCTCTGTTTGCAATATTGGGACTTATTTAAAAATTCTTGGCATGTAATTGGCATTCAGTGAATAATGAAAAGCTTATTTTTGGAAATTAACAGTCGTGACTTCACAATTACTTGGATTTCACACTGTTGTGAATAATTCTGCTTCTAATTGCTAATATTTTTTATGACATAAAGAGAAATACAATACTCAATGAGCATCCTTATTTAAAAAGTCAATGCAATACCTGGTCAGATGAGATCTGATTCAATCTACTCAGTGCAAATATAAGTGAATATAAGTGCTGCAGTGGAGTGGAATTCATTGTTTTCCTCTTTATTTCTTTCTAAATATTTGTTCATGCTTATAGTGTTACATAGCGATTAAAACTTGTTAATCTGAAGTCAAATATTTTAACTCAAATTAGTCCTTCTTATTAACTGGGAGAATAAGGTATAGCTATGCACATTTCTTAAGCAATTAATGTGGTAAGGACCAGTTTTTTGAAAGTATCCAGGTGGCAAAAGCTGCAGGTGATTAACTTTCATGAATTCTTTTACATTAAAGATCTTTAAAACACGTACATATATGCTACTCCATATCTCTAGATAAATAAATACTTTTGAAAATATCAGCCTTTGTCTGATATTTTTAAATAAAGTCTTATTCTCTCGCTTTTTGATGGGTTAAAACTTAATTTTCTTTTTTTTTTGAGGTGAGATGGAAAGGAGGAGAACTGCTTTTTTTGTTTGTTTGTTCCCCCCCTTTTGTTTTGAACCCAAGCTGGTTTTTAACATGTGAATTGAAGCCCAAATGAAAATATTCCCACATGATTTGTTGTGCACAAGAAATTGACAGCAAACACAGTGGAGGAAATCTCAAAATGCATGTCACGATACAGGCTAAAATGATAGTTTTATACTTTGGGCAAAACGTGGTGCTGTGATGTATATACGTGGAGTGACCTAAGGACTTAGATGCACTTTGCTTTTTTCTTGTGAATAAACAAGGCAGCACTTTATCTCTTTCTTAATATAAAGTTTTAGACAAAGTCACGGATGTTATGCTCTTATACTGATTGATACACTCATGGAAAGTTTAAGTTGCTGTAACTTCAAATTAAATGTGAAATGGATTGAATAGTCCATGTAGAACAGAGAAGTTTCAACATACCTGATTTAAATATGAAAGGATATCCCATGTATTTTCAGAAACTCCACTCAGTCATTTGAAACACCAGAACATCTTGATGAGAGTGTATCTACTCTAAATAATACAAAGTTTTAGTCAGCATACGAAAAAAAACTAGCTACAGGGAATATAATGGGTTTAAAGCAGTCTCGGTTAGGAATTGCTGTGAGCACTTTTGTAGTGCTCTCATTTAAAGAGAGACTTACATCAAGGTTTGACTTTGGGAGATGGCTTGTGCATGGGTACTTTGCTGCCTGAAGCACTCACCTGATTCAGATTAGTGTGCCTGAATGTATGTTTCTCCCATGTCTCCAAAATTTGGGATAGGAAGGAGTGTAATCTCCTTAAACTCACTAATCTTCTGTGATGGAAAAACACAGAACTAAGTGTTTATAAAGCATGCAACTTCTAACTGATCAAGTTCTGCCTAATATTAGTCTTTTGCCAGACTACTTCAACTGTGTATTTTCTGTAAATGGAATCCAGTTGTTCAGTGAGCCACTGAAGTCAAGAGTTGACTCATCCTGAAGGTGACTTGGATAAAGTCACATAGTTATGCCTTCCCCATTATTAGTAATCACCAGGGCGTCCGAGTTGCTCAGCAGATGCACAGAAATGGGGGTAGCTGCTGTGTTTTTCTTCAAGGGATTGGACAGTAGGTTTCCGCATTCCCCGCTTTGCCTGTGTGCCAGGACGGGAAGCAGTTGTTTCAAAGCATGTGGACCTGGGGGCTTCCACATCATTGCCCTGGACACAATCCTTTTCTGTCAAAACCATGATGGTTTTATATTGTTCTCTGTAGCTCCAGTTAAATAGGCAATACTTGTTCCATTAGGGATAATGTGATTTTTAATCTATTTGGACATTCGCTAGAAATCTTTAAAAAATGTATCTAAATTGTCTAACCATTAATTTCAGAAATGCCTTCTAACACTTTGACATCCTTCAATTCTTTGTCATGATAGATCACAGAAAGATGTGGGTAATTTTTGTTGCTAAATATCTTCTTCGCTCTAACACAAAGTGCTTCAGTGCAGTTTTCCCAAGATGCTGGTGGGTTTTTTAAAATACTGTCTGCCTTATTGCGGGTTTAGCAATTCACATATCAGAATTGTAAGTATAAAAACAAAAAATGCCTTCACCTGGAAACTGAAAGAGAATTTCTTATTTCTAGATTGGAAAAACATTTCTGTTTTATTCCTCATCTAGATTATCTTTCATACCTACTATTTACAACTAAAAGCCTGTAAAATACATGCTTTTTTTTTTTTTTTTTTTTGAAGGCATGTATTTGAGCCATTCTTGGAACTTGTGGTATTGTGATGTAAATTGAATGTAAAATTAACATTTTCCATGCTTTTTAGCTGAAATAAAGTATCATAGCGTTTATCAGGCACATAAACATTTTTGGTGCTTAATTTCTGGTGTTATCTGCCTTGGTTACGTGACCATTTAGAAATATGGTAAGATTTCTGTGATGGGCTAAACCAGAAGATCATTAAAGCAGAAGGCTTACTTCTACAATTGTGAATCTGGGTGCTCTGAAATAGTAGTAGCATCATGTTTTCCAGGAGACCTTTTTTATGGCTGACTTATCTCATCGGTAAGGCTCTCTTAGAAGGCTTGAACAAGGTCAGCAGCATGTTTATCCATTTCAGTCTTCTGATTTCTTAACTTGCAGGAATAAAGCTTGCTTCATTTGAATTTCTCAGACTGCACCAAAAGGAATAATCACGTATTAACTCCAAAATACTCTGCTGTTTTAAGTTTGGTTGTTGTTTTTTTTGTTTAAATGTAGTAAACAGAGTTGGAAACAAGTAGCAAATTTTAAATTATTGTTTAAGATCTGAGGGGCAATATTTTGGATTTGGTTGTTACTATGTCAGAGCTGTGAACTCCTTTAATACTGTCACATGGAAAGCTTTCTTATTTTTAATTATTCCTCTACCATGATGGAAAGCTTCTTGTTGTTTTTTAGTTTTCATGCGGACTTGCCTCTTACTGCAAGGTCCAGAGCACACTAGTGTCTGATGGGATACTGAGCTCTACTGTCATGAATGGGGACATGGAAGCCAGAAGTGCAGGACCCCTGGTTGTGGCTTAGTTAGCAGATGATTTCTGTGAAATCTGGTAGTCTTGTCCCTTGGTTTCTCCAACTGTACAGGAGAGAGGCAACTTGCAGAGTGGTGTAGTTTGCCTACAGAGTGCTTCTATGATAATTCTGCTGTAAATTGTAGGATTTCAAATTATCAAAAAATTACAGTTTAGGAATTAAGTAGAATTATTAGAGTGTATGCACAAATGCATATTTAGATGATCTAGAAGCATTTTATTCAGTTATCTTTGCCAGTGTTTTATTCTATGAAATGAAGTAGCCTCATGACTTTGTTATTGCACCTGGCTTCTGTGAGGTGGGAGGGTAGGACCTTTTAACCACTTGTGAGCGTGTAACGTGGAAGGACAAGTTAAAGCACTTTGCATAACTCATACATATAATTCAACAGGCGACTACATAAGGCAGATACAATGATACACAGCTGTTGATTTAATTGAAAGGGGGAAAAAAAAAAAGAAAAAGAAAAGAAAAAGGCAAATGTTATGTTCATCTGGTTATACCAAAGAGGTAGGAGAAGAGATGAAGAGAATTCTGTCCCCAGTCCTGCATTGGCACCATTTTTTTGTTTTAGTTGCTCCTGAGCAGGAGGAGGATTTAAAGTTATACTGGCTGAGGATTCCCTTTTGAAGTTTCCTTGCAGTTCAGTAGGATGCCTTCCCCTCCCAGTTTGCCTCTTACTTTGACAGGAAATGTCTTTGCATGCTGGGTCCCAGGAGCAGGTTCTCCAGTGTGCTAAGGAGCCTTTGGTCTATTCTGTGTCTAGTGCTGTGTGTCCCTGTGATGTGTGGGATGGCTGTGGTAAAGCAAGGCCTGTCAGTTAACGTGGGGCAGTTCCCAGACCAAATGCTGTATGTTGCAGAAGGAGTTAAGCAAAACAAAACAAAAAACCCAAACCCTCAGCAAAGCTTACATAGAAATAATAATCAAGTAGGAATGCATTGTCTCATAAAAGTGCTTTATGTTTGTCTTTAAAATGTAGCTGAAGCAGTGTTGTCTGCGTGTAATGCTTTTATGTATGTAAAGATATAAATCTAAAAGAGGCTGTGATTATTTACTTTCTGTTTGTTCTAGGTCTTTCATCTTGAAAGTTCTCATTTACCCCTAGGGAAATGTAGTTTTAAATACTTTGCCAAATCTTTCTGTAGTGGAAAAAAATTTTTAATTTGTGGTTGCATCATTTAATGGTTGTTCTGCTGTAATGCATTGTCTAAATTGCTTTACTCTCTATCTGATGATAAAGCCTTTTAGATAAACACTTAAACCCAGATTTTTATCAATCTGTATGAATTTAGTAAAAATATTTGGAAAATGCATTCAGAATATATAAAACAAATGTACATGTGGAAATAGTTGTCAACCAATTGTCGTAATTTTAAAGGGCTTTATTATATTGCCTGTACTTACGCATCTTGGGAGAAAAGATGTCTGTGCATGTAGAGTTGGAAAGAAAGCAAAGGAAAAAAACATTATCATAAAATGTGGCATTTGTAATTGATTATGTAGTCTGTTCTGAACTCATGACTGAAATGTAATATGAAGTAGGAGTGTGTGACACTGGCATTACAGTTTTATCACAAGCCATTGTCGCTGGCACTGTTGCATTTCTGTCTTGATGGAAAGAAAACAGGCTGGAGAAATCTGATTTAGGTAATGCTACTGAAGAGTATGTAATCTTACTGAGGGAATGGTTATCAAAGGTTTCTAAAGGCAAGGATAGCAAGCACTGTAATACATCATCCAGTTCTCTTACATGGGCAAAAACATCTATCCAGAATTGTGCCTTGGGGTAGCTGTCAACTAGAGTGGGTCCTTTCAAGCTCTGCCTGTGACCTCAGTTTTACCACTCTATTAAAGTAGTGGGCCTTGTGAAATATCAATAATGTCCACACCAGAGATGGGCATTTTCAAGTTGAATTAGGGGTATAAGCAAAACTTTGGGTAAGCCAGGTGAATATTTTCACCTTTTTGCCCCTCAATTACCTGTTGCTGTGTATGTACAACAGTACAGAGAGGTAAGGCTGGCAGAGCTGGGTGAGCCAGAGCAGGATTTTAGTGCTTTACAGGCTTATCAGTGTCTCATAGGCTTCTTTGCCTGACAAAATGATCTGTGCAGCTTCCTAACCTGAGCAGGCGTTGGGACCATGTGCGGAGCTACGTCTGAACCTGTAATCCTTGCTGGACTGAGTGGGTTTGGCACAGCCCTGCTGAGTGACTTTGTAGCTAATCTGTAATGCAGGATAATGCTACCTGTGAAGAACCGAGTTTATATTATTTTAATTTCCTTTGACCTTTAAATGAAATTTGAAGCTGTTTCCAGAACTGAAAATCCATTCTTTTCCCTTGCCACCTAAATTCATTATTTCTAAATATTTTTCAACTGAAAAATCTTCCACTTGATTTGACATGTGTGGCCATGCAAGTGGTTGTGTGTTTGAATATTCTGCGTTAGTATTTGACAAAGATTTGAGGGGGCGTTGTTTGCTCGAGTCCCAGTCATTGTAAGTTGTGTCTCACTTCTGCCTCTTTGAGAATTAAGAATGAAGTGACAAGGTGGTACTGATGTGGGTACTCCTGCATCTGGGAATTTTCTTGTGGCACATAAAGTAAAAGAGAAAGACCAGTCTTTTAAGACCCGAGATCTGAGTTTCGGGCTGGTGCAATGACATTCTTTTTAACTAAAAAATTTACACTTGATTTCAGTTGGTTCTAATTAGTGAATTGAAGGCTGAAGCAGCTGATTTTCCTGCATATGGCTTAACTGTTTTTCAGATTTCAGTGTTGCTTTTCATTCTAACTGTCATAAATGTGAAAATTGTTCAGGTAGTGCAAATGAGTGCAGGTTCTGTTTCCCACTTGCTGGATCGAGGTATGAATCTGTCGTCTGCTTTGAGATGGTGAGATCTTTAACTCAGGAAAGAAAGTGCAATTTCTAAACTAAAAAGTTCTGAGCTATCCAGTAACAGAAGTGAGAGGAAACTTCAAGTTGTTTCCAAAGTGCAGAAAATCACATTCAGCTGTGCCAGCAAAGACCTATGTATAAGCTCTGTTTAAGCTTCCTAACTTCATCTCAATTGTTTTGGAAGTGCCTGCTTTAGCAACTCAGCTGTCAAAGAGGGAATGACAAGCCACTGAAGTGGTCACCTATCCAGCTGGCATAGTGGTCCCAGAAGAGGCTATGCATATCTCCCTTGAGAGACACTTGCAAAATGTTTGAAGCTTTGGCAAACTCAAAAGCAAAGAACATCGCCTTAAACGTAGTGCAAGGTAACTGATCTGGATAAATAACTGGAAAAGTTGTTCTGCATGTACTACTCTAGGTGGATTTTCACTAATGGGTCTCATAGGATCAATTGGAGGTAATGCATCCTCATAAGTAAAGATAATTGAATAGGATTTCACTCTGTTGTACCAAAGGTGCTATCCAAAATTGCAAAGAGACTATGGCAGAGCATGTCTTTGCTACTTCTTCCAATAACAACAGAAATATTAACAATGCATTCACCTTACCTAAACCGTAGAATTTTCATGTCCAGTATGAAAATTTTTCCTCCTCTTGTGTGTGTCTGAAGGTCTACTATTTCGAAAAAAAGTAACAGTGATCTCTCAACTACTGGGAAGGTATGCCTATCACACAAAGGCTTTATTTGCTTATGGGAGCTAAATACTGAACTATTATGCAGATTTGCATAGAGCACAAGGTCTTTGATCTTGACAAAACACATATTTTGCAGAACAATATTATCTTGGGAGCGGTTAAAACTTGCATAAACAAAGGTGGTGTTTGTACTGGCAAACTTTTCTTGCTACTTCATTCTCTCCCCATCCCTTGCTTCCCCCTCAGCCATCCACTGCTTATGTCATTGCTGCAGCTAGAAATATCTTTGTTGCTCTGAAGATGCTGTCACCTGCATAACAAAGCAGCGATCAAGTTGTATCATTTCTGAGCCTTCAGAAGTGTTAACAGATGTGCCTGTTCTTGAAAGCCAAAGAAGGTGCTGTATGAGGAGAAAGCTAAACTAGCTGTAGAAGCTGCAGAAGCTAGGAGAGCCTGAATGTAGATGATAGGATAAAAGCCTGATTTAATATTTTTTTTATCTTAAAGCTTCTTAAAATTGAAAACTGTTTTATATGTTCCAAAGCTGTTTGAACTATGTGGGTAGATTTGGAAGGAAGCTTGGTCTACGTGACATATACTGATACAGCTGTAGTATTGGAAATACGTAATTGGGGTGTGTGTCACACTTGCATGTAACTTTCACTGATGCATTCATGCTTAGCATTTGCTCAAGGGCAGAGTTGTGCTGAAAATCTCACATAGGAAAGGTGTGAATTCAGAAGTCACTTCAAGTTATATCAACATATTTGTGAGCTTTAGGTTGCACACCAAGAAAAACTTCTTCCCCAGGAGGGCAGTGGAACAGGTTACCCAGAGATGGGCATCCCTCCCCCAGCCCCGGAAGGTTTCCAGGTCAGCCCCAATCTAGCATTGCAAACAGCTCCCTTTTAAGCAGTAGGTTGGACTGGATGACCTTCAGAGAGAGATCCCTTCCAACTGCTCTTCCAGTGAGTCTGAAAAGATGCTACCAACACATTTTTTTCAGGATAATCTTGTGAGAATAAGCTTTGTCTTGGAGTACCTGTTTTACTGGGACACTGAAATAGTTAATATGTGAATTCAGTCATGTATAAAACAGTGGGGCAAGTATGTTTTCATTCTGTAAAGATGAAAGATCAAATGGTTTTTCATTGGGAGTGGCTGTACTGTAACCTGCAAATGACTAACCTTCAGGAGTCCTGCAATTAACTTCCACAGATTCCTGACAGGGGTTGACAGAGTTTAGGGTAGTTTCGGGGGGTTCTTTTCAGTCAGAATAATAGAGAAGCAACACTGTTTGAGCACAGATAATGTGAAACATAGTGAAGGTAAGACTGACACACAGATCTTGACAGGTAATATGTTTACCAGTGCAGACTTCCACAAGAAATTTACCAATTAAAAATAGTGGAAAGAAAAATTGGATGTATTGTAAACATAAACCATGGGATGGTGTTTGACGTAATGTTCTCCTTTTCTTTGCATTAGTCATGTTTTAAAATATTTGGAAAATGCTGTTGGTTGTTATAATATGAGTAGGATGAAGAGCTTTCTGTGGGCTTTTCAGCCTATCACAACATTAATTTAAGCTTGAGGTCAGAATTAATCATTTTCCCTTTTTTTAACTATCTCCCCTTTTTTTAACTATCCCACAACAGATATGTTACATTAACTGTTACAGTTCTGCCTGCAAATAAATAAAAGTCCTGTCAATCAGAGCTGTCAGTCGAAGTCCAAAATGCCTGCCCTACTGCTTCTAAATGAAAAAAGAAATCCCAGCAGGAGGCTGAAGAACGAGAAGTATAATGGGAAGGCTTTCTACATGACAGCATGGGAAGAAGTAGTATTTTTGCAACATTTTTGTTGTATTTCCGTGGTGCCATTCATAGGCACTGCAGCAGTGATTTCCATATGTAAGGGAAGGGCCCTGAGACCTGGTCTGTATCCTGAGTGGGCTTTATGAAGCTGTGTTCACCCTTACTGGGTAAGATAAAATAGGGGATACTTACATGTACAAATCCCAATCAAAGCTGCTTGATACTAAAGTTGCAGAGAACTGTGTTGTTTTGATTGTGGCGTGTTTTAAGATAAGGGTTTGCTCTAATGCTGTAATATTAGCCGTGGTAATTAAACTTGTTTTCCCAAGGAAATCTTGAAGAGAATTTCCTCAGTTCCAAAGCATATTCTTAGCAATAGCTTCCCTGCAATTGAGGTGGGAACAAAATCTAATTTGCAGCTTAATATTGGGAATGTAAATGATGAACGATATAATGAAGTACATTGATCTCTGAATTCATAGATACACAGCTTCAATGTGCTTATGTGCCAGGTACTTTTCAGAAACGTACAGAAGCGCATATGTACTATATTGCATAATAAAGACTTGAACGCTGGTTACTGGTAAGATATGCTGGTTGTAAAGAAAAAGGATACTTTTTATCTCCAGTTCCACCATACTGTTTGAACCAAGCAGCCTTTCTTTAAAGAAAATGTTCCTTATTAGAAAATCCGAAGCTTTCACAATAGACTTTGATCCTTACTGTAAAATGAAAGGAGGAGGAAAGCTTTCACACCAAAATGCTAATAATGTTCTCTTTGTTAGTGCTTTTGTATTGCATATTAAGTGGATCTTTGCCTATCAGTCCAAGTTCTGCAGCTTTAGAGGCATCTATTTTCCCCATAATACAGTCATCTGTTGCACTGTGTGGTGGACTATACTCTTTTTTTTTTTCAGCCAGGGAAGAATGCTGTTTATCCTTTGCAAACTATCTGCTCTAAATGTGGGTGGACCACTCTGTTAAACTAAAAGCATGTGTTTGTTGTAGGTGCACTGTTAATACAGTGTTTCTATATTGTTAAAAAGTGCAAACCAGAAGAGACAGTGTGACACTGGGTTTATTGTATGAGCAGTAACTACTCTTTAAATGCCTAATGACTACATGATTGCGTTTTTACATTGTGGTTTGATAAATGGAATGCTTGTGTTGTATTCCAGTCTCTTCAACCTCTCCAGGAAAAAAAGGAATTAAAATCTAATTTGCTGGGAAAGACCTGTACCTTTTAGCCGGGGGGAAAAAAAAAACAAGTCTTTCCTAGCAAATTGTGCTGGACTTGTGCATTTTTATAGTGCTTTTGAAAGCATGATGATAAGGTCAATAGTTCTGTATGCATTTTCAAATTATTTGCAAGTTGCTGAATGCTAGGCCGTCTAGATTTTATTTTTTTTTTCTTTAAATCTGCTCATTTTTATTTATACTTTCTAAGTCCATTCAGTGGTTAGATGTCATTGCAGTGAGCTTCTGGGCATTCTGCCAAGTCTTCAGTATTGTCAGGGTGCTGGATAAAGTACAAAGAAAAATGCTTGTCTGTGTTTCTTTGTAAAATTTTACAAGAAGCATATAGCCTAAGAAGTAAGACCACCCTATTAAAGTAAGAGCAGACCTAGAGGAAAACAGGACTGACTCTCACTTTCTCTGACTATCTGTACAGCTAGTTAGAATGTAGAGTTCACCTTGACATGTAAGAACTGCAAATATCCACGAATTAATAAGAAAGTCTGAGCTAGAGGCGTAGGCTTTTGAGAGCCAAAGGTGTCTGTCTTTCATATTGTAAAACTGTTTAACAGCGTAACTGTTAAGATAAGTGAAGATAAGCCTTTTCTGAAGTATTAAAACCAAACAAAAATGGTTTGAAATTTTAGAAGCTCACTGTTATCATTGCCTCTCTTGATTGCTTCTCTTGATCCTATAGTTTGGCAGAGCCTTGTTCCTGTGCACTACAGTGTATGATTTCTACACACGTTCTAATGCTCTTTAAAAAAAAAAACAAAACAACAAAACTTTGTGTATTTTTTAAAGTTGTTTTCCTATCACAATTTGACATTAATCTGATTCAAATGTAGTAAGATGTAGGAGCATACAGGGGAAGGGACTATCCATCATTTTTTGTCACAGAATATACTATGGTCAAGCCGCTTGTTCATTTCCCAGGTTAATTTCTGCATAAACATAATTTCTCTGTATTGAAAAAACCTCAACATGTAGATACTCGCTTGCAAATCTGATTTGAGGTGGAGTGAGTGCCACATGCTCCCCTGTACTCTTTTTTTTTTTTTTTTAATGTGTGTTTTACTATATACATTACATTGCAAAGAGCAAAGCAATGTAGCTGCGGTGTTTTTCCACTGCATTTTCGAGATGATGTGTGTAAATGAGTCTGAGATTGTTATGCTTTGATAAGGATTGAAAGGCAATCGGCGTGCATGCTTTTGGAGTACTTGCTAGGGAAGATTACTTTCTATTGTAAGTTACAGACCTTTTACACGAGAGTTTGAGAACAACCATGCTGTGCCTGCTCAGAGAATGAATAGGATTTGAGCCTCTGACACTATAATGACATAAAAACAAAAGTGCTTTTGTTTTTCCTGTAGGATAATAAAATATAGAAGAAAGGAATTTAAACTTGATTTGTTTGATGTTCTTATGTAATTGCTTCTTTTTACTAATTTCCTCTCTCATTTTCTTCCAAGTATGTGCCGAAGCTTTCAATCCAGATGAAGAGGAAGAAGATACAGAACAAAGGGTAAGAATGAGTGAATTGCATCATGCATGGTTCTCTCTGCAGTTTGACAGGCAGATGTCTGTATGTCACCTTTTCCTTAGCACTTGTGCATTTCGTTCTGGGAGGCTGTGTGGCATGCTGACATTGACAAAGTGACATTGCTCTGAAATTTAGGGCTGCTTAGTCTCATGCACTTTTTTAGTCACTATAGCTTTAACATAATTTTACTTCAAAGGACCTGAGAGCTGTACTTAAGTCTACCATCTATAAAAGTTTGGGTATTTTCCTTTCTTAATTATCTTAAAGGCTTGTTGAGGCAATTCCTAGAGCATCAATGCTGTTGTGAAGAATTAGTTAAGCTTTACCACAGCTGTTTCTTCATGGGTGCTTAAAATTCCTGACATGCTTTTTACTGCCTTTCTTGTCAAAGCAGTTCTGCTTGGGTAAAAGGAATACTTTGTTGAAATATTTTGAGACTGTGGCCACCTGTTGTTCTGTTGTTTTTGAAAGCTGGGAATTTCTAGGAATTGCAAGTCCAGATACTGTAATTGTATTTCTTTAGACGTGCTTTTATGTGATAAAATCCCATAGGCTGGCTATTGAGGGTCAGTGTTTTCTCTCTGGACTTCTGGTATTCCATTTCCAGATTCCATCTCAAGGATGCTTACACTTCTGCAATGAAAATCTAAGTCTAATTTAATTTCTCTTAAAGAAGATGCTTCATAAATAAGATTCTATAAAAAGAAAAAAAGACTATGAGCGTGTCTGATCATCCAAATGTTTGTAAACTGGATACACTTATTCCATCAAAGTCTTAGTTTTCCTGACTGCTGATTCAATATTAAATTTTCTTTTAAAACAAGGATCTGAGATCTGCTCAACTTTGGACAATGAGTTTTTAGAAAAGCCTACTAATGTTACTGGTTTTTGAAATCTTTGTTATTCCAGAAATATAATTAATGTGGTGAATGTGAGGTAATTAATATTTTTGTACATGCTTTCATAATTGGCCCCCAACAAGCACATATCCATGTTTTTATGAGTGTTGGTTCCTTTAACTTGATGAAATGCTTATAATTGGAAAGAAGTAACAAAAAAATTATCTCTCAATCAGCAAAGCTTTTATTTAGGTAATTTTGTTGGGGAAAAAAAATACACTTCTTAAATAACTTCTGTTATTAGATGGGCTGAGATACATATGTATCATAAATCTACCTGTATGCCAACAGTAAGTGTATTGGGACCAATGTAGACAGAGTTTAGAAAGAAAACTGTTCACTTTTTCCTCTGTTCCAAATGCTCAAGCCTTGACTGTATGTGTGGCTGGGTTGGAAGGGAAAGGAAAGGAAAATACATCCTCTTGTTTTGCTTGACTGTTATTTTGTATGTGCTAATTGTCAACATAATATACTTCTTATGTCTCTTTCTTCCTGTCTTGCATCGTATGTTTATATATAAATACTGTTTATGCAAACAACAAAAACGAACTGTATACTTTGACACTTTTAAATTGTGTTGTGCTTTTTTACTTGGAAGTGAAGGTTCAGTCTATAATCATATTTCTTTGTTGTCATGACAGTTTTGTTTTACTTTGTTTTAAAGGTAGTTCATCCAAAAACTGATGAACAGCGATGCAGACTGCAAGAAGCATGTAAAGATATCCTGCTCTTCAAAAACCTAGATCAGGTAATAATGTTTTAAGGAAATCTCAACTGGAGTTGATGGCTTGTAGGTACAGGTAATAACTTGATCTAACAGTCCAGACACTTGTTTGCATTGTGATAGTTCATGAAGTATTAATTGTACGCAGGCTGGATTGGGACATGTGTTTGGAGATCAACAATCAATGAACAATATAAACAAACATGTCAAATTGTCAGTTACCATGATTGTGAGATCCCTCTCCCTGCAAATTCAATTTTTTTTCTGTTAGAGAAAAGTGTGTTGTTGTTTTGTTATGTTTTGTTTTGGTTTTTTTTTTAATTTTTTTTGCTTATCTTTCAGTATTTGTTGTGGAGTACTATTGCACCTGATTTCCTTTTCCCTAGGAAACAGTTCATAATTTTATGGGCAATTTAAAAAGGAAATTACTTACACAATTGTGATATTGAACACTGCCCACATTTGCATGATTTCGGACTGCGGCGCCATTTTCTTAAATGCCAATGTGTCAGTAAATTTTCTGTAAATTAATGTAATCTTTTTAGGTTGTTCCTATTCTTACTCATTTTTATTGCTGAAGTTGGTTATTAATTACTCATTGCCTCAGCATTGAGTTTTAATGATGAGCACTTAGTAATCTAAATTGGTATGAATTTTTTTAATGACAATCATAGGATGGTTCAGGAACAGACCTTTGGAGATCCTCTAATCCAGCCTCTGAGGGGCCATAGAATAAATGCATCTCCTCTCTGGTCTGGTGTCTCCATGAAAACAGAATTGGCATCTCTGCTACAGGTTGTGGCAGAATGAAAGCTGTTACACCAGTGATGGTCCCTGCAGCTTCATGGTTTGAATCATTGAGCTTTGCCTGAGATATGAAAGGATCGATGTGGTAGCTTATGGTTTCAGAAACGCTGCTCAGCTTTCCTTGAAAACCAGGAAGTTCTCCCAGTTCTTGGTTGCTGTACAAACCCCAAGAGTCATTGAATTGCTTTCTCAAAATAATTGTTGAAAACTTTTGATTGCAGCAGGCTTGAGGAATTGACCTTCTGTCAAAAAGTTTCCTTGAAAGCTGTTCTTTTCAAGGCTGGCCTTTCACTGTTCTGGGATTCTTGTTGTTCTTATGCCTATTTACTTAAGCAAAAATGAATAACCAGTTTATATTCAAAGATGACTTTGAAAAACAAATTTGAGTTGAGAAGGTGGGCTTGGAAAAATACTGCTTCCTGGGAAAAGCTTTCTAAGCAGCTGAGGAGACAAGCAATGGAAATGATCTTAACTGCAACTGTTAGACAAAACAAAACAGACAAAATGACAATAGTACATGGCTGAAAAAGATGGCTGCAGTCCCTACACTGATTATAGTATGATAAAGGGCACTTAGCAGAGAGCGGAGACCTTTCCTACCAATGGGTATAAAGGGAGTATGGAACTTGCATCCTTTCACCCTTCTTCCCAATAATTTCTTTTTAACGCCCTCTGTATAATGTTGACTGGTTTGGAAGGTTGGCTGTAGAATACCCACTGAAAGGCAGAATGCATGGCTGCTGCTTTTGCTCAGTTGTCCTTTAATAATTGTGAGGAACGCTTTCAAATTAAGGCTCAAAATATATTCTTTTGGCTCTTATCCTCTAAAGAGTGTCATGTAAAACTGTTAGATACAAGCAAACAAACCCAACAACAAAATTGCATAAAATCCTTTTAGGAGGAAGTATGATTCTGTGACTCAAATGTCCTGGACAAATTCATCCCTTTTCCACTGGTTGCATTTAGGCGAACTGTGCTGAATTTAGTCGCAGTGACTCAACAGCCCTTTTAAATGTCTTCACTTGCACGAACAGTTGCTCTAATACTTGGTAACAAATACAAGGGAGCCAGTGTCCAGTGGGTCACTTCCAGCAAGGTTCACATTGGACTTTGGACTAAAGTCAATTCAGATTGTTATAGAGTTTAACCCTGAGATTTTGAGCGTCCCCTATGATAAACCTGATTTATGTTTCAGTATAAAGTTCTGTATGATGTATCATGTGTAAGGTCCACAGTGTCTTATAAGTGAGTTTGTAGAATCCTAGTTAGAATTGAATTTTGTACTGAGTGAGAGCAATGGCTGTTATCTTTACCAGCAAGTCCCCTGAGCGTGCTGAGTGCCCATATTTAAACCAAGAGGGTTTTTGTACAGTTCAGAAATCTGATGAAGCTTGTCCTTTTATTGACATAATAGCTCAGTGTTTTACTTAGTTAAAATGATAAGTCTTTGCCTGTTTATCCTCCAAATAAAGAATTGTTGAGTTACAGTATTTTTAAAAAGCTTTTAAATCTTTTTTAAATGCTGGTTTTCTGACAACTGTTACTTAAATGCATGCTGTGAAATATGTGGTTAAAATAAATGGCTTTCCTAAAACGATTGTTTGTCTAGTTTAAACATCAGGACAGTTTTTAAAGATAAGAAAATAGGATTCTAGTGAAAAGATACACAATATTTTCAATATAGTGGTGCCTACAGACACTGCAACGATTACTTCCAACTTAAGGAGTGCAGTAAATATTTCAAGTGTATCTAGCGGCATAAAGAGTAGTTTGCGTGTTCATACAGTATATTTTTAGAAACTCAGCTGTGATCTACATCTTCTAACTTTGAACATCTGGTCATTGAAAATGCAATGAAATTCTGTTATTAATGGACTTCAGAATAACAAAGATGGTGGAGCAGCTCAGCATTGAGGCAGGGCATTTATATGGCACCATCTCTCTTGGCTTTCACAGCTTCCTTGGCTGCACTGCCTACAAAAAAAGTTTAGTCACGGCTCATCAGAGAAACCCAGCTTGAGTCTGCTGTGCAGACCACTATTACCCCCTTTTCCATATGTGCTCCCCATCCTTACCTAGCTGATCTCACCTTGTGCTGGAATTGCAGGTTCTCTAAGACCCAGCCTATCCAAGGAAATAACTCCATCTGTATAGAGTCTTGTTCAGTAAAGCCCTGATCATGACCAGGGCTCTTAGATGATGACAGTATAAATAAGTTACTGATAAATAGTGGTGCAGTTTCTAGGCACACATATGTATAAAGAATTATGTGTACTGTTGACGTAAATCAATAGATATCCATTGCAGCAAAGCTGTGTCAGATTATACTAAGTGAGAGCTTGCTATACAGGTGCGCTTTGGCACTGAAATGGTATGCATAAGGTATTTGGACATAAATTTCTGTAACAGAAGTATCTATGTTTGTCTGCATTATTGAACTTATTAATATAAGCTGGAAACAAGTGAGATACAAGTGGAAATCAACATTCATACCTGTATTACCTGTATTTGCGTACAGTAAAAATAATGCAATGCGTGTTGTACTTCACTTTCCAGATTAAGTCAAATAACGCTAAAGTGTATCTTCTGAGAGTTTTTTTATTTTTTGATTATTTTTTTTTTGTTCATTTTATAGGAGCAGCTGTCTCAGGTCCTTGATGCCATGTTTGAGAGGAAGGTGAAACCTCAGGAACATGTGATTGACCAAGGTGATGATGGAGACAACTTCTATGTTGTTGAGCGGTAAGCAGCTGTGCCTTTGAAATGTAGAGTATATTTTTTTTCAGTCTGATAATTTTGTAGATCATATATATGTGCAACAGGCATATAATAGATGTGTGTATGCACCTTTTGAGTATCTTTTACCTTTTTGGAAGAAATTCTGGCTAATGTTATTTTTAATCACTTTATTTGAAGAAGAATTAAGGGCACAGATTTATTTTCTTCCTGTAAAACTGTAATATAAAACAGAATATTACTGATGAATTACAAATGTCTGTTGGAACACGATCTTCGCAAACTACTTTTTTGATGCACTGTTATCTTTCTTATCACTGAAATAATGGCACCATTAATATTGTATTAAATGCTTTCAAAGCAGTTTTTCAAGAAAATGTGTTGCCTTTTGAATTGTCATGCTGCGCTTAGGGAATTTGCAAAAGAATTTCTAGGTTAGAAACTGTTCATTTTAAATGATCCTTGTTCATTATACGGACATTGCGCTTTCTGATTAGCGGAATTACAGAACATAAGGCTACCTCAAATATATTCTCACCATATGCCCATTCCTCTGTCCTCTCCCATACCATCCCATTAGCCTCAACCAGCACTCCATTTCTACACTCAGTTATCTCCCTCAGCTGCTCTGCCTCAGAGCAGTCCTGTGTCTTTGGCTAGACAGGACAAGTTCCTTCTCTTTCCACGTTCAGGTCAGGTTGGATGGGGCTCCAAGCAACCTGGTCTCGTTGAAGATGTCCCTGCTCATTGCAGGGGGGTTGGCTTAGAGGGTCTTTAAAGGTCCCTTCCAACCCAAACCATTCTGTGATTCTATTAAAGATGAGATGTAGGCAGAGCAGTGAATCCTAATCTTGAGGAAACTTAAATTCAGTTTGGGAGTCTCTCAAAAATGTTAGATACCATCAGCCTATTTTAATTTGTTTCTGTGTATGGCTCTTAACCTGTTGGTTACCAAAAAGCTTTTCCTGCTACAAGTTTTAACCTAAAATCAAGAAGTGAAACAGAACCTTATCTTTGATATGCAGGTAAATGTTCTGTGGTCTCTGTTCTACAGATACAATGCTACTCCACAATGTTGGGTTTTTTTCTATCAAGAGATAGTCAGGTTGGAAGATTTCAGGTTTTTAAGGTTTTTTTTGTTTTGTTTTGCTCTTAAGGTATAACACACTGGTCACATAAATATGTTGCCAAAAGTATGTGGCAGAAAGGCTAGAGAGTTATTAAATATTAATACAGTTATTAAACTCAGTGTTGTCTAGCAATAGAGCATAGCAGCCTGTGCTGTAAACACCAACTCGGCTGCAACTCCTATGTCGGCTGTTGAGTTATTAAAAAGAATTCTACAGTTATGAATTTTCTGTCCCACTCTCCCCTTTTCCAGTCCTCCTCCACCTCCCACCCCCTCATTTTTTTCATGCAGAAGAATAGCAGAATACTGGTGTTTATGCAAAGCTACAATATTTCCAGTTGCCTATAAGTGCAAATTCAGAGGACTCTGGCTCTTCCAAGGCATCAGTAGGAATGTCTTGTTACTCTAAGATAATCATTAATGCCTAAATATCCCTGAGGATTCGTTTCTTCCTGTCAGAATGAACAGTGACTTTGTGTTGCAGAGCTAACTCTTTAGCTTCTTGTCTGCATAGAAAAACAGGCTTTCTGGCACAGGCCCTTTTTTTCTTCCCCCCCCCCCCCCCCCCCCCCAAAGTCTTCTGTTTGTAATACTTCGTCACCAGATCACTTTCGTCTGAGTGTCTTTTACCGTGAACAGAGGGACGGCAGGCAGGACAGATGCAACTTGAGGATGCAGTAGCTATTTAGTGCTTACTGCATGGAAGGGAGAGCTAGATCGAATGTGTCGTGTGGCTAACCATCAGCGTGCTCATCGCTGCTGAGGAGGCACCTGATGAGTCTGTGCTGATTGAGCAATCATCAGTCAGGAGGGGCAGCACTGTCCTCTGCCCCTTGGAACAGGCTGATCCACAATCTTGCTGAGTTCCCCTCTTCTGCTTTTCTGCTCTTTTTCCTTGGGGTTTTGTATTTTTTCATGTCAGTATTTTTCTTTTGAGTCCTTGAGTTCCTAACGATTACTATCTCAACAATTACGCTTCGGTCTGTGTTTTTATTCTTCTTATCTTGCAGGGCTTTAGCTCACAGATTGTCTCGCAGCTCAGCAACAGTTTTCTCAATAAATCTGAGCCAAGGTCACCCAGTGGTGTCTCACCAATTTAGTGCTTGGGCCACAGGCAGCTGAATGCTTGGCTAAAGGTTACGTGGCTATAGCTATTTGGAAATAAATGGCACTAGTAAGTGACTTTCAGGCTGAGGGATGGGAAGAAGTTATTGTATTTCGCTTAAGGTGCTCACAGTTGTCTCTTCAGATCAAAAGACCTCTGAAGGCTGTTGCTTCTGGTGCCTCTCAGAGAATCATTAAGTAGGTATTGGACATTACAAGAATTAGTGAGACTTTCCATCAACACTAATCCTTATTTAGTTTACTGTTGGTATGCTGTTGGTTTCTTTCTCTGTCTTCTAGATGTGAGTAAGCAGTAGGGTGTAAAATGTCTAGTAAGGATGTTATGTAGTCCTCATGCGCCTAGTTTCCTCCTTCAGCTTTTCAGGTGACAGAGACTAAATTTCTTGGATCTTCTGACATCTCTGAATCTGGCCCATCTACTGTTGATCCAGTAGCCAAACTTTATCTCTGTGTCTGAAAGGCTTTAATGCAGTAGATCCCGAAGTCGCTGTGCAAAGCTTCCTCACTTTGATGTACTTTAATTGTTTGTTTGATGCATGTAATGTCCACTTTGTGGAATCTCCTACAAATGAAGCTGGCATAAAGCTGTCTTATAGTACCTTTTTTTTTTTAGATGCAGCAGTGTTCAAAGATAACTAAGAAACCCAGGGCTGTCCATCAGCAATCCTGAAAGACCTTCTGCTGTTAATACTAGGCAGGTCTCACTGATGAGTCTGTTCCCATACTTGTTTACCATGAGAAGTTTCACCTACTGCCATTTCTGTTGATTCTTTTTTTTTTTTTTTTAATGTGCCTAATAATGTTCTGGGAAATAATACCATTCCTTCTGACAAAGCTCTAAACTCCTGGTGAAAATTATGTGCATGCTGTAACCTGTGTTCTTCAGTAGCCACACCTCCATGAAAATGGTGATAAAATTGCTTGGTTCAACTGACAGTGTGCTCGGATTTGCAGCATGGTGTGAAGTTGAACTGAGTGATAAAAGTTTTGGTCATAAGGGATCTATTAGACAAATACCAGGTGAGAAATTGTTGCCTCTGGAGATTCTGTGCTATAGCGTAAAGATGTGTCATGTATAACATTCCTGAACTAGCTTTAAATCCTCCAGCTTGAAGATCAGTATGTGCTGCTCATATTAAGACTGGTTAGTTAGCTGGGTAAGAGCTGGATGGATAGTTTGAGTCTAGCCCGGGCATATGCCGATACAAGCTACCATTGCATCTTGGGGTTATGATACAGACATGGCCTTAAGCTGGAGTTGAGGCAAAACCATAGGAGTGGGTGAGCAGTTGGATTGAGTTTACCCCAAAGGTACTGCAGCAGTGCTGTCACTGAGAAAAACGGGTAATAGAGGCTATAGGTGGATCCAAGTCACTCTAAAGAGGCCTCACTGGATAACACCCATGCTGTGAAAAGACAAATACTGTTAAAGACGATGAAACTACCTAACACTCTGGCCAGAATACTTACAATAGCAATGTCAAAATACTATGCAGAGGAAACCAAGTAGATCCTGCCCAGATCTATCATGAGTTAAATGCTTTATTAAGAGAGAATTATTGTGAAAATAGTGTAAATAGAAGCAGCTTAGTATCAATTGGAAAGCTCAATAAAGCATGTTCCATCTCACCCAGCAATAAGAGGACTATTTGTATAACACCAAAAAGCTGTTTTCATGATCTCTACTGGAATGTTGTCTAATAAAAAGCATCTATTCCATTGTTTTCCAGGGGGTTGTATGATATTGTTGTAGCAAAAGACAACCAGTCACGCTGTGTGGGCCGCTATGATAATCACGGCAGTTTTGGGGAACTGGCGTTGATGTACAACACTCCTAGAGCTGCCACCATTGTTGCCACAACAGAAGGAGCCCTTTGGGGACTGGTAAGGAAAGGAAGTTGCTCTCATCTGCATAATATTTTAAACACTAACACACCGTGTCCAGTGCTTCTCTTCGTATGACTCTTTGTTCCAATAGCTGTTTTATCATGATCTGCTATCTTACCTTCTGGCATAAGAGATCCATTGTGCAAATCTTTTTGGCTGCCTTTCTAGAACAACTTGTCTGTAAAAACTGTATCACTCATTTTATCTGTCCCTTTATTATTTTGCATTTGCTGTAATTGTGGCTTTTGTTAAAGAAAAAAAAGCCCTGGTTTTGTTTTCATCCTGCAGAGGACAGGGGAGGCATTAATGCATGTATTTTATGGGAGGGGAAAACAAGTATCTAAATGATGTTCTCTATTTTCAACTCACCTTCTTGTCTTCTTCAAGGGGAATGGAAAGGTGTTAAATATCTTCTTGAGGATGTCAGTAATTTGAAGAGCTAGGAAAACTGCCCAAAGCTTTGTTATCCTTCAAAATAAATTGTCATGATGTTTCTGGTCCCTTTGTGTTACCCTGGAAGAGGTTCTCAGGTCAGCATGACCTACGAGATACCAAGCTAAATGATGGTGTTGCATTGTTTCTAGCCCAGCAATGTTGAATGTGAAGCTGTAGACGTTAGTTTCCTTTTTTAGTTCTTTTCTCTGTACTATTTGGACAGGGTTATTTTCACAGTGCTCTCTTACTCATCTGTGAGGGCTCACATAATAAGTGGATTGTGCGATCAACAAAGCCTTTGAAGCCAGAAGTGTTGTATGCTTTCTGTGTGCGCTGGGCTCCTCGGCAACTATCGCTG
Organism: Chroicocephalus ridibundus; assembly: GCF_963924245.1. Lineage (NCBI taxonomy): Eukaryota > Metazoa > Chordata > Aves > Charadriiformes > Laridae > Chroicocephalus > Chroicocephalus ridibundus. Next base: position 19,187,003 of record NC_086293.1, on the reverse strand, counting down.
GGGGTTGACCATGTGTTGTGACCTTGATTATAGGACTGATAAGCTGCTACACCGCGTGCTTATGCAATCGCAACGCTTGCTGAGGGATCTGACTTCCCTTTTCTTTGTGAGCTGACAGAAAAGATTTTTGGTAAATCAACCAGGGAGTAATGTCAGAATCTAATTTCTTGAACAAGACAGAACAAAGCAGCTACCTACAAACTGAGCTCATTCATAAAAGGAAGAAAAATGAGAGGATGATTCTTTGTTTCAGTTTGCCTTTGAAAAGAAGTGCACAAATTGGGTTAATTTTTGGTTCATTTTTTCTGTGATTACATTCACTTAATTAGCAAGGTGTAGTTGAAGGGGAACCTCTCGATAGTCATCTGTCCTCTGGATATTTTATTAACTAAGGCTGCATTTGCCTGTCTGAAACGTCAGTTATTTCTTCCAGTTATTCTGTCGTTGCCATGTTATATTGTACTATTTTGTGCCTGATGTAATTTAAACATATTTTTATTAGTCTGCAGAAGTCATTGCTAAAGCTCATGGGTTATCTGCCGTTTAGGAAATGTGGATTACTCCTGCTGCATTGCAGACTTAGGCCAACAAAAGCCTGGAAGACTCAGGCACAAAGCAGTTATCAAATGTGGGTCTCTTGTGGAACAGAGAAATATCCTCAGCCTTTGCTACTGAATGTGTCTGGGGAAAACCTCATGATGACATGTGCTTCCTTCACTGTGCTGCCTTTTTTGTTCAAGTACTGCTGCTTCTCCTCCCTCACTGATACTCTCAAACAAATTAATCCTGAATTTTTTATGCTTTTGTAATTCCCTTGACCATTTGAAGAGACTTCTACCACTGAAGAATTTCTTTTAAAAAAAAAAAAAAAAAAATTCCTCATGCTTTATCATCTCTTGTTCTTCTTTGGATGACAGTAATACCAATGAGATTCAGAGGAATGTCTTTCAGGACTTCAGATGTTTCTAATTGCAGTATATGTAAACTTAAAAGATTTTTTGGTACCATTTTCCTAACCAAATTTCTGCTCCTTTCCTCTGACTTTTTGTTTTTTATTTTTACCCTTGTGGCCTCATGCTGTTTAAGGTGAACTCTGCAACTGTTGCTTTGTTCGTAATTTAGTGCTAATCTTAACAGGGACAGAGGGCATTATTTCAATGCAAACACCAACAAAAATACTTGGTGGGCAAGTGCCCTTCCCCTTAGCCTGGGCGTGCTCTTCAGTTTCAGCTCTCTTGTGGCCTTTCTCATCGGTGTTTGCAGTCGTTTGCCTTTTTTTGTGTGGAAATAAAAAGCATTTTGTTAAGATCTCTGACAATAAACTCGCAAATATGTCTGCCGCCGCAGGTGCTGAGACAGGAGCTGTGGTTAACTGGGCGAGCTTGCCTTCACTCGGGCACCTAGTGCCGCCCAGTGGCCACGCAGCCTGCACATCCCTAGCTGCTGCCTGGGGAAAATGCATGGGATGGCAGGGGTGGGTGGGAATCTTGACCAATATATGGGCTTCAAAAGCAAACCAAACAGTTTTTCCATCAGAAAGATGCTTGTGTTACATGTGGACAGCTGGCAATTAGGAAGTAGTTGTTGCAAAAAGCTGCCTCTTGGATCCTAGAAGGTGGAGGACTGAATCAAAACCAGCCTGTTGCTGTTTGATGCTGTGTTCCTGATCTATTTGAGACCAGTATAAATCTCTAACTTACTTTTGAAATCTGTGACTCAAGTAGAGAAGAATCCTATTCGGACTTAATCTGCAGTTGCCTTAACAAAAAAGTGTCGGAAATGCCAATTTCCAATGGCTTCAATAAGAAGAGCATAACTCTTCATTGTATGAGGAAGCGTGAAAGATATAGTAACAAACAGCCAAACAAACCCCAAAACCTCAACTCTGAAAAACAGTACAAGATAGACTCAAAATGGATTTCTTAAATGCTTATCTGAGAAGGACTGGGTCTTACAGCTCCCTGTTTTTCAATTTGTTATTGCAACAAGTACTCTCAGAAGAGTTGTTACAATCACCATTGTGATGGATATGGTATCATTTTAACAGCTGGCTTCTCTAACCCAGTGTTTATTGCAAATAGTAGTTCATATTTGTCAGTTCTTTAAACAGGGAGCATTTCAGTCAAAAGGAATAATGTATTTCTCTGTGCTGTTTCTTTGCAGGATCGAGTGACATTCAGAAGAATTATATTGAAAAATAATGCAAAGAAGAGGAAGACGTATGAATTATTTATTGAGTCTGTGCCCCTTCTTAAATCCTTGGAGGTAACGCCTCTCAGACATCTGCATCAAATTCTTGCATTAGCATTAGCTCCACAGTCAGTGTTTCTGCTATATCAAAAATCTGTGTCATTTTTGCTTAGAACAAAATTTTAAGAGCTGCTTTGGTATCACATTTACTGTACAACTTAATTTGCATTGTTGTACACTGTTTTTTTCATATCCTTTGTTCACAGTAAGTGATTTGCTGATTTTTATCTCAGTCTGTGTAAAGATTTAAAAAAAACAAATCGCAAAACACCACAAAACAAAAAGCATCTATAAAGATGTCAGAGAACAGATATTAAAATGAAAATTGGAACTCAGGGCTGTGGTTCCCTTTGAGGGTGTGATATTGAAGTAATGATACAATCACTGGGATGGCCTTTATCAGCCATGAATGATTTTAAATTTGAGACAATGATGTGGGCCATACTAGGCCCTGCTTTAATCTTAGCCGATATTCAGGAGGCAGACTAAGAATAGGCTAACGGGAAGCTCTGCTAGCTGGGAACAAAATGACCAGGCAGAGCAGGCAGATGTCATGTTGATGGTGCAGGGACATTTTTTGGACATATGTTGGTAGCTATGGAATGTGTAAATTGCACAACACCTTCTCCCTCAGTGCCTGGCTTAAACTAGTTCCATTAATGTGATTTTTTTTAAGCATAAAAATGACTGATATTTAAAAATATAGAAAAATAACTTGTTAGCACTGGATGGCTTTTTGCATGACGTGCTGTAGTTGAATCATGTGTGGATCAGAATTAAGTTTCTCAAACATGGGCTAGATTGAGGTGCATTTGTGGAATGAATGGATTACAACTGAATCATCTGTTGAGATATTCATTTTAACTGTAGAATTTTCTTCCTTCCTTAAAATGTTTTATATATTGCTCTGAAGCAATAAAATTGTTTCGTGGTGTTCTAGATGGGCAGCGGGTAACATTGGAGATAAATTTAAGTGTTCTTTCTCCCTTCCTGTTTCTGAAGACTCAGCCATGCTTCATTGCATGTCAGACTAGTACCTCTTGCCCTTGCTGCCGGGCGTCCTGTTGCAGTGCCTGCTTACAACTTAGAGCTGGTATCCTTTTTGTAGTCCAGTTCCTCTCTCCACTCTAGGAATGAGTTCTGGGACGCACAAAAAAATCCCTATATTCAAGTGTATGGTGATTAAAATGTTTTGAAATTGTGTTGCTGGTGTTTCTCATTGAAGCTTGTTGTTAGGAAGTCTATGACATTTTTCTGAGTGTTTTCTTCAAATCTCAACTAAATCTTAGAGGAAGTGATTCTGTGTTGTTTTTTTGAGGTTTGGTTGTTGTTTTTTTTTTCTTTGCTCTAAACCAGCCAAATCAGTTATTTGTTAACTTTGTGGGTAAGAAAAGTGCGTGGATGGGACACCAGACAACTTTCTTTCCCTATTGATTATGGCAGCCTTGAAAACTGTGGTGCGGTACGACAATGCCATTGTAGGGGCTCTATTTTCAGCACCCAGATACTGTGTGTTTGTGTCTAGCAAATGCCTCTTCATTTCAGGGCTACAAAGTTTACAAGAGCTGTACTATAATAGATTATTATGTTTAATTTTCCTCTGTTCCAGGCATCAGAACGAATGAAGATAGTGGATGTTATAGGGGAGAAAGTGTATCAAGATGGGGAACGTATAATTTCTCAGGTACTTGAACTCTAAATTTCTCTCTTATCCATTCACCTTTCTCTGCTTCTTTTTTCCTCTTTGGAATTGACTTATAGAATCCTACTACTTGGACTACCTTGGCATCGCTTATTCTTTTAATGCTTTCAATTTATTTAACCACTTCTTGAAAGTTTGGGGAACAGCCATTATGTCTTCTGCTAAAAAAATTATTCTATTGCTTTAGCTTCTGGGTTTTTCTTCTCTCATCTGTTTGTTTTTTATAAACGGTCTTTGCAAGGTTTCAAGAGGAATATGCCTTAAGAAGCTGAAAATAAATGTCTGTCTATTTAATTTTCCATGACAGCCCCCAGCTATGCTTCTCACAGGCATCTATGACCAGATTAAACAAGGAGTCACAAGCGTGTCGTAAAGGCATTTCTGATTCCCAGGTCTGACTAAACAACAAAAACAAACATGAAACTCAATGATGTCATTGGGAATATTATACTAATTGGACCCAACTCAGTTAACTATTCTGAGACACTATCAGGGTTAATTAAAACGATTGTTTTTCTTGATACTCTTAAAAAGAGTATTTCAGTGGTGGAGTAGTCTAGCTTCAATCAACAGTCTTTGGTTCTTGGTGTATGTTTTATATGCTGTAATAGGTCAAGGCCAGAGTTGGGTGACCATGAAGCTGGACAAACTCAAGCTAAAGCTGTGGGATATTTTATCTGTGACACAAATAACTCCTTGGAACGCTGTTACTGATGAAACACAGGAATTTTGCATCAAATTTAGCTTGCAGTTGCTCTGTTTGTCACAAAAATGCTTTAGTTCAAGTTAATGCAAGAAAGTCCTGGGCTTACCTGAAATTGCAGGTTTTTGATCACAACCATTGTCTTGTTTTATAAACAGAATATGACTCCTTGATAACACCTTGAATAATTAATCTTAGTTACCTTGAATGCCAGATAACTCTGAATGCAGGAAACCTGAGTTTGCTGATAACCAAATACTGCCAAATTACTTCTCTCCAAAAATACCCTCAATTTTGTAAGTTGAAGATCTTGTTGCTTAAGACCCTGAGAAAACCGAACTGTCAGCAAAATCAAAGCTTATAAATCAGTCTCAAAACTGGGAACCCACGCAATCGGTGATCCAATTACGCAGTTGGTTTTAATCTTTTGTAATAACTGAATTAAGGACAAGGATATAATTACCCTTAAAAGGAGGATTAATCGTCTGGATAGGTCTGGGTGATGGTAATACACTACTAAAGACGATGAAATTTTATGCTTGGAAAAGATGTGATAGCTCTTCCATTACAGCAGTTGCATCAATACCATGAACCCCTTTTCTCTCGTGGATAATTTTACATTTTAATTACTTTTCTGGAGTTTGACCCTTCAGTTAAGGGCAGTATGCTTTAAAGCACTTGAAAATTGTTAGTGCCTGCTGGTGTTACGAGGATGTCTCCCACTCTGTTTTCATTCTTTTAAAGAAATAAGTAAGTACTCTTTCAGTACTTACTCTCAGAAGTGTGCTGAGAATATTGGTTCATGTTGTGACAGATGGCAACAGTGAATGAAAAGCTTTGTGCTGTATGGTTTACGACTATCCCCAGGAAGCTTAGCTGACGGCCTAATTTCTTCTGTTAACTCAGCGTTTAAATCTTGCATCATCTTGTCCCAGCCCACGTTTCATACTGAAGTTGTAATCATCTCTCTCCATCCTTCCCATCACATTCGTAGTCTCCTTGCCCACTTAATGTCATCTGACATCTTGCCCACTGACTTAATGTCAGATGTATCTCTCTCCTCACATTGTTTCACAGTTTTTTTGGGTTTTTTTTGCTGAGCTGCTCCCATTCCCTTATCAGTTCCTTATCCAGCCTCTGCCTCTGTGAAGCCTTTACTCCCTTTGCTTCTGATTCATAGCAGCAGGCATGTGCTGGCTCTCCACTCTGACCTCCAGTCCTATACCAAGCATTGGTATAGTGAGGGAAAGTTCTCTCTGTCACGGCTAAAACTTTCAAAATGTTAAGTCCTGGCAAAGCTCTACAGAGCAGATGTAAAATACAATCTGTTGAAGGTCTGCAACCTGATATGGTTTAGATAGATGTGATAAAGGTTCTAGAAACTCTTACAGAATGGCTGAGGTTGGAAGGGACCTCTGAAGGTCATTTTGTCCAACGCGCCTGTTCACGCAGGGCCACCTACAGCCTGTTGCCCAGGACTGTGTCCAGGTGGCTTTTGAATATCTTAAAGGATGGAGACTTCAGAACCTCTCCGGGTAACCTGTGCCAGTGCTTGGTCACCCTCACAGTGACTTTTTCGTAGAAACAGCTGAATTTGACTAAATGAAATTTTTTTTTATTTCACCCTCAGTTATTCAACAACACCTTGTGATATCTTTCTAGAACTTGATATAAAATGGCTATTAATTTTTATTTTCTCCCACTTGCCCAGTGTGACTTATTTTCCTTTAATTGCATGATGCTATTGAGTGCTTCGTTATTCCTTACCATTCTTACTACCTTTATACAGCCATTGCATCATTCCTCATGTAGGTGGCTTGCATTGTGAACTTGTTTTTCTATAAACTATCCTTCTCTTACTTTCTATGTTCATGCTCCTGAAATACAGCTATTCTGGGTTCTGCTGATCTCTCACTATTTTACCTGGGATTGGCTGAGCTCATACTTAGTTTAATGGATCCTTCTTCCTACTGACATCTAGAAATGCAGTCACTAAATTCGTGTTTTATTAAAACTTGCTTCTGGAAATTTTAGGCCCTGCTTAGTTTCACTAACTATTGGATACTTCCATCAGGATCAGAAGATTTGCACTAAAGTGGTTTTGCTATATATCGTCAATGTCCTTTGCTTTTTCCTTTCCACCTGCCCTCTCACTGAATGACGTGTACTAATAGTTCCTTCTCTTGCGGCTTCCTCTGGTATATTACCTTACCGCTAACCTTTTAATGTTAAGAATTTGAGTATATGTGAATTGTAGCAATTCTCTGCACAAAGCCTAGTTCAGAGTGAATGCTTTAATACCATTTAAACAGTAAACTAACAAATAATTTGTTTTACCTTTTCTTCCTCGCAGGGTGATAAAGCAGATTGTTTTTACATTGTAGAATCTGGTGAAGTAAAAATCTTGATTAAAAGCAAGGTGAGTTCAAATTGGGTGATTAGGCTGTAGGTCAATCCCTGATTCAATCGATTAATACAAGTGGTGGGAAAAAGTCTACCCTGACTTACTTTAATGTATTATTTTATGATATTTATTATCGTCATTCATGTGATGTAGGTTTTAAATCTCTATACCTGTTCTGAAGGGGCCGGAAGTCACTTTAGCGAAGTTAGAAACTCTTTTGCTTTTATCTGCTCCTCTGCAAACTAATGTGATATACTCTCCCTGGCCTTAAGAGTGGAGATGAAACTTTTCTTCTAGGATTATAGAAAACTGCAACTTACAAACCTGGGTTCAGTGACATACTAGTGTATGTCATTCTAGTGACATACTAGACATTGGCATTTGAACGTATTGCTGTGCAGTGGGAAGCAGCCTTAGGGAACAACATGTTGTGCATGATAAAACCTGTTAGGCTGATGTCATAGCAGTTCCCAAAGCTGTAAGGGTAAATACCTGCCAATATCAAAACTTGTGGACTGGCATACACTCTTCTTAGCAAACTTCTAACGGAAGATGCTGTTAAGGTGTTCTACCAGTACAGAGCATGACTTGGGACTTGCTAGTTTAAAAGCCCTAAACCAATGAGCTGTTGCACATCTGTAAAATATCTGGGATTAACTGCAGCCTGGTACAATGACAGAACTGTATGCAAATAATTAAAATGTAATGTTTAACAGACTATGACGAGTAAAGAAGCTAATCAAGAAGTGGAGATTGCCCGGTGTCACAGAGGGCAGTATTTTGGAGAGCTTGCACTTGTTACCAACAAACCCAGAGCAGCCTCTGCCTATGCTGTTGGGGAGGTCAAATGTTTAGGTAAGCAGATGTTCTGTGTTTCTAGCTACCCTTTTCGGGTCTTTGCTTTTTTTGTGGACCATGTCTGAGTGAGCAGCTATTCAAAACCTAGCAGCATTTTGGTAACTGGTGGTCAGACACGAGAAGCTAGGAGCATGGTGTAGAGCAGATCTCCATGTAGAAGTTTGAGAAGCACCATTGCTTCCTTCCAGCAGATTCTGTTTTTTCTGCTTGTGTGGTCTGTACTCTTTGAAGGGGTAAGTAGCATCAGCTTCTTGTCTGCAGCCTGTTTGTCACACGCAGCTTTCAGGTGATCTTTTAATGCCAGTGTGGTGTGTATTTGGCTTTGGCTTCTGTATTTATCTGTGGGTCAGGCGTGCATTTCATTAATTATGTTTCTCCAAATCACAGTACAGAGAGAAATCAGAAGTACGATTTTTGTTTCTTTGGCTTCTATTGAAGCCTCAAACCTGAATGGGTTGGACTAGAGATCTGTGTTCTGAGTTAAAAAAATAGTTTGGTATGTGGTGTCCTTTTTGACAAACAAACTTGTTTTCACTTCTGTTCCTTTGCAGTCATGGATGTGCAAGCATTTGAGAGGTTGCTTGGACCCTGCATGGACATTATGAAGAGGAATATAACACACTATGAGGAGCAGCTGGTGGCATTGTTTGGCTCTAGCATGGACCTGTTGGATCCAGGGAATTAGGCACAGGGTACCTCAATGCCTTCTTAGATCAAGACACAGAAAAGCCTCCTATCAGCAACACAACTCACAAGGAAAACGGACACTACGGAACAGTTACAGCTGCTGTCTTCTTGGGCATTTTAGAAACCATAAACAAGTCTCAGCACAGATGGATTGCTCACTCCCTGCCTCCACTTTGCTGCTGATACTTCATTATTAGACCTAGATTAAAGATGATTCTAACCCTATGTTCACTTACTTGGTTCAGAATGGCATCTGTCCAACAGTTCAAGTGCCTGATATGAAACCCAAAGTGTGCAAGATATAGAAGCCTCCTTCCTTCTCGTGTTACTGTTGGGATAAATTCTCAGATCAGATTCTGTAGTGGGAGGTTGCCTGTTCTGCAGAGGCAACCGGTGGAATATGAGCCTTTCACGGGCTTACTACCTTCATCTGATGCTTTCCTTGCAAAATGACAAATTTGGTTTTAATTGTAGCATCTGGGTTTGAAGTTAAAATATCAATGGAGCCAATTAGTAAGGTGGCACTGAAGTTTTCTTCCACCTGCTGAAAGGTGCGGGTACTATATAGCTCTGTAAACCAAGTAAACCGAGCTGGGGACATGGGAGAGTCTGCCTAGCAACAAAATGCAGAAAATCAAGCATTACTATATTTTAAGTGTTTCCTGAGCAGCAAACAAAATTGTTTTACTCTATGCTGCCCAAAAAGGTGCAGTGGTTCAGATCAAATGGCCTGAAGGTGTCATAATTGTCATCTCCCCAAATTTGATCCTTGTTCTTGACACTGAGTACATTTTATTGGGGTGAGATCACAATATATGACCTTCTCTTGCTTACATAGATCCTTTATATACTGCTAGATTTCCCAGGGCACTGTTGTTGACTGGGTCAGTTTTAAAGCTTTTTAAGGAGGTGAATGTTTTGTAATTTAAATGAAGACTACTTCTGTACTTGTTTACAGGAGCTCCCCCCCCAGTCCTAACATTTCACAGTATTCTAACTTCATTAGACACTTGGATGCTTCCAAATACCATGGTGATTTGCTAAACTTTTCAAAAGTTGGCAACATTTGACTTTGTGAAGCAAATGTCTTTGCTGACTACACAGTTGGTGTGTTTGAGGAGTCTTTTTGGATTAGGTGATAACTAAGCTAATGATGTTTATCTAAAATACCTGTTAAATTTGCAGCATTTATTAGGTAGATTCTATTTCTATAGCTTTAATGACCTTAATTGGCATACTGCTGAGATTTTATCAAGAGTATTATCTAAATAAGAATCAGACCATAAGAAGGACGTTTTTATGGTGTACAAACAGAATATTTATATTAAGACATTGAATTTGTAGGTAATAAATCTAGTGACCCTTTGAATTTGCATTCTTCTGCAGCTCATGCAAAACTTACTGGTGTTTTATGGGGTTATAAAATTTTAATTGTGGATGCTAGCATAACAGAACCTGCTCTTTTTATTCATGGCCACGTGAGCAAGATTAGGAGGATGCTAATGCTGAATTCCTGCTTCTAGTTATCACAGCGGACATTTCTCTAAGGCACGAGATGCTTAGCTGCAACTCTTAGTTGATTTCTGGACATTTTTTTTCCCTAAATGAATGAGCTCCTCCCAGTTCCTGCAATATGAGTAAGATGGAAACTTGATAAGTTTGAATGGCTGTTGTCCAGTTACTGTAATTGGAGTCATATTTTTATATAATGCAAATGATTTGTAATGGACACCACTGAACTAGGTGTTTCCATATTATTAAAGTCCTGATTGTGATGTCTAGTGGCTGTTCTAACTGCATGTATTTTAGAACAGTGAATTTCCCTGGCTTTATTGGGCTGTTTTTTTGTTGTAAATTACAGCCAAAGAAGCAGCAGGTACTTCATTCATGCTTCCAACGTTTAACACCAAAGACAAAATTATTCTTTTGATTACAGAATTTAAAAAAACAAAACCAAACCAACAAACAAACAAAAAAAAACAAGGAAAAAAAAAAAAACCCCAACCAACCACCATCAGGTCCTCACATTGATAACAGATAAAACTTTAAGATACTTCGGGCTCCAAGACAAGAGTCTGAAGCCAGCTCGTGACTGTCCTGCGAACCAGACATAAACTGGTCTCCAAAACAGCCTGAGTTTCTGTGCTGCCTAAACTGTCATGGGAACTAAAAAGAAACTTGCTGTGAATAATCATCAGCTGGCCGGTGTTGCTCCCAGGCAGAATATCCTCTCCTTTATCCAGAGGAGCCTGGCAGGTTGGGCTGCCTCAGATGGATTCTGGTTCTTACGGCCTTTGGTTCTCTGCAGGACAGGATTGTATACCTCGGCAAATGCAAACATTGGCAATTGTTCTGAAGCTTAACCAAAAGAACAGGCAAGTCTGATTCTTAAGGTAATTCTGCCTGTAAGGGAGGATTTGATGGCTTTTGGAAGTCAAAGGAAAGGATGGGAACGTAAAGTCAAAAGACTGGGATCCCATGCCAGCAAGAAGCTTTGAAGTTTTACCTTTCTCTAGACTCCCCAAAGGAAGGGTGTGCTGGGCAATGCCGTACTGCATCCAGGATCCCTGTGACATCATTCTGTGCTGTAAAGAGGCAACCTGACCTTGAGCCGAAAGAGAATGAGCCCGTAAAAAGGCTCGCACATTTAAAAGCTATAATTTGCAATGTGCCTGATTAGTTTGGTCCAGTTCAAACAACCTGTTCTGTACAATTTTGGAGCATGAAGACAGTGAGAGAAGCTTGTAGTAAGATACTCAATGTTGCCAGGTATCTGCTTAGAGCACCAGCAGCGAGCCAAGTTGGAAAGTGCGTGAGTGGCGATATCAAGACCAGAGAGTGAAGTGAGGCGCCTGTTCGTAAAGATCTGCCGCATCACTGTATCTCAGCTCATCCCTTTCCACTATGACTGTTCGTCGCAATTGTTGTGGAGAACGAGCCCAGGTGTTTTGTTGTTACTGCTCAATGTTCAGTAGATCTGCTGTGGAGTCTCTGAAATTGGCAGTAGAGACACATCTAGTTTTTAATAAAAGAACTCAGCAGCAAAGTGGGCAAAGACGATAGTGTCTTTGAGACTTGGGGGGTGGGGGAAGTCTCTTTTTTTTTTTTTTTTTTTTTGTGTGTGTGTGATTCCCTTGTGGTTGTTGTGAAGTCAGTGAGAGGAGCTTCCAGTGGTCAAATATCCTGGCATAAGGTATTTCTGTTCAATGTCACAGCGCAGGTTTCACAATGTAAAAGGAAAAATAAGGGCAAAAGTGCTCTCTTTTTAGAAACAAAAGTGCAAAACTTAAAACTTTAAAACAAAACTGTAAAAACAAAGTGCAATTTTGCACAGAGGGCAAAAAACTGAAACCCCTTTGAATGTCATTTCCATTCTTTCTTTTCCGTTGGCTGAAAGCAGACTCTTGTTCATGACATGTATTTGTAAACTAGTCTTGCCAAAATACAAACACTTGTTGGTTTGTTTTTTTTTTTTTCACTCCAGGTAATTTTTGTTGTTACAGTTATTGCTGATTACTTTCACTTTTTCCAAACCGTATATTTTATTTCAAGAGGCCTTCCTTGTGGATTTCCTCCTGATGGTCTGCAGCTCTACACTGCTCTTTCAAGATGCAAGAGAAAGCCACTAACCTCATAGGAGAACGCTCAACTCCGCTTAGCTGGCTGGAGCTAATAATGCGCTACTAATTTTCCTCTGCTCTGTGGGGCAGGTGGGGAATTAAATTCTGCATAAAGTTGCTACCTCAAGGCTCCAAGTGCTTTTAAAGGTCTTTCACTTGGGAGAATTTCATAAGACAGTTTCTAAAATTGGTCTGTTCTTTTGAGTTAAATGTTTTTTCTTTAACTGATTTATTGAGGGACCCTTATTGAATTCATTTTATGTTTAGTACTTGATTCTCAAAGGATGAACAGCTGCGAAGTTTGGTTCTTGCACTATAGTGTTGAACATGAAAGAAAAATATCTGCCATATAAACATATGGTTTTAACCAGTTAAACCACTCTGGGGTTCAGCTTCACTTTTGGTTAATAAAAAACTGACATGTTGTGTCCAGCATTCCTGTACAATCCTGTGTGTGCTCTTTATTGACTCACTGCAGCTGACACAAGCCCCCCCCTCCGCTTTGGGCAGGAGCGGACTTCCCAGCAGCTCCCTGGATTTACTGGGAGTGCCCCAGCCACCGTTGCTTGTGTTATCAGAGCCTTACGGAGAACAGCACTCGCCCTGTGGCAGTAACCAAAAGAGATTTATGCGTTACCTGACCACCACCTTTTTGCTGTTTGGTGATTAAAATTTTACTAATATCTTCAAAATAATACCCATTTCTGTAGATATCATTGCTCCCAATAAAACTGGCTGCTCTGACCTGTCTGCCAAATTATCGTAGAACTGATTTATTGTTTGAGCGCTGTGCTGACTGGTTCTAGGAGAAACACAATCTTCCTGAAGGTCTCTTGCTGGCCTATGCTTGCAGCAAGCTTTATGGGGCAAGCTGCCTTTTTTTCTAACCTAACTAACAATTTGAAAAGAAAATTACTTGGGTACATGTGAAATTGCCTGTTCGGATAATCAATATTTGCTTTTGCTGAAGTTCTGTTTCTAAACACTTAGTATTTTCTGTACAGCTTTAAAATGAGTCTGGGAGAGTCGTTCAGAGGGAGTGTGGTGCTCAGCATGAGGAAGCCTCTGCCCGAATACAGTACTTCAGCTCTGGGCGCTTTAACTGGAGGAACATATTGACACCTGATGGGGTCAGAGGGCAGCAGCATGATAAACAAATACCTAGAAAATGTTACATTTTACAGAAGGGTAAGGAAAAACTGGGATTTTCTTCCTATGGAAAGAAGGATTGGGGGAAAAGTGGGCAGGGAATATTCAAACAAGGAGGAATTAACCTATATTGATTAGGACAGGCCTGTTAATATGGGGCATAAACTACACCAGGGAAGCTGTTGATTAAGCCTTGAAAAGGTCTGTCTGGAAGACAGCTAGAACAGACCGCTTGGGGGAGTGTGAAGTCTTCCAGCACTACCTCCTTAATTTTTTTTTTTTCTTTCCCGCTGAACAGTTGTAAACTAGCTCTGCTGAATACTTAGAATATCTGTCTGAGGCAGGGGTGGATTAGATAACCTCTTGGGGCTGCTTTTGTGAGATATGTCGCTGTTTTCTTATGAATATCTCTTTAAAATCACCAAGGGTTGTAGCTGACACAAACACGCTGTCTCCAGGCTTTGTGCCACGTCAGCAGTAGGAAGATGAAAGCGGCTGGGTGCCTGGAAAAGAGAGGGAGATGTGCCCTTTACAGCCCGGCACGTGAGCAGGCTGGTGGCGTGCTGGGGCCAAAAGCTTGCCAAGCACCTGGGAGAGGAGGCTGGGCTCCCCCCCGGCACGGAGAGAAAGCCCCGAATCCAAATAAAGAAAACATCTTGAACCCCCAAATAACACAGACTGAGCTGCTTGGTGGCAAAGGCAACCGGTGTCCTGTAAGTGGGGCCCTAGCTCAGGTGCATCAGATGGGTGTTAGGCTACTGGAATGAATATTAATTCCTTTTTTTTTTAAAGAAGTAAGATTCTGTAAAGTTCTTATGCTGAGAATGATGCTTCATCGTTTTGGCAGAGTCAAGATACTTCTGTCCTTTCTGCCGTTTCTCTCTGAAGGATGTATTTCACACCAATCTTCATCAGCTGCAAGGGTTTGTGCTGGCACTGTGTTATCTCCTCAACCGCGTGTGACCAGCGAGATGCCAAGACATGCTGCCAACCTCCTCCTGTGTGCTTTTCCAGTCATCTGTCCTGCAAACCGGAGGCTGGGATAACGTGGGGCCCACGGTGTTACCGTGCCAGACAAGACATTCCACCGGGAATCCATCGGGACGAAGACAATTTGTTTAATGGGGAAGTGAAGGAGCGCCTCTGCCAGCCCCTCTCCAGCAGCATGTTTATTGCGAAAAGCTCGCGTGCGGCGCTCGGAAGCACCATCTGCTGCCGCAGCTTCCCCGGGACTCATTGCAGACCCGTGGCCTCCCTCGATCGGAAGAGGCCGCGCTCCTGTTCCACGCAAGGCCGGTTCCGGGCCTCGGCACGCTGCTCTGCCCGGGCACGGCGGCTCCCCCGGGGCCTCCCCTCGGCCCCGGCTGCAGCGGCGGGGCCCTTCCCCACCAGCCGCCCGGGCCTTATCGGAGAGGCCTCGGTCCGGGCCTGAGGCCTCGCGTTGGCGCCGCCCGGTCGCCATGGCGAGGAGGAGGCGGGGCGCGGCGAGTTGGGCCCGCGGGGCCGCCGTAGGAGGGAGACGGTGCGCAGCCCGCAGGGAGCATGGAGACCCCGGAGGTGCCGGCCGCCACCTACGAGCGGCGGGTGGTGCGGAGCGGCGCGGAGCACCATTACCTGCGGGTCCGCCTGTGAGTGAGCGTGTGTGTGTGTCTGTGTGTGAGAGACGCCCCCCCGCCGCCGGGGAGCCCCCCACAGCCCGCCCTCTGCTCTGCTTCCCCCGCAGGGAGCTGCCGGACGGCGGGGCCCGGCCGAGCGTCGCGCAGTTCAAGCAGCTGGTGGTGTCGGCGCTGAGGGAGCTGCACGGAGAGGTGGGCCGGGCGCTGAGGGAGCTGCATGGAGAGGGCGGCCGGGGCCGGGGCCGGGGCCGGGCCGCCTTCCCTCGGCCGGCGGCTTGGGGCTGGGTCCGGGAGAGCCGTGCGGGAGCCGGCGGCCCGCCCCTGCCTCCCGCGGTGGGTTTTGAAGCGGCGGGCGGGAGCCTGGGGCCTGCGGGGCGGGAGCAGCCTCTGCGGTTCGACTCAACGCTCCCCCGCGCTGTAACGGGGCTGGGGGGTTGTGCGTTTCGTCTTAGCGGCCACAGCGAAGTGGCTGCAGCGTACCGGGCCTCGGGAATTGGGGGTACGGATGGAGGCTGTGGTGAGGCTTTAGAGGCAGAACTGTGGGAAGGGAACAGCTTCTCGGCTGGGGAAGCCCACAGGGCTGTTCTTGCTCTGTTCACGGTATTGCTGGGTGACTTCGGGCAAGCCGCGTCCCCCCCGGGCCCCTGTTTCCCCAGCTGTAATGTGGAACTGGAAGTGGCTTCCGTCTGCAGAGCTCCGAGGGGAAGGGTGCTGTGTGAAATCTAGTGGTGGTGTAGCCAAAACACTCGTGTGGGACTTGAGCGTAGCTGTAACACATTTAGGCATGTCACATGCTGGCAGTGAATCCCCTTGCTTATAAACTATTACAAGAGCATAAGATGGTACTTATTTAATAATGTGTTTTTTCATAGGTTGGAGCAGCTTTGCCTGTTGATGTCTTAACATATGAGGAAAAAACTCTGTCTGCCATATTAAGAGTTATTAGCAGGTAAGGTGCGGTAGGTACGCACTTCAGACGCTGCCATGAAAATACTTTTAGTAAGAAAACAGGACTCTTAACCTAAGAATAGTCTTTGAAGAACTAAGCCTAACTTGCAGATGTCTGCATAGAGTATAAAGAAAATAGAAATTCACTAAGATTTGGTAACCTACACGCATCAGTATGTTATTCCTCTTTTAAAACAGAATGGTCTGGCAGAACCATTGGAATATGTGGCTTTAAATCCCCTTCTGTAGTAAAGTTGAGAATGCTTACCAGATTTGAATGGTGAAGACAACTGCAGGTGATTTAGGGGAAGGAGGAGGTTAAAGGCACAGAAAGAACAAGGCTAGTAAAGTGAACTTGAAAAGGTTACAGTACATATCTCTGTGTATCAAGGACAAGAGACTGCAGTGACTGCAATAGCGCTCTAGGGCACGGTGTTGCTACCAGAACTCACTGGTGAAATCACCTGCGGTTAAACTCCGTTAAGGTTTCATTAATCTTTATAACATGCGTTGATTCAAGATATTTATGCTGCAGGAAAACTGAGAAAAACAAATTTTATTAATAAATTTTATTTTTCTTTTTACATAGTGGCCTTGTCAAGCTGTGGAGTGCTCTAACGTTGCTGGGCTTCTACCAGAACAGAAGGTGTGCCTTTCGAGTGCTGCAGGTAAAGCCCTGCGGGGGCTGGATGGCTTCCCCCACACATCAGTTCTCACTGTAAGGTGGTCTGGCTAGCTGAGCACGCTGCCTCTTCAGAGAAAGACGGCCTAGATGCATAAACGTCTTGGTTTGGGAGTGAAACGCTTTTCAGTGCAGGTGTGTAGGCCTGCATTTAAGTACTTCCCATCCTATAATGAATGTTGTAAAATGTGACAGTAGTGGCTGTCCCATTACTTTATGGTTCCATTCCAATGAGAAGTCCTGCTCTCATTAATACACCTGCAAGAAAATAATTTCTGGAAAGTTTTGTTCTTAGCCCACACCTTAGTCCAATCTTCTATTTCCCCTGCCCCATTTCTTCCCTCTCCTATAGTCACTGTCGACTGACCTCACTTAAAAATGCATGCATAAACATGCACTTCCAGAGCTCATTTTTTTCCTGAAGGTGCTGCTTAATAAAATGAGTTCCAAGAATTCTTTGTCTCCGAAGCGATGGCTAAACGAAAATCTGCTCAGGCGTAGCTCTAAGTTTTTAATTTTTTCTGTAAAAGGGAAATTGAAGTATTTTCAACTTCGAGTGCGTTTGATGTGGTTTTGTTGTTTGTTTTTTTTTTTAAATGCTTTAGTTGGTTTCTTGTTTTGTTTTTGTTTCCCTCCACAAACTAGACATCTCCATTTCTTCTTGCGTTATCTGGGAACAGCAGAGAACTAGTCTTGGACTGAATGCAGTTGTTGGTTTGGTTGTACAAAGCAGAAGTTGCTTGAGATGTTGCAGCCCTTCAGGTATGGAATTTCTGGAGGGGATTTCCGACAAAGAACCTTGACAAAGCTAACAGTTATCAACTCACTGCTCGGACGTGCTCTGCTTCAGAGTTTACACGTAAAAGTTGGAGACAAAGCTGAACTTACCAAAGCTTTCACACAGAATGATATTATTACTTTCTCTGATTTAACAGGTGACACAAATCCTTTGCATTTAAATGAAGATTTTGCAAAGAAGTCTAGGTTTGGGAGAACTATTGTGCACGGAGTTTTGATCAATGGACTTATTTCTGCAGTTCTGGGTACTAAAATGCCCGGTCAAGGTTGTGTATTTCTTTCTCAGGAGATCCGATTTCCAGCTCCTTTGTATACTGGAGAAGAAGTCACAGCTGCAGCGGAAGTTAAACGACTGAAGGGTTCTATTGCGCACATTTCAGTGTCGTGTAAAGTCAAAGAAAGTGGAAAGACTGTTATGGAAGGGCTGGTGAAAGTCATGGTGTCAGACAGTTAGAGCTGTTGATCCTCTGTTGCTTTGCTATAAAGGTCAGAAATGTACACTTGGTTTTGACTCTGTCCTTTTATGTGACATCACTTAATCCAGTAAACTTGCAACAAAAAAACCCTTCAAAATGTTTCAAATACAGTGCGCAAACTCAATCTGCGTAGCAGCTGTGTTAAGAAACTTAGAGCTTTTAATTCTTGCCTGCATCCTGCCAAGGTGAAGCCAATGGAACTAGGCACTTGCTGTGACAGAAGTGGCACGTTTAAGACGAGCTGCTGCTCTGCTGCAGTGGGAAGTCTGCGGTGTCGGGGCTTATGGTGCAGCTGTTCTTTTCAGCAAAATCACAGTCCGCAGTACCTATGTTCAAACTTGTTCACTCTTTACAAAGTCGTTCTGTTGCTAACAAGCACCGGTGGGAAGGGATGATGCTGTGTGTTTAACGAGAGAACAGAAGGGGAGGTATCGACACACGTGTACTGCAAGATCGGTTGTCATCTCCATGGCAGCTCTAGCTGATGTTGGTGCAGTGGGCTCTTTTGCAATATTCCTTAGCCTTCCTTAGATCTGCAGATTAGTAGTAGTCAGCCTTCACATAAACAAGATACTCTGCCTGATACAGCTGGCGATGTGGCTCTCATAATACTTTCGAATTCTTGAGATACCTTACAAAATCTGATTATAAGCAAACAAAAATTTACCTTTAATGACAAACGCCTCTGAAACTTGCTTCCCAGAAGCAGAGTGAAGGAGGCTTTTAAAAAGCCCAATTGTCACCGCTCGTACTTATTGCCTCCTTGTGCTCCTGGGGGCAAGACAAGCAGGGGCAGTTTTGTTGAGCACAACCTAAATGGCTTCTCTCTGCTTATTCGTCTGCGTGAACATGTATTCCCCTTTGCCCACTGGAAGTACCTTGGTTGCTGGTAAAGTAGGCGTTTGGTAAATTCATTAGTAAATCACCTGGGTTAAATTATTTTAGTACCAGCATAAAATTATCAGACACTAAGAAACTTTTTTCAGGAATGATGGGGACCATCAGGAGTAAAAGTACAGGATGTCTTCAGTTGGTGGTTCCTATCATTTTCTGGCAAAACACCTGTTACCCCCTCCCATGTTCTCTGCAGCAGAAGTGCACCCGTAACTTTTCCTGGCTGCAAATCACCTGAAAAGTTGTTTGCTGTGAGAAGAGAGTTTGTCCTCCAACTGTGATGAAAGCTACTGGTAAAACAGTTAACGCTGTCCGGCTGTGACATCTGGTTCTTAAATGCAACTGCACCAAAACAACAAACCCCAGGTGTTCAGTCAGGCTGGATCAGAGGGAGGAGTAATGTTTGAGCTGTTTGGCTTCAACATGCCCTCTATTTTGAACGCACTGGGTTTGGCCTGTTCACAACAAGTACTTAGCGAGAGCTTTCCTTATCTCCAGTCTGTAGGAATTCTTCACTTCCCGTTTCATTCTGCCCTGGGTCACTTCATTGCCTGATCGCTGGCTTCTGCCCTACCAAACTCTGTTTTTCAAAGCAGGCCTGTGCCTTCCCTAGTTCCTTGTTCACCTGCCTCTCTAGATGGGAAGCTGTCGCGGTAATGCCTATTAACAAAAGCAATCAGACCTGTACCTGACCTGCTGGGTGATGAGGAGGAGTAGTGTGGAAGGATTGCTGTGCCAGCCTGAGATTTAGCTGTTTAACCACAGCGCGCAGCCCGTTCTCCTGTTGGTGTGGAGCTGCGAGACGGAGGGATGAGGCTATTTACGATAACTGACTGACGCGTTCGACAAACTCGAGCTCTGCGGTCTTACAGCATCCTCAGTGAGGTTAATTCCTGAATACGGTGTAAAAAGACAAAAGGAAATGCAGACGAGTGTTCAGAAGGCAGTAGGTTCCCGAGTGCTAAGTAGTATTGAAAGAAAGAGTTTTCCGCGCTGCTACGATGAAAGCTACGGTGTGGAACTCAATTTAACAACTTAAAATCGGTGGTTTTTAAAAGAAAGAATCTACAAATTGAGTAGAAGATACTGGGTGCTGTTGTATTTTTTTGTGGTCGTTTAACTACAACAACAAAAAAAAAAACCACCCCAAAAGGGAACGAGCAGCAAGTGCACCAGCCCCTTTCAGTTTCCTCCTCTCTCTGGGAGGACCGGAGCTCTCCCGGGCTCTATCCCCCTCCCGCAACCCCCCCTGAAGCCACCGCAGCCGTTGGCGCCACCGGGGCGGCGCGGAGCAGCGGGGCGACTTACCGAGAGCGTGTCCCCGGGCGGCCGTGTGTCCCCGTCCGTTCCCCCGTTACCCTCCCTCCCCGCGCAGCTCCATCCCCCTCCCGCCCTTACCGACCCCGGGGTTCGGACCGCGCCGGGCCCGCCCCGCCCCGCGGCGCCCCCTGGCGGTCGGTGGGGCCGGGCGGGCGGCGCTAAGGCCCGGCGGCGGCGGCGTCGCGGCGCTGCCGTGTTGACAGCGGCGCCCCCCCCCCCCCCCGCCGCCTCCCACCCCGCCGCCTCCCGCCTCCTCTCCCCGCCGCCTTCCCCACCGGGAAGCAGGTTGGCGGCGCCACCCGGGGCTGCCCCCTCCCCGCCCCGCTATGGCGTTCATGGAGAAGCCGCCGGCCGGTAAGGTGCTGCTGGACGACACGGTGCCGCTGACAGCGCAGATCGAGGCGAGCCAGAGCCTGCACTCCCACACGGTGAGCGGGGCAGGCCGGGGGGGGGGATGAGGCGAGGGAACGGGAGGGAGTCCGGGCTACGTGGGCCCGCGCCCCGGCCCGGCCCCGCGGCCTGCGTCTCATCCCGGCGGGAGCTGGGGCGGTGCGGGGCCTGGGCAGCCGGTGTGGTGCCGGGGGAGGGTGGTGTGAGGGAGCCGGGAGCGCGGGTTTCACCTCTCGGGGCTGCGACGGTTGCCGCCGTTGCCCGGTTCCCCTGCGGGCAGCCGGGAGTTGTTGGACTCCTTCGCCTTCTCCCGGCGATGGGGCTGCGGGTTCGGGGCTCGCCCCGGCGCCCCAGGGAGGCCTTGCGCCCGCTGGCTGAGGGAGCGGGTGTCGTCTCGGGGCGGGGGGGGCGGTTCTCGGGGTGTGTTACAGCCCTTTGGGGCAAAAGTGGGCTCCGGTCCCCTCGTTTGGGCTGCTGAGGTGAAGTTAGGTGTGAGGGGGCCGCCACGGCTGTACGGCTGCGGAGACAGAAGTGGGGGTACGGCCCCACGCTCTCCGCTGTGGGGAGCGGTGACACCCAGCAGGACGAGTCCTGCCGCGACTTTTCATGTCACAGATTAATTCTCCTGGCATGTCTAGTACACACGCACGCTGCCTCCGTGAGAAATGTACCATTTTCGAGCATGCAGTGACACTCTGCATTTCATAACCTCCTGTTTGCAGTTATTTTCCACTTTAAAAACTAGGTTTACTTATGGTATGACAAAGCAGCGCTGTGAATCATGGAGAGAGAGAGAGATAGAACTGGCTGTCGCTTCTGACTCCTGCTTTGGCCGAGAGCGGGGATGCTGGGCTGTATTGGAGGCCAGGGGTGCTCCAGCAGCAGGTACACACAGCAGCAGGTACAGCAGCGGGCAGCGTGTCTGGCATGGCGAGAGGGAGCTCCTGCTGCCCCACACACAGCTGCCATGCCTGCCTTGATGGTCTCCCTTCCTCGTTCCTTGCGTCTAGTGTCTACTCCTATTAACCCAAATTACAATAATTGTAGGTTCACCACAGGATGCACAACTAATCTGTAGCCTCTCTTATTAAATACTCTTCCTATAAGTAATCCACGCTTCAGAAGCGTTGTTTTTTTGTGTGAGGAACATGCATTAACTGATGTTCCAGGCTTCCTCTGAACAGAAGTTATATGTGAGAAATTGCCCAGAAGATCTTGTGGATCAGCAGGCTCTGGCTCTCCATTGTTGCAACTCCTCTTGTAAATCAGAGAATGGTTGAGGTTGGAAGGGACCTTCAAGACCATCTAGTTCCAACCCCCCTGCTGTGGGCAGGGACACCTCCCACCAGACCAGGTTGCTCGAAGCCCCATCCAGCCTGGCCTTGAACAATTCCGGGTTTATAAAGCTGATGAGGTTTATTTTCTGGCAAGCCTGATACTTTTTACCTGTTTCAATAGCTGAGGGGTGTATGTGCCAAGTCCTACGTGAAGCTGTGTAATTTCTAGCACTCCCCGGTTAAAAGTCCAGATTACAGTTTCACTGTTAATTTGTTTCCATCGTGCCTTATTACACTATTTTTTTGCTAGTGCAAATGACAGTAGCTTTTTGTGTTCTTTTGTTTGGTTTGTATGATTCTGGTTAGGGGGGAAAAAAAAAAAGTCATAAAATTCTTTTAGAATGAGCACTTGGAAGTAGTTTTTCAATCCAGACTCTGTGTGTGTGTTGTCTTGTCTGGGTGAGTGTGATAGCAAATGTTGCTCCCCCCTCTGTCTTTCATCTCTGTATTCTGTTACTAACGGATGTTCGGAAAAAATTCTCTACTGATTTGTTCTGATCTTTTGTTAATAACAGAATGCTGGAGCACTGTGCCTTTTGATTTAAAATCTGTCTCTAAGATACATCTATTAGTAATTGTTTGTTTTACTGCAGAAGCCCTGTTGATAGTTGAAAGATGGCTTGAAGTGTGCGTAGCACAGATGGTTTATATAGAGGCAGTGTGGGGTATCAAAATACAGGAAGCCGTAACACAGACTCGGTTTTTTATTTGATGTAAGTCAACTATTTTGTCATTTTGGACACTTCATCTTTTGTCCCTGGTATCCGAATAATTTGTTTGTTGATGGGTGGTGCTGTCCCTGATCTGAACTTTCCTGGTTCAAATCAGCCACGCAAATAGATCCTTGTGTTTCAATGGAGGCGTGTAAATGAAGCCCCTCTGAGAAACAAGGGTTGAAGTGCTTTTGTGGGGCGTTAAGACTGTATTTTACTTTATTATATTATAGACGTAAGGAAGTAGGTTGTCATTAACTGAATGCTTTTAGGGTTTGTTCCTCATCCCACCTCAAAGCGACGCCTTCAAAAGATGTAGATCTATGCAGTTCTTCATCCCAATCTAGTGTTTGGAGAAGTAGGTCTCCACATGCTAGACTTGTTCTAAAGCTGAAATACAAAGGCATCCTGGAATAAATTTTCTATTCTTTTGTCAGCAGTATGTATTAAGATTTTATAATGCTGCTTAGTGTTGCAAGAATTGCTTTAAACTTGTATATATAATTCTTTTCCTGTAGATCATTGCTTAAAAAATTGCTGATATGAAGATGATCTAGGCCCAGGTTAGATGCAACTTTAACGTGGTGACTGAGCTAGTAATAATGTAAACCTTCTGTAGGTGCTGAAAATAGCCAGTCTTCCGAATAACCAGTTGAGGAAAAGGTGAAGAATTTCAGGAAAAGCTTTGTGGACATGGTGAAATACCAAGCAGAAGACTAAGCTTGTGTCAATTGTTCTGAGCGGCTTCTGTTGATTTAGATTTAATACAACAGACTGGGTAAGTGTAGACTTAACAGCATTGAATCAAGGGCTGTACTTGGCAGAGGCTGAGTTTCTGTTTCCTGGGGATGAAGGTGAAACTAAAAGAAGCAAAACTGAAAACAAAACCCGAAACTGCTACTTACTTACCTGAATTCTCCAGAAACCTAAGAAGGGATAAAGCTAGTATTTAAAATGTTCTTTTGAGGGTTTGCACTTTTTGCTTAGTAAGAGCATGTAAACCATCTAGTAAATGTGGTTTGTAGATTGTTAGGAAATCAACTGCAAAATCTTCTGGTACGCTCACAAGCTTTTTATGTTTCTTTCAAGTCAGAAATGCTCAGAAGTTCTTTCTTGAGTTAGTGCATCTCAGCTGGTACACAATCTCCATGCTCTTGTGTTGCAACAAAGAAATTGCCAGCTGAGGTTTTCTTTCTGCGTATTTATTTCCAATGATAATTGAAGACGAAAATGATGCCTTTTCTTTTTTTATAAAAGTTGTTTCCCTGGTTAAGTGTGTTACAAGCAGCCTGAGATCTGTTGAAGTGTGCACTTTCACGCAAATCGCGGAATCACGGAATCTTCAGAGTTGGAAGGGACCTCTAGAGATCATCTAGTCCAACTCCCCTGCTAGAGCAGGATTGCCTAAAGCACATCCCTCAGGGCTGCATCCAGGCGGGTCTTGAAAATCTCCAGAGAAGGGGACTCCACGACCTCCCTGGGCAGCCTGTTCCAGTGCTCTGTCACCCTCACCGTAAAGAAGTTTTTCCGTGTATTTGAACGGAACTTCCTATGTTCTAGCTTGTGCCCATTGCCCCTTGTCCTGTCACTGGGAACCATTGAAAAGAGCCTGGCTCTGTCCTCCTTAAACCCACCCTTTAGATACTTGTAAACATTAATTAGTTCTATAGTGCAGTGTTTATGGAGTCCTTTTCATTTGGAAAGCCAAATATACTTACATCGCAGGCCCATTCCAATAGTACCTGACTTAATAGATTTGAAATTGCACGAGGAAACTCTGTCAGCTTCGTTTTGTCTCCTGCCATGTGCTTCAGTTACTGGCACTGCACAGGAAGAGAGAGTAACTGTATAACTTCCAGGAGTGCGTTGGGCGCCTTCTCCTAGGCATGGTTTGGTGCTCGTGGCAGGTATCTGTATCAGCCGTTTTGCAGAAAATGAATCCGTTTTGTTGCCATTGCGTTCCTTGAATTCAACCGGAGTGGAATTGCATCCAGTGTATTAAGCCATTTGCACGTGTCTCATCTTAATGCCAAATGTTGTGCAACAGAGGCATTTTCTGCACTAAAGCTTTAATAAATTTTGGCTGTTGAACTTGCTTCATATTGGAACATCTCATCTGTATATTCACTATTTAAAAGTGGCTTTCTTTCTAAGCCTTAAAATAGGATGCTATTTGCTTCCGCAATAATCTAAACATATTCCTTAATAAGAACTGCACAACTGTACATACAAGTTTTAGGGCACTTCAAAGCAGTGGAACCACTAGCAAGTTATATGTATACTTCTGAACATTCCTTAATTCTTTTCTGAAGTGATTTTCCTTTTTCATGCGTTTCATGTTGAAATTGAAGCAGTGAAACAGCCAATTTTGCTACAGTACATTGTTGTCTTAAAGGCATTTGGAAATGAACAGCTGAAATAAATCCCTCTTGTAACATACTTTCGGAGTGTTTCGTTTTCCTTAAGCAATGATGCATGTTGACACTCATAGCTTTTAGATTAGAAAAATCTTGAAAAAGCATTTATATTTTCCCTATATTGTTCTATGATACAAAAATGGAGCCATATGTTTCTAGAACTGTAGGATTTATTTTAAGAGCTTGTAAAGGACTTTGCACGTCTGCTTTATAAGGAATTCAGCCTCTCCAGTGAAGGTTGCCTTCACTTTGGGGGAAAAAAAAAAATCATGAAGTTCCTTTTAGAGGTGGCCTTAGAGAGGGAACTATTAGGGTTCGCTTGTTTGACGTTTTGGAAATGCAGTTCCTCCACTGCACTTAGTAAGTAAGCTTGACCACCTCCCACCTCCACCCCCAGCTTGGGCTCAAAAAAGATAGCTGCTTCATCACACCTAATTTTAGCTATCCCAGCCTTACGGTTTCCACTGGTGAACTTAACTAAATTAGTATTGTGTTTGTAGCTCCTGCAAAGATTGCAGTCAGAATACTAGTTGCCGTATCATACCTTAGAGAATCCATTGCCTTAGAGATCTTGCAGTGGACTTGGAATATTTTTATCAGCTACTGAGTATTTCCTGAAAGATACTGAGTATTCTGCTTTTCTGGTGAAGGCCACGATGATGCTGTTATTTCTCTTGTCTCTCTCTGGAGCTTTTCTTGTTCAGAACATTTCATTACACGTAAACGCGTGTCCTATTTTTTCCCCTGCAGTTGTCCTACTTCATCGCTTTCACTTGTTGAATGGCTTACTCATTACTACACCAGCAATACAGGGTGTGTGGAGCTAGAGAATGTCCCCGGACAAACACGTGCGTTGTTTAAAATGCAGGTAAACACCGCTGTTGCTGCTCGTACCTCAGATGGGTTTAATGGCAGGTTGTGCAATAGCAAATAAGTTCTGTGCCTTGTAGCGAAGAGGTCCCCGCTTCTGAGCAGCTTTCCTGGTTTTTGTTGCTACTTTTCACATGGGAGATTTTCTAAATAAACATTTAAAAGAGCTTCTTATGAGAAATTGTTCCAATCCAGCCTACTTAAGCGGGGATTGCATTCATGCTTAATTAGGCTTTCCTCTCTTTAATGCTTATAAAATAAAGCCCTTTCAAACTTTTAGTTGATGTGACCTGAAGGTGACCTGGATCTTTATAATGGTTGGCTTTTCAAGCCTGTTGGATTAAACAGATGTACAGCAGAAATCTGTGAAAAACAGACTGACTATCCTGAGCCAGAAATTTAGAGACTATTTTCTTGGGAAAACAGAATGTATTACCCAATATTGGCGAGACTCTCTACGTTTTATTATATGAATCTCTAAATTCACCGCTTCTTTCCTATTTTGTCTCTGCAAAAGCCTTTCTTTCCTGTTTGCTTTCTGTTTCAAAAACCAGGAAAGATGATAAACAGCAATTGTTAAATGTTTGGACATACTTTGCTGTGTAACTTTCACCTAGGAATGGTAACAAAATTATCTGCGCAGCTCTGATGCTGATGTTTTAACAAGTGCTGGAATACCAGGGAACAATCTTGGTGCATCTGGGGCGGAAAAAAACACCTAAGTGGGTAAATTCAGGATAACGTTAATCCCAGGCAGTGATTGTGAAACTGTTATTGGCAAAGGATGCAGAAATGCAGTGTGGTTGTCCCTGATCCATGTGGATGTTTGGAAGATACTCTTTTTCAGAAACTCTATCCAGCGCTCTGTAGTGGTAGGAAGAAGATTTTTAGGAAATGACAGTGCGCATCCAGGGTCATACAGCTTTCCCTGCTCCTGACCTCCTCCTCCCAGCACTGGTTTCCGCTTCCTTGACTGATGGGAGCAGCCAGGAAATGATCCCATAGGTAAAACCGCTTTGCTTGGCGTCTTTAAAAATCTATACTGAACTGCTGCTGCTGGAATGTGAAGGTTGTGGCAGGATCTGGCTTGGCAGTAGTCGTAGGAAGCGCAGCGGACGTACAAACCTTCCCTGTGTGGAGGCCTGGAGGGGCTCAGGGAGGTGGTCTCGGGGAAGGGTTTTATGGCCTGTCTGGTTGGTGGCTCTTATGTAGTTGCTGCCAGGGAGCTCTCTGCCGGCAGCCAAAATCAGTAGTGTGAGGTTGTCCTGCAAGCTGAGGCCTTTCTTTGCCAGCTAGCAGCTGTTAGGGCTCCTTTGAAGTTGTTCGGTAAACTGAGTCATGGGGAAGATTTTTGAGCCATTCGTGTAGGAGTGAGAAATGCCATGGGAATTTCTGCATGCATGTAGCTAACCTAGACCTCGCTGAGCTTGGTTGTTGATCCCTAAAATTGTCGGCAGGAGTAAATTCTAGTAATTACTAGCTATTTCTGAAGCCATCATATTTTCCTGTGTTAGATGATGCAGCTAAACAGAAATGATTCTGAGTGTGCCGATCTGCTTTCCTTACGCTGCCATTTATTTCCTATGGGCCCAGTCTCAGTCCCACTATCAATCCCACTATCGTAATTCAGATTTTTTTTCCTAAACAAAACAGAATTTGGCAGAGTTATAATGGCTTTTGTGCATTTAGGCTTTTTCCTTGCAGAGTTGAAAGCTCTTCTTTGGTCCTATGGGAAGCATATATCAGTGGTGCTAATTATAATCCCAAGACAAGCTTGTTGCCGTGCGGAGGCAATAGGAAGTATCAGTTTCTCACTGAAACTCGGCATACTGTGGTCTGGTGGTGTATTTCTTATTGTGGCTTTTCTACTATAGCTATTCTTTGACTTTCAATCTCATTATCAACTTTGCGGGGGGGGGAGCGGAACAAACCAACAGAAGGGCATTTAGGCTTTTTCATTATTTGTATTGACAAGGTAGTGCTGAAGCAGCCAATTCTTTATTACGGTCAGCACTGATGGAGAGAGTGTGGTGGGGACTTCATTTTTCCATACAGACAGAATTACAGACCACATCTGGAATCTGGAGAGTGATGCTCTCTTATTTCAGGTTGTGAACCTGTGGTGTAAAGAGGGGGCTCAATTAGTGCTTTTGGGTGCCAAAGCAGAACTAACTGGATAGGAAAATACTCGAGTCTGTGTGGAAAAAATAGTTGTGGCGCAAATCTAGTTTTGTAATATAATCTTACTGTGAGAATGGGCTCTGAGCCCTGGGTTGTTTGTCCTTAGGCTCTCCAGAAGAGACGACTGTTGTCCTGATCAGAGTGGTTGTATGCAATAAGATGCTTTGACGGTTGTCTAATGAATTTGTGCGTTCTGTCTGCCCGAGGGCCTTTTCTGGGGCTACAACAGAAAAGGTTAATCGCTGGGTAAAGAGTAAGTGCTACAAGGGGTTGAGTAATAACTCTGCTTCTTTCAAAATCCTAGAAAAGATGAATGACCGAACACAGTGAATCATCCCTGACGTGGCTTCTCAGAGAAACGGCCAACGTTCCTTTGAGACTTGCTGAATAAGCAGTTGCTGCAATCTTTTGGCTGTGTACGAAGTGGCCTCTTCCTACTTCCCAAAATGCAGCGACGATCACAAAATCACAAAACAGGAAAAGCCACGTTTTCATGGTGACTCTGGGTCTCCAGGTGTCCCTTTAATCGGGTTCTGTCGCACAGTTTCCAAGCATAATTATGCTGGTTGAATTGCAGTCAGCTCCGTGGAATTTTGTTACTATTTATGAGGGTTTGGGCTTCTTGTTTTGCAAGAAAATACCTTAATTATATTTTCAAATAGGTAGGAGAAGAGAATATGGAGAGAGCATGTCAGGCTGACTTTCTGAAAAGAGATACTTTAATTCCGCTGTGGTCGTTATGTGTTTTGGTTTGTGACATCTTGGATTTCTGTCATTTCCACCTAAGCTGCTGGGACATTAAGTATTTTAAATCACTTTGGTTTTCATGCTTACTAATCTTGAATTTGTTCTTGAGTCTAGATGGTTCAAAATTGCTACAGATATTTGATAGCTGTTGATGATCAAGGATATTTTAAGTAGTGAATTTTAAAAAATGGAATAGCATTTTTGTCTGAGCAGCATTGTGCTTTGGAAGGGAACTCCAGTAAATAAATAATGGATTAGTTAAGGTTGGCCACACAAGGTAAAGCCATCTGATAAGTGTTGCCTTTGCCTCTCGTGTGGAATAGTCATAATTCTTGATCTACGCTACCTACTATTCATGGTGGTAAATGTTAAAGGAGAATTCAATTCTACAAAGGGATTCTATGATGTGCCCCACTTTGTTTGCATCCAATGGTCCATTTGTGCTTTTCAGGTACAAGCTTTTAATTTCATTTCATTTGAAAGTGCAGTATTAGTTCTGTGTGGTTCTGAAGGCAACTGCCAAAACCAGAAGACGCTTCACAGTCCCTGAAAGAAGTTACGAATAACTGCCTGTAGTGGATTTTTAACTGGGAAGCTGAATTTATAATACTTCATAGATCAAACACTTAATTAATTGAATTATCTAGTTGGTATGCAGGTACATGCCAGACAGAGTTATTGTTACAGAATGGACGAATTTGGTATATAAATTCAAGGTGCTGGAAATGCCTTTGTTGTTATTTCATTATTGTCTATTCATGATAATTTGGAATGCAGCATTAATTTTAATATCTGAAGAAAACGTGCATAATGCTCCGATCTCTCCTTTTTGTTTGTGTAATAACCCTATTGATGTAAGCAGTTCAGCAAAACTGGGTGGCATTTGAAATCGAAAAATTATTCAGCACTTTACATAAAATGCCTTTGAAAGTTTGTACCAGGGTGAATGAAGTCATCTGAGCCAAATAACAAATGATTTGCCATGTGATGCCTGCTGCACTGCAGGCGATGGCTGGGTGGGTGCTCACGCCTCGCTTGGCACAAGTGCAAAGAGCTTTTTTGCACGTTCCGGCTTAGAAAGACTGTGAGCCGTGGCTTGAATTTCTATTTGTTTTAGAATTTCTACTTCTCGCTTTGGATTTTGCAGCTGCAGGTGTGCGGTGGTCGGTGAGGCAGCCTGGGGGATTCAGTGGTGCTTCGAGCACCGGCGGTGGGTCCTGCCACCCCTGGCCAAACACAGCAGAGAAGATGAACGTGCTTAAAAGGCGTTGGGGACATAAACCGTCCTGCAGTGTCAGACCGATACGGTTGGAGGGAAAGTGTAAAAACATGGGTACCTGCACGGCTTCTTCCCCCTCTTCTGACTCTGCATAGTCTCCAGCTCTCTTCCGTGCTGAGAGTTGCATTTGCTCAGGCAGCACCTTACTTTTTGGCTCTCCATTTTCATGTTTTTCAATGTAAACTATATGGCCGTGGGATTATCTGCATAATAAGACTTGTAAAATAGCTGCATTTGTAGAGCTTTGTGTATGCAAGTGATAAAGGAAGTATCTGTTACCACACTTAGCCCAGATTAATTTTATTTCCTTGCTAATTAAACAATATCTAAAATGGAGATTATAGGCTTTCTAGGAAAAGGACTTGCCTCATTTATAATCTTTGAAATGTCAAAAGTGTTTTTAGAGCTGTTTTCAAACTTAAACAGAGTAGGGGTAAACAAAATCACGGCTTCCTTGAAGAATATCTAAGCAGGTGTGCAAAATACTTGGTATCTTCTATTCTTGAGATATAAGATAAATCTGAAATAATGATGATCTTGTATTGACCAGGTAAAAGGTTCAGTGGAGCTTGAAATGAAGAGACTGAAAAGGATTGTGCTTTATTAATGTAATTGTGGTGGGAGAATTATTAATTCTTAAAGTTTAAAAGCGGTTCACTGAGATTTAGATATATCTGCATAGTTAATATATAAATGATTAACTTTAAGCATGCATTATAAATGAAGAATTATCATAATGAGAGACCGATACGTTCTAGTTACTCAAGCACACCCCAAAGCTTTTGTGGTAACCTTTCTTGTACAAAAATAATTAGAGGTTGGGCAGCTGTGGGTATTTACTGGCATTTTATTCTGTTACGATGGCAGCAGTAATTCCTGGGGGCTACTGGTTAGATATTGGAGGTGAGGTGAGGAGAGGTTTCTTCAGCTGTTGTCAGTCGAGATGTGTGGTGAGTATGCTCTTGCCATCTTTTCCCATAACGAAATGAAACTGTTTGAGTGCTTTACAGGTCTGCAAGCTCTTGGACCTCTCTTTGTCTTCTACTCCATGAAGCAGAGGGAGACAGCTGCTAGTGATGGGTCTGGGCAAACCCAGCCCTGACCTTCACCTCGGCACTTAACATCTGGATCTGAATTTTCTGGTTCTGAACGTTTCCTAATTGAATGGTGGTCACAATTGGAGAAGTACCTAAAAACTTTCTTCAGCTCATTAGTTCTCATTTCAAATAACTCTTTCCTTTTATTAGGAATACATAATCCGTGTTCAGAGAGGAGTTTCAGCAGAAAACAGTTGGCAGGTAATTTCTTAAATTGTGGATTTCTTTAAACCAGGATGCCTTTTTAGGAAGAATTTGAAAATTGACTCTTCCTAGACATTAAATTTGAGCTAGAGAGGGAAATGTTGGTTTGGAATTGAGAACGTGAAGTGCTTGAATACTTTTGGTCAAAAACTAAGAGAAAAACAGTATTGCTGCCAGCTACAGAAGGCATGTTGTCTGCTGCTATTGTGGAAATTCCAGGGAAAAAGCCTGTGATGTGTTACTACTTGTGTTGGTACAACCATAAGTTAAATCTCAAATGCCATTTGCCTTCCTTAGTGCTAAAATCACAGCCTTGCTGATACACGACCAACGAAACCTGGAAGTAATAATGAAGATGACTATGAAAAGTTGATATATCTAATATGGCAACAATGCTTTGTTTGCAGACAACTTTGCTTGCAAATTTTTTTTTTTAGCTGTTTTAAGATAATGTTTAGAAATGCATTTTTGATCTGAAAGGATTAAAAACTTTTCTTTGCTCTCTGGCAAAGCGACATAAATCTGGCAGCTACACATTTGTACAAAAATGCTTAAAAGAACAAGATTATAAATGGGAATTACTTTTCTCCGATGGGATTTTGAAGAGTAAAATGCTAATGGGAAAAGTAATATGTTTCCTGAACTTTGTCTTTATATTTTGCAGATTGTGAGGCGATACAGTGACTTTGACTTGCTTAATAATAGCTTGCAGGTAACTTTCACCCTTGATATATAAATATAAAATGTAATTTAGAAGGATATATTTAAAATGGCTTGTGACATTTTTATATACTGCAGTGAAGAAAAACCACAAATTCGCATAGCTGTAGGAGAAACTTGTGACTTTAAATGCAACTTGAATGTATACTACTTCACTCTTATGTTTTCTCTTGTAAAATTTTAATTTTAGCATCAACAGGACCAATTTATATAGAAGTGGAGGAAATTGGCAGATACTGAATCTTTTCCTTCAGTACTGTGACTTGTTCCGGTTTTATGTATTATTTGTTCCCCCTTTGATTCGAAGAAAGCCAAGGCACATACCAACCTTATAAATCCAGCATTGAAGCACTACGTGTCTCATTATTTATATTGGTCTAAAAGCACTACCAGATGCTGCTTATCATGTGATGGTTCTCTGTATCACTGGAAAGTGTTCCTTAGTTAAACACTGGACTTACTGTGCGTTTTCTTTTGCTTTTTCGGACAATTATTTCTTTTTAGTTTGTGTGGGAAAAAGCAGGGCATATGAGTGTGTTTGGGAAGAAGGGGGACGCAGCAGTGGCTAGCATCTACAGGAGTGAAACCTGTTACACAGGATTTCCATGCAAGCAAGATAAAAAGGGAACACTTTTGCAATTTGAGGAGAGATTTTTGTGATTTTGAATTTTTTTTTTTCCTCTGTTAAATGTTGTGTGAATTCAAGAGCTTAATACTGCTTCCTCTCCCTCTCCCCTCACCCCAATCAAATCAGCTATCTGCTTGATGAACTGCAGTGGGCAAAAACATCTAAGGATGTTGAATTGTCCACTCTGATAGTCTGCTATAACTGATTCCTATCCTAGAAGGTGGATAAATTAGTCATAATTCAACAGAGGCAACGTGGTTGCATTGTGGAATTACTTTATTGAATGTGCAGTGGCACGTAGGAACTTGATTTTCGTGACCTAGAAACCTCTTGTGTGATGTGCTGAATAAATGCAATACAAAGATGCCTCCTGCACCAGAGAAATCCAAGATTTAAGATTAGATAAGCACCCATGGGAAAACAGGGAAATGAGATGGTACGTCTCCGTCACAGTACATAGTGGTCATTGTAGTCTTAACCACAGTCAAGTTTTGATAGAGATGGGACAGAGAATTTTGAGAAAGTTTTTAAAACTCTCTTTAAGAGAAGAAAGATTTCACTTTTGTAGCCACCTATAACAAGCTCCTCTTAACCGTGGGGAATAGAATGTTTTAAGGCATGAAAAAGCTTTGTTGCCTTCTCATTTAACTTTCAAATGAAACAGCTTTAGTAGAAAAGGCAATGGACCTTTAAGACTTAAAATTTAGAAATGGCAGGTACTGAAAGGTTAGGTCTATGTGGAAGGTCTAGAAAGTGAAGGTAAATAGGCTATGTATGATGTAGGACAGAAAGAAAAGGCCTTTGTATCTGAGGCAGAGGTGAATGATGAAAGTGGAGGGTTCAGGAATTTATTTGACAGCAACTTGCAGGGTGGGACAAGGAGGAATTTGAAACAAGAGAGAGATTTTTCAGCTGTAAGATACTAAAATCTGGGACAAAAATGTCAGCTCCTTGGGTGGATAGAAAAGATCAAACAGAATCATCAAAACATCCCTCTAACTTGGATAGGAGGGTATGCAGAGGGCGGCTAAATTAACAGGAGGAGTTCATTAGCACTCGGTCTCCTTCAGTGAAAATGACTGCTCACCCCTTGATGTTCAGAGTCCTGTTTCTGCTTTCCACAGTCTGGAAAGGCAAATATGGATCTCAGCTTGGAGACAGCCTTTTCTGGCTAGTACGGAGTGCTGCCCTAGGAGGTGAAATTCTTCATTATATGCCCAGGAGAAGGGCAGGAAGAGAGTTTTAAGCCTTTACCAAAGATGCACAACTCTGCTTTTGACAAACAGCACTGCTCCTCCATCTTAGTTCCACATGCCTGGGCTTGAGAGACAGCAGACAGTAGCTGGCGCGAAGCATGTTAAAATTGGTCTTTTCTCCTACTGTTTTGGAGTTTTTTCATAAAATACACTTTGTGATGCTGGAGTTGAAGCTTGACATGCAACACTCCTCAGTTCTTTCCATCCAGAACTCTAAGCAACAATATTTCATCACGCTATTCAGGTCCCACGACTTGTTTTTAAACTCTTTAAACTCTCATCTTTTGTATATTGAAATTAGACTAAACAAACAAGTAAACAAAACTCCAAGCAAATAATACACCACCACCCCCCCAAAAAAAACCCCCTAAACCAAAACAATAGTGTAAAGCAATGAGCACTCAGAAAATAGCAAAACCCAATTTCCTTTCTTCAAAACCAAAATGTTGCTAGAAAAACTGCTGGAGCTTCTTTTGGGCGTAAAGCCCCAAGTTCTTCCAGTTCTTGTGGCGTACTTGACCTCTCTGTAGGTTTGGGTGGTTGTGTTTCAACACACAGCTGCAGATGAGTGGGAATGCAATTTTTCTGCTGTTAATCTGGTGCTACCTATGCAATAATCGTTAAGGACTGAGCATTTCCAAATGGGCTAGGCTAGGGGATGCAGTCCTACCAAACACGGTGGAAATAACGAGAGGTGTATACCTGTGAGCCTGATCTGCGTCAGAAAGTTTCAAGCCAGGTGCCCTGAACTCTCAGCTATCTCCTGGGTTGAAAAGCTCCTTCCAGGCTGTCCTGGATTTCTTCCCCTTCACTTCTTTGACAGAGATGTGTGGAGATCGTTGGCCGCTCATCTATTTTGTTAAGTGAACTACTTACTGGTACAGTATTCACAGCAAGGTATCTGGCTTTTGTGAAGCATTTTATTGCAGCTTTTGAACAGACATTCCTGAGCGGGCTGTGGTTTGAAGATAAGAACGTTAATTCCCAGGTTCTTCTCTGGCGAAGCCCATCCTGGCTCCAGCGCTGAGCTGGGGCCACCGAGAAGTACCACTGGTGTTTGAAAGCATGCAAGGTCTTTGCAAGGTCAGAACCTCAGTGAGGTGTTCTTCTGTGGCAGACAGTGCTCTCGCTGTGCTCTGTGGTTTGGCAGAGAGCTACAAAAACCTGGGGGTGAACGTTACTTTCTGCTGAAAAATAGCAGATGTGTGGTTTATTGAAGTAAATTTTAAAACAAATAATAGTGGTTTTGAAAACATCTGAACTAGAGTCCTGTTCTCCCTGATGGTAGCTGGCTGTCGGGTCAAGAAGGTAAAGGTGATTGTGAATTGATACGCTTTTCAAGTGAGTAATACCAGAAATGGATTTAGGTTTTGTTTAGAAAATTGTTTTTTAATTGAAGTAAGAGTGGTCTGCCAAATGAAAGTTCTGTGTGCCTCTGGTGTTACAGCCAGTAATTCACCACATTAGTTTTAAGTGGTATATTGTTGCTTTTGGGTTTCTTCCTGGATATACTTTTTTCCCCCTTTGGGTATAAAAGAGCATTAAAAAAATGCTCGGTGGATTGGATGATTTTTATTAACATTGGTAATTCAGGCGTAGTTAGAGGTCTTTTTTAGCCCATAATTTGCAGTCAGAAACAGAAGTAGAAGTGCTAAGGTGGGGGGGGACACACAACTCCTGTGTTCCAGAGAAGGAGGAAAAAAGGAGAGGGATTGCTACTTCTGCCCCAGTTTGTTGAACTAATCCTTTACTTTTTCCAGTAGTTAAAATGAAAGTTGTTCAAACACCAGAAGTCACTGTCTTCTCCCCGGTGGACTGTTTGCTTTAGAAATGAGGTTATTGCATCTGGTGTAATTGATTCCTGCGATACATATTTCTTAAAGATAACTCCCATGGAGACTCAGCGTACCCAAGGCAGGCGCTTTGATCTGCAGGACAACGATGTGTTAACAACATGAAAAAATCATCCTGGCAATTCACATGACGTAATTGAATGTGCAACCTAGTTTTGTTTTCTAAAGCTGATCTCTTTGATCTGACTTACATAAGTCTTTGAATTTCTATACATTTTTTTCGTCGTCCCGTTTCGAAGTATATCTCTGATTTTTATCTGAAGTTTTGGATCACTTATGTCAACATAAAACAACTGCTGCACATCCGCTGGTAGACTGCAGCTATTTCTAGGTTGAAAGATGTATAGCTGTTTAAAAACTGTATAGCAATAAATTCGGAAGAGAAAATGGAAAAGTTGCACCATATTTGAAATTATAGATTTAAAATACTGACAGTAAGGGCTTTAAATTACTGATAAAGGCAGTAAAGACAAAGGAAAGTTATTAATCTGCACCTCATGAAATAAGAAGGCATAAATATTATCTGGAGAAAATGGTAAAGTGTGAATTGTTTTGTGCTGTGGTGGAGGTATGTCATAAAAAGGATTTTGCTGAGAACTGTAGCCATTTAGTATCTGAAAGTTTTGTGTAGTGATCTTAAATGCATGACTCACTAGCAAAAAATCATCTTCTTGCATTTTCAGTGTCGTTCCACTTACTAATCTCTTCACAGTGGGATGCGAGCTGTTGTCTGACGAGCTCACCCTGACAACAGTACTTAGAAAAAACATAAAAGCTTGTATATACACAGTACAAAAAGAGTTATCCAGTAGTTAGCTTGCTGCTAAGATTCTTTTACTTTTTGGGTTGCTAGTTTATGTCCCTGAGGCATTTTGAAAGCAAGGTTAGTAATTTTTCTTCTCTTTTT
The DNA here is from genome assembly GCF_963924245.1 of Chroicocephalus ridibundus. Taxonomy (NCBI): domain Eukaryota; kingdom Metazoa; phylum Chordata; class Aves; order Charadriiformes; family Laridae; genus Chroicocephalus; species Chroicocephalus ridibundus. Next base: position 19,150,297 of record NC_086293.1, on the reverse strand, counting down.
AAGATCTCGACTCTAAGTCTACCTCTTCCTCCAAAAAAATTGATTGGAAATATGGAGCGTGAATTCATCGCTGAAAGACAGAAGGGACTCCAGGCCTATCTCGATGTAATTACTACCCATCACATCCTGTCTAACTGTGAATTGGTAAAAAAATTCTTGGACCCAAACAGCTACTCTGTAAACTACACTGGTAAGTGAGGAATTGCAAAACTGCGTTACAGTTTCGCTTTAGCATGGCTGTATATCTGCCATTAACGCTGGCAAGGATTTACATTGAAGCACGGGGGGGCAGGTGGGGGGAATAACCTTCAAAACTATCACTCTGCGCATGTGATTATTTATGATAATGTTTCCCCAACTCTGCATGAATCAAGCTGCGATTGTCAAGTCTAAGTATTTGAATTATTTTACAGAGGAGTGATGAGGGTCAGATCTATGTAAGCAGAACTTGGGGGAGGGGGTTTGGTGAGAGTGACATCTACTTTTTCACAGTTTGTGATAAATGGGGGGGGTTGGTGTTTGGAAATTATTTGTCTACCGGAGTGTAAGGTGGAGTTAAGTTTCAGCTCCGCGTTCTGTTAAAACAGCCGATCTTCTGAACACTGAAACTTGTATTCGTCATGGTTCTGAGGTTTTTCAAATCAACAGGAACAATTGTGGTCATCTTGTCTGGCTCCCGCTGTCAGTTTGGGTTGTGAGACTTCCTAGACCTCGTTGTTTGAGCTAGGTTGAGTACTTCTTCAAGGCTTAAATAAGTCACCAAGTACTGGAAAATCACTGCATCCCTTAAAATGATATCCCAGTGATCAGTTCTCTTCGTTATTAAATGTTTCTTCTTTGAATTTCCCTGACTTCAGCTTCAGCCACTGGAAATTGTTAAATATTTGTCTTACAGACTGAAAAAAACGTTTCCTCTTAGTGATGAAACCCACTCTGCAGATTTAGTTCATGGGCAAACTGACTCTTCGCAAAATGCAAAGCTTGTTTTTATAAAAGCAGAGCCTACTGAAGCAGGAACTTACTGCTTCCTTTTCAGTTGTCTTTTTGCTCTCCCTTTATGTAACATTCTTGTATCTCCAGCTTCAAAGTGCAAAGAACATTTCCCGGATGTTTATGATAAGCTGTGGAGGAGTTGTAAATTATTAGTAACTCTTTAAGGATGCAGTTTGTCGGGCTAATGCTGAGCAAGCAATTTAAATCCTCTAGGAGACACCGTGACTTCTGTGTTAATTCTGAGCGCTTTCATCACGATTGTTTTTCCAGCAAGTTGCAGGGAAGTTAGTAGCAGTCGTCATTGCCTATGGTCTTTGCAAACACCATCAGTTTGTCATTTTTAAAATAACGGAGCAGTGAGCTAATATTCATTGCACTGTTCTCTCTCTTTTTCCTAGCTTGTTTTTGGAGAGAGAAGATCCAGTGCAGAAAGATCAGTGCACCCTTACCTTTTTGCTGTGTTTCTATGCCAAGATAAGCCACGTTAGAGAAAACTCTGTGTTGGCGTGATTCCCTTTCTCCCCCTGCCGTCACCACTTCTCACTGAGATTTCCCCTCAAATCGCTTCATGAATAAACCAGTTGTGTTCCCAGCTGCAGGAGGATTCAGTAACCAGAAGGGCGACCTCCCCCTCTCCCCTGAAATATGTGCTGGGTCATGATAGCTAGCAAAATACCTTTGCCTGCACAGAAGGACAGCTTAACACCTAGTGAAACAGAACTGATTGGTTTACATGTAGTCATGGAAATGTAGATGCACATTAAAGAGATGTAAAAGTTAGCACTTCTACAGGTATAGCAGAAACATTTCAAGATCTAATGTAGTGTGGGAAATCTTCGCTGGGAGCATTGGATTTGGACTTGGAAATGTAGATCTAGTACAGGTAGAATGCAAACTCAATAAGCTAAGTTTTTTGAAGGCAGCACTTTCTCTGTGGATTTGTGTTTACAGGTTAAAAATGCAAACGTCCTTTAACTGTGTTTTTTATCTGATTTCCTTTTAAGGTGATTTTGCTGACTTTCAGCCTGAATCCCTGCAGGCTTCCTTCTGGCATTGAACCTTACCTAGCATGTGGATTATCATCTTAAATAGTCTCTTCAAAACTGTTTTTTTTTTTTCCTTTCCAGAAATTGCCTTACAGCACGTTTCAATGTTCTTCCGATCAGAGCCAAAGTGGGAAGTGGTAGAACCATTAAAAGATATAGGTAAGAAGAGTATGTATGCATGAAAACTTGTCTGATGTTTTTTTCCAACTATGGGAGTTGTCCTAAGATTACAATACTATCTTTGCTTACAGACCTTGTCCTCCCTGTAAGCCATGTGATTTAATCGTGTTTTAATTAAAGCTGTTGATGACTCTTCTTTTGTAGGTTGGCGAATACGTAAGAAATATTTCTTGATGAAGATTAAGAATCAACCAAAGGAACGGCTAATGCTAAGCTGGGTATGTATACTTTCATCTCATACTTAGGTCTCTCTTAATGAACCTGGCTGGTTTCATTTATCTTGACTACCATGCGTGAGTGACAGTGACATAGACTTAAGAGCTCCATGTTTTAAAGAGCCTTGAAAGCCCTTAGGTGGCTGCGTAGTGTGGGAACTTCTTATGTTTCTTTCCGCTGGTGGCAAATCCAGTTTGCAAGTTTCTGTGCCTGGTCATTTGTTCCTATTCCTGCACCTCTGTTTCTTCGGTTGTAATGATGCTGACCGTAGTATAAATTTGCTCACTGAAAGTAACAAGGTGACCCTTTTTAAACTGGTGGGTTTGCTTACTCGGATCTTTAGTTTTACTGACCAATAGGCGAGAGAAGCATGAACTGCTCCTTTAAGGTAGACATGTATTGACACCAAATAGTTTGTTGTTGCTAAACACTTGTGTTCCTGTGCTGAAATGTGCTGCCCTCTTAATTATATCAGCGTAGCTGTTTGTGAGACTTCACTGGCGAGCAGATATCACTAAAGCCTGCAGGAGGAGGGAAGGTTTTTTTGCTGGAGAGGAAGAAGGTGGGGGTTTAAGCCTTATCGGTTCACAATGTGCACAGTTGCCAAGTTTGGGGTTGGCAGAGTTCATTCGGTGGTAATAATGCACGTCAGATACTGAGGGAGGAAGGAGGCAATAATACTTATTTACTGTCAGACACTTTGCATTGTGAAACCATGGCCTTATTCAGCCTCTTCAAGTTTCATTCTGTATGTGTGATTTCCTTGCTTGAGCTTCAAAATATACCTTCAAGCAGCTGCCTTAATTTGTGAGAGCAGAATATAGATCACGCTTTCTTTATGGAATGCAACATCTATTATGATGCCATTCTTTCCCTATTTATTTCCAGGCTGATCTTGGCCCTGATAAATACTTGTCTGACAAAGACTTACAGTATGCTGTGAAACTTCTTTCTTCCTGTTCTGTGAGTATTACTTGAAGACTTCTAAATTGTGCCAGCACAAAAGTGCTTGTCAAGGACTGATCTTGCAAAAGCACATGTAGCCTAGCAGACATAGTTTATAATTTTAGAGTTGCTTTCATTTAAAGATGTGTGAACCTTTTAATTACATTTCCCACACAGTATGAGGTAACGTGTTCTCAGCACAAATAGTAATCCTGCAGGGTTATTACAGGAGATTCAGAGTTGACGTTAATTGTATTTTTTTTCTTGTTGTGCAGTAGTGTGAGATCACGAGCTTTTATTTCAGCTCCTGAACACTTTTTGGCTGTTAGGATAGTGCTGTCTAGGTGTAATTGCTAACCCGTGTGCTGGGATTATTCTCAGGCAGCGGTGGATAAGGCAGTGCAACGAGTGTCTTTATTTTTTCAGTTCTTTGAACTTAAGACAGGAATATCTTAGTAGAGGTAGAGCAGAGGCTGTACAATTTAAGCTTCTGTGCAATGCCACGTTATAAATCCAATAGGTATCTCTGTCTGAAAAACTGGTGTTTGACTCCAAAAGGAGTTTCTCTTTAAGGATGTTAAGCGTGCGAGAGACTGGCTGAAGAGGATGGTGTCTAAACCTCTGGTAACCCTCTGTGCAGTCTCAGAGCTCAGCAGATGCACACAACAGAAGAGGCTGAAAACTAGGCTTTTCAACCCTCAAACCACACTGAAACCGATGTATTAAAACAGGACGTGAACAAGGGGTCTTTTCCTAACTTGCAATTCCAATGAAAGCATGTGTTACATGTGTAATTTATTTCCAACTGTGCTGTCTCATTTGGTTTCACAGAGTTGCAGGAAGTCATTATAATAATTTCTGAAGACATAAAACTGTTATGACAGCTCGTAATGCCGAGTTCCCTTATGTGCCATAGTTGTATAAAACCATGAATGAATTTATTAGCTTAGCATGACTTAAACCTGCAGTAAAGCTGCTCATGTATAAGTATTAATGGGGCTGGATTCTTCATTTGTCTTAGCTGCCAGTATGTTTTGTTAAAAAAAGTTGATGGATTTTTTTAAAAAAATTACTTATATGGAAGTTGAACAATGTTCTTGTGAAGTTTTCTTTGCATTTACTTCAGGTTAAGACTGACGAACTTGAGCAAATGTCACTGACGGAATCCAATTTATTACTTTAAATATACAATTGAGGCAGATCTTTTCTTACTTGTGAATCAAGCAAAAATGAATTACAGAATCTGTCATCTAAAACTTACTTACAGTTTCTTCTTTTGGTAGCATCCTTATATTTACAAAATCACTTTTGCCACTGCCAATGAATCTTCAGCGCTGGTTATTAGACCGTTCAGTGAAAAAGGGACACTAAAGGACCTTATTTATAAGGTAAGGTCTCCCTCCCTGCCCCCAACTCAAACGGTAGAATATTTCCTGGAATGACCACAGGATGTCTTTTATAAAACTGTTTGCCATCTATTGCAAACTAAGACAATTACTGGCTTTTCTGAGCATGATACTTGATATGTGTGTTTCTTTTAAAGGCAAAGCCAAAAGACCCATTCCTGAAGAAGTATTGCAATCCTAAAAAAATTCAAGGTCTTGAACTTCAGCAAATAAAAACATATGGAAGGCAAATATTAGAGGTATTTTTTTTTGCTTTATTTACCAGCCTTTATGATTTAGGCTTTTTTAGGCCAACTGATTTTACTAGAAAAAGCACACAAACTTTTGAGCACACAAGCTTTATTTCAGCAGCAGACTTCAAAGCTAAGTGTAAATTGAGATTAGCTGCTGGGAGTTGAATTTAGATGTGTGCGTGTGAGGCCATTCCTGACCAAAAAACCAAAGAAGGCAATTGGTACGTGTGGAGCTTAAGTGGGAGAAAGGTGGTAATGTAGTTTTTCCCTTGTGGAAAAAGTGAAAGAAGTAATTCTTAGCCTACAGAACATGTGCCATAAATTCATTCTCATTAACGTGGTTTGTTTTTTTTTTTTTTTAATTTTTTATTCAAACTATAATACTCAGTAGAATTGTGAATTTTAGTTTCCAGATCTCTGTGGGAGGCCTCTGTAAGCCTGCTTTGAGGATCAGCATCAAATGTTTGTTTTGTGAGAAATGCTACCAGTGAAATGGAAATGACTAGTCAGCCAAAGATGATGTAGATAGAAGATCAAGTTCAGCAAGAGTTCCAAATAGGGGTCGCGTTTATTATGTATCTGCTTTAGTATCGGACCATTTAAGATCGTGAGATCATCAGAGCACCTAGTGACAGTTCTTCTGTATTGGATTTTTTTCAGGTATTAAAATTCTTGCATGAGAAAGGATTTCCTTATGGCCATCTTCACTCTGCCAATGTGATGTTGGATGGGGACACCTGCAAGTTACTGGATCTAGAAAATTCCTTGTTGGGACTTCCATCATTTTATCGATCATACTTTTCACAATTTCGGAAAATTAATGTAAGGTTCAGGCAATTAATTCAGCTGACTCTTATTCATCCCTTTATCCTCAACTTCAGTTTGTGGAGAACTGACTAAAATGAAAAAAAAAACCACCTCTCTCAACCCCCTTTCTTTTTTATCTGAGCTTTTCTCCATCAAATCCCTTTTCTGTTTCCTGCAAATCCCTGTCTGGCTGCCCAGTTTTGTTGCAGCATGTTGGAGTGAGGCTCAGGCCAAAGGTAAGCAGGTAGGAGGGGAGCACAGGTGAGGGTTTTCGTGACAGCAGTGCTGGCATAAATAGAGGTAAACTGCAGTTGTTTTAAGATCTCTTTCCACCCTGGTCTCGTATTTCATAGGAATGTGCATATTGTCTACCGCACTTTTTCGCTTGCCTGTCTGTACAGTGAGCGCAGCGTATTACTTGGTCTTAGCTGGGAGTAGTCACCAGCCTTGTCTTTGGTGGATACTGTGAAAATTGATTAGATGCTTGCAGACGTCTGGCTATCAAAAGCTGTTTTTTATTTGTTTGAAGGGTGTCTCTTAACTGCAGGCTTGCAAAGCAAAATACTATCTTCTTACAAAAATATGAAAACAAACTTGCCCTGTTGCAGCAATACAGTTTTTTAGCCAGCATCTTGCCCTGCCTTTAAGTGCTCATTGTAATAAATTCCATACAGCATCACGAGACAGCTGCGTGCTGACCTTGCTAAACAGGTTCTTCTCTGCTGTCAAAGAAACGATCAAAAGTTCATGGTTAGTCCAAATCTGTTAGAGCCATCAAAGCTGTAAGCCTCTTCCAGTAAGAGGAGCCATTTCTCTTTAAACATGATTCAAAAATCTCAGAAATATGCTGTCTGGGAGCTTAGCTTGTTATGTACAGCTTGTACAAACCTAAGGAGGAGTGAAAGAGGCTCTCATAGGTTTGTTTGGTACGTATTTTTGCTGTCTTTTTATCTACCTCCCTGTAAAGTGACAGCTGGTCATATTATGAATCTCGTTCTTTACTGTTTGACTTAGCTAGGAAAACGTGCTTGGTTATGATTCGTATCAACGTATGGCTCTGAACTACTTTGTATGAAAAGAGTTTACTACTTTACGCACTTCTACAGGTCATGACTATACTGCTGTCCCATTTGTATCATCACGTACAGCAGTAGCTGCTTTTGCTAGAGACGTGAAGATTTCATTTGAGCTGAAGTGCGGGGAAATGGTTGTGGTTACAAACTGTCTTAATGGTTCCTCTTTTCTATCTTCAAATGAGATACCACTCTTTTTCTTTGATGGGTTATCACATGTTTTCAAACTAGTTGTGAAAAACTGATTAGTTCTAGCAAGTTGTGGTTTTTTTTTTTTTTTTTTTTTTGTTCCTCTACAGACTTTAGAAGGTGTTGATGTACATTGCTTTGGGCACTTACTGTATGAAATGACGTATGGAAGACCCCCAGATACGATTCCAGTAGACAGCTTCCCCCCTGCACCATCAGTGTTTGTTGGTTAGTATACAAAGGAGAAAATGTCAGTCTCGCCTTCCTTGGGTACTCTTACATTTACCTAAGCTGAAGTGCTGTGAAATAGCAGCCTAACAGCTTTCCAGCCTCTGACCGGAAAGAATTACTTAGTAATTGTTAAAAAACAGAAAATGCGTTCTTCCTGAAGTATGTGTAGCATATAATTATTTTTTTAACTGAGTGATAAACCAGTGTGTAGTAAGTAATTAGATGTCTGGATTCCCTCGCCTCATGTCTAACATTCTTGAAAAGTTTGTACGTGCAATAGTAACACTATAATAAAAAACACGTGCCACAGAGCTTCATCACTTTTTAGCTGATGCAGTACTTTGGGGAACATCGTGCAGCAGTGCCAGATGTTCATTCTAAATCATTTGCTATCCTGCAGTGCAAAAATGTGTTTGTGTTTATTCTTTCTTTGGTAGTGTCTGTGTTGGAATCCATTCTGACCTGTGAAGCTATGAAGAATGGCATGCCAACTGTTTCACGGCTCTTACAGATGCCGTAAGTCTTGTTTTACTTGTTTTATACTCATAGCAATGTTTTCAATTATATTAGGAGGAAGAACCCTTTTGCTCTTGTTCCTTTTTAGAAAGATTTGCTCCTCATTCTGAGGTATGTAGTGTATCCCAAATTTAAAACTGATAGGCTTTATAGAACTCATTGCTTGATAGATGCTCGTTTAACGTTTCTTTCTCTCTTGGTGTGTTGGAGCTGTCATGAATGCATTTTATTTAGCATGGTGCTATGATTTAAATTGATCCAGCTTTAATGTAGTGCAAGCATGATTGAGATCATATACAGATTGTTTTAAAGCATTTAGAATAAGGAGTCTTTTTGCATCTACCCTTCAGACCTACTTCAGCAGATTTTGCTATCGGTTTACCTATGACTAGCAAAATAGATCTCTTGCTTTGCTCAGCAGTGACATTTAGACTGGGTCTGGATATGAAATGTTACGTAGAAGTTCTGGCCGGTTTCTTGCAGGGCTGCCGTAGGGATTCTCTGAAGCATAGACAGAATATATTTCCTTGCAGGCTGTCCGCCCAGTGGTTCGGGGAAGCGGTAAAGGCAGGTACAGAGCAAGACTGGGATGCAGAAAAGTAGCAATGTCAGTGCATGACTGAGCTGGAGCTCGTACCTGTCTGCAGTGCCGCCCTTCCTGCAATCCGGAGACAATATTACCAGGGAAATTGTCTGCTGTCACTGTGCTGTGACATGTCACCAGCATGCTGAGCGTAGAGCCACAGCTCCTGGTGGGGGGTTCTTTTGTTTTTTCTTAATACGAGGTGCCAGAGTCATGACCTTATAAATGACAGATTGCCCATACCTAAATCTGGGTCTGATCTCACACTGTACAGATTGCAGTACGTTTAGAGTGTGCTCCAAGATTCATATTTCCTGGTTGGGAAGAGTCACTTCAGGCTTATCTCAGCCTTCAATTCCTTCTACTCCTCCCTTCCTCTGCTCTTAAAGGAGGTGGGAGGTAGAGAAGAGAATGTAAGCAGGGGAGAAATACTATGAGAGAACTCTGTGACTGCAGGAATACACAGGTGTTAAAAGATGTTGAACAAACAACCCGTGCCCAGCTGTATCTGATACATAGGATATTATACTACATTCCCTTCATACCAGTACTCTTCACAAGTGTTCTATGTAGATGTGCAATGCAATTAATGTAATTTAAATATTTATTAACCTTTATTATAACCATATAGACTGAGTTTCCTTAATTGTGCAAGTACACGTAATCAGAAAGGGTCAGAAAAATGCCCTGTAAACAAGGGTGAACATTTGTAGGTTTTTAAAAAATCTTTTAAAATTTAATTTATATCTGAATTTTTCATGGAATACTATTCTTAGAAACTTGATTCTAGACTTCAATTTGTTTTCTCTAGTGTAGGCCTGTGATAATTTTCCATAATGCCAGCAACAAATAAATCTCTGGAATCTTTATCTCAGAGCCAGGCTTGAGATCTCTTTCTGGGACAGTTTTCTAGTATGTTCTCCAGAGCAAAGTATCGTGAAATGGACTAACCAGTTTATTTTCAGACTACCATTGCCCTCTAGTGTCTTTGTTTTGGATGGAAAAGGATTAATCATTTATGCTGTTGCTGCTGATACCATAGAAGGGAGAGCAAAAGTATTAGAATATTTGCTTTAGTGGCCTTTGCCAGCGTACAGACAAAAAGGTAGATATTTTCAAATGTTAAGTTCACTCATTGATCTTTCACATGGTTCTTGTTAATGCCAAAACAACAGTTGTGCCAAGAGAGTTTTCTCAAAAAGAGCAATCATTTTGTTTAGGTGAAATTTAAAATAAAGTCCCTGGTAATCTTTTGTCATTAAAGAATCCATATACTTTTAAGGAAAAGACATTCTTGTTTTGGGGAAACCCTTCTCTGCCTTTGCTAATTGTGCCTGCTCTATCAGCTTTCAAAATACTTCACACAGTCTTGCTTCTCTGCCATCAGTAGTGGCTACATTCAGGGTGTTGGATGCTGCTAACTTCACAGCAGTGCTTGGAAAATAAAAAACAGTACATAGAAACCTGTTGAAAAAACCCAAGCGGTGGTGTAGAGATGAGGGCAGAGAAGGAAAAGGAGAAAGTGGGAGTTAAGCGAACAGTACCAGTAGTATTCTTGCTGGGATTCTGCCTATCTCTTGGGAATAATATTCCTTTTTTTTTTTTTTTCTTCCTTTTTTTATCCACTCACAGATTATTCAGTGACGTCCTGCTAACAAACTCCGAGAAACCACAGTTTAAGGTAGAGTTGAACCTTGATTTGCTGATGTTTGTGGAAGTGCCAGGCTGCGGGTAGCTATGCATTAATCGACAGACAGGGTAGAGGAGACTTGGCTTTATTTGGCTTTATGGTGATTGCCATCAGTATTTAGATTCCTGTGCTGAATTGTACTCAAGAATCTTATATCACCGCTTAGAAGGCAGGCACGCTGTGACCCATGAGCGTTCAAGTGCAGTTCTTGTCGTGGAGCTCATTTGCATGACTAATGATGGTGCTCTATCTGAGCAGAGGCTGCTAAGTAACATGGGTCCCTTGCAGTGAGAGGAAACGAATTGCTAAGACCTGTGGAAACTGATTTTTGTGAGGTGAGACCATCACCACATTGTTGCCAGCTCCAGCGCTGGGACCTTCAGGGAGCCACATTTGCTCCCTGTGGCAAGCTGCCCCAGAGGACGACTTCTGGAGGGCATGTGCTGTGTCTTGCGTTGTCAGCCTCATGGCAGTTTGGGGATGTGACTGGACCATCAAAACAGTTAGCTGTCCCTGCCATCAGAGTATCCCTTCCATTATTCAGTGTTTCTTTGTCCCTGCCATTAGATTTGTAGCTAGGTTTGGAGTGTAAAACACGCATCTAGATTCTTTTTTTCTCAGTCACTAAGGGATTAGTGTCAGTACTTGGGGCTTTAGACGGGCAATAGGATCAGATGAATGATGAGTTTTGAGCAGTCAAGTTATGTTTTCCTTTATCACGTTTTGTGCTGTGATTTTTTTCCCCCATTCTCTATTAGATTCCTACTAAGCTAAAAGAGGCATTGAAAACCTCCAAGGAATGCATAGAAAAACGATTAACAGAAGAACAGAAATTGGTAACGTCTGCATTTCTTTACTGTATTTCCTACAGACATTCCATTTCCTCTTATCACTTTTACGTAGGGAAAGTGAGTTTTTACTCACTCAGAGTGATTTTGAGTAATAAAGGCTTTCATCAGCAGATTTGCTGTTGTAGAACAGCTGTTGACTGTATGGCATTTCACTGTTTTAAACGGTGCAGCTTCACAGGCAGTGGCTCCTAAGTTAAAGGATCGTTTTAACTGCAGTAATGAGGCTCCATCCACTACTAGCAACAGTAAAGATAAAAACTAAAGGTGAAAAAAGAAAAACAAAAACTAAACATGTAGTGCATTTTCTTGCGCCCCAAACATAAGCCTCGTTGGAGAACACTTAAGATCTTAACGTGGTCTTTTTCTGTTTTCCCTTCATTTTGAAGATTCACCAGCACAGAAGGCTGACAAGAGCTCAATCTCATCATGGCTCTGAAGAAGAAAAAAAGAAAAGGAAGATCTTGGCACGAAAAGTAAGCAATCTTTAAATAGGTTTCTCACACAGAAAAAGACGCGTATCTTTTTTTGAATGTTTAGCGTGCACGAGCACAGGTACGCTGGTCTGTTCAGGCCTGTGTTTTTCTGTACTATTACCTGGTTGTTTTCGCTTCCGTAGCTGAGCAATACGCTTCCTAAGAACTTTAATTTACAATGGTAGCTGACCCGCATATTGGCTTAACCTGTTAGAGGCTGCTGCATGAAAACAGGCCTAGTTAGCAGCTCTGCACAGATGACGGCCTGTGCTGCTTCCTGCTGCCCGCTCGGGGTGTTGGAGCCTTTTTCGGTCTGCCTCTGCAGCACGCCGTCTGTGTTTCCCCTCCTTTCTGGGGGTCAGTTTTCTGCCTTTCCCTTGTGGTCAGAGGACGCTGGAATTGCACCGTTTGCGTGCCTGGAGATATCTGAGCGCACAACAGCCTTGCTGCCATTGTCAGCGTGGCAGCACGTGTTGGATGTGGGGAGAGGGATGTTGGGCATTGATAAACCTTGTGTGATACGGTGGATGGTTGTTACAAATCTGTGTGTCAGTTCAATCCTTATCACGGAAAGCGATTATTCATTCTCATCTTCTGTTTTTTCTGCTCTTTTTTTAAAGAAGTCAAAACGCTCTGCCTATGAAAGTGGGGAAGAACACTCAGCAAAGTACAGCAACTCAAATAACTCAGGTAACTACAGAAAGAGGAGCTTGCTTTTACACAGCTATGTCAATGTTTTTGTTGTTGCTGTCATTTTCTGGCTTAAAAGATCCAGGGTCACCATCAGTTTACACATTAACATTGGACTACCACAGCCTGATAACACTGTTTTGGCTATTTAATAATAGGTAAAACTAGGTCTGAAAAATATTGTCATTGTTAAGATTTTCAGCTGCCTAATAAAAAGCAATGTGTCCTCTCTTCTGTGCCCCATTCAAAAAAAAAAAAAAAATAAAATCAGTCTCTTCGTTCTGTTTGACGTTTGAGTGGAATAATAATAACATCCGTTATTTGGGCCATTTAATAATGCAGCCTTCGGGGATAAACTCTGTGGTGATCTGTTTCCGTAGTGAGGTGTTAAGATGAATGAGAAAATTATCTGTTTAATTGCTGCTTCAGTGCTAAATTCTAAAACAACAGAGCCTTTGACGGGTCTTCATTTAGTTAAAAGGAATGGTTGGTACTACGGAACAATTTAACAGAGCTGGCTTGCCTGGCTAAAATGTGTCCAAAAGCAGCCTATTGTGGAATAGTCAGATATCAGAGTAACTTGTGGAGTACAGCAACTGACTGAAAATCATCTTTTATAAGGAGAAATGGGGTGCCATCCGTGCAGTGGCACAACTCTTAAGGAGAACAGAATTTGGACGCTGAAATCCAACAGCTTAAGCACCAGAAAAGAAATGTTTCCCATTGAGGAATACTGTTGAGTGCACTTCTCATGTCTTTGGACCTCCTCTGATACTGTGTGCTGTTAAGTCTCTCTGTTCTGATTGGGTCTGAGTGACGCTGTTCGTATGAATGGGAATCTTTCCCAAGATTTCAGTGGAAGCGGCATTGGATCTTCAGTCAATAAAGTTGGCCTGTTTCCAACAATCTGTCTTGTCTGACTGTGTTGAATTTTATGTCACAGCTTTAGTTACTAGACTGTTGTTTTATTTAGCAGGCTCTGGGGCGAGTTCCCCATTAACGTCTCCATCATCCCCCACTCCGCCCTCTACAGCAGGTAAGTTCAAGAGTCATTAGAGTGTTTGTCTTTTTCTTTGTTTTTTATTCGCCCCCCTCAACTGTGGGTGTTATTTCCAAGGATGGCTGAAGGGATGGTGGTTTTCAAGGATGGAACACAGAGATGACATGTATCTTGTGTCAGCCTGAGCGTTTGCTGTCTTTTAAGGGCCATAGAGAACCTTTTAATACTGTTCTTTTTCATTTAGTAACTTTTCCTGAGATATACATGGTATGATTTACCCATAGAGTGTTATGTGCCTGCTTCAAAGTCTCTATTACTCCAGTCCTACCGACATTGCTACTTTCCAGACATCTTCTGGCCCTCATGTTGCAGTATGCATTTGTTCTGATGTGAATGGTCTGTTGGCTCTGAAGTATTGTTTGTTGATCCCTTGGTTTTTTGTATTGTCTATTTACCCTGTATTACTGTGATGTAGTTTCAGGAATTTCAGGCTCCAGGGAGACCTTTTCTCAGCCTTCCAGTACCCAAAGGGGGCCTACAGGAAAGATGGGGAGGGACTCTTGATCAGGGAGTGGAGCGATGGGACGAGGGGTGACAGTTTTAGACTGAAAGAGGGGAGATTTATATTAGATATCAGGAAGAAATTCTTTACTGTGAGGGCGGTGAGGCACTGGCCCAGGTTTCCCAGAGAAGTTGTGGCTGCCCCATCCCTGGAGGTGTTCAAGGCCAGGCTGGACGGGGCTTGGAGCAGCCTGGTCTGGTGTGAGGTGTCCCTGCCCAGGGCAGGGGGGTTGGAACTAGGTCATCTTTAGGGTCCCTTCTAACCTGAACCATTCTATGATTCTATGAATTTGAGGTGTGACAAATTCAGTGGCCTAGGCTGCTTAAATCTCCCCTGTTCTGCTACAGGCCATTGGTAATACCAGTAGGACTTGTAGGAACAAGTCAGAAACTGATTTGGGTTAAAAATAATATCTTTATTATTTGTGGCCAGTTCCCTCTTCCAATTTGCTAGGTAGCTGTGCAAACAGTTTTTCTAATATTTCGGAAAGGTGGTGGGAAGTGGTAAAGAATCTGCTTGAGAGGGCAATAGTGGCCGTGCTTCAGTCTGAAAGGCTAGAAGAGGAGCACCGGCAAACGTTAACAGCAAAAGGTGTTAATGAAATACATTTCTAGAAGGGAAGCAGTCCGTAGCATTGCTGTTTGTTATGATGACTCACGCCATATGATTCCTTGTCCCGGGAACTTTCTGCGGAGCACAACTTGTTAATTGAAGTGGTGCAATCAAATTTGTCTTTGCTGTGGATGGCCTTTCAAAGGACACTGCAGTCTGTGTGACGTAATTCAAAGCAGTCATGCTGAAATTCAAATTGCTCATTTCTCCTTCAAGTTAAGGGTATACTGAAGTGTATATTTTATGAACTAACTTCCCCCGGTTAGTCTAAACAGGATAATTACTGTTATTGTCTTGCACAATGACAGCGCTGTTCTGTGGACGTACTGACTCTTCGCTGGAGGGTTTATTTCCAGTTCTGTCTGCTTTAGTAAGGAAGTAGCTGAAAATACAAAAGAAAACCTTATGTCTTCAAAATGGACAGATGTTTAGAAAACACTTTTTTTTTTCTGCAATAAAACTACCTTTTACTTACATTTTTAACTTTAATGTGTTGGAACTTGGTTTAAAGCTTTTTCAAGTTTTGGGCATGTGATGCACGTATATGTGTAGACATGGCTCAAGCGGCTAAAAATGGCTCAAGTTTGGGCTCAAAACGTGGCTCTGTTGTTCGAACCACATTGTCACAGTGTGTCGGTCATCCTGCAGGCAGTGTGCTCGTGGTGACTTGTGGTGATCAGCCCGGTTTGACGCTGTGCACGTTGCCCTACCTGCATTCAAATTGGGAAGCGCTTTAGCGGGCTGATGGCTTTGATGCATTTGATCGGGTGTGAAGGCAAGTGTCACCAGTTCAGGAGTGCTTTTGTGAGTAGGTTTCATAGAAGAAACTTAAGATACTAGTTCTAAGAGAAAGATAGCATTCCTGATTTTATTTTTTCACCAGCAACAATGTGCTTTCATCTATTCTAAGCAAGTATGCTATCACCGACTCGATGAAAGACTCACCAGCCCCATGGTAGGACTCTCTTTGTGACAGCTGATGCACCCGTAGCCTGTATCTCTCTCTTCGTTTCCTCGCACTTACTAAGGATATTTACCTCTAAACCAAAATTGCTTGTGGGTATCAGTGTGGTGAGATGACTGTCAGGAGGGGAATGAGGCCTTCAGTCTGTCTTTCTGTTTTGGCTGTGGTTGTGTTAGAATCACGGCACGTCAAAGCATCTTGCTGATAGGACGCCGTGGCAAAATGAAGGCTGACATGGACAAGTGTACCCAACAGAAGCTCTTGCCCTTGTCCTGGCCCGTAACTAACCAAATCAATGTGGTGTGTGGGTGGGTACATGCGCAGCCAGAGACACCGGCCAGAAGGGAACGGGCTCCAGGCTGACATGAGAGGGGGTTCTTACACATTGAGACGTGCTTTGTCTCTCAGCAAAGGCCTTGCAAGACTTGCCCTGCAGTAGAGTGCTTGGTGTGGTCAGTGCAAAACATACTAAGAAAGAAAACGATTGCTGGCTTCAGCTGTCTTTGTAAGGACAGCTGCAACCGTCGGATCAGATGCATGACCTGCTTTGAGGGGAAAGGTGTCTGCTGGAAACCCAGACTTTCATGAGCTTTTCTCATTGACTAGAGTTTTGGGCTGGTTTTGTTGCAGATACTCAGATAAATATCATCTTTGAAATATGTTGTTTAGATTGTGGCAAGTGGTTCTAATGTAACTTCCCATGTTTCTGACACTCTCCCGTGAATGTTTGATTCTTTTTTCTCCGCTTGCACAATTCTTTGCTTTCTTGAAAATGTGTTATTTTTCTTTGCGGCTATGAGCTGTGGCTAGGATCAGAAGGGACGTAGAACACCACGGTGTGGGTTATTTTAAAGCTTCACTGCATCTTCTCGAAATCCAGTAAGCCCATAAAATACCAGCGGGCTCTCTTACAATAGAGAAAAGTGTGGAAGGTGCCATTTTAGCTTCCCTGCGGGAATGAAGTGAAAGAGTTGTGCTTAACTTTAGCTATCTTTTTCTATGCCAGTTGTTCTGAATCCTTCAGTATGACATATATTTCATAGACACCCACGTGGTGCACCTTTTCTGCCCTTCACCTTTCTGTAAGACAATTTGAATGCTTTAGTCAGTGCTGTTCTTGAGTGTCTCTGAGCCATGCAGCGTAAGTGTAAGTACAGGTGTTAATGCAGCAGGAATTGTTCCTTGAACGGAATGGATTTCGTCTTCTGTGGCTAATCTTCCTGGAGATTTCCTGCTAAATCTCTCTAAATGCGCTTTAATCCTGTAAAGCTCGAATTATGGCATGTGCAACTGAAAGCATGCGTGTTGTATTTGTTCATCGAGTATAATAATGCTTATAGCATGGAAAATTGTGGTTCGTTATTCAGAATCAGACAAAGTATTGTATATGTCATATGAAATAGTCTGCTATCCTCACATTTGCCAGTGAATAGGAATGTATTGATTTTTGTACTAACTTTTCAGCTAACAGTGTATCTGTTTTTCTTACTTTGACACGAGAACTGGATGATTAACTTGTGTCCTCTCTCTTTCTCTGCTGTCTTCAATAGAGCATGCATCATTTTGAACGTGAAATTTCGGAAAAGTAAGCTAATGCTGATTTATCTCTTTAAAGATGCTCTGTTTCTGTATGGGAAAGTTGAATGCAAATCTTGGACTTGCTTAGTAATGGGAGGGAATAGAAGAAAAAAATCTAAACATTCTGATGGATTATTTTAATGAAATACAGCATCTTTAAAAACTCTTATCACTAAAATGATTTTCTTTGTTTGCATCCCATTCTCCGCCAAGTTTTTAATGCTGTTTGCACAATTACTGTCACTTTAAACTCATAATTAAGTTTTTGTTTCAATTCAGGCATCAAGTTTACAGCATCTGATTTACTTCCTATTCCTTTTAACACACTCTCTTAACAAAAATGTCCCTGTAAAAAAACCTTGGTAAGTTCTTGTTTGAGTGTTTTATTCTTACAACTGCATGAATGGGTAAAATGTGTGTTTGCAGGCAACTTCTTCCAACATATACGTACTGGAAAGGTCTGGTGGTAACTGAGGACTTGCCTCAAATGTGTTTTCTAGTATATACAGAAAAATATTTCACTGTTGGGCAAAAGAATTTAATCTGTAGATGTAACTGCATATGAGTACACCAGCGTGAACTAAGATTTCCTTTGCACTACTCAACGTCGAGAAGAGAAGGACAGCTTGGTTTTGATTGACTAATAGAAATTAATTGAAGATTTTTCAGAACCACGCTCTTAATTGATGAGTTCAATACGTAACACTCATAGTTAGTCAGATACCATCCTAAAAACTGTATTTATGTGTTAAAGCAGAGCTCAGGTGTAAGAGTAGTATTGCCCGTAATCAGTCTCCCAAGAGTTTAACTGTATGATGTTGTCGGCAGCTCAATTTCAATAACGGTGAGTCCTCAGCAACTTAACCATTTTCCAGGAAGGAAGGTGGCCTCTCCCCATACTTCCCTGTCTTTTCTACCCCTGTTGCAGAATAACCAGACTAAATGTGAAGATTACGCCTGGAATCTTGGCCTAATGATACTTAGTGATCCAAACATTTGAGGCTTTTTTCCCCGCTCTCTCTCAAACATGTACCTTCTTTCACTACGTATGTTACCGTTGTATTTGTATTCCATACAGAGCCCTGCCCCCTCTTTTCACCGTCATTCCCTGTGGCATCTTGTACAACTACTTGCATAGCTTCTTCAACCTCAGCTTGTAATTCCTGCCAAAAATCTTGGCTTTCTTCTCTGCAGTTCTTGCATCTCTTTCGAGCCATTTCATGTATGATTAGCTGGTCTTGGCTATCTTACAGCAGTTCGTCTGATGAGTCTGGTGACAGCGGTGGTACGCCAGTCCTACAGCGGTCTGCTCTGACTGCTTTAACTGCAAAAGCGGTTGCTTTAACTGTTCTTGGTCTTGTTCGTCCTTTGGCAAAGTGTCAAGATTTGCTGTGCTGCACTTTGCTGGCACTCCGTACATGCATGCGGAACAGGACTCTAACCTAGGGGATGGTTTTTCATTATTTCTAATAATAAATTGACTTACATCTTTGGCAAATGTAAAAAGTAAATTTGGGTTAGGTGGCCCCAAGGCTACAATATGCAATTTATTTCAGTTTGTGCTAACATTGCGTAATGTTTTGATTACTTAAGAGAGCAGTTGATCCACGTGCAACTGGCATGTTAAATTGTTTCAGTTGATCTCTGCTATTTCTACTAGGACTCGAGTATTTCCTCTGGAAAGGAGGAGAGCGAAGATGAGCCCAATATGTACTTCCATGTTTTGTTGCCACAGAAGGTTTTTGTGCTAATGAGAATTTCTCCTGAAGAGTTGGAAGTGCTACAGTCACAGCATGTATTAATGTACACTGGCAAAATTGAACGCTTTGTGTCAATACTCTGCACTTTGAGCTTGCTCCCATACGTGGAAGGGCTCTCTTCAAAGACTGGTACAAATAGAAAATGAGGGAGCTTTGAGTTACGACTTTCATCTAGTATAACTGCTTTTTTAAATTGCAGCAGTTACTTTTTTACTATTACTTACTAGCTTGAGAGCAAGTGTTAGTGAGGAATTGAGAGAGAACTGGAGCACAGAGAACTTTGCCTGCTTTTTGGTTTCGGTGGCTGAGCTTTATCCTTCATCACCTCGAATCCGTGTGCCATAATGTCCTTTAACTGCGTGGTATTTGCTTACTTCATAGTAAGCAGTTCTACTTCAATAGCCACAGCCTCTTGGTTGGCCTCATGTTGTTTTGTGCTGTATCATAGTTCTTGCCACTTACCCATATATTCCTCTTTGTAGGCTAGAGCTAACAAAAGCAAGTGTTACGCTATAGGTGCCATCTGTCTCTCTGGTCTTACTGTGGAATAATTTACGATCTAGACGATAGGTTAAAATTCACTGTTGAATAGTTCTAAGATACTAATCATTATGCCCCTGCTCATTGCAGAATATATGAGACAAGACGGGCCCCTCGGTCCCCATATAGCTGGTGATGTGCTGCCAATGCCACCTTCACGTGGGTGTCTTGTGGAATGGCGAGGGGCCACCTCTGAAGCCCTCCGCTCTTACTCCCGCACGGATCTTTGATTATACTTGTGTAGAAATGATGGTGCAATGCGCAGCAGCTGAGTTGCACAAGATCAGGGTGTTTGGGAGAGCTGCTTAGGGCAAGTAAAGCCACTGGCCTGGACCTCAGCTGCCAGGAGGCACCTCCACACAGGTCCTCGCTGCTGGGTACCTGCCTGCACCGCTGCGGGCTCTGGCTTCCCAGGGAGTCAGGACGCGGAGGCTGAGGCATGAGAAGCACCAGATGGATGTGACAGGGCTAGAAACCAAGAGACAGTGCAAAGGTGGGAGCACGAGAGGCAGAGGGGTGAGTGGCAGATGGTTGTGATTCATTCAGCCTGTGAAACAAGCGTTTGTTACAACATGTTCGGAGGAAGTCTTGACAGTATGTGGAAGTGGAAAACACTTCCAGAAAACTCTATCTGCAGTTAGTGCTTTAAAAATGGAATATAATATAATCTGACCAAGCAGTCATCACGAATACTACAGCAATATGGTCCTGTAATGTTAAGTTAGTCGTAAATAAGAACAGGTAGTAAGATTTGCTTCCGATCTCTGTTACTGTTGGTGACCCAAAGAGCAAACTGCTTCACTGGGGACAAACAAGAGAAACTGAAGCTGGGAAGTCCTGTTAAGTGATCTCTGTTTCCCTCAGTGCAAGATCACATTTGAGTCATGTTTTCATCCCCGAGTACTGAGGCACTTCAGGCTTCATTTCAGAGGTGTCTCAGATGACACAACTCACCTGCAGATAGAGGGATTTGATCACTCTGGCATTTTTCATCTGTTCTGTTCTTCACCCTCCACTGGCATTCGAGGAATGACGTGACTAGTGCAGGACTGACCAAGCCCAGCTAAGAGCTGCAGTCCTTTGCAGCAGAACCTCTTTGACAAAATCAAACTACATCTTCTCTCCTCAACTCAACAGGAGCATCGTTGATACCCCCAGCACCGCCACCGCCGCCCCTGCCACCAGCAGCTCCTCCTCTGAGTACAGAGGTGCCAACGCAGCCGAGCCCACAGCCCGACGTCAGTGCAAGCCGAGGAGCCTTACTCAGCTCCATTCAAAACTTTCAGAAAGGAACTCTGAAGAAAACACAGACCTGCGACTACAGTGCTCCCAGGATCAGCTGAGGCCACTGGTCACACCAGGATTGAATTCCCACTCCCCCTCCTGTGCTGTCCAGGAACAAGACCCTCCTGACTGCCGACGGATCCACCAGCATCTAGCGGCTAATCACGCTGTAGAGCCGTTTGCCCTTATTTCAGCTTTTCTTGAGTCGCACTACCCTGTCTGCATCGCGTTGCCATGCTGTGATAAGTACTCCATTCTTTACTTGGTTTCAAGAACTTTGTTCTCTAGCTACAGTTTCAGGGGAACAGCAACTTCTATATGGCTGAATAAAAATCTGAAATAGGAATGACCATGATCATGGTGAATTAATGCATTTTTTTCCTAGCTCTAGTCCACCCCTTTTTTTCCAAAATACAGGAATGTAGTTTTAGTCTGCTCAGTTTTTCAACACTTTTCATGCAGTTGTAACTCATCTTAATTCTTACTGCACCAAATCAGCAAGTTTTGTTTTAGATAATCCAACACCCTCCCTCCCCCCAACCCTTAAAGCGTACTGCACAGGTGAGGGAACTGGAGAATTAAATCTTACTCCCACCATATTTGCTGGTGGAATAAAAATGCTGTTTCATTAAATTTGTTTAAATGGACATCCTACCTTTAACTCTGAGGGAAAGTGTTTTTAAATGAGAAACCAGTTGAAATGGGAGTTAATAGGGCACTGGGATATTATTCATGATTTAGTTAAATGCAAAGTTACTTCAAGTTAATTCTACAGCTTAAACTTTATTGAAAGATCCTTCTTGATTTAAAACCTTAAACAAATTGCACTTTAAAGGATTATAGATAATCCATTTTTTAAATTCAAGTACATCAGTGTTTGTTACTATGCAGAGAATGTCTGTACAAAGTTTCATGTAACCTGTGATATCCAGTCATTTTTATTAAAATGTTTAATGGAATTCCTTCAGCAGCGTGGTGGTGGGTATATTCAGCTAGGATTTCACCTGCAAGCCAGACTTCCTAAGAACCTAACAGCACTTCTACTAAAGGAAATACCCCGAAAGGTATTCCTGGCCCTTGACTGAAATAGGACCCAAGCGCTTCTGCTTGCTTACAGAGGTAAGTATCTCCTCTCCAGCACTTTGTCAAAAGGCAGCCTGCCCGAGGTACAGGCTCCTCCCGGCAGCTTTCGCTCTGTCCCAGACGCTGCTGAAAAAGCCAAGCGGAGCTCTCCTGGCCTGTCCTTAGCCCCTTAGCTAAACCCTGGCAGGTGGTGATCTGCCGAAAGGCTGCTGCGGCAGTTTCCCAGCTCTTCAAACACAATCTACACAACTGCTAATTCAGACCCAGGCTCAGTGTGTCTGAATAAAATATCTTGTTTTGCACTGTAAGAGCTATAGTTTGTGCATGCCCTTGTTAGCCCATGTGATGAGTGTAAGAAAACAACCAACCAAACATAAAGCACAGCATCTGGCAAGTGTTGTTTTCATCACTGTATGTGGTGGCTAGTGAAGAAAAATTAGGTAGCGTTTCCCAGCCCATCACATACTGAAGAAGATCAGGATCTTTATGTAAGCTCGTGTGCAGCTTTCCTGCATGCAGTGGAATGCTCTTCAAACCAAACACACATGCCATCTCTTCACCTGTGTCACAGGCTTCCAAAGCCACTTTGTGCGGACAGTTGCACTTAACAGCAAGGCTTCACCCACTCCAGTTTGATTATTCACCTTTAATAATCCTCGTGACCACGGGCTCCTGGAGCGCTGTACAGCATCCCAGGGCTGGACTCAGGGCCCCCTCTTGCTCACCGAGTTCTTCAATCAGCCACCACTACAGCCAGTTTAACACTGCTACGCTGGTAATTAAAAGCCAAGCAGAAATGGAGGATTTTTTCCTCGCTCTGAATTTAGAACAGGATCTCTCACCCTACAGTAGCACTAACCCACCTGTACTGTTAACAAACAAGCATTACCACATTGTTGCTTATATGAAGTGTGGCTTAGAGGGTAACCCCATATAAATATTCTGGGAGGTCACTGTACTTTCCCCACTGTACAAAATTCCCATGTAGATATACAACAGAAGTAATGCATACAACTTGCCATAGACAACTGATACTTTGTAAAGCAGGACTTTAAAACATGTATTTACAACTTAGATATTCAAGGTCTTCTTCACTGCAAATATTATATCCTTCACTTGAGGTATGCAGTTATCTTCTAAAATTTTTGCATAAGGCATTGGAACATCTGCACCGGTAACACGCACAGCTGGAGCATCCAAGTAGTTAAAGGCAGATCCTGAAACAGAAGACAGCTGTCAGGTTGCCATGCACTATGGTTTTCTCTCAATTCAATTTCTGAATCTTAATTGATTTAAACAATTTTGTTCCTGTAGCTCTAATATTCCAGAGAGCTGTTCCTGCTCATTTATCTTCATGTACTGTGGTTTAGACAGAAAGTTTCCATCCTGCTTCTCACAGGACTGAGAAAGATTCCAGGGATAAGAGTTACTTTCAACAGAAGACCAGCTGGATCCACCCTGTGAAAATCTCTAGAGGAGACAACTAGGCTCAAGCTCCTCAGATATAAACCCCTAACTCTGCCTTCATCTGGCCGTATCAAGAAGTTGTCAGGATTTAGACTAGGGAATAAGATCAACATGTATACTGCAAAACTCGGTACCTTCCATAATCCTGGCACAGATTTCAGCTCCTACTCCAAATTGTGGCCAGCCTCCTTCTACAGTTACAAGATGGTTTGTCTTCACAACGCTGGCTTCCACTGTTTCAATATCCATTGGTCGAATGGTACGCAGATTTATAACCTGGGGGGAAAAAAAAAAAGGGAGTGTGAGTTTTGCTATGATGTAAGTCTGTCAGTTAGCACTGTTTGGGTACAGTGCCTTTTAGCACTCTCATCTATTCTCACATTGAAGACAAGACTTAATAAAACGTCTAACTTTTTATTCTCGCAGAGACTGTGTAGAACAGTTTCTGGTGGCTCATGGAAAATCCCAGATAGGTGAGTCTTGCTATATTGAGATACAGCCATACTAATGCGTACTGTCATGTTCTGCTTACTGTACAGCTGGGCGAATCTGAAAGTTGTTAGTAGTTCTGCCTTAATTTTGTGATGAAAAGGTGAAATGCAGAAACATGAAACACACATGTTGTTAAGGCATTTACAAATGTAAGAAAATTGTAGGTAATACACGGAAGTTTTGCAGAGCCTGAACGAGAAGACCCTCTGCTTTTTTTTTCCACTTCAGGGAAAGAGAAAAGCAACAGACCCCCCCACCCACCTCACACTCTACACCTTCTTTGGCAAGTACGGCAGCTGCTTCCAAACAGTGTCCGACAGGTCTTGAGTGTGACACTAATGTAACATGAGTTCCTACAACAGAAACAAGTGTTAAAAAATTAAAAAAAAAAAACAACAAACCTTAAGATTTAAAGCTTTTTTCTAGATCTCTGGCTCCTTGCAAGGTAATGTTAGGATTCTCTTGTAAATTTAAGTTCCTTATGTTTATTTGAAACGCTAAGTATTCTGCACCCATACATCGCATGAAGAGCAGTAGCAGAAGGACTATGCTAAGACACAAACTTTACCCTTTCATTCTGAAGAGATATTTAATATATTTTTTAGAATTTCTTTTTCAAACATTCATATAATTCAGCGGTAAATGATGAATAAATGAGCCAAAATATTACAGTGATCTCTTTTTGCATTTTTTGACAAAAATTACATACTAAAGTGGGGAAAAAAGTTTTTCAGCCGTTAACCCCTCCACCATTATATTAGGGTACAAATCCTTTAGAAGGGTATAGTCTTAGAGGAGATACAGAGAATCAGGTGTTCCTCCTTTATATGGGCAACAGAACAGTAAAGTATACTACTGGATAAAGTAAGACTTGTACATTGAACATTTGAAATACTTTCCTGTGCACCATGACAGCGGTATTGTGAATAGCTAAGAGGTTAAAAAAAGTCCCCAAGCAGTTCAGTTAATAAGGAAACAAACTGTAGTCTCAGCTTACCTTGCCTTTCTATTTTAGCTTTTCCAATTGGAACAACGAAATCCTTTGACTGTGCCTGTTCAGACATTTCAAAGGGAACACCATAGAGCAGTTCATTTTCCAGCATCACAACTAGAACAAAACATACTTGGATTAAGCGTACATCTGCAGGCACAGGCCTGTACTGATGATTAACAGTACTGCAGCAGATTAGCTCAAGATACTAAGACAATCTGGGCAACAAGGACTTGAGTATGATTGCAGAAGCAATTAAAAAATAAATAAAAATATCACAGTCTTTACTTCAATGCTGAATTATTGAGGACTAATTTTAGACAATTTTTTAAACTAGATCAGATAGTTAACTGATTCTACTGTCTACATGACGGCAGAATCGCGAATCTTAGAAAGGTCTTAGATTTTGCATGCATGTTTTTGAGAAATAAAGACAAGGGTTGCCCTGCTTTTAATTAATGACATTCTGAATTTATCACATGAATTTCATGATCTGTAAAAATGAGTTACATATACAACTGTATATGCATGTACTCCTCCTGACTCATCTTCATCCTTTTTAACCCCTTTACGATAGATTCATAAATACTTCAAAGCTTCCCGACTGGTACCAAACTAGCACTAAAGACACGCAGCTGGCAATAGCACAAAATTAATCTACTGCTAACAAGACAAGTGATTGTTAGAAAAAGAATAAATACTTCTGTGCCTTTGTAAGTACCCTAAAGCTGCAGTAAAGGAGCCTTAAGTGTTTTAGGGTTTAACCACTTTTTTTTTTTTTTTTTAAATGGTGCAGGAGGGGAAAACAAGACATTCTTTTCAGGATTGAGTGCTAGGTACTGCCACGATCTGCCTGTGCTCACCTGGATTATCGTCCCGGATTGATGCTTTCAGCAGGCCTTTGGCATCTTCCGAGCTCCACGGACTAACAACCTTCAGTCCCGGGCAGTGCCCGTACCAAGCAGCGAAGCACTGCGAGTGCTGAGCGGCGACTCCAGCTGATGCCCCATTGGGGCCCCGGAAGACAATGGGGACAGCGATTGCTCCTGCAGACATGTAACAGGTCTTGGCAGCAGAGTTTATAACCTGATCGATTGCTTGCATGGAGAAGTTGAATGTCATGAATTCACACACTGGTCTCAACCCTGCCTATTAAGCATATTAAAATAGATATTAGTATGTTTTTACACAGAAATAGTTTAAATATTAAATTCAGAAGTAAAGGAATACAAATTTACAAACCATGGCAGCACCGACTGCAATTCCTGTGAAGCCCATCTGAAAGAGAAGGAAACCAAGGGGTGAGCACCAGGGGAGTGGCCAATGAAGGGACGGCCAGGGTAGGACACGGGCCAGCCATACCTCTGATATCGGGGTGTCGATCACCCTCTTGTCCCCGTACTTCTTCCAGAGCCCCCTGGAGATCTGCAGGGCAGGAGAGAGGAGTCAGGGCCCGCCCTCAGGCCCCTTCCCGGCCCGGTAACGGCAGCCACGCACCTTGTAGGCACCATCGTACTGGGCCACCTCCTCGCCCAGCAGGAAGACGCGTTCGTCCCGCTCCAGCTCTTCATCCAGCGCCTGGTTCAGCGCATCCCGCACCGTCACCTGCGAGACACCGGCAGATGGGCAGTGCAGGGCAGGGGAACGGCCCGCCGCCGCCGGGCGCCCCGCACGCCTCGGGCGCGGGGAGTCACCTCACATCACCTCTCCTCTCCTCACCGCCCACCCGCCCCGGGGCCGGACATTTCCCCTGAGAGGGACGAGTCCCTTTCTCCCAACCCCTCCCCGCGGCGGCCCCGCTACCTGTATGGCGGCTGGGGCGGAGAGGCGGAACCCCCTGCGCTGCTGGAGCAGCCGCCCGGCGGCGCGGCCCCGGGGCGGGAGGCGGGCGCCCATGGGCGCCAGGTGCCGCAGTACCACCGCAGCCGCCGCCATCTTGCCCGTGTCCTCTGGCCCGACCAACGGACTAGCTCCGCCCCCGCCCTCGCCGCGCTCTCGCGAGAACCGGCGCGCACGACGCCGGGCGGCGCGGCCTTTCTACGCCACTTCCGGTCCCCCGCGACGGCGGCGGTGCTGGGTCTGCGGGGGACAAGCGTGCGGCCGCCCTGCGTTGCCGGGGAGGCGCATGGCTCGGGCCCAAGCGCCCCGCCCGCCGCTGCTTCGCCTTTTGGCGACGGGGCTGCCCAGGCCGGGCCCCTCCCAACCCCCTCGGTGAGGCCGGGGCGGGCGCCGAGAGCGGCCACCCGGCTGGCGGCCCTGAGGGGAACGGGGGGCGGTGCCCGCCCCTCCCCGATCCCACCGGAGAGGGCGTGGCGTGTGGGGCGGGGCTTGGTTAGGGCACACCCTCGTCTCCGCCCCTGCCCGCGCCGGCGGCTCAACCCCGGGCTCTCGGTCAGTCGTCCCCGCCGCCGCCGGGCTCTGCCTCAGCGCTGGGAGCTGCCCCCGTGAGTGCTGGGGCTGGGCCGGCCCGCCTCGGGGTGGGGGGGAGTGAGGCTCAGCGCCCGGGGCGTGCCCTGGTTCGGGGGAGTGCTGAGGGGCCGGGGGCCTGTGTGGGGCGGGGTGCCCCCACCCTCAGTGTGGGACCGCGTTAAGGCGGCATGGCCGCGTCCCGGGGTGGGGGGTGTGGGGGGCAGGGCGCGGGGCTGGGCTCCTGGGGCTTCTTGGGTGGCGGGGGAGGGCTGCGGGGCAGGATGCCGCGACCCCGATGTTAGGGTGGGGATGGGACAGCTGGTGCCCGGGTCCTGCTCCCAGTTGGGCTGGGGGAAGCAGCGGGGTGGGAGTCGGGGTACCCGGCGGTGATTTCTGGCTGGGAGGGTCTGGGATACGTGGGCCTTGCCCCACGATGGGAGGGAGTGGGTCCTCTTGCCGCACCCGGGAGAGGAGGCAGAGCTGGGACACAGGTTTGGGGTGGGGGAGAGGGTCTGGGTTCTTGGGTCACTTGGAGGGGGGAAGGCAAAACGTCTGGGTTCATTTCCAGCATCTTTGCTGAATCACTGTCATTCTGGGAGAGTTCTTCCACCATGAGCTCGCTGGCTCCTCTGTGATGGAAACCGGCACTTCCCACTTCTGCTGCAGGCCTGGGCCCCTCTCTGGCCTGAGCTCGCAAGAAGGATTTCTGCTGTTCTGTCTTGCTGTTGCTCCTTAGTCCATGCATGTGCTGAGGCCCATTGGTGTGTGCAGGGAGGCTCAGTGTTTCTGATGCCTGCCTTCCTCCAGAACTGTTTGGAGACACGTTTCCACACGCAGACAACTGCCAGTTAGTGCACAGAAGCATACAGAAGCAAAATACACGAGTAAAAACCAACTGTTTTTACAGGTGCTGAAAGCCTGGGTGCCTTGGGTTGCTTCAGAAGCCAAGGGCCAGCAAGACCAGGCTAGATATAAGCATCTTCCTTTGGCTCTTGTGAGAGGAGGGTCAAAGTGATATTGTGATGTGGGCTCTTCAGACAAGTAGCAATTAAAATAAAAGTTTGGAACCTGGACTTAAACCAGGATGTCGTAGAGCTCCTCAGGGGAGGGAAGGAAACTTCAGGAGCTTGGAAATTATAGTGAAGCAATTAGACATAAAGGAATGAAAATGCTGAGTGGCTGGTGTGAGCGTTTTTCCCTCCTGCCTGAGGTGAAGACTAAGTATTAGTGAAAAGCAAGAACTAAGTTATTTTTTTAATAAACTGTATTAGTCATTGTAAATCTGACCTGTGTAGAAGGTGATGGATGCTTTCTTTAGTGAAGCTGAGCTGCTGAATTACCAGAAGATTCAGTAACAGTTGTTTTAAGAGCTTGCCTCCTCCTTGCTCCCTTGGTTAGGGTAGCACGATGCTGGAGCCTCGTGGGTTTGCTCTGCAGACTGTCATCTCACTGTACAGTTTGGTGGAGTGCAGCCATCACTGATGCTAGCTTAGTTCTTGTCAGTTCAGGTGAGTCGCCGATAATGACTTACAACAAAAACTTGCCTCTCAAATGTTATGGCTGTCTGGGGAACAGAGAGGTTGTCCATGTGTGGCATAACTGCGCTGAGGGCAGGAGGTTCTTTTGGTCGTCTTTGGAGATTTAAATCTGAGAGGCAGGGAGCTTGCTGTATCTGGAGTGCTAGCTTTGCTCTTTTATAATTTTTAAGTTGCCATTGGTAGAATTCCTGTCAACTCTATATTCACCTAGAAATCTAAGGTTGTGTGAAGTTTAAACAGCTTGTGTTGCAATAGTGATACCAAACTGTCCGTTAAAGACTAGTGCCACAAGTAAGTCTGTTCGTTCTTTTGTTGGAAGAACTACATGAAAAACATTCAGAGCAAATCAAGCGGTGTGTGCCTCTCGACTTTTAACTGTTAGGTGTATTTCTGCTCCTCCTTTAAGTAACTGCATATGACACAAACACTGTGATTTTCTCCAGGTGCAGCGTGTAGCCCGTGGCCTTGACCAAACGCAGCGCACATGGTCCCAGCAGTGCAAGCACTTGGCAGTGCTGCTGGCATCCCCCCTGGGCCTGTCCTGAGCCCACCTGTGTGTATGTGTGTGTCTTTGCAGATGTTCAGCTGACTCTCATTTGCTTTCTCTGAATTTCAGCTTGCAAAATGGTTGCACATTAGCAGCTCCGTTCTGGTAGAAGCCCTGCTGAAGCTAATGGGACTACCTGTTCCAGTAGTGCTGCTGGCAAATAGCCTTGTAATCCTCTGAGTCATAATACATGAAATAAGAGTGATCATTTTATAAATGCAGGTATCCAATTTTGTGTATTAAGTATAAAATGATAACTTGAGTGCTTTTATTCAAAGGGGCTCGCCTCTCACTGTGCCTGTCTAGTTTTGGATATGCTTGATGCTGGGCTACAGCAGGAGCTGTGATGACCACGTTAATGCTGTACATCTTCTCCCTGCTCGCAGAAGAAGCTTAACGAAAGCAGGACTGTGGTTTGACACAATCTGTGCACTTCTGCTCTCACCACAGAACAATGTCTTTTTTGGCTTAAATGGTGTCAGCAGTTTGTCTGGCTGAGTTTCATCTTAAATGAGTATTTCTTATGGTTATTAAAGGCATGCTGTCTTGGGATATGGCTGCATGTCGTCTGTTTGCCGCTGTGTGGATGCGAGTAGCCACATTAGTGAGGCTGTCCCTGGGTGCAGTATGTTGTTGTGTGACACAGGGACAAGAGCCGGCTTGAGGCTGCCTATCGTGGGGTGTGCATGGAGTGAGCGTCTGCCCACCCTCACCAGTGCATCACTGTTTCATTCAAGAAGGATTTAAAGCATCGTTGAAAGGGTGTATGTCATGAAGGGTGTACATCCCCACCCTTGTTGTGATGGGGTTTACTAGTCCTTATCTCAGGTGGTACCTGAGCAGAGCTATTTTCCCCTGTGAAGTTGTCTAGAAATTCAGAGCTCCCAGGCTGATGAGGGAAGCAGCGGGTAGTTGCGATCACACTCGGGCATTTCAGGATGGCTTCCCAGTATCATCCCTTCATGTTGTGCATCTCGGTCTGGCACTGGCTTTGCCAGGGAGGTTTGTGCATATCTAGTGATTCTGGGTCCTTACACAAAGGTCAGTGAGACTTCCTGATGCCACTTACATGTTGAGGGCTGGGTTTATTTCAGCTAATTGCTCTTGTAAATTATTCACTCCAGTGTTACATAGCAGTACTGTGATCAAAGATTAGTTCATGCCCTCGTACAGACATGTCACATCATCTGTTTCTTTCCCTGATAAAGAAAGTCTTGATTCATCTGTAGTGTGGACTTAGATGCTGACTAAAATAACACAGTATCTGTCCGCCAGTTTAAATAACTCTGGACATCTGTCCTCCTTTGAAATATTCTGAATGTATAATTCCAGTTAATTTTATTAAGACTGCAGATCTCTTCTATCCTGATTACCAGTGAAGTTTCTGGCTGGCTGCATCATTTCACTTTCAAGTGAATGTTTTCCTTGAATATCAGAAACCTGTACCAGTCTTTCCTATGGTTTTAATGCACCTGCATTTTATCCTGGTGTTGTACTTGACTGGAATAACACCTATAAGTATGGTTTGCTTAAGAAAAAAAGTGCTGGAATTTAAAAGGTCTGGGCTATTGATAAAAGTTGATGAGCTGTGCTTAAATGACAATTCCAAATAAAGAAAACCGGAATTAATTAACCTCTTGATTTGTGAGCAGAGGTTGGCAAAAGAGCTGGCATTCCAGGTTTATCTGCCGTCGGGGAGGTGGTGGGGGGTGCTTTAATGTACTTTCTTGAGGCATGCTCCGTCTCTAATTTGTAAAAGTAGGATCCTGGTATGACTTGTTCTGTATCTTAGTATTCCTTAGTCTTCTGTTGTCTGACCTCACGATTTTCATATACTGATTTTGGTTTTTTTTTCTACTCTTTAATACATCTGAGCTGCAGCTGAGGCCGTGTTCATGCTGCTGGCCCCTGAAAGCCTGACCTGCTGGACGCTGCTGTGCCCAGGCTGTGGGTTTGGGCAGGGTAGCAGAGCCCAGGGAGGTGGGATGTGCTGCCTTGTTCGGTGGTGAATGAGACCGACCTCGTTTACTAGGAATGAGAAGGGCGAGTAATCTTTTTGGTTGGGAATTAACTGTGAACCTTCATTTGTTTTGGAATGTAGGGCTCTGGCTTGGCTAAACTTCCGTGCTGCTTTTAGCTGGGTGATGGTGTGTTGAAGTTTGCTGGTAAAGATGATGGGAGCAGAAGTCTTGGTAACTGTGTGGTCTTTAAGATGTAAAAATAAACAAAGCTGAGAAGCTGTACCCTACTTAAAACAGACTGACCTAAATTTTCAGCAATTCCAGTGGAGAGGCAGGCTCTGGGATAAAGGCTTACTGACGACTGGCTTCCCTGTCCACGCATCACTTGACATGGTTGACAGGCCACCTTTGGAAAGTCTCCACTGGTGTCTGGGGTCATTCACTTCCCCCACCTCGAGTTGCACAACCCGGGCTGTGGATTTCCCTTGGCGTGCTCGGGTGGAGAGGGTCCCCTTGTTATGCAAGTCAGCAGTTCGGCATCTTCTGGGAAGCTACGGCATGAACCACTTCTCAAATTGCTTTTGTTGGAACGTTGTTGAAAACATGTTTGATGTCCTCTGGCTTGTCCCTGAAGAGATTTCTTCCAAGAGGGTGTATGTGCCTGTGAAGTCCATTTGTACTCTTTGTCTGTAGATTAATGTTTTTGCTGTCAATTGCAGTTCTCCACTGCTGAATTATTAATTCTGCAGTGAGTTTTTTTTTTTTCTTCTTACTGTTCATTGACTTTCATGCGTGATTTATCCTTGTGTACAGTTTGAAACCGGAGCATGGGAATTTTGACTAATATTAACGGGTCACATGTATGACCTCAGTGGTGGCTAAATAAACTTTTTTTAATTGGGAAAGGGACATGTGTCTTTCAAAGTACTCGCAGTTTCCCAGGTGAAAGGTAGTCTGTTTGTGAACGTATGCCATCCTCAGAGGCACACTGCTTGTTACTTAACAAAACCGGGATGGTCAAGCAGCTGGTGGAGTGATTACCTGTGTGCTCCGGAGGCAGTCCTGGGGGTAGTGTGAAGGGAGAGGGAGGGAAAAGCTCGTTTGTAGATTCTCCTGCTAATGTGGCTTTGTAGCTGAATGCTCTCCTGGCAGAGAGCCTGCCTTTGATTAGAAAGCATTCCCCTCGGTTGTTCTTGTAGGTACTGATGGTCTGCCATGTTTTGTTCTTTGTTTTGTGTTTTCGTGTGTGCTTTTTCCTGCAGGGAGATAATAAGAGGTGAATTACGTATCCTTTCAGCAGCCTTCTGTTAAACTTGGAATACCACAGTTCAAGTAATTGAACAGATGGATAATGGAGACTGGGGATATATGGTAAGTGAGCCTCTGTAAGTGTGCGCTGTGTGTTACAACTGGGCTTTCAGGATCCTGCAGTAAGAATCCTTCCAGGTATGTCTTGTGTAGGTCCAGAGCTTCAGTCATGTAAGAAAAACTGTGCGTGTTACGACAGCTTGCTTACATTCGCTGGAGTGCTTCACCTCGCATGCAGTTCGTGGGGAGAGCGAGCTCAGATTTGTATTTCCTGGGTACAGTCAGTGAGGACTTAACTTGCACCTTAAGCTCACTGTTACCGTTTTCCTAACACAAAAAGGCTGAAAGTAGTTCGTGCTTCCTGCACGTAATTTTAAGGACTTTGTAATTTTATTTATAAAGAGAAGTATTTTTCCTTGTAAACCCTGTTTCAAACTAGACAAATGCATCTTATTTTTCCCCTCTTCTCTTTCTCTAAACATTCTGCTGCCATGCATATGTCTCTTTTCTCTGGCTGGCCTCAGTCCTGGTTGTTAGGGTTGGTGGCCAGATGGGATTTATGTTCCTTTCTCTCTTGCTTCCTCATGTGCTATCTGGAAGCTGATGTAGACTGGTTTGCGCTCTACCCCCTTCTTCTATGCAGCATGCTAATTTGCTAATAAATATTTCTTTTTAGAGTTAAAAGCTGAAAGTTCTCTTTTTTTTTTTTTTTCTTGTTTTAGTGATGCTTTTTAATAGCACGTGGATTATTTTGATTGTGAGCTCTTGGTCCTGTGTCTAAACTTGCACTGTCATCCTCTTTTGAGGGGAGAGGCTTACGACTTGTTTGGTTGATTTTTATTTTTTTCCCCTTCCCTTTTCTCTCTCTCTCTTTTTTTTTTTTTTTTTTTTTTTTTTTTTTTTTTTTTTGTTCTAGAATGAGAAACAGATTGTGAAAGTAAGGAGCACTGATGGGCCTCATTCAGACTAACTTGTTCTTCAGGAAATCTCTGTTCTCATTTCCCCATCTGTAGAATAGGGAAAAAAAACCCTTGTTGCCCAAATGCAAAACTTCTGTGACAGTAGCTGAGTTGTTAAGATTTCTAAAGCATTCTGGAAATGTGCGTTCTGAATGTTAAGTATCATCCTGTCTAGTTGCCAGTTGTGCCTTGTTGCTAGGTGGCTTGTATTCGGGTTTAAACAGCGCTTAAAGGCGTCGAATGGGAGAAATGTCATTCTCTCCAGAGCCTGCAGTTGTCAAACAGTATTTGCCATGTGTGTCGGTGAGGTGATTGAATCTTCTTGGGGTGGCTTGATAAACTCTGCAATTTCTCTCTTTTTAGATGACTGATCCAGTCACGCTAAATGTGGGTGGACACATGTATACGACATCCCTCACAACTCTAACGAGATATCCTGACTCAATGCTTGGGGCCATGTTCAGGGGAGACTTCCCCACTGCCAGGGACTCTCAGGGCAATTACTTTATTGACAGAGATGGACCACTTTTCCGTTATGTTCTTAACTTTTTAAGGACCTCAGAGCTCACTTTGCCACTGGACTTCAAAGAGTTCGACCTACTTCGGAAAGAAGCGGACTTCTATCAGATTGAACCGCTAATTCAGTGTCTCAATGACCCCAAGCCGCTGTATCCCGTGGATACCTTTGAGGAGGTGGTGGAGCTGTCCAGCACCCGGAAGCTGTCCAAGTACTCCAACCCGGTGGCCGTGATCATCACGCAGCTCACCATCACCACGAAAGTCCATTCGTTGCTGGAAGGCATTTCGAACCACTTCACGAAGTGGAACAAGCATATGATGGACACCAGGGACTGCCAGGTTTCCTTCACTTTTGGGCCGTGCGATTACCACCAGGAAGTGTCGCTCAGAGTCCATCTGATGGAGTACATCACAAAGCAAGGCTTCACGATCAGGAATACCAGAGTTCATCATATGAGCGAGCGTGCCAATGAAAACACAGTGGAGCATAACTGGACTTTCTGTAGACTGGCACGGAAAACAGATGACTGATTCTGACTCCACAGGAGCCACTTCAGTGATTAGCAACTTAATTGGACAGTAAACCCGAGAGAGTCTGGATTTTGACTAAAGCAACAATGTGGGCTTTTTTTTTTTTTTTTAATACGACTATTTATTGTTTATCAATAAGGACTGGAGGAGTTTCGTTCTCTAGCAGCTCTGTCCGTTTGTCCTGTTCAGAAAAAAAATATGCATGTGCCTGTTCAGTCAAGACACCTTTTTGTTTGAAAGAGGGAGTCTGAAGAATTAGTACAATAGAGTATTTTGTGTCATTAACACAATTCTCTGATGCAACTTAAAGTGCTAAAATTACCTCCGTTTAAACGGTTTCTAATCCATCTAATGCTACAACACTGGGAGCGAGAAACAAACAGAATTTAGGATGCAGTTGGGGAAAAGCTGCTATCATGTAGACTAATTCAGTTTCTAAATCAATAAACAGTATTGTAATATTCTAGGAAAACAAATCCCACCCTTTAAAAGTACTTGATAAGTACAGTTTCTTACAGTTATGACAACTGTTTCTTTCTATGCATATAAATCAAGCAACCAAATATTATCTGTAGCCATGGAAATAAGATTAGAAATATTTATATTGGATTCTAAATGCAAAATGTCCCTGTGGTAGAATTCATATTTTTAATGCCTGGTGCAATATTATTCCCAATTGTAATGCCTGCCAGCAAGAAGCTAATAAAAATGTGAAATACAGAATACTATTTGGTATTTTTTTTGTCTTCTAGAACTCTAATACTTAAAAAAAAACAACTCAAAACCAACCAACCAAAACCCCCCACCCCAAACCTGTTTTTTCTGTTCTGCAGAGTAGTTCAGATACTTTGCAAGGGCTTCATTCTCCTCCATTAACAACGTACTTTGTTCCTTTTTATCTTAATCAGTTGATTCAACTGTCCTCATTATAGAATAAGCTTGTGTTTTGAAAACTGCATTATGACTAACAGAAGGATGTCAAGTATTTGTACCGGCTAAAGGGATAGAGATGGAGGGAACACAGCCTAAATGCTTGTTTGTAGCCGCTGTGTAGCGTTATCTGGTTTGTCGGTGGTTTATCTAGTGACTTTACATAGATAATTTTAACTGTGGAGCGCTGTTTCTGATGATGTTCAAGTCAAGGCACTCAAGCTCTGTGGTTTTATTAAATTTTGATTAGCCATTTCTGCCATTTCAGCACTTTGTCAAAGTTAATAGAATTTCTGGATACGCTCTAACTTGAATGCTGGTGGGAGTAGGAGAGTTGATAGCCGGTTTGATGAATGAGTCGCGTTCTCCCGTGAAGTTCTTGTCGCAAGTGTTCCTCACCACATCTGCTTTGCTCTCTGGGCTGTGTGGACCACAGTTCCCTGGGCATGGAGCACGGCATCTGGATTTCTACAGTAGCTGCTGGTCTGGAAGGTGGGAGCTTTCCATCCCGTCTCTCACTCAGAAGGTCTCCCTCAGGGGTGTATTTGTTGTGTTTTGTCTCCCCCTTTTCATACACTGTAGGGGTTTTGACTTTTGTAATAAGAGGCAACAAGAGCTTTTTTCTCCCTTTAAGAGGGGAAAGAAAAACTGAACTGATGTAGCTCAGGAAAAGTGGTTGTTTCCTTCCTGCAACACGTGGTAAGAAATACCTGTGTTAACTGGCATTGAATTATAATTACAAGATGTTCTTTGCAACACTTCATTTACTAGCAAATTAATGACTGGCCTGGATCAGCCTGCCCTTCCCATAATTATGAAGTATAATAATTAGAGAAGCAATATTCCAAATAATACACTTTACTGGAGCCCAAGATTTATAGAAAGACAGTACGAGCAGCTCTGTTGATGGGGAAGTAAATTCTGCAGGCTGGAGTTGGCATCACTTTGTCTGAATCTTCATTAGGCAGGAATACTCCACCGCTGAGCGATTTAAGAGCTATTTTAACTGTCCAAACAGATGTACTTTCTAATATACTTCTTGATGTAAAAGAGCAAGCTGTTCCTAGAAATAAGGAGCGTAATTTCCCCTTCCTTGTGTTTTTCATTAAAGTGTTGGTTTTCTGTTTTTGATTTTTGGGGTGTGTTTGTGCTGTTTGGTTTTTTGTTTTTCATTTTTTTTTTTTTGAAGGTACCATACAGTTATAGCATGCTGAGGGGGAGCTCATAGTGTGGGGTTTTTGTGTGTTGTGGTTTTTTTTTTTTTTTTCCTTAATTGTCATATAGTGGATTTAGAAAAAGAATAGGAAAGCCAAATGGCATAGTTTGGATGGTATCAGGACGCTCCAGGTTAGACGACAGCAAACCCTAGGCTATTTCTGACTAGATTGCCTCGTAGCAGCGGGTACCCCTCAGCGCGGTTTGGCTTCTGTCTGATTAAAAGCAAATGGCTGGCTAAGAATCTTGTTTCATACTTGTTGCAACGGCAAGTAAGCAACTGATTATTAATTCTGATTAGTCATTACTGATGCTTAATAAATGTACTGCTGCACAAAGAACAGGAGGAGATGTGTGGCCTTCACTTAGATCACGGTCTTCATAATTTCGATAGCGTGTTGTGAAGAAGTGGCTTCAAATACTTCTCATAGGCTGGGCTTATCTGTTCAAAAAGAATGTGGAAGGGAATGAATGGTAATTAAGAAGGAGGAAAAGGCAATAATTTTTTTTATTAAGAATGATCTCTGAAACATAGCAAGCTACACTATTTAAAAAAAACCCAAACAAACCCAAACAGCCAGCTATTTCAGCTATGCAAGGGTCTCTTTCCCTAAAGTATGTGCTGTCCTTCATAACCAGTGCACAATACTTACCCCAAATGGAACAGCATACTGTTTAACTTCAAAAAAATATGCTTGAACTTGAATGTTTGCTGAAGGCAAATTTTGTGTTCAGCTGTAGAATTTCAAAGGGTTGCTGATTACCACGGTAAAAATCTCACTTAAGGCAAAATGAGTTTTCAAACAGAGCAATAGCTATTTGCATCGTGCAGAATTTCGCATTACTCCACAATATGTATGAATTCAGAAGTGAAAGTAAAGTGCTAAAGACCATGAAGGATGAAATTGCCTTGTTTAACATTTATACTCTTTCTGGTTAAACATACTATTAAAAAAAATTAAGTATCGCACTAGTAAAAGTACCAGTGTATGGAAAATACCTTGCAATTAGTGGCTCTTGCAGCCATCTAGTGTTGTTCTGTAATATGTAAACAGACTTTTGCTTTAGCTTATTTTATACAATGTTACCCCAGTGATATAAGTTTAAAAACCAAAAATACATGGGTGGCACATGACAGTCCAGCTCCTAGGTTGCTGCGCTGGGGGCTGTAATTCGTCGTTAGGTTAAATGTCTGAGCTAAGACTGCAGGCGGCATAATTGGAGTATCACAGGTCATTGTTCAGAGCGAGATACTGATAATTAAATGCTCTTATTCCCCTTGCTTTTACCTGTATTGCTTTTATTGACAGAAAAGCAAGCCATTTCTGCTCTGGCCAGAGCAGAAGCTGCCTGACTGTAACGCGGCATCCATACCTGCTTGTTGGTCGGTGACTTCCGCGCCCACTCGTAAAGCCGTTGGTAAACTTGTCCGTCGTAACAGCCAAGCGCAGAATTCAGGCTCTTATCTGTGAAGTCAAAAGCATCCACTAGCGGAACAGCATCCTTCCTACGGAGCAGATGAATGACATTCGTGTTACCGAAGCAGGTATTGCTTTGTAAGGGAGTAAAATAAGTCAAAAGTAAACTTGAAAGTCAGTTGCCCGAGTTCCTCAGTCTAAAATGCTTGTGCCAGTTTTTCCCCTTGCCTACACTGAGGGGAAAATCCTGCTTGTTTTGATTCCTCAGAGGCGTGTTCCACTAATGCCCTGAGTGATCTGTATTGTTGAATGGGTATTTGTAGGGTCTTGTAATCACCTGGGCTCTGTCCCTAATTCCCTAATTTAGAACTCAATCTCCTGTCAGGTTTTTTCTCAGCAGTCTGTGCCGGTTCTTGCTTTTGGCTTTCAGGATTTTTTTGTTTTGTTTTGTTTTGTTTTTTTTTTCTTCTGGTGTATGTATTTGTCTCACAAAATGTAATTGGATTGACGTGAAGTGCTTTGCTGATCTCCAGCTGCCATCTACTCTGAAGTATTTCTGTTACCTCATCATGGAGTGTCAAGGTCTTCTACTCTCCTTGTGTCTGTGAGAACAAAGCAGCCCTGAACCCCACCAAGGGCCCATCAGCCCAGGGGCCAATCTGACAGCAGTCACCTACAGATAGCAGAGGAGAGCGTAAGGGCAAGTACGCAACGATGGCACCTTCTAAGCGGGAGATGGTTTCTTTTTCCTTGTCCTCCCACTGTCCCGGGTGTAGGAAGTGGCGCCGTCTATGCCGCACCTCAGGTACAGGGATGCAAAGTGGTTTGCTCAGATGTTGGCATTTGCATCCACCGGTTCCTTTTTGGGGGAGGGCTGTTTGGGGGTTTAAAGGGAAAGGCTGGTTTTTTTTTTTTTTTTCTTTTACAGACTGGGAAGTGTTGATATCCTTTCTCCTAATTGTAAATAACTGACTTTAATTACCTAGGTAAATATCCACTCCATTCTTGAATCCTGTTAACGAGGCATGGGCTAACCTGGAGATGTCACAGTGAATTCCAGAGACGACAACATGTTAGGCTTTCGAAAATGTTGTGTTAAGCTTAGCGCTTAACTTGAATTCTGTCATCAGTTCTGAAAACGCTCACTGTTTGGCTCAGTCCTGTTCAGCTCGTGGTTATGGCACGTACTTGTTTCTCTCCAGGTGGCTTCAGTACAGTAGAATTTTACATACAGTAGTAGCTCACTTCTCTGCACTGTGAGTTAATCTGTTCTTAACAAACGGCACTGAGTAGTGGAAGATGAACCCCTTGTGGAAAAGCCTTTGTGAGCGTTGTGGTAAGTTAAAAAACCTTATCATATCTCAGAAGTCACGTAGTAAGTAATAAATGGTGCCGAGCAGATGCATCTGAACTAGCTGTAGGCAGGATTGTTTGGGTTCTGGTTGCAGCTCAGCCATGGCAACAGAGTGGGCTGTATTAGCTGCG
Organism: Chroicocephalus ridibundus; assembly: GCF_963924245.1. Taxonomy (NCBI): domain Eukaryota; kingdom Metazoa; phylum Chordata; class Aves; order Charadriiformes; family Laridae; genus Chroicocephalus; species Chroicocephalus ridibundus. The sequence goes on along the minus strand of NC_086293.1, from coordinate 19,111,022 downwards.
GGTTAAGCAGATTTTGCAGCGTATGATCGGTTGCTGTGGCTGCCTCCTGTCAGTGCTGCTCTGACTACGTGTTTTCTTGCTTCTGCTCTACCGCAAATCGTAACTCCTGATTTATAATTTAAGATTTCATGTTACAGAACTTTAATTTCGAGATTGCAGAGGAGCTGGACACTTAGGTCTGTTTTGCTGTGAAAACGAGCTCTGTGTAGATGTTTCAATCAATTTCTAGTGCTGCCAGGCAATGAAAATAAAACCCGAGTGAGGTGAATTGACTTTGGAGATGTTGCCATAGGTACAGCAGCACCATTTTATATCTATCGCAAGGACAAACTGAATAGCTGTGTATCTGCACTCACGCTAGGGCAGCTCACCGAACGATAGCCAGGAGGTCCAGGTATGATGCTGTGACCATGTCCATTTGTGCTCCAGATATGTATCCGTCATGCATGAAGACTCCTGCGTTCGAGAAGATCCCGTGTAATGCAAAGAGGTCGCAAAGATGTTTCATAATCTTCTGGATGCCAGCCTTGCTCTCGAGTCTTTCCACAGTTTCTGCAAAGTTTTTCACAGTGATGTAGTGGCAGTGAGCCTGGAAAACAAACGCAATCAACAGTGAATGCACCTCAAAACACTTTTAGTAGGCCAAGTGACTCAAACATTCTCACAAAGAATACAAAACCTTTTCATTTCCCTGGCACTTTCCCAGTCTGTATTCTTTGTTTGCTGGTTGACCAGACCTTTTTGCATTCGTGTCGTACAGTGACAGCAGAGGAGAGAACTGGGGGTCAGTCAACACTGTGGTATTTGTAAACTCTAGAAATTATGGTAGTACTTACTCTAAATATTTTTGATGCACACCCCAAAGAGTTTGTGTGATGGAAACACACCGGAATGTGCTTGTGTTGACCCCTAGCAAGGGAGTCTTGTATATACATCAACAGGAGAAAACTTTTGTTGAAGACCTTGGGCTCATGGTAGGCTGGGCTCAGTGTCTATAGGGCTTCAGCTCTGAAAAGAGCCGTTGTCACAGAACAACAAAACCTACCTCTTGCTTTTGTGGTTTTGAGTAAAGTGATAATTTCTGGGTCAGACACCAGTAGAGTGTCTAACTGCCAAGTTGCAAAAACTCTGGCTGAGCTCCAGAGCAAATGAAGCAGGCTGACTCCACCTGTTTGTGGGGGTGACTCTTGTTATGCTGACATTACTGTGGTGGGTGGTGGTGGTGGTGGTATCTGCCCGGGTTCACTCCCCCACAGTACAGTTCTCCTCCCGGCTGCGTAAGCTCGGCACACCTGCAATGCAGCTCTTCTTGCCGGCACGGCCAAGCAGCGTGGAGGCCAGCGTGGACTGCAGAACCTGCCTGAGAAGCTGGGTGTCTACTCAAGCAATTAACCTGTGTGGAGTCTGCAGCAAAGCCGTACCCAGTGTCTGAGCTCCTCAGCTGAGAGCAGGCGTCAGTTCATGTAGCTGCTGTGCCAGTCGTGTGGGTGAGCCTTCAGGGAAGGTGTGGAACAAGAAGTAAATACAGCAGTGGCCCAAGAAGGCAGCAGGCTATCAAGGTTTAAAAGCTATGGGGAAAACTCCAGGGTTTTGGGTAACTCTTCCTCTTCCTGAAGTATCTAAGAAACTTTGGGGGCCCATATCCCATTTTCTGAAGTGTCTGGCAGCACAATCGCCACTGACAGTACCACAGCCAGCCCTCTGCATATGTTAGGCTCTTCAGAAAGAGTTTATTTCTGACTGGTCCTGTGTCTAGGTTCTCCTCCTCACTTCTCTGAAAGAGCCGGATTCCGGCTCCTCCTGTGACACCTGGTCTCCCCAGTTCTTCAGTCCAGAGTGGTGGGTGCAGGAGGGAACGTCTTGTTCAGGTTTGTGTGTGGGGAGTGTCAGTCAGAGCCTTTTCTTGAGATAACCTCAAATGGGAACGTTGTGCTTCAGTTTCATTCCACTAAAAATATGTTTACATTTAAGCAATTATAGGGAAAGTAATTTTTAAAAGTCACTTTGTTTATAGGAGCTCTCCTTTGTTTCTGAGGCAATTACAGAGTTTTTCCTGCTCATTTTCAAGCTTACAGCATTGAATACTTGCTGCTTCCACTGAGTCTATGTAATTGAAAATGGGAGGTGAGACAGCAGACGGGTGACCACAAAAAACGATACTGCTGAGATCAAGTCTCTGCTCCCTTGCTCGGTGAGTTCATGTTTTGAAGGATTATAACTGTGCTTACCAGTATGAGCGGACCAACGCTTCCGATGGTTTTGAAAGGATCTCGGCTGTTGCCGAGCAAGACTTTGACTCATCAAGGACTTCCTCTAATTGACTGACTGCAAGGGGGCTGGTCCCTACTATGAAATCCCCAAGATGGTATCAGCACAGTTGGCATGTGTAGGCTTCCTTTTTCCCTGTCAGGAGCTTCTTGCTAAGTCCATTTCAGTTTGGATTGGCTCTGGCTGAACGGTAGATTGCAGCAAGATGTTTTTCATTAAAAATTGAGTGAAGTTAAAATAAGCTGCGGATCTGTTTCAAAATCTTCCTTTCCTCAGTGAAGGAAGGAAGGAAGGAAGACCTTCACCATAATTGTAGAGGAATCGCAGTTAATTGCATATTAAAAAAAGAATTTCGTTTTTTTGACCTACTGAAGTATCAGTGGTTTTGATTTTCATTTAAGTTTAGGGCTTTCCACCCCTCTTGCTTTCTTTTCTGCTTAGTTCTGTACCAACTGACCCCTGTTGTGGAGAGCAAATGCTGCTGTCCCGATCCTACTTGAGCCGAGGGAGTGCTGCTTGCCTGCCTAATCCGTGTGAACTGGGAGTTGGTGGTTTTGAATCTCTTATAAATTTGACTTTGATTTGACTTTTCTTTCAGTAGTAATTAACATTGCACTTATCGCTGCTTTTCATTGTTTTCCCTGCAGTTATCTTTCCTCGCGAGAGCGGCAGATGTAAGAAATACCAGGCACGTTTCGCCCTTGCTGTGACTCCACCAGCTTTCAGTAGGGTGGCTGTGGGGAGACTTTCCTCTGGGAGACAGAAACGCTGGATTCTTGTAAAAAGATGGGTGTTAGCTGGAGGGTTCTTTTTGCAGGATACGGGAGGTCTGATTCTGCTAGTAGTGGAGAATACTAGCTCAGCATAACCGAGAATGTTGGTTTTTTCCCCCCTCCCCTCCCTTTCATTTCTACTCCCTGTAATCTTTTTCTACGTGGCCTATTCAGATGACAAATTCTTCAGATCAGGAATTGCTTCTTACTACAATTTTTCCACCGTGCAGACCACAGTGGTGCCCTGGTCTTTGTGGTGTCCCTCAGATGCTAACGCAAAACACTAAACAGCGCTGAGATGTTAAGCTATTTGTGTCGCTTCTGTTGCATGTGGTATCATAAAGAGAAACGTCAAATAAGCGGCTAAATTTTGCTAACCTTCGCAGCCTGCGCCAGCTGCACTGTGCACCGGTTCCACGCATCGTGCTTTTTGACTCCAGACTGAATCAAGTCCTGCAGTTTCGCTGCTGTGCTGCTTATGAGTCTGGAAAATTGAAAAAGCATATTGTGTATGAGTATAGCAGCCCACGTGCCCTCATCCCATACTCAGACTCGTGTGCGATCGTATGGCAAAATGGCATTTCTGACATTTGAAGTTATCTACGCTCAGTATGAGCGAAGGTAGATTATGCAAAATCTAAGTACAAATTGGGAGAAGCACCCGGACCGCCCCGGTACTGAAGGATTTCTGCCTTCTCAGCTTCCAGGGTAGTTTACCAGGGGATCTGCTAAGTTTCCTTGGGTTGTGCGTGTGTAAGGAGAGTTTGCAAAACAAAATAAAGCAGTGATAATATTGGACAGATGTTACATTTATGTTTCTACTTTTCTACACAGGGATCCAAATCCTGCTCCCGTTGACACCGAAGCTTTCGGAAGAATGGGTTCGTCTCTACACTGATTTGAATGACAGCAGGGTCGTCTCTACCTGTTTTTCAGAGATGACACCCATATGACCTGTAAAAGCGCACGTAGTACTAATGAGACCGCTCATGACCTCATTTTTATTTGTGTTGAGTGGTTGAATGTATAGTTAGAAGGCTACAGGCAGAACGAGAGGCTCTGTGTTTGCTGTGGTGTTAATTCAAAACAAACATCAGTTTCACAGGTATGTGAAATTTTAACTTTCTCTAGAGAATTGCACGGGGTCCAGTTGCCTAAAGCTTTTACCGGATGGCAACTCAGTGACGTGGTCTGGGATTTACTTAAATGGTGCCATCCGCTCGGTATGGAATCAACCCTATGTAATATAGTAGGTAGCACGTGGCTTAAAAACTTCTGATGATTTGAATGTGAAAGCTTCTTATTGACCATTTGATATGGTTGTTAATCCCGTGTGAGTCTTCCTTTTCTCTTTCAGGAGCAGATGGTCTCAATTCTTGTGTAACTTATGTTATTTTGCCTCCCTTTAAAGCAAGGAAGAAGCTGAGCTCTTAACACATTTCTGATGCCAAAGAGAGAAAGCCCGTCTCCCGTCCTCCGTACTGACCTGACTGCCATGTGTTGATAGGCCTCAGTGTAAATATCTGGACTGAGAAAATCCAACTTGTTCTTGGCTGGACACTTCCTGGGTTTCACTGCAGCCAGATAAGTGACAGATGGTGGAACGGACTGGCCAGTGCTGGCTGCCATGAAGGACTTAACCAGGAACCTGGGGAGAGGGTAACAGTAAGAGCAGGGTATGGTTGTGATCCCCACACAGCAAACGGCCGTGTAAAAAGTAAAGCAGGCTCGGGTGAGGAGCAGCAATGTGTGACCTGTCCCATCAGTGGCCCAGAATGGACTTGAACAAGTAATGACCTTTTTGGTTTGCATGTTATTCGCTGTAACCTGATCTGTGATGGGTCTCAGGGGTAGCCTGTCTGCTGTATTTAATGCTACAGCAATCTGTAGTGATGAATTTTTCAGAAGAAACTTGCTGTGGCTGTTAGCAGTCTCAGCAGCATGGTGATGAGAGACATTATCAACTTTGCAGCCCGAGTCGTAATGCTCTGGGAGCCTTGCTGGTGGTTTGGTCTTACCCTCTGGTTCCCAGCACGCAGTCACATTATGGTAACAAATGTGAGACCCTTTCTTAGAGCTGAACGGGTGTCCAAGGAGCATTCCCCACTCCCTCTTTTTTTTGGCACTCCTGCTGTGACCTAGGCTGATCGGGTCTGGAAGCAAAAAGTTACAGCATTTCTCTTGACCTTGCTATCGGCCTTGCAGAAGGAGTCGGTAATGAGCGCAGAAGTGTCTGCGTGCGAGCACACAGCTACGTGGCAGCACCTCCGTCCCTGGGAAGTGTACTGGTTTTCTCCTTCTAGTAAAAACGCGCGTTATTAAAAGTTCAAACAGCTGTGGTTTCCTTCCCCCGTATTTCATCTACTCTGGGTAATCATCGGTCTGTGTGTTCGGAGGAAAGTGGTGTTCTTGGAGCATGACTCATCCGCTTTCAGCATCCAACAACTTTGCCTTCTCTGAATCAACCTCACTACCGATATTGTGTTACATCGGGCGCTTCAAATATAATCCGTAAAACTTGTATAGCAATGCTTTTGCTGCGCTACGAGACAAAGAGGAAAATGAGGTTATGCAGAACAGCACCTGCATACGTCCCCAAACCAAAAATAGAAGAGATAATCCGATTCCCACACACCTCCATGCCTGTTAGACGGAAGACATGAATAGTTTATGTCCTGAGCTGTATTTTTAGAAGGTGCTGTGAGAAAGGAGTAGCTGGTTTTACTGGTTTTGGAGAAGAAGTGGTAGAGGTTGAATAAATGAGGGGACAGGCTTTTAGATGAGCAGATTTGCATTGTTACCTGGCAGTCTGCAGGAGCAAAATGGTGTTTTCCCCTTCATAAATACAAGAGGCGATTATTTTAGTGTACAAGGAAGGGAGTCCGCTCAGCAAGGAATAACCGTGTCCCCCGCATGCCCGGAGGCAGATCTCCACTCCTGAAGTGCAATACTGAGTAACCGTGGCTTTAAAGCCTGAAGAAAGTGCATGGAGCTGTTTAAAAATAAATACATAAAAAAAAAACCAAAACGGTAAAGGCTTAATGGTGAAAGTGTTCTAAAGCAATCCTCAGAATAAGTTCCCTTTTTGAATTTTGTGCAATTCCTGCGTGTGAAATCCCTGCCAGATCCTCCCTTCTATCCTGGAGTAGCCCCCAGCTCCCTCAACCTGGCCTTCGGTTTGTGCCTGGGACGCTGCACCCCCGGGTGCTGGGCACATTGTGGTCAGTTTATGCATTTTTGGGTTTCTCTCAACCAGCCGTGGCTTTGGCCGCCCTCGTTCAGAGTGTGCTTTCATTTCAGGCTTCCAATTGCAAAATCTTTGTTCTATCTAAAAAGTCACATTTTTGGTTTTGGCTCAGAAGTGAATATTTGCATGTGCATTTGTAGGTGAAGTTGTGAAATAACGTTCTGTGCCACCAGCTACTCGGAACGAGGTTTTTATCAAACGGACATGCTTTTCAAGGACTATTCACTCTGCAATAGTTCCCAAAATGAAAAATTGGGGGCGGTGAGGGGAAAGGCTGTTGTTGACTGGTTGTGGACCTGGGACGCGCCGTTTGGTCTCTTAGCGCTTCCTCTTTTCCCAGTTATCCAATGGTGAGGGGAACGCTGGGCCAGTTGGCTAAAATATTTTGATATTTAGGGATGAGAAGTGCTGTATGAGCTCATCCCGCGGCAGCTCACCTCTGGCAACGTGTCAAAGTTCTTCCTCTGGATCTCTCTGTACCCCCTGTCGAACATCTCCTGCAGGTAGTCGTCGATGAAATGGAAGGCGTAGGCTGCTGCCAGCTGGGGCAGCAGTTTCTCTTGCTGGGTCTGGTAGTCAAGGATTTTTGCTTCTTGTTCCCTGTTGGAAGACAGGTAATGAAGTAGGGCAAGTGCGGACACAGGCATAGCTGCTGTTAAATTTACCTATGGCATGATGAAAAATGGCATTTTTCATTACCAAGAGGCGGTACGTGAACGGGACCGAGCTGATGTCGTGGCAGCAAACCTGCCCAGCGTGCTAAGCTGATAGAGAAACAAGCCCAACTAGGAAAAAAAGTAATTTTTCTGCTGCTTTGGTGAACCAGCCTAACAGAGTAGAAAAGGCTCAGTACAGAGGCGGAACAGGGACCGCGGGGGAGGACGAGGACGAAGCCTTCAAGGATAGCAAGCCGTTAGGTGTTAGAGGGGAGGCGGTGGCACTGCACCCTGAAAAACTTTGGCTTTTCAAAGTGCATCTTTGTGGCCCTGGGTGCAGATAAGTTTATCTGAAAATATTGGAGTCTAAATTATTTTAAGCTTTCTGAGCTTTTTTTTTTTTTTTGGATGTTCTTTACCGCTTTTGCTGTGGTTAGTACACTGAGGACTTCAAATGATGGAATTGGTTATTGCAATAGTCCGGCGTGCTGTGCTCTTGTGTTTGGTTTGTGTTTGAACCAAACCACCTTCTCATGAGGATCTTCTTGCTGTTGAAAGGCGATTTTAAGTGGAAATTTTTGAAATCCATTCAAATGAAAATATCTATTTAAAAATTACAGGGATTCTTACCAGACTAATAAAATTCAGCGTTGTAAAGTGTGGATATTGGAATTGTGGATGTTGGAAGGTATTTTAATGTCGCGCCCACTAGCAGGATGCTGTGGAATAAGAATTCAGCGACTTGTCCTCTTTGTCTGGGTTCTGCTCAGTTATGGGGTTACACAGGAAGGCCCGTTATAAGAAAAATAAATTGCCTGTGTGAACTGCTGAGCTATTCAAACTATGAAGCTTATCTCAGAAAGAACTGTAAACATTCTCTTGTACTTTGGCTGGAGCTCGTTAATGTAAATAATGGGGAAGCATGTTTGTAATATGTTTGTAACCTGGGCGCAGGAAAGAAGCCAGTGATGCGCTGAAAGATAAGATGAAAAGTTAGAAATACGACCGGTGAGGGGCAACACGGTGTATGGTCCCCTTCCCACCACTGCAGACTTGCGTGGCATTACCCAGGCTTTAACTTGGACTGCCGGCGAACCGCCGAGTATCGGATGGCGATGGTGCAAGCTTTCATTAAAGGTGTTACAGCTTCGCCTGAAATGAGGGAAATGCGCACTGAAGTCATTGTGAAATAATTGATCTTCTGTGACCCCCGTCTTACATAGGTGCCATCTGGTTGAACCTAGAGAAGAGAGAGGATGTTAGATGCCACCTTCGTCCATACTTCAGTACTAGAATGGTTGTGCAATCTCTACGTGTAGAATAAAACAGACGTCAAAATCCTTCACTGAACGCAAAACTAAGTATTTTTATGTTTGATGGATAAAACACCTCCATTTGAAGAGACGAACTCTTACTGCTTCTGGCTCAGGTGGGTTCTGCCTGCCCCGTGATCCCCAACCTCTGAACGTGGAATTCCTGTCACCGAGTTTCATTTAGGGTTCAGGTAACTTCTGCCCTTGATAAAATCACGAAGACTTGCAGACGCCTCAAAGGAAGATTTTTGTCCTAAATTTAGGCAGGTCCCTGTTGTCTCTCTGTCTGTGCGATGACAGTCTGACGGGTGAGTCTGTGATGTGACTCCGTACGTACCTCGCAAAACTTGTTCAGCATGTTCTCCCTGGGGACACGCACGTTCTGCAGCATGAGGAACCCGTTGTCGATGTGCTCAAAATTCATTTTGGGGCCGATGTCTCCTGCAATTATGCCTGCAGCGGGAGAAAACGTAGCCTGCTTACTTCCACTTGAACCTTTTTCTCCCCATTTTTTGTCAGGCTGGGGATGTCAAAGGAAGGGCACGTTCAGCTCTGCTTCTTCCCCAGCGTGGGTGATCTTGCCTGAGGGGATGAAACAGGCATTCGAATGCCTTGTGGTAGTTTGTTTCAGTGATCCATCTGTTACCCGCGTTTGCCTGGGTCAGAACTGAGTTGTCAATGCAGAGGGGGTCAGAGCAGCCCGGGCTTCTGGGTAAGAAGGCGGCTTGGTCTGGATGTGCCTGAGGGTACGTTAAATCTTCCTTTAGATAAAAAGGTTGGGGTTAATGATAACTATGCCTTGTGTATCTGTCTTGGTTTGGTTTTGGCAATTACAACTCTCTCCCTGGGCCCAATGTTTTAGAATACATTGAAGTGTAAAATAGGCAGAGCACTTGCACGAGTGCTGGGATGTCCGGGGTCGCTTACCTGGGCAGAGTGAATGGTCCTGAAGGCTGCGTATCTGCACGATGAAGGGATGTATGCCGTAGCACTTCCCGTGGACGTACAGCTGGGCAAAGACCACTGTGTGGGTTGCTGACCTTCCCACTGCAAGAAGAAAAACAGCCCCCTTCCCTTAAGACAAGGTACATCACAAACACTTCCACTGTTAACAGCAGGCAGTGGTAATTGTGTGTTTGGTCTGTGGGTCAGCGTAGGTGTGATCCACAGATGCTGGATATTGCCTAAATCTGTGCTCTGAGCCTGCTCTTGGCTCTCAGAAGTTGCATCATCCTTCTACCTCTGTGGCTGCCCGTGAGGCTTGGATAAACAGTTTGCATCAGCAGATGGGAAAAAGTAAGTAGTTAAAGTTCATGGAGTGCTGAGAGAGTGGGCAGTTCCGTGGCTGGCAGAGTAACTCCAGTGATTTTCTGTGAAATACCTTCCTGAAGGGAACCATGAATTTCACGCTTGAATCTTTTATGCGGATCCTTTATGCTGATGACCTCCCTGCAGGTTTTGGTCATCTGAGTATTATTTACAAAGAAGAGAAGATTGATTCCTGCAGAGGCAGGAGTTTCCCTGAGTGAAGTTCTCCAGCCCTGCCACCCAAGGGCTTTTGACAGATGATGGTGGCTCCCTTCTGGCCTTTGAACTTGTACAAAACCCTTTGGTCTCTTATTTGCCTCTTGATGTGTCCATCTCTTACTGAAGTCCTCTGCTAGCTCCTGGGCCCTCAAACACAGAGCTTGAGCAGGGCAGACTGAGTAACTGAAGGAGCCAAATTAGGAAAACCAAAATATTTTTTGTGGTACTTACTGTCTCCAGGCCACCACTTCATGGCAGAAATCTTTGGTGTGTTCAGTATAAACTCCTGTGTAGTGACATCAAAGACTGCTGTTGTTTCCAAACCCTGAAGATAAGTTCCTTTAAAAATAAATAAATAAATAAATAAAATCTATCTATCCTGGTGTATCACAAAGATGGAGAGAGTGGAGGATCCCTCCTGGAGGATCCAGGAGGATCCCTGGAGGCTGGTGTGGGTATTACCAGGGTTTTGTGGAACCACAGGACCATGCTCCCAGTGACCCCACACCATCTCCTTCAAAGATCTCTTGAGCCACGTGGTACTCGGGCAAGCTGCCTTGTTCATGGTGACAGCCGCCAACTCAGGCAAGCTGCCTGGCTCATCCCCTCCACCGATGGTGGCTGCCTGCTGTCTAACCACGAGCTTTCACCCTCGCTTGTTATTTTTTTCCACATGAGCAAAACCAAAGCCAGCACATCTCCAGCTTGCAGAGGAATGCTGAGGACATCAACCTCTAACGCACAGGTGGCATTTTTCCTCCCGGCCACCCCTGTCCCAGTGAAGCGCGGACAGCTTGAACTCCAATGCCCCTGAGAATCTGGACCAGAGTCTCTCGTCCTACGGAAACACTGCGTTTTCTTTGCAGCCTTACCGTGCCCCAGTTCGGTCTGGGCATAGCTTCCAATGAGCTGATACTGGGAGGCGGGGGGAATCCACTTGGTAATCTGTTCGTCGGAGCCCAGCACCGAAATACTTCTCATGAAGATGCGGTGAAGGAGAAACGCGATGTCTCCTGCCACTGCCCTGCGGAGAAGGCACAAGGGGTATTTTTACATGGATGAAGTTCCAGGGATGTGATGAATGAGCCAGTGACACTGTGGCGGTCACCAGACAGTACCACCTGCTGCCTTTCGATTTCTGCGTTGTCATACCCGACCCAACGCCCAGCATCGACACAGTATGGGCTCTTCCAAGCTGCTTTTATTCCTTCTTTCATAACATAGTTTGCTTAAGTGTTGCTAGCTCATTATTTCACTTGCTTGTGGAGGAATTATCTGTTCTGAGTAGCAGATGCTGAGCTCCTAAAAACATAGCCCAGCTCCAAAGCTCCTGGAGCTCTGATAGCTTGTGAGCCCTTCGTATCTTTATTTCCCTTCATAGTTGTTTTATTTTTTTCCTGATTATTTAAGTCACATTTTAAGGCTGAGCTAAAAAAAACCCAAAACCCTACCACCCTACCCTAAACCCCCCAAACTCTGGCAATTCAGGTGTGGGGCACATTAGACTTAATTACGTATGTAGGCATCTGAGACCTGGATTTCCTGGGCCTTCGCATTCTGGGGAAATACCTGGGTACGTTGGGTTTGTTGCTGTACTATTCCCTGGCTGTTTGCTGTCAGTCACTGCCGGCGAACAATACCGGGGTGCATGGAGGTTTGGCATCACTCGAGAGGTTTTTTCCTTAGGGAAAAATTCAAATACATCCTTGTAACCTGGTTTATTGTCTGGTCAGGTTCTTTGCCATCACCAGTTGACAGGGCTGCATACATCCCCAAAAGCGCTATTCCAGAAGCTGTGTGTAGGAACTTGGGTACGCTGCTTTCCGTGGTGCAAATCAGAAACTCATTTGTTTTAAGTTGGGTGGGGTTTTTTTTGTGTGTGTGTGTGTGTGTGTGTGTGTGTTTGTGCGAGAAATCGTAAGAAAATACGAGGAGTATGGTCCCTCTTCCTGAGATTCCTCAGACTATGGTTGAATCCCCTCACAGATACAAGTACATGTTCTCTCTCACTTAAAAATAAGTGGCCGTGCTGTTCCCGGTAGCTAGGCCTGGCTGTTAGCACGTTGCTTTGCTGCAGTGCTCTAGAGAGCATCTCATTCCAGATAGTTACCTTTCATTTCTAACAAACGACTGCGCCCTTTCTTTTATACGTGCCCTGAGAGACAATCGGTCGTGCTGAAACAGTGTGTGTGTGTGAATATGAACAAAAAAGCTAAGGGGAAATTGCTTTGATTAACAGAGAAAGATGTAACGAACCCTTGGCAGCCCATACAGAAGTAACGTTACTTTATCTGTGATTTTAAAAAGCTGGCTTTTAAATGCGTGCAAGTGATTCTGCAGCGGGAGGCACCAGGACTTGGTCAGTGAGCGCCTGGTGCTCCCCTGGGGTTTCCGCAGGCAGAGCTGCGCTGCCAGGCGCTGCGCGGGCTGGCCCCCACGGAGCCCGTGGCGACGGGGGCCGGATAAACGCAACCCCAGGTGGGAGAGGCGTTGAGTTTTGCCAGGTTTTTAAAATCTGCTAGGATCTTTTTTTTTTTTTTTTTTTTTTTTTTTTTTTACTTCCGAGGGAGGAGTGCAGAGCTGCTTTTGATTGGGAATATAATGATCGGGTCCAAGAGCTCTCGATGGGAGGTTTCCCCCTTTAGCCGGCCCACCCGCTGTAGGTGGCGAAGAGCTTGGTGTAAAAAAAAAAACTATAATCTTTCATATGATGAAATATTGGAAAGTGACTTTGAGCGTCAGCGGTGATTTGTAAGGTGCAGCCGTTGCCTTTTTGAATGATGCTTTTGAACTTGCACCTTCTTGCTGGGCACGTAGCCCTCAAAACGGACAGTGTGCACTGGGCACTTTTATTTAGCAAAGGGGGGAAAGAAGGAGGCGCAAGCAATTAAAATGTGGAGCTCAACCCCATGCAAAGTGTTAAGTTTTTTTTTAAGGAAAGGATTGTGAAAAATATTTTATTCCCGTCCTACAAATGAAGTTGGATTTTTTTCTTTCTTTCTTTCTTTTTTTTTTTTTTTTAAATACAATATGGGTTTTCTAGATAGAGAAAATTTATCTGGAAGTCAGTAACATAACTGAAACAGCACCATCCCATTATACGTTTAAAAATGCATAGGAGCAGCGTGCGAGCTGTAGCACAGGTAAGGCGTTTGCTGAAGTGGAAATACCACGTTGGGGACGCGAAGTGCTGTGATCTATCACGCTGTACCCCTGTGCTGCTCTTTGAGAAGTTCCCTGCCGTGTATCATCATTTTCCCTTTTCCCGAGCATGCTGCTAAAGTAAAAACTTGCAGCGTGTTTATATCAAAACCTTATCTGTCAACTGTTGGCCTCTCCCAGCCTTTGCTAAAGCCGTTTCTTGTTGGCGTACAAATCTTTTAACAAAAAAAATTAGTCATACAGTTAAAAAATAAAATAAAAATCACCTGTAGATGTACTTAGATTCAGGTCCGTCCTGACTCCATCCCATCTCGTGCATCTTTTTCTGGAGGTGAACAGCCTTTCTGACTGCTGCTTCGTACCTCTCATTCTGGCTCTGGAAATACTGATTTTCTCTGCTGAACACAGGGTCGCGTTCGATAGCTTCGACTGCAAAGCAACATGGAAGAGTCGGTTCCCCTGGGGCTGGGCAGGAGCGGGCAGGGCTGGGGTCGTGGGTACCGATGCTGTGACTTTTTAGGGTGACTGCGGGCAGGTCTTATCTTGCCAGGGCTGGCTCTGGGGGCTGTCGTGCCCAACGCTGAGAGGCGGTGGAAGGAGGAGAGGAGGGGAAGCGAGTGACCTGCAGGGTAAGGCACCGTCCCTGGTCGGGGCGTTGGAGGGGACTTTGTGCCTCAGACAGAAAGTGCCATGGGCCCCTCTGTCTCTAATTGCCATTCCCGTGCCGTGTTGCTGCTGTGATGGCAGCGAGAGCCGCGGTTAGCCGGGTTTTGCCCGGAGGGTGGCTAACGGCCGGAGATGCCGGGTGTCCCACTCGGCAGCCATGCTTCAATTTGGGATTTTATCAGCCCATTGCAGTGTTGCAAAGCGACTCTTGGCCGTGCTCTTTCTGTGTCAGCCTGAACACTCCCGCTGCTCCCTTTTTGCCTTGAAACCCTTGAGTCCCTTCACGTTTCAGGGTGTACCGAGCTCCAGTTGCACGTGAAGCGTGCAATCCCAGTGGCCTGTGCCGTTTTCGTTTGGTAGGTATATCGCATGGGGGTTCTTACAGGGACAAAAAGCTTTTCTGTTTTTGTTTCCCTCTGTTCCTTCTGAGCTCACAGTCATTTTTCGGCACGCCCATCACAAGTGAGGGCAGCTCAGCCTGGCGGAGACAACCCACAGGAGGAATTCCCCACCTGGATGAGCCTGATGTGCCGGGGAGGTGCGGGGGGGTTTGGCCGGGGTTCCTGCAGCCCTGCGCAGCGGCGCTAGCCCCCGCCCGCATCCCCCTCGAACAGAGATGCCCTCCCGTGTCACCCTCAGCCCTTGTATTCCAGTTTAACCAGTCTTGCCAGAGGTGCAGGGAGGGGGAAAAGCTTCAGACCGCGGGAGTGGCTGCGGAGGAGTCGTGTTGATTTACACTTAGCAGGCGCTCCACGGTCACGCTTTTTTTTTAAGAGAGGGGGTGATCAGGCAATACCTGGGAGCACAAACCCCACCATGCCAAGGAGGAGCGGAAGCAGCGGGCATGAAGCCATGCCCTGTACCAGCCCGCGGCCCTCGGGGGGCTCACTCACCCACCGCCCTCCGCAGCCGAGTCTGCTCCGCGCCGCCGTCCAGCCAGGCCGTGAGTTTTTCCACGCTGAAGGAGGCCGTTTGCCTCTCGTTGGCCAGGTCGGGATTCACGCCGCCGGGCGCCGAGCCCTGCGAGTACTTGCCGGTCTCCAGCAGAGCCATCCTGGAGGCTGAGCTGCTCCGGGGAGGGACGGGGCTCCTCAGGCGCTGGCACCCCTGCAGCGGGTGGCGGACGAAGGCGCGGGGAGCAGCGAGGAGCGGTTTCGGTGGGTTGGCCAAGGTGTTATACCCGCGCAGGCAGCCCGGGGCACGGCTCCTTGCGCTGCCAGCACGGCTATTGCAGGGCACCGCGCTCAGTGAAGTAGGCGTAGGAGTGAACTTTGTACACAAATAGGCACGTTTCCATGTTAGTTTAACAAAAAAAAAAACACAAAACAAACCCAAAACCAAACAAACAGGGGTTGCATGAATATTGAGGCACTGTCTTGTCCTCCTTGCAATGATATGGGCAATGAAAATTTAGGGCACTTTTAAAAGCTCAGCATGCAGGCTTTATGATTTTATTTTTATTTTTAAACATAAAATCTTTTTCTTTCACCAGGCTGTCCCCAGTGTTTTATGAGACGTTGCTGCCGGACTATCTCACAACTCTGTGTTAACGTTTAAGGGAGTTTCTGGCCCTGGCCCGTTCCCCCTCCCCACACTGGGTGCTGCCACTGCTGACTAGCCCAGGGGCTAGGAGCCTCCCGGACCTGTGGTTGCAGGCGCTGGCGGCTCTGCCCACGCTGCCTCCGTCCTGCTTCCCACCGGGCTCGGCTTTACACTAACTCCTAACCTTGTAATTCCCCTGTTAGCAGGAATGCTGATAAAAAAGTGTGATGGCGGGGGTGGGGTGTGCGGGGGGGGGGCTGTAGATTTTTCCCCTCGCCTTCCTAAACTATTTTTAATGTTATAAAAATTTAAAGCTCTGGAAGACTTGCAAAGATGTTTTTAATTCCCACTTTTCTGCTATTCAGCCCTTTAATTCAAGGCGTCTCAGGGGGGAGAAAAGGCTCAAAGCAGCCTGCTGAGTACACAAAACTGGACAAATAACCCAGACCTGCCCTTGAGCCGTCCCGGGAAGCGCTGGGCTGGCCGCTGGAGCTCCGGCACGGCTCAGCCGCCGGCTCCCTCTCCCGTGAGGCCGCGTAAGAAAAATCCATGTCTGCCTCCGCTACGTTCAAACCAAACCCCCACGTACCTCGTCCCTCGCGTCCTTTGGGGAGCCGTCTGCCTGCTGCCCACCTGCCCGGGCCACGCTCCCGGCGTCCCCGCGGCCGGGACCTTGTCCCCGTGGCTGAGGGAGCTCGAGGCGACCGTGGGCGCTTCTGCGTGTGCGCGGCGGCGAGACGGAGCTGACCTCTGCCGGCAGCGGCCCAGGCAACTGTGAGGCCTAAAAATCCCGCAGCTCCCGCTGCCGAAAGGGCTGGAGCCTCTGCAGTTTGTTTTTCCTTTTTTTTTAAAAAAAAAAAAAAAAAAAAAAGACCAAAAAAAAAGACTTTTTTTTCTGATCTCACTTCGGGCTGTTTGTGCGTTGGAGGCTGCACTTCCAGCTCTGTCACCAAAGTGACACCCTGCCCTTCTCCCAGTATTTTTAAATTTTTTATTTTTTTTTTTTGTAGTCTGTTTAGGACAGAGCGGAGCACCCCGTGGGCTCTCATCGCCCCTTGCCCATGGATGTGACTCGCTCGAGGTTTTCCCAGCTCGATTACTGCGCGCTTGGCTCCGGTAGGGCACTGCCCTTGGCTCTTCCCGCAGTCTGCGGGGCCAGCCGGGAGACCGGGGATGTTCCCTCAGTTCTTCCCGCAGTCTGCGGGGCCAGCCGGGAGACCGGGGATGTTCCCTCAGCTCTTCCCGCAGTTTGGGGTGCCAGCCGGGAGACCGGGGACGTTCCCTCAGCTCTTCCCGCAGTTTGGGGTGCCAGCCGGGAGACCGGGTATGTGCCTCGCAGGCTGGGTCGTGCTGGGGGTCAGAGGGACGTTGCCGCGGGTTATGTGGTGCCTTTATCTCTGTCAGTTGTGGATCTGTCCCCATTGCAGTCTGTCCTGGTGTCTACTGGGCAGGAGCTGGCAACTTTCCGCCACCCCCCCGGCTACATCAGCGCCGGCGGGGTGCCCCGGGGGGCTCACAGAATATCCTGGGAACCAACAAAATCCCCAAGAGCATTTGGTCATGGCGAGTTGGAACACACCGCGATTATTGTGTTGCTGATAATTTTGCTGATTATTGTGTTGCTGATAATTTTGCATTTTTCCCCTCTTCCACAAGCCTGCCTGTCTCTGATACCATGTCTGACTCCCAAGTTTCACACGATGCTTTAATCCACACAAAACTGGTCAGTCTGTGACAGTTCTAGGTAATTTTGGGAAATGATACCTAGGACAGGCAGGGGAGAGTTCCTGAGAAGGGGCGTTCAGCCAGGGCCCCTCTGAGGATACCACTAGCTTGGGGAAGAAAAATAGAATTTGCCATTTCTGAGGCAGTAACGAGAAGTGAATCAGGCAGTAAAATATAAGGGTTCTCTGATAGGAAATTCCACTGCAGCAAAATATCTAGGGGCACTTCAGGAGTGAGTGCATGGGAGAGATCTCAGCGGGAGCTGGATAAATGGCAAAGCTGGTATTGAAAACCCTGGCGGTAAGAAAAATCCAGGCAACGGAGCAGTTTGTGCATAGCTGAAAGGTAGCGTATCTTTAAAGAACAGAAGTGATTGTTTCTTGCTGTCTTCCATAGGAGAGAACTGTCATGCTATGAAAGACTTGCCTTTGGCATCCGTGCGTGAAAGGGGGTGTGCGATTAGTGTAAGCAGTCTTGGGGCATAGCGCATCGAAACCTCGCCGGTTGGGGCTGGGAGAGGTTGATAAAGCGTTTTACAAAGTCCTGCCTGGGTCCCCTGGTCTCGTGTCTCACCAAAGGCCACAGTCTCCAGGGAAGAATTTTCCCTTTTGTGTGGTTTGTGCCAGGACATGAAGTACGCAACCCGCCGTGGTAGGCGAACATGTCAGCTATTATTATAAGCGGCAACAAGGTGGGAAAGATGTTTTGGAAACCTGACCCGAAGAACAGGTTTAGTCGATGAGCCCTCGTCCCTGATGATGAGCTGACTGCCCACACCAGTGCCGGAGGGTCGGGAACGCCGTGTGCCTCCCAGTGTGGCAACCCCAGCAGATACCTGGTGTCAGAGAAACGCATCCAAGCACCATCTCTGCCGCCTTCTGAGCGGGAAGTTGGTGTCTCTGCCATTAAGGCTATCGCTAATGAGACGGAGAAGTCCTTTTTGTTTGCTTTGCTGCATTCAGTTTTAGTCCTGGCTCGTGGGGAGCGTGGTGTGTGTGACCCACGCGTGTGAAGCACCCTCTCTTTTTCTTATCTATTTAATCTGTCATCTTTGGTTGCTGCTAAAACACTTTAAAAATGTTTAAAAAATAACGAAGTGAGCTCACTAGTGTGAGGATTACCTTTCAGCTCAGAACCGAGTTTTTAAATTAAATCCAAGGGCAACGTGTTTCCTTGGCCTTGTGGGTCTTACCCTGCCGGGCAGGTGGGCGTCCATGGCCAGTTAGAAATCAAACATAGGGGAAGTTTCAGTGTGCAATGCCCGGTTCCACAATTTTTGTGGCCTTAAACTTTCGGCAAATGGTGATGAAGTCTGGGGGTAAGCAACGGATGCAGCATTGGGTGCGGATGATGAAAACAGCTCGTTGATGAGTAAGTTAGCACAGGACTAACAAAGGAGCTGCTGTCAGACTTCACTGATTTTTATGTTCATTCTGTTTATTTGGCTGTCGTCTGCTTGCATCCTCAGAGCTTTTTCAGTTCCTTGTGGAAAAGAGCAAAATATACAATCATCTTTTAGTTTATTTCTTCAGAAGTGTCCACATTAAACAGCGTGAGTTAATTAAGTAGAGTTGCATGACATATATTTTTATATAAATGTACAAACACCAAGACAGTATATAGACTATATACCACATCGGCAATATACACAGTGCAAAAAATTGTCTTCCTTCGATACTCTGATAATCTGTATCTTCTGGATCCACCACGTTTATTCAGGAATGTGTTTTAGGGACATAGGGAGGAATTCACTTAAAAGAAAAAGAGACACAAAGATACCCCAAAATCTTCCTGGTGATGTCTACACTGCTGTTTTTTCGGGTGCCACCTCCACGCTGCCGCACCACAAGAGCATCCGTGAAGGCTGTGGAGGCTCTGAGCCCAGCCAGGGATGCGGTTATCGGTTCGCAGGGGTGAGAAGAGCTGCGTTGGAAAACGCCGTGAGTTTTTAAGCCAAGGCTTGCACAGCAAAAGCATCTTTTCCCACGTGCCGTCGCGGAGGGCTGGAGCCTGCAGCTCTCGCCAGGGGTGAAGTGCCATGCGTCCCGCTGTGTGCTGTGGGGCTGCTGCCGCCCGGTCTGGCCCCGCGGGAGCTCCCGGTGCCAGCGGCTGGTGGCCGGTTGGGTGGGTCGATGTGTGGACATGCGGCTGGGTCCTGGCTCACAGCCCGTGGGCAGTCGGGTCAGGGCTTTCTGCTGTCTCTCCACCGCTGGAAGGGTTTCTCGTGGCCCTGATAGCTCAGCCTGCGTCAGGGCAGCGTGACCCAGCCCTCCCTTTCCCTTCTGGACACCCGCTGAAAATGACCCAGACACCCCTGAGCGATCCCGGACTGCGTTGGTTTGCAGCCCCACTCTGTGCTTGGTGGCCACCGCATCAGAGGGAGACACCTTGATTTATTATTATTTTTTTTTTTCCCCCAGATGGTATTTGCATACTCCAAAGAAGACTGCAGTAAAATATTTTCAACCTTTTTGTTGCTGATTTGAGCGCTTGGCTTCCCCAGACCTTACCGCATGGCTCCCACCCAAGGACTTGCATAAATGCCCCCGTCCCAGCCCGGGTGAGCTGATAACACTGATTTCACTGGTGCATATGGAGCGACAGATTGCCTGTCCTGGAGCGCGTTTCCATCTGTGGCAAAATTACAAATTAATTTGATGATTTTTTTTGAGCTCTTTGATCAAGGTTACTTAATCTGTGCCATAACCCCTCACAAAACCCCCAGCACAGTACTTCTGGCTTGTTATTGAAGCCGATGTTATCTATGGAGTATCATACAGCATTCTTTACAGCTGTGCACGAGCATCCTTAGCAACACTTAGTTTTTCTTGGAGAAATTTGGCTTTCTTTCCACCCTGAAAAAATGGTCGATGCTGCTTCTTCCTCATGGTTTTAATCACAACCTATATGAAAAGCGTCACAGTTGGAAAGGACATAATAGATCCTTTCAGATCTTGTTTGACCCATAGTGACCGTATGCACTGGATTTCTGAATTAGAAACTTGTTTAGAATGAGCGTGATGAGCAGGGGGCTTAGAAACTACCGCAGAGTAGTGCCATGAGATGGGGCTTTCAAGGGCTGGAACTGAGTTAAGGGGTTTTATAGTCCAATGTCTCGCGGAAGCCCCGTGCCTGTATCACTGCTCACCACAGGTGATGTGGCTCAGACGTTTTACTCAAGCTGCCAGGTTGAGCAACAGCCCTCTGAAATGAAACACCCCACTGGGCCAGGGAGATTAGGGAATGGATTAGTAACTTTTTAATAAATGCGTGTGTGATAAATGCCCTGTTTCCCTTAATTTATGTATGGATCAACTGAAGATGTGGACAGTAAATATTGCTTAACCAGGTATTACCTTCCCAGCTGACTAGGTCCATTGAGGCTTGCCATTCAAGAGCCAGTGTTCAAAGGCAGTCGGTGAGTTATGCTGTTTAGGCTTTGTGTCAGGGCTGATGTGAGAAGCAAGAAGCTGAGATCTTCCCGAAGGTGCCATTTTAGCTCTAGATGTGGACACCTGTGGGTGCCCCGTTAATGTGGTACTCTCCGTCCATACCTGGTGCAAGTGCACGTGGTGCTGCTTTGCTACACCGGCAGCAAGAAGGTTTTTAGCTTTGCAAGGTGGCAGCTGAAATGAGGCAGCTCCGACCTCTGGAAAAGGGGATGAGAAGCACCGACAACTAGTTTTGCATCGGTACCTATGTGCTCCATAGCCCCTGGTGCCTACAGGTGTCAGCTGCGTGCGGGGCGAACAGGACAGCAGCCTCACGCCGGTAGGACATTACCACATCGCCACCTCTCAACAACAGGATGTTTTTGTGGGTCTCTGTGGTAGCACATGTCCAGCTGCTGGGTGAGGGGCTGGCGTTCAGTGGTCCAAGGGCAAGAAGCAGTTTGTCTGTCTGCTGCATCCACAGGGATCTGCTGCCTGGTCACTGCAGGCTTCCACGAACACCCAGCTGGAAACACCCAGCCTTTGCTTTCTGCAGGGAGCATTTGCCTCCTGCTTGGGACATTGATGGTACAGTCCAACGTGTCTTCTGCCTGAGCACGAAACTGCCTAAATAGCGATTTTTAAACAGGTTTTGAATGCAGTTTAAAGGTCCTTGTGAAGAACAGTTTTGCACCTGCCTGTGCTGCATTGGTGTGGGCACACAGAGGTTGGTTTTTTAATAGTATGGGTGTGCTGCTGGGACACACAGCCTCAGCTGGGCTTCACTCTCACACTGGTGCAATAGCAGGGACCCTCGGGAAAGCTGTTACTGTCACCTGGGCTGTTCTCAGTAATATGCACATTGTCCCTTTTAGTTACCACGCCAGGTTTCCAGGAGGTTCTCCAGAGCTGCAGCCGCCCTCCTGCCACCCCGTGCTGGGCAAGCCTGCCTCCAGGAAGAAGCAGGGGTCCCCCAAACCATCCCTCCACGGACTCCCCTGGCTTAAATGGTGCTGTGTCTCAAGGGTTAACCAAGAGTTAGCTGGAGGTTAGCGTGTACCCACAATCTGGGGGGAAAAATAACATCATTTCTCTCCGCATCTCCTCGTGTGAGTACTTCGGTGAATACTGCACCTTTTCCACCGTGATACCTTCCTGGGCTGGGAAAACCTTTTTTGAGCCTTCTACTGGAGCAAGTGTTAATAACTGTAAGTAGCCCCAATGATGCGGCTGTGAATGTCCACCATGTACAGAGATGTCAGCGTGTATGTGTTAGTGCCGGCCTTGGTAGGATCCCTGGTGAGTTTTGGCAGAAGCTACGCTGCTTTCTCATCCCCGGTCACCGTCGATGTTCTTCTCAGGTTTTCCTTGACTTTAATGAATTCTGGTGCATGGTCTTCCTGCTTCTCCTGCTCTTTCTCCAGCTGTAAGAAAGAAGAGCTGCAGTTATCCGTGCATGCTAAAGGACAGAAGTGCGTTGGCTACATTAAAACGGTGGGCTTCACTATTGCTGGGTGTCCAGTTATTGTTGCCCAAAGCTGAATGAGTGTGTCATGCGTGTGTCAGTGCTCTTTTTCCAAAGCGTTACACTAGAGCCATGTTCACTCCAAGTCTCTTTTTCTGGCCAACTGAAACATTAATTTTTTTTTTTTTTTTTTTCCTCCAGGGAGGGCCATCTCCAGCAGAAAAGCAGGGGAGTGCTTCACTTCAGACCTGGGGTGGAGGAGGGAGAAGGAGGTTTGAATCCTTCCCAGCAAAGGAGGCCCCTGAGGCTGGGAAAAGCTCTCAGCATTAGGTTATTGTCTATGGGGGGGTAAGTCACTGTGCTGCCTCACTTTTATATGCAAAATCTTTATGGATCTGTCCCTAAACCACCTTGTTTCACATCCTGGTTCTTCTCTGAGGGTGCTGGGCTTTGATTTTTCAAGTGATATTGGCTTGGCTGATATTGTTGCAAGGGAGCTGTTGTGTCACTAATTAAATAAACCCGTTTCATCCATTTGCAGTGCAAATACCGGCAAGTAGGACAGCGAAAGACTTTATTTTTGGTGGCAACAAGCCTGCTCGCTGCTAGCACTGGTTTGTGCAAGAGGTGCAGAGCACCCAGGGCATGGCTGCGTGCTGCTGACAAGTGCCCACACAGAATATTGCTCTCCCCAGGTGTGTTTTTGTCCAGAATATGTGCCAGGAACTGCTCCCAGAAGCAACTTGGGTGTCATTGCAGTGGGGTTTGCACCTTCCAGCACTTCTGCAGTCTCTCACCCTGCACCCCGGGGTCCCGAGCACCCCTGTGGTGGGTGCTGCAACAGCCCCCGTGCCATTTGGGGTGCTCTGAACTGGAAAGCACACCCCAAGGCCACCATGCGGGACCCGGAGGAGACCTGGGGCCGGTGGTGCATGGGGGAGTCGTGGGTGAGGTGGTACAAACAAGGTGAATCCCACTGTGAGGATGAGGGTGCTGCAGCTGCCTGGGGCAGCAGCGAAGGATGTGCTGTGGCTCCTGTTTTATAGAGGGGTAGCAACGCTATACTTTGGGCTGAACCTCAGCCTACCCATCTTCCCTGTGCTCTGTCCCTCATGCAGGTTGGTTTGGATAACCCCGGGATGACCGAAAACTCAGTTCTACCTGATCCAGCCTCTGGTGCCTCTTTAGTAGCTCTTTTTCGAAAGGAGACTGCAGTTTCTTTGCCTCTTCCTCTTCCTTCTTCTGTCTGATGAGCTGGTTTCGCCGTCGGTGCTCGAGCACCCGCTGCAGCTCTGGCTTGCTCTCCACGCCCAAGCCCCTGTGGACAAAAAAACGGATGAGGTGTAACCACTGCCAGCCCGGCAACCCCAAAACTCTTCTCAGTCCTAAATGGAAACATGGGAGACCTGGTCCACAAACCAGTCCTGGTCCACACATTATTTCACGAGGCTTTAAGGGTGTTACCAGGAGCACCTTACTGTGGTGCTTACCTTAGGCCGCCTGCCTGGGGTGGGCACGGCGCTTGCTGTCCGTGTCCGGGGCTTGCAGCGCTGAAAGTTTTGCTAATCCCATTATACTGAGGTGCTACAGTTTTCTGGGTCGGGTATGGAAACGGGACCTTGCGTTGGCTCCTGCTGTTACTAGTTTCAATCATAAGTCAGTGGCAACTTCAGCAGCATTGAGGGCATTTTAAATAAAGACGATTTTTTTTCCACCAGCAGGGGTAGTCATTGATCTGCAATAATTGTCCTGGCAGTTCCTTTCCTCCCTGTTGCATCCCAGCTTAGCTGGGGGCTAGCGATCCCCCTGTTGACATGGAGAGCTTGGGCCAGGAGGCCAAAATGAAATGTCCTTTTCTCCTGGAAGCCAGAGCGTTTGCCGGTGGCGCAGGCGTCTGGCTCCCCTTCAGCCACCTGAAGCATCTCGGATGAATCAGGGCTGCTCCCAGCCCCGTTCTGTGACGGGTGGGATCACAGGAAAGGAGACATAGCAAGGACATGCAGGCAAAGTATAAATATGTGGTAAAGACATGAAAAGTCCTCCAAACAAATTTCAGATATCTAACACGCTGGATTTTGCCATGTCTGAATTCAGACACTAAGATTCACCTCCTGCAGCTAACCCTGGCCACATTCCTACCAGCTTCTGTCCCCCTAGAAGCACAGGAGTATTTATGGACATGTAGGGCTATGGGTGAATGCGCAACAAGTCCAGGTGTGGTCGTGGGATGGTTCCTGCCCTTCCAGGATAGTGGTTTGACCAACTCACCTCCTCCATGCCAAGAGGAATCTGCCTTCATAATATCCATCAACTTCTTGGCTTAAATCACTAAAAGCAGTGACCCTGCCCCGCTGAGGCCTTGTCAGAGAGGCAGAAAGCTGCAGCTGCTGGGAAGTTGAACATTTGCTGAATTTTGGGAGACTTTATTGCAACTACACAGAGTTCCGTTTCGCTGAAGAACAGAATATTAAGAAGTGGTCGAGGCTGTGTTTACGCAGGCTATCTTCTGCAATAGCAGCTGGGATGTAAGTGGTCTTGCAAGGTAATACAGAACTGGAAGTTGTTGACTGAAGTTGTATTTTTGAGGAGAAGGAGTTGAAGACCTTGTAGCTGTCACACACGGGGAGGGAGTGGGGCCTGACCACTTTCGTAGTGGTCCACAACTCTATGGGCTGAGAGTATTTACAAGTCCCAGTGTAAAATGTGGGGTGTTTGGTGTTCCTGTGGGCGAAGGTCTGTTTTGAGGTGAGGAGGGGACCTCCCCACCTCTGTGCTAAGGGCTGGCCCACGGCGTGGCAGGTTGGCACGCGCTGTTAATGCAAACCTCATCCTCAGCAGGTTGGTTTCTGCTAAGGTTGTTTGAAAGCAGAGACATCAAACCCTGTGCACCACCGAGTTTCTTTGGCAGAGTGGCGGACACTGAGGTGGTATCTCACATCATGAGAAACTGAACTGGCAGCAGGAGAGGGAAACGCTTTCCAGATGCAGCAGACCTCTGTGGATCCCAACATGGCTGGGGACCAGTGCTTGCATCCTTCCAGCGCCACATTTAACAATGCTTCCTGTTGCCATTTCGTTATTTTTGCTTTATGGTGGGACAAAGCTCAGGGCAGCATCAGCGAAGGTAGCCGTAGCATTGGCCCCAGAGCTTTCATGATGGTTTTTCAAGTCAGGAAGAACTCAGATGTCACAGAGATGCTTTTCCTAAGGCTTGAGAGAGGGAAAACCTGCCTTGGCTCACTGGGGACACAGCTTGCAATGTTGCCTGTGGATTTGTTACTGCTCTTTGATTTAATCAGCCTGTGTTGTTAGTACCCAGAGGTGTTGACTAAGATAAGGGGTTTGTTGCACAAGCTGCTGATTTGAGTTGCTTCTCCATGTGCTTAAGGGGAAAAACTAACAGCAAAGCAGAGACCGGAGCAGGTCGTAGGTCCCTCTCTCTTCCCCTCTCCCCTCTCTCACCCTATAGTAACATGGAGCAGGAAGCAAAACTGGTGGATTTGAGAGTAACAAGAAATCAGCAACGATGGATTATTGTTTGCAGTAGAGTTTGTTTCACATATTTGCTAAAAAATATTTGGGAGGCCAGAGCCAAAGCGGGTTTAAATGGATGCCTGAGGTGTACAGAACTAAAATGAGAGGGGTCAGGAGATGCAGGGTGGCTGCGATGGGGCTGCCTTCTGCCAGCATCTGATGGCACATGTGGATATATGGTGGTGGCAGGCACAGGACTCGAGTACAAAGTGATGATGCACTTGGTATTTGCCAGTTTGAAGTTCAGCTCAGCCTGGTGCCGTGGGGTCTGTACCCTGCCTGCCACTGTTCCTCTCCGCTACCTCCATTGCAGGAATTTCTCGATGCTTTGGTCCATCACGGCTAGGCTGGAATAACATTCTGTGAGATCAAAGCCAATGCTGGCGGGTGAGCCTTTAAACTAACCAGTATCACTAGCCAGGATACGGTCACTCTCAAACCAGAGAGTCTTAAAAATACCCGGTATAGTTACCTCTGCCTCGCTGCTGGAGAATGGCCCGGGCATGGTCCCTGTAATTTTTATGATTCTGTGAAAATCGAATCAAACCCACGCCCAGCCAGTGCCAGCACTGATTAATGCACCCTGCTGGCAGGCTTGATTGTTTGCCGAATTAATGTGTGTCTGGTTCTCATAATGACTGCAGTCCTTTTGAACAGAGGCTGTGCTCCTTTTAATTAGATGGTCAAAGTGATATCGTGTCAGAATATTTGAGGGTATTCAGAAAATGTCAATATAAAGGCAGTGGATTTCTTGCTGTGCTAAAAAGGCTCGGAACTGAATATGCTTTTATTGCACTGATGCTCAGACAGTTGCCGCAAAGGAATGATGTGGTCATGGGTTCTCAGTCCCTGGTGTCATTATCCTGATGTTGTACCTGTATCCCTAAACAGTTAAATTGGGGTGATGGGGTAGGAAATCAGGAATGTGAATTCTAGCCTATCTTTACTCGTTTGATTTTTAGGGAGACAGGGATTAGCCTTTTCCTTGTGTAGAAGATCTCACACTGATGCTACCCCAACTTTGAAAGGCTCCATCCAGCCTGACGCTCTTACTGCCTCTGGATTGACCTTAAAGCGCACGGGAAGGCTGCACGTTGCTGGGGATTTGGCAAGCCAGTGATGGAGATAGAAAAACCAGGACCAGAGAGAAAACACGCGTGGGACACTGAGAAGGGGGCTGTAGGGATGCTCTGCATTGTCCAGCGCTCGTGGCTTGAGATGGCTGGAAATAGTGAGCAGCTCCAAAAAGTGCTAGCTGATGCTTCAGGCCAGCAGAGCAGGGGGCTTTTCATTCTGCTTTTGTTTTAAAAGAAACCATCGCATCACAGAAAGAGGAAGGGATTACAGCAAGTTTTGCATGGTGTTCGCTTGCAAGGGCAGGCTGTGACCTCCTCTTACCTTTTGTGGTTCATCAACAGCTCCCTGTGCAGCTCTTGGTGGCTCTTCGAGGCTTTTACAGGATTTAGGAGCTTTTTAGGTTTGATGAGGTCTGGGTTTCCATCTATGTAGTCTGGGTGGGTCAGGATATTCCCACTGTCTGGTCGCTCCCGCTGTATTTCAGTGTACATCGATGCTGGAAGAAAAGAGAGGTGTTTGCGTGAGAAGTCTCGCTCCACTGTGGTGTGGAATTCCTGCTGGGATCTCCCCTGGGCAAGGCAGAGGAGAAGCGATGGTCCCTGCCCCGGCTGCTCAGCACCCATCTGCGTGCACGTGCCTCCATGTGCCGGTGCGGGTTTTTTAGAGGTTTTAAAAGCTATTCCCTTTGCGTTGTTGATGAGACACATATTAATTAGATCACTTAAATTACTTGCCAGCCACTCGCTTCAGTGGCTGCAGCATTTAGTGCCAAGGATTAATTAATGCAAGATGGGTCTAACTAAAAGTGGGAACGGCCATGGATGGGGACTGTGCTGAGCCGCTGCTTTGGTCATCCTGGCCGAGGCTGTCAGTCCCTTGGCACAGGGGGATGCTACGGGATTTGAGGGGCTTCTGAAACACGGGCCTGAGGAGGTGCTGCTGTATCTGAAACCTCTTGTCAAGGAAAGATTTTGCCGATATCCTGTGGGCCTAATAATCAGGATCGAGCCCAATGCCAAGAAAAGCATAGTTCGCCCATGCAGTGCGTGGTTGTGCTGTAATAATTCTCTATGTTCTAGGTGTAAGAACAAGAGCCCACTGTTTTGGAAATGATGGCAGCTTGGATTTCAGGCGAAGCACGGGGCATGTTCACTGTTGGTATTTTCCAAGCGCTCTACGTTTCTCCTTTACAAAACCCCTGTACAAAGCGAGCGCAAAGCACAAGTTATAAGACAACCTGCGTGCGGTGGGCTGCGTCTTTAAATGCGGAGCACAGGGGGGCTGCCTACAATTATTCAGTGTACGGTCTAATTGGGAGCTCAGAAAGAGCAATTTATTCCTGACTATTCACTTGAACAATTTGGAAGTTTACCAGTAAGAACAAAAAGTCCCAGGAAAAGGGTGTAGGCAGCTCCGTGTCTGCAAGTGTCTCGTTATTATAGTATTTTTGGGGGCCTAGTGTGAAGTTATATGAGTTGGTGGAGCAGCAAGGAAAACAGTTTTTCAGTAATGTTGCCTCTCTCTGTTGTTGCAATCTTATGTATAAAAGGAATAAAACCCTTTTAAAAGAGAAATCAATAAAAAAAAAGGCAAGAGAAAGCAAGCTAGGTCATTCTTTCATAGTCAGTAAGTACTTATCAAATGTAAAGTGGATTGCAATCAAACAGAATTGTGTAAGGAATAATACTGCTGAAGAAATGATTCAGTATCAAACAACTTCTCATTGAATGTTAATGTGGCCATGGCCCGACTGCTTTGGGAACAAAGGAAAACAAATCAGAGCCCATTACATGAGTGTAATTGGGGTGAATAGTTCGGTACATATTTAAAAGGTGCTTGGAAGCTGGAACCAGTGGTTGCTTGTATCAAATTATTTTCTGCTAGGATCATACATCACTGCTGGCAGAAGGGGGAAGGTGGCGTGGTTTGATGTTTGATGGCAAGTGCTGGGCTGACTCAAACCCCTGCAGGGACGGACTCCACAGGCTGGAACTGGGGGCTCAGCGCTGCCTTCCAGAGGGATGCGGGGACTGAAGAACAGCCAAGGGTTAGGGCAGCACAATTTCACGGCTAATTCTTGTTAGATGAAAGCCAGGCTTTGAACAATGAGAAAACATGTCAGATTTTCATTGGGGTAAAATTGCTTTAGTTTTTTTCTTCTTTCTTCTTCTACTTCTTCCTTTTTTTTTTTTTTTTTTTTTTTACAGGAAGGGAGGCAGGCAAAAGACAAGGAAGGAGGATACAAAAGCAAAGGCTTGTTTTGGTGTGAATTAAATGGATGGGCTCCTATTTCAAATGACAAAGCAATGTCTTCGTTCGTCAAACAAAAAAATGTCTCTCCGTGGAGTAACTTGAATAAAATGCCAGGTGTTTTTCACGAAAACACCATTTTTGGACAGCGGCACTGCCAGACTAGCCTCAGTGTCACTGTGTCATCCTGTCGCCCTTTTCCCACTGTTCCTGTGCCGTCGCTTGGACCTGAGCTGCCCCATCCTGCGACAGAGAGATTCCTGCAACTGCTTGTGTGCTGGGTACCAAATCCCGCCGCACAGCGGGAGAAGGGCTGGGGCATATTGGTCTTGGATTTGTCCACCTTAAATCCGCCTGTTGTGCTCTGCTGGGGGATAACGCAGCGAGCAGCGAGTGTGGAAGGATTACGCAGCCAGCCAAGCCTGAAGGACCAACCTGGATGCTGTAAATGGCTGTAACTCCAGTGACTTTGGCGCTTTTTTTTCCTGTACCAAGTAGCTCTCAGGCCCTGCCGCTAAGCTGTACTAGCTCTTGGGGCTCTGGTGCAGCACTGTTACTTATAATTACTGTTTTCCCCCTGCCTCCGTGATGTATGGGTTTCCTTTTGCATCTCAGGAACGGGAGTCCCTTCCCTACCTCCAATACCCAGACCCCAGGAGTGGAGGTTTTGAACTGGCTAATGTGGTTATTTCCTGACTGCAGCAATCTGATGTTGCATGGCTGAGGCTTGCAAAGAAACAGCAATTTATCAACCTATTTACTGGAGGCAGATGGGGAACTTTTCCTTGAAACTAGTAGAAATGGAGAAAATACCGGAAAGGAAGGAGTGGGAGGAACTGAAACCGACTGGAAGCATTTCTGGCCAGGCGGCTGTTAAATCCGCATGCAAAAGTCCTCACAATGAGTGTAATTTGCCTGAACAATGCTGGGGGAGCAGGACGCAGCAGGTAGCTCTGAGCTGGGTTTTCACTGCGCTAGATGTGCCGAGGGGTGTGCAGACACTGACCTCCAGGGTTTGGCTTCCAGTGGGTGTCCCTAACGCTGCCCTGGGGACAAAGTCAAAACCCTGACCTTGTCCCTAACCGCGACTGAAGGAGCCTTGAACCTCACTACCAGAACAGCGCTTTAAATTCAAGGAATGTCTTTATTTGCATTGAGCAGAAAAATAGCAATGAGAATATAAAAGTATTGGTGAGCCCGAAACACAGCTTGGAGTTAGGCTGGGAGTAAGGACAGAGCATCCTTTCTCCTGCAGGTTGGCAGATAGGGACCCAGTGCAAAATGTTTCTCATGGAGTAGATCTATCATCTTCAAGACCTGATGTAATTCATGTCCGTGTAAGGGGAGACAGACTGCTATCAGGCTGCTTTTTGTCATTATTTATAGTGCTGGAGGTGTAAATCAAGCCAGGTCTCTGCAGTGGATTTACAGCAGGGTGTCTGTTTTTGCATGATTCAGCCGTAGATCAATGAGCAAGGCTCTGCTCTGGCACCTCCTTGGCCACCATCATAAATCAGCAAAAGGTGTTAGACATTTTTATATTGTTCTTGGCAAGATATAAACAAAAAAATACACGTGCATTTTAATACCCTCCGCTGTACGCAGAAAGACAGCCTGACCTTTTTAAATGGATCGGCTTTGGAGCGTTGCTTATAAAAAGTAGCTGTGTTTGCTTCAACACACTCAGGCTTTTGCTTGCTTTTAAATATTTTCCCTTTCCTCATTTCTAGAAGCCTGAGGCTTTCTAGGAAAAGCGTGTTTCTGAGCAACTTTTCTGTAAGTAAAAAGCAAGACTGCCTGAATGAGGAGGCCAGGGATGCTGGCAGATACTTGGACTTCACGCGTGGCCTATCTCCTCTCCCAGTCGTAGCTGTGAAACGAGCTCCCGGTCTTGATGAGTTCTCTAGGAGACCCACTGGGAAAATTCAGCATCTTTGAGATGGCCCAGAGACTGACCACCCCCCGTGCAGTGTGGGACCGGCTAGGGGAGAAAAATGACATTTTAATATCTTGGTCTGTTCTGACCTGAAGCAAAGCCCAAATTCCTGCTCAAACTGCCTGGAAATGCTTATAAATCCCCCAATTCCTTGGAGACTTCTGGTAAAATTGTGAGTCTGCACCAATTTGTTCTGAGTGGCCCAAATTGTTTCCACTTCTGATTATGCTCAGCCCCGGTCTTTTAGGGAACAGGGTACTGGGCAGTTTTGTTGCAACATTAAATGCCTTAGGAAACCTGAATGTTGCCAAGAATACTTTAAATATACCCTACTAGGAGTGTAAAACAGTGTGCTGCTTGGGGTTTGAGTAGCTTTTGTGCAGCGCAGGGCAAGGAGAAAGGTTTTAGCTTGTACCTGGAGAGGAAGAGGAGGAGGAGGAGGAGGACTGGTTTATTCCCAGGGACAGGCATCAGGCATGAGGGCTCGGCAGCGTCGGGAGCTGAGCTACACTTCCCTTTGCTGCTGCTGCTTTTTGGTTTTCCCTCACTCAGAGGAGATGCCCTTCACACAGCATTTATTTAGGATTAAGCGACTCGTCTCTCTGCGTGGGGACCGCGCGCTGCTCCCTTCGCTGCGGCTGGCAGCCCACCTCACCGTCCCGTCGGGATGGAAGTAATCCCCAGGAATGTTAAGGGGATTAACGGCCCTGGAAAGGGCAGGTAACCCGAGGGGTGCAGCTCTGCTTACAGCTGCCTGCCTGGCTCCAGCCGATCTGCACAAGGGGAAAAATAAGAGATTGAAAAGAAAACTAATCCATAGCGGCTGGGTTTAGAAAGCTGCAGGGTGGAGGTCTGGGCTCCTGCCCAGCACCTCTCGACTTGCGACTGTGTAGGAGAATGCAGGGTGCAGCAGGACATCAGCATTTGGCTGCTTTTTTGCAGGTTTTCATGTGAGATAGAATCATAATGTAGGTTGGAGAAGACCCTTGGGATCATCGAGTCCAACCATCAACTCCACTCTACAAAGTTCTCCCCTACACCATATCCCCTAACACCACATCTAAATGAGTCTTAAACACATTCGGGGATGGTGACTCCACCACCTCCCTGGGCAGCCTATTCCAGTGTCTGACCACTCTTTCTGGGAAGAATTTTTTCCTAATGTCCAGCCCAAACCTACCCTGCTGCAGCTTGAAGCCATTCCCTCTTGTTCTATTGCTAATTACCTGTGAGAAGAGACCAGCACCAACCTCTCTACAGTGTCCTTTCAGGTAGTTGTAGAGAGTGATGAGGTCTCCCCTCAGCCTCCTCTTCCTCAAACTGAACAGTCCCAGCTCCTTCAATCGCTCCTCATAAGATTTATTCTCCAGGCCCTTCACCAGCTTCGTTGCCCTCCTCCGCACTCGCTCCAGCACCTCGATATCTCTCTCACATTGAGGTGCCCAAAACTGGACATGGTACTCAAGGTGTGGCCTCACCAGATGCCTCCTCCCCCTTGATTTTTGTTTGGCCAAGCTCTCCTCGGCCTCCTGCCCCTCCGCGACCTGCTCTCCCTTCTCCTGCGCGTCCCTTGACCCTCTTCCATGCCGGCTGCAAGCTGAGTTTTCTCTCCCTTCAGCGCCGCGTGTGCCCTGCCCTGTGCAACGATGCCCGGTTGGTTCTCAGCATCCTTGACCCGCAAAGCTGTTGATGCTGTCTCCTGCAGCACACGTCAGTGTTTAGTTTTAGCTGAAATCTACAAAGCGAACAGAGTTTGCAGTCTTTTTATTTCTGCTGTCTGTGTCATTTGAGAAGTGATTTTCCCACCAAAGCACCTCTGGAGAGGTTTGTCAATAGGGGCAGAAGGTGACCAAACTGCTCTTGTTAAAAATATTGTATGGCAATTGCTTTCTGAGCAGAAAATGGGCCTCTGTGAAGTGCTACCCATGTGAAAACAGGCAAAAGGCGTTATTCTGGGAATGGGTTCCAGGCTCAGAGGATATTACTGTTTGTAATTCTGTGAAACCCTGCTACTTGGTAGAAGGGATGAGACCAGGCAAAAACCTCGGGATGGCCAGGGTCAGAGCCAACATCTGGGTTTTGTAGAACCGCTGACCCAAGGGACTGTTTCCTGGGCAGAAGCAATCACTTCAAAACTGTGGCTACAGAGAAGAACCTCTGGTTTTCTGGATGCCTGGGGTTTATTCATTAATGTGTCTTTTTTTTTTTTTTTAAAAAAGAACCAACAGAGTAACGAAGGGCTGCTGAAAGAAGCTGGTCATACGCATCCTGTGAGTAAGGAGACTGCAAACCCAACACGCTCGGTCCGGGGCAGCAGAGCTGGTTTAAAGCTCTTTAGACCAGTAACCTCAGCCTGGGAAATAATGTGAGTTTCTGACACGTTTAGCTGCAATCATGGGAGGAACCTTCCCTTTTCTGGGCTATGTTCCTGACGGCATCTCCTCCGCAGGGAGCCCTCCTTTCCCCAGGGTGAGGGGAGCATCCCGCACCCCCCTGCTCCTCGGGAAGGCTGAGAGCAGCGAGCCTGGAGGTACATGGGGTCTTTAAACTAGCCTCACACACACTTCTGCCTGTTAACCAAAAGTTAATTTTTTTTTTTAACATTTTAGAGCATGAACTTTCAGTCAGTGCATTTCCACTGTCTGAAGTGGAGCTGGAGTTTGGCCCTGCACCTTTTCCCATGAGAGTGTAATGGCAGAAAAGTTCATGCTGTATGTTAAGTCCTACAAAGAACGAAGCTGAATATTTGTCTTTCATTTTGGACTCTTGAATTGATGGTATTTGCTAATTTGCCTGATTTCCCTGAGGTTAATTAATTGTATGGCCTACCAGTATCTTAAGGGGGCCTACAAGAAAGCTGGTGAGGGACTTTTTAGGATGTCGGGTAATGGTAGGACTAGAGGGAACAGATTAAAACTAGAGATGGGACGATTCAGACTGGACGTTAGGAAGAAGTTCTTCCCCATGAGGGTGCTGAGACACTGGAACAGGTTGCCCAGAGAGGTGCTGGAAGCCCCATCCCTGGAGCTGTTCAAGGCCAGGCTGGACGGGGCTCTGAGCAACCTGATCTAGTGGGAGATGTCCCTGCCCATGGCAGCGGGGTTGGAACTAGATGATCTTTGAGGTCCCTTCCAACCCTAACAATTCTATGATTCTATTTTAGAAACCCAGAATAGCTGGGGTTGGCATCATGGGGCAGGGAAAAAAATTGCATGTCAGTCTTTGTGACCCCCAAAGTTTTGTGCAGTGAGAGAGACTTCGGGAGAGCAGCTTTCGGGTGTGCAACTGCGTTGTGGAGGATCTGCCACTGGGAGGACAAAGTGGTTTGTCCTCAAAGCTGGGCACTTGCTTTTGGAAGGCACTTTCTGCATGGTCGGTAGGTTCAGGGCAGAGCAAGGTGCCCAGGGGAGGCTGGCAGTGCCTGGAAGCCCTTTGGTGGGGGAGTCCCTGCAACCGAGCCCACAAAATGTGCCTTAACGCCCCAACTGATCCGTGTGGTGTTGTTACGCAGCCGAGCCCGGAACAAAATACCTTCACATTAACTTAATGTCTGCTGTGGCTTGCTGCCCTGGTGACGGATGATGATGATGTTAATAATGATGATGGTGTTAATAATAATAATGATGAGGATGATGATAATGATAATAATATGGTGAGCCCAAAGACTGGCAGATGCTAATTGTTACCCTCCCTGGGTGAGATGGTACCAGCTCCCATCCTCACCCTGATTTTCCTCTCCTCTGGTTCCTGTCGTGCCGGCAGCTTGGGAGCATCTCATACCAATGGACCTGGCACGCTCCCCCTTCCTTGTCACCAGGCGACCGTATCACCGATAAATGATACGCGTGCTCCGGAAAGGAGGCAAAGAGCCTTTGTCTGCTTTTAATCTATAGTTTTAAATAATTAAGCAAGGCTAATTCTGGTATTTATAATGTAATAGGGTGAATGTAACTCGATGTGGCAGTTCCCAGCTATCGGGTGGCTGCCTCGGGGCAGCAGGCGCGCACAGCCCGGGTCCCCTCGCCTTCCCTCAGCCCTGACCCTCAGGAATAGAGCCCATGAGGTCATGGGGTTGGAAAGGGAAAGGCAACTCTAATGGAAAAGTGAAACGGGGCAGGGGGACATGGCCCTGCAGCTCCTGGCACCGCTGCCACGTGTCACCACCATTCCTGCCTCCGCCTCCCTGTTGAGCACATGCTGGGCATGGAGCTCCCCACCAGTACAGCCAGTGTTCGCCCACCAGTGCAGCCAGTGCTCCCCATGCTCCCCACCAGTACAGCCAGTGCTCGCCCACCAGTACAGCCAGTGTTCGCCCACCAGTGCAGCCAGAGTGCTCCCCACCAGTACAGCCAGTGTTCTCCCACCAGTATAGCCAGTCCCCCCTGTCCAGCCAGTGCCCCCAGTCCTGCCCATTCCTGCGGAGCACCGTGCCAGCACTGCAGCCCGAGGTCACCCATTTACACCAGCGCTGCACCTGCGTAAGGAGGGCACAGAGTGGGACTGGCTCATCCCAGGCTGCTCACACGCCACCAGCTGCGATCACCCCAGGTGTAAAGGACCCCAGATGCCACCACGGTCACCCACTGAGCTTTGCACTCACATGCATGTATTTGGAAGAGAGAAATGCCGCCAGGTTTGGGGCTGAGCTGTCTGGTGTGTAGAAGTTACCGGTACCCTGATTTGTGTTGGCTGACGCTGGAAATGCTTGTACAGTCGGGCAGCAGCAAGCTCTGCTCTGCCTGCAGGCAGGATTGGGTGTGCTGGTTAATCATTTCATTTAATTACCTTGGACTGTGATAAGGAAAGATAACAGGGCTGGGATCCCACTCTGTTAGCAATCACCAAGGGACGTCAGCCCTGTGCCTTTTGCAAGCGGCACATGAGCGGGTTGTTTAGTTTTGTGACAGATGCTTAGCAGTCTCGCTCGATAATTGCAAACTTACTTTTAATATCTCATCAAATATTTGCTCTGTGCATTTGCCTGCCTATCATAGGGACGCACATCAATCATTAATGAATGTTTTAAGGTAGCTCAAAGGTATTTTTGTCGAATACAGAGAAAATCCTCCCACGCTGATTTGCAGGGAGTGTATTAGCAAGTGCCCCCTGTCCAGCCCAATGCCTCTCCCAGAAGAAGGTTTGAATCGTGGCAGGGTTTTACTTGGGGAATTACTTGCAGGATATGGGTCCGTTTTGAAAGGCAGAAGCAGAAGTATTAAAGTAACATGGTATCTCAAGCAAAATTTAAAACAGGGTCCAAAGTCACCTGTGGGTGACAGGTATGCAGCACAGACTACTCCCATGGGGGCTCAGCAGCCCGTCCCCGTGGCAGGGAGCCGGCAGAGATGCGGGGACCCCCCAGAGCAGCTCGGGGGGCGCGGGGCTTACCTGATTTCTGCAGTGTGGCCCTTGGGAGCCCGGGGGGCAGGTGTTGCCCCGCGCCCCACGACATGGAGCTGCGGGGGATGAGGCTGCTGCTTCTGCCTGGCTGCGCTGGCTCCTGTGTGACTTTTTGGCCGGGTCCGACGAAGCTGCCTGGCTCCTGCCAGGTCTCTCCGGCGGGAGCAGGGACCGAGGGTCACGTGGAGGCGGCCGCTGCACCGGCGCTCCCTCCCCGCCGCTCTCGTCACCCCACGGGGACCCCACTGAGGGCTGGAGCTCTGCTGGCAGTGGCCAGTGGCCTTGCCTGCTCCTCAGTGCTCGTCCCAAAGGTCCCTCCGCCGCCCCGAAAACTTGCTGCCTTTGCTCTTCGGAGGAACAAACTAATCGCTTTTTCCCCCCAAAGCAAACAGCTCTGTGCGTGCCCGGGCGCTCGAGCAGTACGGCTGCTGCTGCCGGTGGAGAGGTCGCGTCCTTGCTCCACGGAGGACGGTTTCTCCTAAGCGTGCCTTAACCACGCTCCCGAAGAAATCAGATCGCCCCAGAGGAAGCCGCACGCCCACTCTCTTTAGCAACCACTGCAACAGCCAAGCGCGGCACCAGGGCAACCGCTCGAGTTATCGTGATTATTCCCCAGCGTGTTGCAACACCCCGTCATCTACCAACTGCTGCACCCCGTGGGTAAGGGCTGCGGGAGGGAGAAGCAGCCTCTGCACGGGGGCCACGCGCATCCCGGTGACACCAGGGCTGTGTGACACCGCTGCGTCGCTGCCCCGGGTCTCACCCTGCTGAGATGCAGCCCCTGCCTGGATCGGGTCCCTTGTCCCCATCCTCGCTGTGGCTGGAGGTACAATGTCAGCTGTCCCTGAGTTGCCAGGGCCTGGGAAACCAGAGGCTGTAAAGCTGAGGGAGGAGGAGTAGTTAAACCACCCCAGCAGCTCCTTTGGCTCTTAGGTGGATGCTGTGGTCTGGCTCTGCCTGGGTCGCCCTGTGCCAGCGTGCAGACGCCCAGTGTTTTGGTCCCAGGAAGTGGGCAGGGATGGGGTGAAACCATTTCCACCAGACGAAGGGGACAAGGGGAGCTGGGGGGTATCACCGGGGTGCAGGTACCAGCCACATTCCCATGCCCCTGCACCCATGGGTGCGCGCACCGGCACAGCCACGTGTGGCCCGATGCTCCTGTCCCCGTGAAGGGCTGGAGAAAGGGGCCAGGCTGCCGCAGGCACGGGGGTGCTTGTTGGCTTATTTTCACCTCTCCACATTTTGCTCCTCTCCACATCCCAGCGTTGTATCCCCCATTCCAGCCGTGTTTTCCAGCCAAGGGTCTCAGCAGCACCGGGTGAGAACAGAAGCCCCAGCCTCTCCCAGCTCGCCTCGCAGAGCCCTGCGTGGGGCAGCCCGGGCTGCCGGCACTCACCTGAGCCACCGCTCCCGGGCTTCCCGCTTCCACTCGGACACTTGGGCTGAAGGGAATATTCTTTCTGGAAGAAAAGAGAGAGAAATGGGAAAGGACTGCGCAGGTATTGCTCTGTTACAGGAAATGAAACATCATTTAATACCGTCATTAAAAAGTTATTAATTGTGTGTGGGTTTTTTTGCCTCCTGCCCAGGAGCTGTTAAATTTAATTGACGTGGAGCCTGAAGTGCAGGACATGAGAGGCCAGCTGGTCCGCATTCCCCTGTGCGGGGTACGTGTGTACCTGCGCTTGCGTGTGCGTGGTCAGCCCAGCCCAACCAGCCGTGGGTTAGACACGGGCAGGGGTTTGACGGTCTCATACCGCTTTTGCCCCCAGGCGAGGCCTGTGGCGGAGGAGAGGGCTTTAAGTGGGCAGGCTGTGCAGTTTGTCCGCTCAAACTGCACCCTGCCTTGCAGCCCACGCGTGCCCCATGAGCTTTTCGTGGCTGTGCAGGTTCCTCTCGCGTCACCCATTGCCCCATAGCCTGGCTGCTCATTGCACACTCCAAAAAACCATTTGTCTCTGTTTGGAACTGAAAAGGAGATGGATGCGCGTCTGTACTGCTCCCCTTGGGGCACCTGTGAACAGGCTAAAGCTCAACACCCAGTGCTGGGTCTGTGAGTTCACTGGAGATGTGTCAGAGGGGCAGAAGAGCATCAATTTAAAGCCGCTTTGAGCTCCCGAGTAAGCGTGGTTATGGCTGGTAGATGCGGGAGTGGAAAAGGGCTGTAATCCATCGGCACCTGCTTTTGACTGACTAAGACAAATTGGAAAAAGGCAAGATAAATTTTCTGGATGTATTTCTGTCTCATATGCCCTAGTGCCTGACCAGCTGCACATCTGGGCTCCTCTCTGCAGGGAGGGAGGTTTGTGGGGTGCTTAGGACCTCCCATCTGGAACTGAAGGACTTTTCATGGCAAAGCTGTTTTTCTAGGAGCTCCTTATACAGCCGTTCTCTTTGCTATCTAAATTAGTAAGCAATCTCACCCTGTGCTCCTGAGTCTTTGGGAATAACAAAAAGCCTTTGTATCCCCCCCACCCCCCAGCTCCCTGAAGGTTACTGCGTGCAGGCGGTTGATTGCTGGGTGATATTTGTCTGGAGTGGCTCCTGCAGATGAGGAGTTGCGTCATTCACTAACTGCCCCCGTGTTTCTTATGAAGTGCCTTCTTGTCCCAGGAGAGGGTGACATGGGGAGCTCGGCCCAGCATCACTCATTGCGTCGCCTCTGCCCCTGCGTGGTCCCATGTTGCTGTGAATGCTGGGAGGGGGTTTGCAGGTGGGGGGTCTTGTTTGGAGGTCTCACTCCCCCTTCCCCCCCCCAGAGGAGTGAGCCCAGGGGAGCCCCAGTGCCAGGCGCTCTGGCAGGGCTCTGGCATGGCTCTCTGGCACAGGTGGCCACAGAGGGCTCGTTTGCAGGGCCTTTGACTCTGCCCTGCTGAGGCAGTGACATGGTCTCTTCATTCAGTGCGCACGTAAAGAGAAAATAACACTGTGCTGAATGCGCACCCGGGGCCCCACCGGTGGGTGGCTGTACAGTTAATGAATGAATGCTGGGAAGAGGAAGATGGCTCTGGGGGGGCCCCACAGCCGGGTCCTCGTTGCTGGGGCTGTGCATCAGATTGACTTGTAGCTGCCTAGTTACTTCGCTAGCGATGTTGGCTGCTGGCTGTCATTTCTCTAGCCAATTGCTGCGGCACCAGGAGCTTTCTTGTGTGGACACGTCTCCTGTGTATTAAAAAAACCCCAGACGTGTCAAGTGAGTGCCCAGCACAAATACTGGCTTTCCCGTGGTTGTGTAATGCAGCCAGCCCCACGTGGATGCAATGACAGTGAGATAACGCTGCAGCCGAGACAGGCTTGCTGTCGGCCCGGCCGCAGCGCCGAGGAGCCTCGGTGCAAGCTGTGAGTTACAGAGCAGACAGCTCTGCCCGGGCCTGCCCGTGTCTTTATTAAAAATCCGCTCTCAGCTCGGGGTTGGGAGTGCAGCATCACTGCCGGTCCTGTTCGGGCTCCCCATCGGCAGACAAAATTCTGGCCCCGCTGAAGTCACCCGGGGCTGGGACTTGAAGGCAGACAGCGTTTCACTTCGTGCTGCAGGGAGGTCTTGGAGGCTGGTTAAACATTTCCTCCGCTGGGTTAATGCTAGACGTTGGCCAAGGCATTGCCTGCGATGGCGGGGTCCAGCCGGGCAGCCCAGCCCAGCCCTCCCTCCCGCTCCACGTCCCCCAGCACAAACTTTGTGCAATCCCACTACAGCCGAGGTTGTGCTGGTTGCAGCGTGGCGGTGACCTCGGCAGGGGCAAAGCCAAGGGCAGGGGACGTCTAGGCACTGCCTGGTCCCTGATACCCCGTCACCTCCGTGGCATGGAGTGGCTGGAAACACACTCCTGCTAATCTCCACTCGAGCCATTAGTGTGTTTGCAGAGCAGGACGGCTTCTCGCACCTCGCCGGCTCACGGGGGGAGTTAATCGTTGCCCAGATGATAGAGACTTTTGACTGCTCCCCATGGGACAAAGCGGGGGATACAAAGTCTTTTCGTTAATCCCAAAGTCGGGGACCCTGTCCCTGACCCAGCTGGGGAGGGACGGGTACTCCAGGAGTCAGAGAGCTCAGTTTGCCACAGTGCGGGCTCGGACAGGGAGAGTGTACTGCAGTAAATGGGTGGAAGATGCCTGCTATTTCCCAAAACCGCCTATTTCCATGTGACAAATCACTTCTGTGGGCAGTGCAACTGCCAGGAGTGACACGTAGTAATAAAATCTAGCATCAGACGGTAACGCTATGCCCCTCTGCAGGTGAGCAGGACGGATGCACACGGGGCAGGTGGATGAAGGAGGACCTGCCCCAAGCCCGCCTGGTGCTTCCATCGGTGTCAGCAACAACCTGCCCGCAGCGGCCCCGGCCAGGGAATTTTTCTGGCAAGAGAGGGAAGATCCTGGAAACACTGCTGGTGGGAGCAGGTACCACTTCCAACCTGCGGGCCATCTCCTGCCTGGGATCCCCAGCCTGCTTCGACCGTACCAGTGAGG
This sequence comes from Chroicocephalus ridibundus, assembly GCF_963924245.1. Classification (NCBI taxonomy): domain Eukaryota; kingdom Metazoa; phylum Chordata; class Aves; order Charadriiformes; family Laridae; genus Chroicocephalus; species Chroicocephalus ridibundus. The sequence goes on along the minus strand of NC_086293.1, from coordinate 19,070,583 downwards.
ACACCTACCACTTGAGTTGGAATTAGCCTGGCTATTAAGTGGGGTTAAACGCAGCAAAACAACATAAAGTATAAATAGTAAGTAGTCTCATGTTGTACTTTTACTGTTCTATGTTACTCCCAAACATCCCGGGCATCATTATATCCCGGCAGGACCGTTTCTGGCCCCGACTCCGATGCACAGAAAAGAGCTCCTGCAGCAAACGTCTGGAGGCAGTTTCACAGGTGTAGGCTGCTTTGAACCACCGGCTCTGAGCAGGAATCCTCCTCCACGGCTCCCTGCTCGGGAGCGCAGTGCTCCTGCTGCAGCTTAAGGCCAGCCTCCCTGTATAAACCATTAATCAGCGCTACTTGTCCTACACGTGGGTACCCTAATATTTACTTGCAGCAAAATTGATAGCTGGTAATTTTGGACCGTGTTTGTGCTTTGATGAAAGCGGTTCGGGAAATGAGCCATCAGCGTGGTCAGAGCGTGAGCCACAGAGAAGGCGAGAAGGATGCCTTCAGGCAGGTTCAGATCAATACAGGTGCCATTAAGTTGAAGTATCGCAGCCTCTGTAGTGCACTACAGCCAAAGCCTGAGCTAATAAATTAGGCAAGAAATTGCTGCAATCAGATCATGGTGACAAAGAGGTACTAAAGTGGGCAAAATGCCACCCAGGCTGAGAACTGATGTGAATCTCCCACAGACCCGGTTTTGGGAGGGAGGCACCATTGACAGGGTTGGAAGTTGCCCAACCTATTTGGGAGTAGATGGGCTCAGAGAAAGGCACTTTGTCCATAAGTTGCTGTAGCGGCTGCCGACATCGGTGTTCACTGAATGAACACGGCCATTGATTAAAATCATCTTATTGCTTAACCCAGAGGCTTTAAAAGAAGTTGGCATGGCCTGGAAGAAGGCATTGATGGTTGGCAGATTGAAACCAGCATTTCTATGTGTGATGAAGCCACAAAACATGTGATTTAGAGGTTAGCCAAATTGGACTCTACCACTGCTTTCAATTAGCCCTAAATACCCTCTCGCTCCTCGCTATGTTCTGTATGAAAACGTCTCTTACATGCTCCTGGATGCTGAGATAGATAGTGTCTAAGCTGTTACCCAAATCTCCTGGGTTATTGCTGAATTCTGGTCTGTCTGTGCTCATTTGCAGCAGCTGGGACTGATCCAGAGACCTCAGTGAAATCATCCACTGGAAGGAACTTTTGAGGATTAGTAAGACTTTTTCCCGTCTGTGATGTCAATGCACAAAAATCTGTCAGCTCGATTGTTTTGCGGGAGAGCCTTGCCATGTGAGGTGTTGAGGCTCATTCGATTCAGCAAGCTGGTGCCCGTGTTTGCCGGGATGACACCATTTCCTTGTTAAGGAGAAACACGGAGAAAATTGGTAGCAACCTGAAATCAGCACCTGATATCGCTGCTGACTGCCTGCTGGCCTCGGCCAGAGGAAGTGCTGCAGTTTGGATGAATTTCCAAAATTTCTTGAGGACTAGGAAAGGCAGTGTAACAACACCCTCCATCCGGAGCTGGCAGACTGGGCTCTGCCTTCCCGGTGGTAGTCACGACATAGCTGCTATCGGGGCTGTTGTGAGAAACTGCAGGTTCCTCTCTCTTGCAGAGGCAGAGCGATGCTGGGTTCCGGAGGGTTACTCCCCCGGCGGGGAGCTTGACTGTGCACATTCCTCCGCTCCCAGCTCATTGTGGGACACTGTTATTTCGGCAGGTTTTGTAATCGGGACTGGCAGGCACCCAGGAGTCGAAGTCCAGGCACATCCCGGTTCTCCTGAGCGAGCAGCTATGAAATCTGCTGCCGTGGCGTTGCCCTTGCCATGGGAAGGGGTCTCCGCAGGGTCTCTGAACCGCCACGGCACCCAGTGCTCGCTCCAGCCGAGCATCCAGCCCCATGGCTCCCTGTCCCGGGCTCCCCATGGCTCCCTGTCCCAGGCTGCCCATGGCCCTTGCCCAGCCCTCCATCCACACCTGCCCGGCGGTAAGCAGGTTTTCCAAGCGAAGCTGCCAGCTTGTATTACTCCTTGTCCCTGGCCACAACCATAGCTGACTTCACTATCGTATTGCAAAGGACTCTGAGAAATATCAAGTTATTGGTGTAACATTTCATTACCGGTCTTTTGACCTCTACAAGTCTGCGTCGTTTCTTGGGCTGCAGTGGAGCTGGGGGCGGACGCTTGTGGCCACTCTCACGAGGGCAACCAGCAGCCTCGGGGATTTTTTTTTTGGGTTTTTTTTTTTTTTGACAACAGCAATTTGTAACTTTAGGCTTGCAGGAGGAGGCTGGGCTCCCGGTCTGGATATGGAGCCAGGCTCACGTTGCCGCAGCTCCCAGGCCGCTCCCAGGGAGCACCAGCCAGGTGGCCACTTTGCTGCCCAGTCGAGTGGAAAATTGCAAATGCTTCAAATAGCGCTTGGTGTTATTTTATTCATAAAGAAAACACAATTTGACACAGATGAGTGCTGCGCTGACCTCCGCCTGTCTTTATCGCCAAAGCCGCTCCCCTCCCAAATCCTGGTGGTGGGGCTGGCCCTCCCGCGGCCATGAAAGCTGGCAAATGGAGTCCGATTTCACAGACTGCCCAGAAAAAAGGTGCAAAAAAAGCTAAAGCAGGGAAGCAGCAGCATGGGAAGGGGAGCTCACTGGAGCCGCCAGCCCCGGGGGAGAGACCCCCGCTGAAGCTGAGCAAAAGCTGCTGCCCCGCGGCTGGGGAGGTGGAGTGCCACGCACCAGAGCTCAGCCGAAAATTTCCTGCAGATTAATGAGAGCAATCAGTGACAGGGCCCAGCCCCGCGGCAGCCGGCGCGCGGGGCTCATTTGTCAGCATTCAAACTGACTGTGAAGCCCAACGTCCCGCTGCGAAGGGCACGGGGAGGCTCTCGGCAGCTCCCCGGCACAAACCGGAGCAGCGTATCCATCCATCAGCGTGGTGCCGATGGACCTGCTGTTCTCTCTCTCGGTCCTAAGGAAATCCTTGCCTGCAGTTCAGTGCTTCTTAATCTGGTCCCTTGCAACGTGCAGAGCACCTAACGCCGCTGCATGCCAGGACAAAGCCGAATTCTCGCCCTGCTGTCTGTTGGCAATACCTGCATCGCCCACCTCAATGTTGTTAGCAGCAGTTAAGCTGTTGCTATGGATAAACCATTTTTTACCGGTCTCAGGAGCTCATTTTTGCCCTGTGCTGGAGGTGTGGTGCCACTGATCATGTGAAAGACTGCTCCGCTGTTTCTGGGGATGCTGCTGAGTGCACGGGAAGAGCATCAGTCACTGGCACAAAAGGGCTCCAGCAGTTTTGGAACAAATTGCTGTCATGCTGCAGAGGGACCATTAAGACACTCTGAAATGCCTTGAAGAATTACATTTTTCAAAAACGGAGGCTTATGCCACGTGAATAATAGGGACAATATTTATTTCTGGCACTGTGCCATGCTGTCCTAGAGCCACCAGGCTGCAGTGGCATCATTGCTCCGTCTCACAACTAGGGACTATATGTTAGGGGACACGGATAGTTCTGCCATCAGAAAGCTGCTCTTCTGGCACCACCTTGTTGAGCTCTTTGCCTGGCCAGGGTCACTAGAATTGGGTCACTAGAATTCACTAAGCTTGGAAAAATGGGTTTTGGGAAAAAAAAAAAGGGCAGAAATGCCCAGACGGTGCTGGTAGCAGGCTGGGAAGGCAGAGAGGGGTCATCTGTTCCCCAAGGGCAGCTGGGTCCTATGTGGGGGGACCCCAAAGGGAAGGGGCCAAAAGAGAGGAGGTTTGGCTGTTATCTGCGACGAGATGCCACCCGCCAGGCTGCTCGCGACCACGGGCTGCAAATGGAGGGGGCAGGGGAGGAAGGGGCGAAGCATCCCTGTTATTGCAGGGCTCATGAGGAGGCAGCAGGTGCCACCCAAACAAGCTCCCCAGGAGCAGAGCGAAGCAGCGAAGCCTTTAATTGCTTTAATCCGTTTTCATTTGAGGACCGCTGAGCCATCCCAGACCTGGCAGCTGCTGCATTTCCCATGCAGTGATCTTCCCGGTCTCCCCACGAGCGCACCGTGAACCTCCCTTCAGTCTGACCCCTCTTCTATGGCTCCCTTGCAGCCAGGGATGCTGCAGGCAGCATTGGCCAGTGCTGGCCTCTGCCCTTCCCTGGAGGGGCTGGTGGCACTGGTGGCTCCTCTGCATCCTGCCCAGCACCTTCAACCATGGATCAAACCCCCGTATCTCAGTTTCTCACGTGCAGACCGGTGAGACGTGCTCATTGCCTTACTGGCAGGGGGGGCTGCATGTCCTGCACTTGTGTGCGCACCCCCGCGCCACGTCAGGGCAAAGGCAGCAGTCTCGAGAGCGGGTATGGGTATCGGGGCGGCTGGTCTTGCACCGTGATGAAGGCTGCGGCACACGGGCCGCTGATCCCACACAGCTGCAGAAGCAGCAGTGCAGGTTGGGGGTGGCAGAACCTTAAACTGGAGCAGCTGCGCCCAAATTAGTTCCCTGCCTGCACTGAACCCTTATAAGCCCTCACAGGACCAAAATGTCAGCCTCTCTGGAGGCAGGGACTGGGTTACGTTGGTTTACCTGTGCTGTCTGGGTACTTGGGATGAAGAGGTAAGAAATAAAGCTGTGATCCCTTTCCAGGAGCTAGAGCAACCCACTGTAATGAATGAGTTTGGCTTCTGAGGGCTGGGATGCTACAGCGTTTTATCTTACTTTCTTTGAAAGCTACAAAAGCCTGGAGCAGTGTTTCTGCTTAATTGGAGTCCCCATATGTCACCACCTGTGGGAATTTAAAGGGTTGAAGAAGAGAAAGGCAAGAAGAGGAGAAGGCGAGAAGAGAAAGGCGAGAAGAGGTAGGATAAACCCACCTTAGAGGGCTTCTGTGGAGGTTTTGGGACCTGCCCTGGTCCAGCTCTCCCGCTCTGGGCTGCGCTGTGTCGGACAGATGGCACAGCTTACAGGTGTTTGCCGTCTCATGAGCCTGAACAGTTATTTGCTGGCTGTATGCTATTTTTGCCCAGAAATGGGCTTTTCATCAATGATCTCTCTACCCTCATGAGGCACTTGGGACTTTTCTGGTATGCAAAGTCGTCAGCTCTCGTTCCTGTCGCTCTGAACCAAGGCTTGTTGCAGGCAACAGCTCTCCCTGAGCGGTGCCATGCTCCAGGACACTGAAACGCTGTGATTCCCAGTTGCCATCTGATTTTTGGATTTGATCCCGGGGCCGGTGCCACCAGACAACTGGTGACTGTCGGTGGGGCTTGTTCTGCTCGTGAGCCTTGGCACCCGCAGTCCCTCTTTGCTGAAAGCGAAGTGGCAGCCTGGGCCCTTGAGGGGGATGGCTGCTGGTCCAGCGTCAGAGCAGGCAGGTCCCTCGGGGGGCTCTTGTGCTGCCCGGGCACAGGGATGCTTTGAAAGAGCTGGCAGGGACACCGGCTACCGGCTTTCTGAAATAGCTGTCAGGGAGAGCCAGGAAAATCCCGCTGTGCCTGCCGGTCTGTGGACACGATGGGACAGCAGTGTCCCAGCCCACTGCCGCCCCTGTAATGTCCCCTCTCGTGTGAGAGAGGCTGCTGGGCCACGGAGCCCCTCCTGCGTGTCCCAAGCTGCTGTGTTTCATGCTTCTTTGTCTTTCTGTGGTCGGTCTCTTCCATCCCTTCTGGGAGCAATTTAGGCCTTATTCCTCATCTAGTTTTTGAAGCGGTTTCAATTCCAGCTGCTGCCCATGCCGGTAGCCGAAGGGAAGATGCTGGTGACGACAGGTCCTGGGGCTGCCTCCTTTGGCCTCGTGTGATCGGTGCTGGTCCCTTCGTGGCAGTTTCTTCCCTGTGCTCCCCTGCACTGGCAGGAAACAGCCCTTTTCTTTCTCATTATAAACCTTTCCGCTGCCAGCCAGAGACACAGCTCCTCTTGTTTGCCTTACTCCTGTGCTTTCCAAATCAAGGGCCCGGGGTTTTTGTAGTCGGGATAAGAGTTTCTAAGTTCTTGAATGGCAACAACCAGCTTTTTGGTCAATCTGGATCTTTCATTTAATAATATACACTTTTAAAACTTTCCCTTTAAATGTTGCCTTGGCTTCTTGGAGCTCTGCTCCCCGTTGGACCGCGATTTTTGCAGCCGGTCAAGAAAAGTGCCGGTGCTGAGCGGGGCGGATGCTGCTGTAGCTGGAGTTACCCTGCACGTGTGCACCCGGCGCTGGGGTGATGCCAAGCGGGATAGGTGTGTGCAGAGCTGAACTGTTCGGGTTAGTCCCACGGGAGGGATGTCTGCTTTCGGGTGTTCCCCTGTTGGGGGTGGTGGTCTGGGGAAGGGAGTCCCTTGCTCGGCATTAAGCGGCGCTGTGAAAATGTGACTGCTGCTTGCTCCACCCTTCAGGATGGGTGGAAAACCCTGAAAATCACAACTTTTATCTCTTATTCTCTCCCTGCCCTGTGACAGCAGCAGACAGATGCCTTTTGAAGACATGGACCGTTCTCCTGGCAGACAATAAGACTGACAGATGCTTAGTAGGAACATGACCCCGCTATTACGCACAGCCGAGCTCCTGGAAGGGCAGCAGCACTTATTTACCTGTTTGAGAGCCTGCTCCTGCTAACGAGGGGCAGAGTGAGAGAATTATTTCCCCCCTCCCACCCTTTTGCAGAGGAATTTTTTTAGGGTTTGCTTTTTATTCTGGAACTGAAGTGTTGATTTTTGTAGCCTTCACCTCCCTGATTGTGTGAATAACGTGTGATCGCTGGTGAGGAAACTTCATGAAGTGCGGTTAAATGTGTTGGTGGCAGCTTGGCAGGAGCCACAGTTGGTCTGAAATGGGGCTCTGCTCTGGGTCAGGCATGCTGGGGCGGCCGAGGGACACAGCCATGTCCTGGGCCACCTTCTTTGTGCCCTGAAGAGAAGGGTGGGTGAAAGACCAGCGAGGGTGTCCCGTGTGGGCTGGGACACAGGCAAAAGCACTTCTCTGGCCTGGCTGTGGGGAATCCCTCACCAGTGGGATGAGTCGTGTTCGTGGGGAAATCCCACCCGTAGCTCCCAGAAATGCTGGTCCCGTCCCTCTGCAATGCTCAGACGGAGGAGTTTTAAAGGATGCTCTCAAAGCCCCTGTTTTCAGCATCGGCGGCCGGGTACTGTGTGTTGCCTGAACAAGCGGAGCCTCTCTCCCCGGCCCTGGCGTGCTGCCTCTTGTTGTTTTAAACCAGCGGCAGAGCAAAGCTCCCCGCTCGGCGGCAAGGCTAATCCCGGCTCATCTGACATTAGTGTAAACTGACACTCTTGGGAATTTGGGGACAGAAAACTTTCCCTGGGGAAACGGCTGCTATGCAAACCCTGCCTTGAGAAACTGGGGGGAAAAAAGCAGCGGAGAGGGGCAGGTGCCTGGAAACAACCCCCCCTCTGCTGCCCGGGGGTCCCGGACTGTCTTCCCGGGCACCCTGGGGAGCTGCTGCTGGGGAGGCTGCGCTTGCGGGATTATTTGAGGGTGGTTTTCCGTGGTGAGAGGGATGTTAGTGGCATTCCTGTGCCCAGTGGAGCTGGTGCTCTACAGAGCAGAGGAATCGGCAGGGAATCGGCCCTGGCTCCGCAGCATCCCTGAACCGGCCCCTGTGGAGTCGTTGCCTTGCAGCCAAGGGTACCCCAGCAGGGGACTATGTCCTGCTGGAGCCCCGTTGTTGGCTTGGACTCACGGGACAGTGGTGATACCAGAACAGGTTTTTTGGGAGCAGATGCAGCCTTTGAAAGTAGAAATGTCCTTGGAGCTACGCTGGCAGCTTTTCCGGTCCCTTTTGTTGTGGAGCTGGGGATTGCCTTGCACTCCACAATCCACTACTGTAATCCCCTTGGAGTGCTGCTCTGGTCTGAGCTTAAAAGGGGTGCAGCTGAGACTGCTAATGCAGGCAGTGCTGGCGAGGGGTGCCGAACCTTCCTCCTGCTCCGTGCTTCCGAGCGGGTCCCCTCAGGGATGTAGCTGGTGGGTGGTGTCATGCCTGGCAGAGCCCCTGACCTGCCCTGTGCGGGGCTGTTCTACAAGGGCGGGGGGAAGGAGAAGTTTCCTGCCCATCACCGGGACCCAGCCTGGTCCTCTGGGAGGGCTGGGACCCACTGTTTGTGCCCGCCCTGGAAATACAGATGTCTTTTTTCCATCCCCCACCAGCTTCGGCCTAAGGGTAATGCACCGACCCAGGAGCTGCCAGTCAGACGTCCCTGCTCGGTGCCAGCTGGGTGGTGGCACAGGCTTTTTTCAACCCGGGCAACGTTTGGGAGGCTGAAACGGGAGTGAAATCGCTGACCTTTTGGTGCCCATGAAAGTAAAACTGTCTCGGAGCTTTTTGGGGCTGCCAACGAGCGGAGGGTGAGCTGGCGTGACGGGAGACCCCGAGCTCCCGGGAGCCTTTCAAAGCCAGGCCATTCAGTGCCGGGCTGTGGTGGGATCGTGGTGTTTCGGGAAGAGGAAGCAATGGGGAAAGCTGTCTAAAAGCTGCCCAGTCTGGGGGTTGGGAGGCCGGTGGAGATCGCTTTGAATGCAGCGGGGCTGGACGGGGTGGCGCTGAGCCAAGCCTGACCTAACCAGCTTATTCCCCTGCTTTCGGTAATGCCCGTACAAATGCGCTGAGGCCTGAAGGTCGCGGCCGCGTGAGCAAAGGTCTGGGGATTAGCTGTGGGCAGAGCGCGGCTCCTCCCAGGTCTGCTGCCGTAGCCCTGAGCCCCGGGAACCACCGTGTGCTGGAGCCAGCGCGGCATTGGCACCTCGGACGGGTGAGGAGAAACAGGGGGCTGGCTGTGAGCATCACCTCCTGTACCTGCTGCTTCTCTGAGGTCCAGGAAAATAGTGGAATGTTTGCTTGTCCCACATCAGCACTGATTTTCGTCCCGGGTGTTGGTAACGCTGGCCAGTGGGTTGCTTTTATGCCTGTCTCCCCTGCAACTCTGTCTGGCTCCAGTTTTGGTGGAAAGCCCAGCAGGTTTGAAAACTTCTGCAAGGCACCTGCTATGGATGTGTGCACACCTCTGAAGGTCACAGACCCTGCCCGGCTGAGCATGCAGGGTCCCACCTGGGGCAAAGGGTCACTGCTGTCCCCGTTGCAATAGAAGTCACTGACCTAGTGTGGTACGCGAGTGCGTTTCTCTTAGCGGTGGGGGACAAGCTACATAAGTCTAATACCAGACCAGGGCATCACAACTGAATGTCGATGATGCGCGTCTAGGCGCCGACATCGTCAGGCATCACTGCAAAATGACATCTAACAGCATCCTCAGCACAACCTCTCTAGCCGCCTCCGCTCGGCTCTGACTCCGTAAAGCCCCATTTCCTTTCGGAGCTGTTTGACCGCTGTCCCCGGGGAATCTGTGGGAGAGGGAGATGCGCGTGGGTGCTGTGGGACCTGCCCCGGCTCCTCCCCATCGTGGCAGGGAGCTGGCAGCAATTCACAGGCTGAGAAATACTTGGGGCTCGGTCTGCACCGTATCTGTGGGAGACAGTCCCCGGGCTGCCGGAGGCGCTCGGGGCAAGCCTGATGTTTCTCCCCAGAAAGCCAGACTCTGCCTGTCCTAACGCAATGCTCTGATCCCCTCGTCCCTGTCCTGAAATCCCCCGCAGGCCCCGATGCTGAGCCCATCAGGTGGAATTACTTAATCCAGCCCTGACAAGGGGCGCCCGCACCCAGGAGTGGCTCCCTCCCCGCTAATCCCTGGCTGCCATCAGCCGCCTCAGAACGCGCGGGGCAAAACAAGCAACATGTGAGCGGACGGTGCCTTCTCCATCATCCCGCCACCGCTTCAGCAGCCCCCAATAAAACTGCCCCGTTACCTTTTTCCCGTGAGCCGCCCCCATGGTCCGACGTGCCGGCTGTGCCCTGCTCACCCGGGGCGTGGGACCGGCCGGTTCCCTGTGGTCACCAGCCCCGTTATTCCCGGGGGGATGAGCGGCCGTGCAGCTCCCAGCCCCTTGGCGGCCGCTGCAGGGAGACGTGGGTGAAATCCAGCCTGTCTGCAGCAGGGTCGGGCGGGAAAGCTTGCTTTTCCTCCCTTCTCCTAGCACGTGGAGAACTCATTTTCTTCGTGCACCTAACGGCTGGCTCGCGCCCAGGCTCTGCCCGGGCACAAAGGCAGCTTTCATACTGCGGATGCCCAGTTTCTAAGCCAGGATCCGTATTTTGAGAGGCTGTGGGAGATTACAATAATTGCACTTGACAGGGCAAGATGTCACAGGACGCGGATTCGCCCGGCTGCAGGGCCCCGGCACCCGTCGGTCTTTGCCTGTGGCATCCTTCCTTGCTGCTGCTTTGCTGAAATAAACCCCTACCCCCCAAATAAGTCAGGATTATCCCTCTGCTACCCGCCTGCAGCCTGGCTCTTGGCTCCTGTGGCAGCACTGGGTTTTGCAAACTTTGCTCCCGCAAACGCCCCGGGCTGCCCGTTTGCTGCCGGAGCCCACCGTGGCCCCTGGGGAGCCCAGGTTACCCGGAGCTGTGTCCTGGGGGGGCCGGGCAGCTCAGGGCTTGTGTTCACTGAAGTCTCTGGGGGACGCGGCACTGTGAAAGCCAGCCAGGTAGGTGCCTGTCTCTGCAGTGATGCAGCTTTTAAAATGCCAAGGTACTAAAGAAAAAATTAATTTGGGGATCGCTGTCCCCGCACCCACCGCTCTTTTCAGATCTTTTTTAAAAAAAAACGAGCAAGTTAAATTTGACTCCTGAAGTCATATTTATGCCCCCGCCTCCCAGATTCTGGACTTTTGAAAAGCTCCGATTTATTTATTGGGACACAGCGACTTCGGCAGGAATGGCTCTTCAAAACACTGGCTGTTGATTAAGGTCCCTGCACAGGAGTTGCACTTTCAGCTCTCCCTATTTCTTGGAAATAGCGATGTACCTTAGTAACTGCTCCGTGATGGATTCAGAGCTCATTTCAACCGTCTGTAGCATGCTGAAACGTAAGTTTCCTTTGTTTTGGCTTTAAACCAGCTTTCTGATGTGCATTGCAAAGGGCGAGGAAGAGTTTCCTGCGGCTGAAAGGGGCTGGTTGTTTTCTGGGCTGCAGCCGATGCCGGGTGCTGGTTCACCCCATGCAGCCGCCTTTACAGCTCTTAGGCTGTTTTCGGTTTGGCTTGCGAGCGAATCTAGATCCTTTGAGGGGGCTTAAAATAGTTGGCATATTTATGCTGGCAGCGCGGCGGGGCTGTGTGATGTGAGGGCTGTTGTGTCTGTTGCGTTGTGTTATTTCTCGCTGCTGCCGCGGGTAGGGATGATTCAGCGCCGGGGATTAACCGCTGCTGTTGCAGCAGATTTAGGGTTTAATTTATGGCAGAGGCTTCCTTCGGTGCGGTCAGGTGCACGTTAAGAGCGCAGGAGGATAAGCTGGGATAAAATACGACAGCTATCAGGGAATTCCTCTCTGATGGCTCTTTTGGAGTTTTGTTTCAGTTTTGCCTTTGGAAGTTCTTATAGGTGTTACACAATTTATTTTTTGATTTTTTTTTTTTTTTTTTCCTTGTTTAGGTTGCCTCGCTGGTTTTGGATGGTGGTGTGCTGGGTTTTGGATCCAGGGTTTTGGATCCAGCGTTTCATCCTAAGGCGGCTGGCGCGGGACAGGCCGTGTCTCTTCCTGGCCTTATTCTGCCAGTGCTCCTCACTTCTTCTGCTCCCCTGGGGTGACCCGAGGGCTCAGATAACCCGCGTGAGCCGCCTGTTAGAAGCTGTGCTGGGGCGAACCCTGCAGAGGCAGAAAAGGCTGTGCCAGGATTGTCTCGTTACCCTGCACGGCTCCAAGTGCTCCAGCAGAAATGCTCCACCCTCACGTTCTGCAAAACTGCTGGTCTGCTTTAAAGAACGGGGAAAACCCAGATACAATCAGAGGAAATCAAAGTCTGTGTATGATGCAAATTTATCCGTGACCATGACAACAGATAAGCCCGGGCCATTGCAGCTTATGAGACCTCAGCGGTGCTGGCACTCGGGGAGGCTTTGGGCACAGATGGTGCTTGGCTGAAGGCACCCAGACACGAACGGGGGGCAGATGCTCCCCCAGGACCTCCTCGGCGTTGGGCAGCAGCATGGGAACCACGCTGGAAGGGAGGGCTGCGGGGCTTTGCCGGCTTGCATTTGGGCAGGGATCTCTCCTCTCCCGGCGGTGTTGGCCGGCCCTGGGTCGGGGTGCAAGCTCCCGGAGCAAAGCGGGCGTGTGGGTGCCCACAGTGAGGTGCCAGCCCGGGTGTGTTGTATCCCTCCAGACCAATGCTGGCTCCGGCTCTCCTGGTAAAAGGCTCCCACCTATTGGTTATGCTGCACAACTTCAGCTGCCTGAGGAACTTGCACATCCCTCCCTCCCTCTTTGAGGGCAATGTCAGGTTGGCACGTCCCTGGCGTTACCCTGACCTTTGATGCGGATGTGCCGTGTAGGATTTAGCTTGGATTTAATCCAGGATTGATGCAACCAGTTGGGGAAATGCTTAGGTCTGCAAATATTAACCTACTTTGCTGCAAGCCATCCCTGTGCCCTTCTGGCCTATTGCAGCTGTAGGAGACAGCGTGGTAGGAATTTGGTAGGAGCTCCAGGGGGAAACCACCCAAGTCTGAGCATCCCCAGGGATGAGTTTGCCCTGTGCCATGTGGGGAGGGGGAGCACCCGTGTGCAGCGCCGTGGGATGGGTGATGGTGATGCCTGGCTGGGGGCAGAAGACGTGGCATGCTGTTCCTGCAGGGAAAAGCATGGTTTATGCTTGAAAATGGAAGCGAGAAGGCAGTGTTTTATAATTAGATATCTTATTTAAGAAATCTGAAAAACCTTCTTACAAAGTTTTTTGTTTAAGGACAGAAACATTGAATAACCTAAATTGACACATAAATGAGGACAGCTCGTCTGAAATGCGGCTGGGCATTTGTTCAGGCTCTGCAGGCTCTTGTACAGCTCTTCTCCAAGTCCTGCGCAGCCCCTGCTCGGAAACAGCGGGTCCCTGGGAGCAGGCAGCCACCGTTGGGCCGTGTGACCGGGCGGTGGCAGGGCCTGGGGTCGGTGCGGTGGGGCTGGTGTCCCTGCGAGACTGGTGGCAACTGCCCTCCGTGGCAGGCTGGGGCTGGATGCTAATGCATCTTCTTGGGGGTACAGCCCTCCATCTCCAGCATCTCAGGCCAGCCCTCATATTTATTTGTTTTCCGATCGTTTTTGATGTGCTGCAGGAAAAAAAGAGAGAGAGAGAGAGGGGAAAAAAATGAATGAGGAGGTTGGTGGCGCAGCACAAGTTTGCATCGTGGCAAAACTTGCAGCTTGGCTTGACGTGGGGGATAACACCGCTGGCCCACATCTTCTGCAGAGAGGTAGGTGAGATGTGGCTCAGGAGGTGCTATGAAGAGGATGGGAGCCTGCAGAGCTGGTGGCAGGGGAGGGCCATGTACCTCTTCAAAGGGGCTCTTGTTCTTCATCCCCTTGGCTCCCAAGAAGATCCAGTTGTCCCGGAAGCCCAGCTGCTTCACATGGTTGCTGCCCAGCTCCACAAAAAGTGCCCGTACTTTGTCATTCATCCTGAAAGAGGGTGAGAGGGTGTTAGTGTGGTGCCAGGTGAGTGTCCTCTCCCGTCCCCTCTCTGCTGCTGGCAGCAGCACCTCCAGCTCCCCACAGCTGCGGGTTTTTGAGGAGCCAGGTGTTGCTCCCAGGGCCAAACTCACTTGGTGGCAGGGTCATCGTAGCTGGCTGTCAGCACGATGGTGCCGGCCTTGATCTCTTGGAGGAAGGCATCCAGTTTGTTAACGTCTGGGAGAGAAGAGCATTAGGGAAAGAAAAAGGGATTTAGCAGGGGCTGCTGCATGGCAGCTGGGGGAGAACCTCCCCTGGGTGGGTGGGAAGTATCTTGGCTGTGCCAGTGCTAGCTGGGATTTGGTGTCGTGAGTCTGGGGAAGGATGGTCTCCCAGATGTGGCATTCCCCGTCTTGTGCTCCCACATGGGTTCTCCTGCAGCGCCCGGGGCTGCCGCTTTCCTCCTGCCGGTACAACTGTAGGGGGGAATTTGCATCTAAAGTTTGCTCACTCCCTGTGAGATCTCGTTACCTGAATTCGATCCCAACACAAGAAATGAACCCCCTCGGCCGCAGAGCTGCCTGCCCTGCTGTCATGCCTTCCACTGTGTAGTGGGAATTATTCCTCATCCCACATCCCTGGGATGCTCGAGTCGAACGCCCCATCTAGTGGCACAGGAGCCGACTGCTGTCTCCTTCCCAGTGCCTCTCCCACCGCGCGTCTCGCTCACAAACTCAGCCTGAAACCTCCTGATGTTGGTGTTCCTCCTTAAAACTCCGGCGTTACTAAGCATAGGTTGCAAAACCAAAAAGCAGAAAGTGGATGGATCCCTGGGGAAGGCTCAAACAGCAAAGGGTAAATCAAAAGCACCGCAGTGGTGTCTTTAGCATGTGGTTTTGAGGAGTCCTGCCATAACTCTGGGGAGTTTGGTAACAGCTTTGCAACAGTGGTGGGATTACAGCATCCTGCAGGTCAGTGCCAGCCGGGCTGTGAGCGGGTGCTGCCCCGGCTCAGGGCATCTTGCTGTTAGGAAGATTTGTTTTTTTGAAGCTGGCAGCACAGGGATGTGGTCTTTGCTGTCACCAGGCTCTGCTCCCTGTGCCCAGCCTGGCTGGGGCTGGGGGCCACATCTCCCCTGCCGTGCCCTGAGCTCATCATTTATCCTCCTGTGAAAGCCAGGGAAACAAGCTGCTGCTCGGATAACACCAGCATTCAAAAACCGAGTTGAAAGTTGCAAAATCTCAGGATTAGTGTAACTACCTGATCTCAGAAAGTAACCTCTCTCAGGTCTCAAGTGCCCTGGTTTATTCAGTTTAGTGGAATTATGTTTTGCAGGCTATTCCATGCACGTAAAAGGAGCGAGAAGCCAACCTTGGATGTGGATGCGTTAGGAGGACTCCGAATTCAACGGCCTCAGGGAAAGCCGAGCTTTTACCACCTGAGCTGGCAATCCTGATCAAAGTCCACTAGACTTTATCTTAAATACACGCCAGAGGAATAGCCTAAGTGGCCGTCAGCCCGCAGTGCCGGTGTGAGCCCTGGCTGGGAGCCCCTGAGCAGCAAAGCGACCGCACTTACCTCCGGAGTACATGTCGAATGTGCCCGTTTTCAGGAGCTTCCCGTCTGTTCCTGAAAGGTTAAAATTCAAGACAGAGCACAGTGAGTTTGCACTGGGGTGGCTCTAGGCTTTGCCTGGCCACCGGCTTGGGGTTCCTGCTGCAAAAGGCTTTGCTCTTCCCTCAGTCTGTCATATTTGCTGCGATGGCAAACGCGTTGCTTGGTGGAGTTCACGGAGCCATCGCGCACGACCCAGGTGGGTTTGTTCCCATCTCCCTGGCAGTGCTTGCAACCATCATTGTGGCTGTGCACCCCGTGGGACACCTGACTGATGTGTTTTTGGCTTAGCCACGGTGCCTGGGACAGGGTCCCCAGTGGCCTGTTCCCTCCCTGGGGAACCAGGGAGCAGGGAGGGGGACCCCGGGCATGGGGAGAGGGGGGTTAGTGCCCCCTGACTCACCGTTCACCAGCGCGATGTTCAGGCCTCTGCCAATGTTGTTTTTCACGCTGCTCATGAGGCTGGAAAGGAAAGCAGAGAGCACCAGTAAGTGCAGGGATGCCCTGGAGGTGCTGGCGCCAGCGAAACTGTGATGGGGCAAAGCAGCCGCAGACAGCAAAATATCCCCGTAAGCGGCAGCAAAGAAAACGATTTCCAAATTTTTTTTTTTTTTTAACCACAAACGCGCTGTGATGGCCATCAATGTGCTTGGCGGGGGCCAAACGTGCCCTGTTCAAGCCCAGGCCATCCCTGCCCTGTGCTGCTCACATCCTGTCGTCGAAGCAGATGGAGGGTCCCACCACGTTTGCAGCGCCGCTGATGATCTTGAAGGCAAAATAGTTTGGTGGGCAGCTCTTCTGGTTCCCGCACTTGTGCCGAGGTGGCTGCTGGCCTGCAAGGGAGGAGTGGAGCTGGAAGCCATGGCGTTGGCCCCAGGGGGGGACACCAGCTGTGTCCTCAAGGGGCTGAGCAGGGCTGTCACTGGGGCACATTGGGCCACTAAGGGGGCAACACCTGGACCAGCTTCTCGCATGAAGGAGACTTGTCCTGGGGCTGGGACAAGCTTCTTGTTTGAGGTTTATGGTGCCAAGACGTGGGGTGGGATGGGCTGGCCGGCGTGCCAGGTGCCACCCCGGGTGTGAGCAGCAGGACGGCACAGCTGATGCCATGGGGATTGCAGAGGGCTGTGTGCCAGGGAGCGTTCGGAGCTCATTCAAGGCCAGCTTCTTGCGACTTTTTCTGCCCAGAGCTTCCCTGTTCTTGGCCAGGGCAGGGACCTGTGTCACGCTGCCCAGACCAGGGCCTCTGACCCATGCCCTGCTGTAGTCTGTGGCCCAGGGGTGCCTCTGCTGGGGCAGGGGGATCGTGTGAGTGTTTGTGTGCTTGCAGAGCCCACCAAAGGCACTGCTGCTGTGTGCAATAATGGAGTTTTCCTGCGTTTGGGAGGGTGGGATTTTGCCTTGGGAAAGGGGCTCTCAAGGACAGCTATTGCTCTTCTGCCATTGCCCTCAGCCCCGGAGAGGTGTTGCATGATGGAGATGAAGACGAGAGCAGTACTCACTTCTGACCTTGTTGGTGACACCTGTGGGTACGAAGCAGGAGGGTTAGACACCCCGGAGAGCTGCTGGCTCTTCCCCAGTCCGTCCATCTGAAACCTCTCTCCATGGCTGTGAGCATCCCCAGAGCTACCTGCCCCAGTGCAGCTTCCCACTGCGCTGGGCCCTCCCTGCCCTGATGGTCACAGCTGCAGGCTACAGCCTTGGCCAGTGCAAATGTTCGTGGCAACTATATGCATCTGTGGGGTCTGGCTTGCAATGGGGCCACCCACACCCTCCCTCCGGACCCATCCGCACCCCCACCATCACCTCACCCAGCCAGCTCCGCAGGCTCATGACTTTCCCGCTGTGATCGAAGTATGCCTGCATGATGAACCATGTGCCCAGCAGCGTGATGAGCAGTACCAGGATCCGAATGATGCCTGTGAGGGGTGGGAGAGGAGCCAGGTGAGAGCAGCAGCAGCAGCAGCAGCGTGGGCCGGGGACTGGACCATCCGTCTGGCTTCTTGGGGACTTGGTCCGTGTGTCCCCAGGTTACCCAAGCACAGGGTGGCAGCCAGTGCTTGTGTGGCATGTTAACCCTCCTTCCTTCATCCTCTGCTAACCCTCCTTCCTTCATTCTCTGAAAGGACTCTGGATCTTTTAATCAATATCTCTAGGCGTGTGGAGATGTTCAGATAAGCATTGCCCTTCTACCGGGAGGCACTATTCATATTTCTCTCTGCATTAAAGTAAATCTGATAATTAGTTACAAAGCTATGTAAATCCAAATATTTCTTACATTCCCAGCGCTGGGAAGGCTGCTATCCCCCAATTAGTCACTAGCTACAGCTGAGCAGCTGCTAATACAAATGTGATTGGCATTTGGCTTTAAAGCAGCGCTCATCGGAGCAAAACGTTCCAGTCCTGCACGGAAAGAGAGTAGAAAAATATACTTCTATTGCAGCTGAATGGCTCTTATGGAACCAGGAACGTCTCAATAGCCATCTCTTCCCAGCCGCAGAGGGTTTCACTGGGAAAAATACAATAGGTTGAAATCTACGCAAATCTTTTAAAAACCTTATAGAAAGGCCCTTGCCCATGGCGCTGGCAGGGGAAGCTCAGGGTACCCTGGAAGAGAGCGGCAGAAAGAACTGTAGAAAAATGGACAAAGTAAATGTCTCCCTTCTTACCTGTCACCCGCATGGTGGTGGGGAGAGAGAGCCCAACCGAGGGGGTGGGACACAGTCACAAGTCACCCTGAGGACAAAGAAGGAAATACCATAAAGCCTACCTGCAACCCACCTAAGCCAGGCAGGTATTAGATGAAACAATAATTGCTATGTTTAGGCATATTCGCAATCACTAAGAGGTCACCAAACACGTATAGAGTCCTAACAGGCACATGTGCTTGGTGCCACCCTGGCGTTGAAGTCCTGGCTCCCGTATGGTGGAGCAGCCTGCCCCGATGAAGATTACTTCATTTTTAAGCCTCTGAACTCTTCACTGTGGCTGTCTGCTGCCCTGTGCCTTCCCGTTCCACATCCTTCTCTCAGTAACGCTTTTCTATTGCCGTGAGCTCAAGGAGCACATTTTCAATCATGGCTTTGCTGCATCTTATTCCGATTTCCTTCTGTGATTATGCAAAGCAGGTTTCAGATATTAGGAGCTGCAAAATGCCGTCTGAGGACAAGCTGCGATTTGGCCTGGCCCAGTCAGAGGAATCTGTGGGAACAAGCTTGTCCTCCTTAAAACCAGACAGGGAAGGGTGTCCCTGCCCAGGGCAGGGGGGCTGGAACTAGATGATCTTTTAATGTTCCAGCCCAACCCAAACCAGTCTATGATTCTACGATGATTTCCTACCCAAGCGAGTCTGTCTGCCCCCCTCCCTCCCACTGCCAGCCCTGATGGATGGGACAGGCGCCTCCCACCCCACGCACCGGGCTCCTGGGGGCTGGGGACCCACTCCTACCTGTGAAGTTTGGGGATGCAGCCGGGTGAACGTCCGTCCTGGAAACCACCCTGGAGTCCTAAGGCAAATTGTCACCTGTGAGACGTGTGCTCAGAGTTGAAGAGCCAAGTATTAACTAAAGCAGCCCTTTCGTGAGGCTCGGCATAGAAAAATTTGTAAAAAAGCTGTGCTGAGAGTTGCTTTTCCTCTTTGAAGG
Organism: Chroicocephalus ridibundus; assembly: GCF_963924245.1. Taxonomy (NCBI): domain Eukaryota; kingdom Metazoa; phylum Chordata; class Aves; order Charadriiformes; family Laridae; genus Chroicocephalus; species Chroicocephalus ridibundus. The sequence continues at coordinate 19,051,839 of NC_086293.1, read as the reverse complement.
GTAAATAAGGAGCAATGGATTGTCACAGGGCTGGGCTGAAAGTTGATTTCAGGCTGCTGCGTCACGAGGAAGAAGAGAACTTTGCCTCCTGCCCAGCCCTGCTGCGGGTCCCTCCCAGGGCTTGACTTCAGGGAAAGTGCCCGTGGCCACGTGGTTGACCGTGGCCATGGAATGTCCTCCCTCGGGTGCCCTGGCATCTCCCGTGGTGGGATGTTCCTCCTTTTGCTTCCCCTGCACCCTGGGGTAAGTTGCAGCATCGCTGTATGAGGCTTTTAGGCAGCCTTAAAAACAAAGAGGAAACCAATCTGCGCTGCAGGAGGAAAGTTGCCACTTTCCTGCTTGGCCTCAGACCCTGGAGGGAGTTTGCAGCGGGCCAGGGTGGCCGGTGCCTGGCGGAGCGGCTGTCGGAAGCTGGAGCCCAACACTGCTCCCCACGAGGCCCCTCCACAGCGGCAAGGAGGAGCTGCCGAAGCCGCTCCGGCGGGAGCTAACGGCTTCCCATGGGAGCGTGGCCTCATGGCTTATCTGCATTTTAAAGGAAACCTTGGAAGGTATTTGTGTACCCTCCTGGATAACGGCAGTGTGGTTTTGATAGCGTATCAGCCCAGCGCACTTGCTTCCCAGCAGCATCTCTGTTCTCTCTGCAGCTGCTCCTCCCCGGGCTGAGTGGCCGTGAGCAGGGATCTGTCTCCGCAGGAGGCGGCACAGGGGTCTGCAGCCCCCGCAGCCCTCCCCTGTGCCACCTTGTCCTGGCCTATCCCAGCCCCCCGGCACGGTATCCCTGAAATGGGTTTTAACCTCATGTCAGAGCTGACGTGAAAAAGCCCATTTCACTGAGGCAGTGGAAGAGCCAGAGACCTGAAAATGGGCAGTTTAAAGGTTTTGGAGCACGGATACTGCCTGCGGCTGGATCTGGCAGGACAGCACCAGGCTCCTGCCTTTTGTTCCTTCCAGCATGAAGTTTTGCTTTTTAAACGCAAGGAGCCTGTCCCGCGGCTGGCTCCCCAGCCCAGTGCCTCACCTGGCGGTGCGGTGGGTGTGATGGGAGCAGCAGGGCAGTCCTTAAAATCCCCCTTGGCACGTCACAAAGTCTTCGAAACTGGTATCGGTTTGCTTTCGGAGCTTGTCGAGTTCCCCTTCAATTCCCCCGAGCAGAGCCTGGAGCTGGGCAGGGTTCAGACCTGGGCCGTGGTTTGGACACAGTGAGCGGAGCAGAACTCCCCTGGGTTTGCAAATCCGTCCCTGTTTGTCCCTGCCGCTGCGGGGGACACCGGCCTCACCAGGGCCCATCGCACAGTGCTCTCCTTTGCCAAATGTTTTTTTTTTTTTTTCCTATGCACATATTGATTTCATTGCAGAAGAAGAGAAATGGAAAAATAAAATGATAAACTTTACTGCTTTAGAGAGTAATTTAATTATTGGGCTATTTATCTTCACCTTAATCCCGGGTAAAATTTATTGGGCAAAGTCCCTGGATTGCGAAATTCCTGGAACCTAACTGTCTTACAAGAGGGTAGCTCTCTCCTGGGATTTTTATGATATTCTCTTTTAATCGTTCAGAATGATTTTTTTTTTGTTGGCCAAGACTGTGATGGAAAAAAAAGGCTGTATTCTGGCATCTGCCAGAGAGCGACAGGAGAGGCAGAAAGGAAGGAACTGTGGTGGGTGATAAACAGAGTTATTTGTCTAATAAACCTGAAACCTATTTGCTTAAAAACCGTTCCAGGAACAAAAAGGTTCTCAGACAAATACTGCTAAAGAGCTTCATGGCGTTGTAAGGCGAAACTCCGCCCCGAGCCCGCTCAGGACTGAAGCGCCGCTCGGCAGCGCTGAACTATGGCTGCCAAGAGGAAGCCCAGGCAGATCGCTGCCCTCCCAGGGAGGGTCCCTGGGATGCGGTGGGCAAATGTGCCTGTTTCCTTCCAGCACCAGAGGAAAACTTCACCTCTCTTCCCCAGAAACTTCTGGCACTGTTGGTTTTGGTTTGTTTTGGCTTTTTTCCTGCTTTCGAGCCCCACACATCTGTCTCTCTCCCAGCAGCAGGTCCCTGACCACGCTCGAGCCTTCATTTTGGTGCAGGGGTGGGGATGTGGCTCCAAAGAGGGCGGCTGCCAGATGTCACCCGTGCCCACACCCAGCGAGTCACTGCTCCAAAAATCCGGGGTTTTCTCTGAAACCGAATGCAGGGGTGCAGAATACGGGCCAGTGCAGGATGAGTTCACATCCCCTCTGTGTCCAGGGCTGGTCCCACCACAGGGGAATGGAGGATGCGATGATGCCATTTTTAGTCTTGAAAGGCGTCAATCCGACTGAGCTTTGCGGAGTTACTCAAGCAGAGAATGCTGTTTGCCAGAGGGCTTATAAATTCCTCAGCTCATAAAAATGCTTGGCCAGCTGCTGCACCCGCCAAAGGGCTGGAGAGGGCATCTTACGGTGAGCCCCCCCCCAGCACAAGTCAATCGTTAACTAGGGTGAGGCCTGATCCTGAAACGGAAGCCAACCAGGATGCAGGTGGTGGCAGATAGGGGCGCGGGGCTGGGGCCAGCTGCGGTGGCAGGACCGCAGCCAAGGTGGGACGGGACACCTGGAAGTGCCACTGGGGAAGCTGGGCCGTGGGGCCGGTGCAAAGGGCACGGGCTGGTTCCAAGGTGGGACGGGACACCTGGAAGCGCCAGCGGGGAAGCCGGGCCATGGGGCCGGTGCAGAGGGCACAGGCTGTTTTCAGTGGCTGCTGCGGGTGCATCCCTGCCCGCTGCCTGCCACGGGGCTGGCACGGCCCATGCGACACTTGGCTGCCAGAGGAGCGTCACCCATGCATGGCTGCCACCGATTCGGTCCCTTGTTCTTTTATTTGTTGTTGGCAGCCGCTTGTCCAGCTCTCTGTACATGTCACTGAGCCCAAAGGTAAATCACTGCCAGCTCCCCTCTCCCGTGAGGTTTCCCCCAAGCAGTGAATCGAGAGCTGTGGCAGCGGTGAGAGATGGAGGGGAGCGATCTCATCCCCGCTGGCGTGGGAATGGTGGCCAGCAGCTCGGTGGCCATCCCCCGTGCCGTGAATTGCAGGCTGTATCAAAGCCACCCGTGCCAAAAGCCCAGGGCAAAAGGAGGGACAGTCGGGCTGGCAGCAAGCTGGCTGCTGGGAAGAGGCTGAGGGCCCAGGGGCAAGCGTGGGCTGCGCAGTCGTCATTCCACTGGGCAGCCGCGGCAAAAGGCTCTGGTTTTTAGTGATTGCACAGACGGGAGGACCTGAAATGCAATTTTTTGGCAGCTAGCAAAGCCCTGGGTGCCAGCACCCTGAGGGCTCCCGGTCGGTGCCTGGGAGGTGTCCCGGCAGTCGGGGCTGTGCGCTGGAGCGCTGCATAGGGAACACCCTGCAAATCCATCCAAAGCCATGCTAGATACAGGGGTCTGACCTGGACCATGCATCACGCAGCTGATTCTACCACATATCCCACAACGGGTGGAAACATGGACTTAAACCTTGCTGTTAATACGGGTAATTCATTAATTCTATGAAACCTGCACAGCTGCACCCCGCAGAAAGGATGCCAGCGCATGGGGTCTCTCCTTCACCTGCACACTATGAGAGGGAGGAACAACTAAAACTCTGCCTGTGTTACCCTCTAAACTGCCAGCAAGTCAAAAGAAAAGCGCTGCAGAAGGGCATTATTCCTGCCGTGCTCTAGAAACCCCATTTCCGTGAGGCGGTGGGGACAGGACAAGCCTACCTACCTCTCAGCGTCCCGGGCACGCCGTCCCTCTCGGCAGGCTGCGTGGGTGTCGGGGCATCCCGGCGAACTGGTGCTCGGCGGTGTGGCTGCCCAGCCTGGCACAGCCTTTCATGACTCACGGCACCTCCCCAAAACTTATCTCGCTTCCCAGCACGGGGCTGGGCATCCCCGCGTGCCGCCCAAGCGGCACAGTGACCGGCAGCGGCTGGGAGCAGCTGTCCCACGGGAGGGGGGGAAAAAGGCATTGCTGTGGCTGTGAGCTCAGGCGTTTCCTTTGGAGGTTTTCCCTGCTGTGGCACTCGCTTTTTTTTTGCCATATCAGAAGAGGAAAACCTCTCCCGAGGTCCGGAGGCCCGAGCCCTCTGCACTCGCACGAAGCCAGCACACGGGCAGCGTGGCTGGCGGAGGGTGCTGCAACCCGAGCGGTTGGGCACGAAGCCAGGACTAGTGTCCCCTGGCATGGGGCAAATGCAGAATAACCCGATCGGGCGGGTTTTTCCCCCCCCGGGCTGTGCTGTACGTGTGCGGGCTGGCCCCGCGCGCCACTTGACTGCATCTCGTTCGCAGGAGGCTGGAGGTTCCCGTCTCAAATAAGCATTTCTTTATCCAGCAACAGTCCTGAACTCCAAAGGAGTCCTCAGTTAACTGTAGAGATATAGATTTAGGCCGTTTTCTTTTTAATCATTTATTGTTATTATTATGTTTCTGAAGGAAGAAATCGCTCCTTGGAGACTCCCGCTCCGCAGTTAGCGCCAGAGGTTCCATACATTTTCCAAAGCTGAACCTCCTTTACCTGGCAGCCGAGAACAAAAGCATTCCCACTCGTTTTTCCTTTTTCTTTTCCGCTCCCATCACTTAGGTGAACCAAATGGCTTCTCTTGGAGCTTTTAAAGCAATTTTCGGCCAAAAGCCATCAGAGGAGACTTGGGGCCATGTGGCGGAGGGCTGGAGCAGAGCCCCTATGGGACCGACACTGCTCCATGGGAATTAGTTTAATACCTGAGGGTGCTCTCTGTAGAAAACGCCGCACTGAGCTTTTCTTTGCCTCCCCCCGGTGCTGTTCCCGGGGTGCAGGACGCAGCCGGAGTGCTGGGAAATCGCAGCCTCCGAACCGAAACCTTCCAGACGGGGAGCAGGAAAGCAAACACAGGCCTAGACTTTGCGTTGGGATAATTATTGCCCTCGGAAGGAAATTTTAGTTGCGGTGAGAGTCAGGGCTTAAACAGCGCAGTCTAAATCAGAAACCTCCTCGCTCTCCGGGGAAATATCCTTCCTATTAGTTTGTTTAGCTGCCGGCAATAACTGGCTCGGCTCACTAACGAAGCGCCCCAAGCCCCGGCGTGCTGCAGCGCGTGTCTCTGCTCCGTCTCCCCACTTCCCCACAGCAAGGGGCTTGTAGCACCCTGGGGGAGGCCTGTTTTGTGATGAGTTTGTCCTCCCGCTTCAAGGGACCTGAGGTCCCCTGGGCCGTCTCCGGAGATGGAGACGTTGCTGCTGCTTTCAGAGGAAACAAGCAAAAAACCATCAGCGGGGCTGGGGAGCCGCATCATCCCAGTCAAGAAACCGTGCGTGAACAGCTTCTGCTCTCTGCAACTGCGCATTTCCCCGGCTGTTTTCCCTGGAAACACAGAGGAGGATGAGGAGCCGTGTGCTTTTCTTGTGGGACGTGGCTGCAGCAGAGCCCACGGGCTGGTGCTGGTGTGGGGAGCCCTCGTGTCCTGTCCCCGTGCCCTGGGGTAGCCCAGGTTTTTCCCATCCACTGTGGCACATGGCAGAAAGGTGCTTTTAAATCCCACACAACATTAGTGAATACATCAAATGCTGGGAACAGGGCGTCAGCTTGGGCTCGACTTGGCAAATAATTAACTTGTGCAGTGCAACGGAATTACATCAGTCTCATCCGCAGGCTCCCCCCGGGAGGCTTCTGCAGGATACTGAGAAAGAGAAATTAAGAAAAAAATAATAGATGTGATATCAAAAAGCTGCCAGGCTGGGGAATGAATAATCTGTGGTGCAAAGTCACTGCACGGCGACGAGCACCATGGTAGGAGCGGCGGGAGCGAGCTGGCGGGTGAGGAGCTGCTCTCCCTCCTGCTCCTCCTCCTCCTCCTCCTCTTCCTCCTCCTGCCTTGTGCCGGCGCTGGGTGCAGGGGCCCCTGCGGGACCTCAGTGGGTGGTGGGAGCGTTGGGGCACTGGTGGCTCCTGCCAAAAGCCCCAGTGGCTGCAGGACTGTCCCTCCCAGGAGCTCTTTCCTACGGGAGCTCAGCACCGGGAGGAGGATCCCCCCCAATGATCCCTTGTCCATGGGGCTCCACATTGCCCGCAGGGACACGCTGCTTTGCAGGGAGGTGATCACCAGGGCAAATTCATGGCAAATTCTCTTAGGAAAGGTTTGGCCACTGCCACTTCGCAAACTTTGTCCTGAGAAGTGCTGTGTCTGTGTGGTTTCAGGTTGTTCGTGCCGGGCTAAGCCACGTACGGCAGATGTTAAATGTAGCACCTTTAAAAGGAAACAGTCCTTTGCTTCTCTGTTTATCTAGCGTTAAACCCTACCTGCGTTTCCTGCACGCCATCTGCCACCTGGGAGAGGGCGAGGGCTCCCCCCGCATTCCACCTCCCCGCCTGCATCGCCGCGGGGGATTATTCACCCACCGCAGCCTGCTCCCGGTCTCACCTCTCCCACTTTTGCACAGGTTAACAAACAGCAGCATTTCATTGACCAGGGAGTGAATCACGCCGCCACACTGATAACCCATCCCGCAGGTCTCACCTGCATCCCGGTGACCGAGCACAGCCCGAGCATCGGGGTGAAACACCGGCGGGGTTCCCTTGTGCCGGATGGGCTGGAAGAAGAAATGCATGAGGACAAAGTTTGATAGGAGGGATGATAGCGCAATATTGGACAAAAAGGAGGTGAAAAGGCAGTTTGACAAGAGGGGAAGGGTGGTGCTTTGTTGGCAAGGGGGTTTGGTGTGCCAGGTCTCCCCCGGCAGCACGGCGGTGCCGGCTTTTGGGGGTGCTGTTGTGTAGCGCATCCACTGCACCCGCTGCAGCCCTGGCAGCGCAGCTCACTGACGCCGGCTTTGCCGCTAGGAGAGAAAAATAAATAAGGGAAATCATAACCGCTTTCACCATTAGAAATGAAATCAGCTCGTGCAGCGCTAAGCCCCCAGTCTGTGGGCCCGGCACAGCCAATCTGTTTTTATTGTTTTGCAGGACTCCTCTGCAACCGAACGATGACAAATACCAGGAATTAGCGGAGTGTAATTACTCCGTATTAGCTGAATTCACAGTATAGACACAGATCATAAACAGCCATTGATTATTCCTAATTTCCCATTTTTAGCATTCTGAATTGAGGCAATTATGCCTGTCCGAGGCAATTATCTTCTCTTTCAGCCCATCGGGTTCCCAGTCACTGCCCTTCCTTTAAGATACATTTTTACTGCTGAAAAAAAGGACATTTAACACAAATCCTTCCCTGCTTCTGCAACAAAATGTCGCCCCCCCTCCCCCCGGCCCCAGGTCCTCAAATCCCTCTGGCTCTGCAGCCCAAAGGTTGCTCCTTTTGCTGCCTGCTGCTTCAAAACACAGAGAGGTGCCCAGTGTGACCTGTGACCCCTGGGCTAATTTCACCCAGGTTCGTTACAGAGGCAATTAGCAGCTCTCAGGGAAGGGGCCTGGGCAGCACCAAAGTGCAATGTCCGTCTCCTGTTGCCGGTTGGTGTCACGCAAGCAGCGCTCGTCTTTTAATTTTCAAAGCAGGGTTGCAGGCCAGGACATGATTCCCAAATGCTGATTTGCGCCTCCGGTGAAATCGTGCTGGGGGACTCTGTCTCCAGCCCAGTAACGACTGCGCCCTCCCCGGATACGATCTTTGAGAGGGGCTGGTAGAACTCAGTATTTGCTTGTTAGAGACTACAAGAACTATTAAAAAAATGAATGTAGATATAAATTATTAATATTTGCATGGGAAATTTCTAGCCCTATTAGTATCATATCATTAAATTTGTTTCTTACGCACAGGCAGTGATTTCATTACAAAGCGTAGCGGAGCATAATGCCAGCTCTGCAACACTGATTCGGTCAATTAATGATGAGAAGGGGAACGATCCTGTCATTTACCGATGGAAGAGCCTTTGGGACTTCTCCTTTTGCTTTGCCCCTAGTAAAAACTGAGGGGTGGTGGGCAGCCCCCACCGGCCACATGCTGTGCTCAGAGATGTGCTGGGATGCTTGGCTGTGCCCCCACCACAGGCCACGGGCCCCCGAGATATTGAAGACACTTTGGTCTGACCCACACAGCAATTCTGGCATTTTTCTCTATTTTGACATGATTTGCCCACCCTGGGCTGTGACAGTGCAAAAGGGACAAGGGTCCGAGAAGCCTCTGGGTCTGAAGCACTTCCCGCTGCTGCATCGGGCAGGGAGTTATTTATTCCAGGCAGCGGCTGCAGCCACTGAGCACCAGCAGCAGTTTTTTTATTGCACCCATTCCTAGGACACTGAAGAAGGACTATGCATGCTTCCACCACACCAGCTTTTTATTAGATATTGCAGGCAGGGGTTAAACTGATCCTTGTCAGCACAAATATAATGCCCAGGGTGATGGGAGCAGCATAAATTGAGGACAAGAGGTGGCGGCTTTTACCGTTGCTCTCAAGAATGCTCTGCTGTTTTACTGCATCGTTTGCTTTTTAATTGGGACGTTTCCCTCTGGCCAGGGGATGTCTTTCCTTTTTTTGCCAGTGAGGTGCAATAAATAAACGGGCTAAGACACAGACTCCGAGGGGAGGTGAAGTGCAGAGGGCAGAGCAGTGGCTGCACCAAAGCCCTTTGGATCTCCCCGGTTTGCCACGACGGCACTGATTTTGGTACAGCTGCCCCAAGCTGGGGACACAGGGGCTGTCTCGTGGTGGCGAGGGGTCCGCAGTAAGACAAATCACATAGGTGCTTCATCTATTTGTCACCTCCATTTTTCCCAGAGTACTCACGTGTTAGCAGGAGGCGACGGTCCTTGGTGCTGGGACACTGGGGTGAGATTATTTCTGGCCAGTTCTGATATGTCTGTGTCATTTAAAAGCAATATTCGAAGGAGCGCACAGTAATCCTGCGCGCCAGGCTGGCCAGATTTGCTTATCAGTTACGGCAGAGCAGGACTATGGGGATGCATCATCTGAATGCTCCAAAACTGCTGCTATTTGCTGTAATTAGGCACAGTGAGCCATTATGGGCTGCCTCATGTGGGGAACAGCAGTGGGACACATGGGGACATCCAGCATGCAAGCCTGCAGGTGGGGACATGGCTCGGGGGGGGTCAGACACTGTCTGGGGGAGCTGCTGGCACCTGGTGCTGGCAACAGAGGCAGCAAATTGCAGTAAAATATATTGTAGTTATTGACAGATGTATCTTTTCTGATTTGGTGGATGATGTAGAGTGAAGCCCTTGGAGCCGACCCACCATCCTCGCAGGGACTCCTCTTTGGGGGAGAGCACTGCATCCTTGTGAATTTTGTGTAAGCAGCCCATGCTGGTGTGAACACCGTCCCTTGCCACAAAGGTTAGGTGGGGGATATGGTTTCCAGTTGCAACACTATTAAAAAGACAACATGCACACACATCTTGCAGAAAACCAGGAAAGCCACCTAGTTGCAGCTTCCAGGTACAGGTATAGCTCTTTGGGACCGTGGTGAGTTGCCACCCTGCTCAGATGAGTAAAGAAGTGTGCGTAAGCAGGTAAACCCACCGGCATAGGTGGTAGGTACCTTGGAGCAATATAACAGCCCTCTTGCCTTCGGGAGCCGTTGCACAGGGTTGGGATTTGGAGCCGAAGGCAAAGTACGTTGACTCTGGTCTCGCTGAACCTGGTTGATGCTAAAGCGCAGCCTCAAAGCCCGTGGCTGCCAGTCCGGGTCATGCGCAGCTCCAAACCCTGCGTGCTGCGGGCATCTGGCACACGGCCACCCCGACAAGGCAGCTGGCGGGTAAGTAAGGTACTCATTCAGCTGTTCTGTTATTTTTATTTGTCTACAGCAGTAGCTGATTAATTAGACATCTTCTACCCCCACTCCCCCAACCTCCCTGTGCTCGCAGCAGAGGAAATCCTGCCGTTGTGCTGCTAATGGACCTCACCGATCCAGTAAACCATTACAGTGCAGACAAAATGTCTCTTTAAAAAGTGCGATAGAAATTAAACCTCTCCTCTGAGAACAAAGCCAGTGGAGCTTTTTGCATCTACTGTTTTTATTGTATTCTGTAACATTTGTAAAGTAGATCACTTTTATCGAGAGAGCCTATCTTTTCTCCCAAGCTGTAATTCCTAGACTTCTTAAAGAAGATTTCTGCTCACAAAGGAAATAAAAGATAGAAATAGGATGCGCTCTGACATTTGAACACGCTATCGAGAATCTGAATTAAAAGGAACAAACTCAGAAAGTATCATTTCTACAGCAATCAACTTTAAAAAGTCACCATCTGCTAAGAGTTACCACCCGGTGTAACTGTGTCTTTATTGCGAGACAGGAAATAACTGGGGGAACTCTTCGCACCTGCTGGGTTTTTCTTGGTGCCGTACACACACTGAACTGCGGTGGCCGGCGTGCCGCGGGGCGCCTATTGCAACTCTCCTTTTACTCCAGCTCACTGCAGAACATAAATCTGAATACAGGTGCCATTAGGAGGAATGATTCGGGCTTGTTAAAGTTATAGCATAGTGTCAGCTTTTTGAAAAGTCTAAAGGGCAAAAGAAATGACCAGACCTCGAACGAGGGACCTGGCTTGGGTTTATATATAGAAACCTGATTTTTTTCTTGCTTGCCGCTCACCTCCTTGCTGTCCCCCACCCCAATGACACTTCCTGGCCTCTCAGAGCCCCTTCTAGTTTTTTCTTCCTATTTCATCATAATTGATCATGATATTATAAAATTCTTTGCCCTGTGCAACTTGACTACTACTCACCTTGCAGTTTTGGGCCTCATTTTGGTCTTCCACTGCTCATAGTCTCCTAGAAAGGTTGTGAACTTTTTGTTAAAAAAGTTTTCCATCAAATTTTATGTCTTCCACCAAGCCCACTCTGTGTTCAGGTGATGCTTGGCATAATTTAATCCTCTCTGCTGCTACTGCCCAGTGCCGCTCTCTCTGTCTCAGCAATCGTGATGGTTTCTGTCTTACCTCTCCATGTACAAGACACAACTCTGGCAACACAACTGTGCACACCATTTCAAGTCTTTGGGTTCTTGGAGTGAACTGGGAACTGAGCTACATTCCCAAGGCACATCAGGTGAAAAAGCACAGAAACGCTTGTGCGAGTTATTTCTGCATTGTCTGCCTTGAATTTTATACAACAGCACCAGATGCTACGATGCTGCAATGGCTTTTGCCCACCATGTTTCCCATCACTGTGCAACGTTTATCATAGTTTGCTTGGGTCAGAAGCATGGAAGCAAGGCTGGGCCCGAGATGCGAATAATAAACACGATGGGAGAAGCAAACTGATGTCCAGCGGTTTGAAATGAATGAAGGAAAAAAAAAACGTGTACTTGCAAGTTTCCCTTGTGTCTGTCCTGTCACCAAGCCCCATCGCTCGGTGCTGCTGAGGGGTGCGATCGCGTTTTGAGCTGATGCAGCAACACAGACCATGGCAAGTAATCATATCCCTCTCCCCTTTCAGGACTTTTTAGCCTCTCATCCCCATCCCTCTGTGTCCCGTCTCCTTTCCAACCTCTTGTCCTGTTGCAGAGGCTGAGTCAGTGATGGTAGAAAGTCTCTGGTGCCGTGTTGCGTTGTGCCTGGTGGGGAAAGACATCTTTTGCCATCATTCTCAGTTACCCATTCCTGTGTGTTTGTAGCGTTGTGCTGGGCTTTGGAAATGAGAGTGCCTGCAGTCCTTGCTGACTTGCTTTAAGGGTTTTAATTGCATTTAATCACAATGCTCTAATTAAAGTGTGGAAGCTTTATTTGAGGGCAGTTAATAGATATATTAGTTAAATTAATTGTGGTTTGTCGTGTACAGACATACCCTTGGTTTGGCAGAAGGGCAGCCAACACAAGCTCTGATGACAAATATTTCCATCCTGATCCGTGGGTTTGGAGTGCCTGAACTCCTGGGGCTTGATGGACGGTGTTGGAAAATGTGGACCTGGGAGTGTCTTCTGCTGGCTTTCTAGCATCATCACCACTCATATAACCTCATTTATTGTGAAAAGCTGAATGGGAATCTGGTGTGAAGCACATAACCAACTCGCACAGGGGCAACCGCCAAGTGCCAAAATGGTCTGTTCAAGTTAAGCTTTAAATTTTTAAGCTTCTTTTAAGTAGGGGATAAACCTCAGGAAGTTTCAGAAAGCGGGGTGACGCTGCCTTGAAGGACACCAAATAACATCTCTATTTTTCTCTGTAAATCAGCTGTCTGGGGAACCCACATTACCATTTCACTGGTGACCTGCTTTGGATTTATCACCAGGAAAAATCGACATGCACTGAATTGTTTATAATCCTTCCTCAGACAGAGGGGGCTGAGTGAGCTGGGATTTTGTTTCTTTGTTGAGATGAAATATAATTATTTTATGGGGTTTGCACGGTGTGTTAAACTCTGCCAGTATTAAAGCGTGATACAAGTTATAGAACTGTGCTAGTTGCTGGAGATCTATGGAATAAAAGGTATAATTTCACACTTCACTGCACTTTATTTTGAAGTTGGATGTTGACGTGCTTTTCAGTTGTTTAGATGTGTTTACTTAGCCTTTACTCTTGGTTAAGACAAGTCCACTGAGGGATTTGATGAGCGAGAGCCTGGAGTTGCCTTCCTCACTTTCCGAAGGAGATGCCCAAGAGAGTGGGAAGCCCCGTGCTGGAGCCCCGACCCCAGCATCCCTCGCAGTGAAAACACACCAACAGTTGAAGCATTACGGTCTGAGAGGGTGAAAAGTCTTTCTTCTGCCTACCATATTTCAATAGTTCATGTTTTCCCAACAGGTTTGCTGTACGCAGGAGGACGTTCATCAGCGATGCAGTTCAAAGCCATCACAGCAGCAGTTTGGTCCTGGAGGGAATGGCTGATGCTACTAAAGGGAATAGTAAGATCTGCAAAGGTGCAAATAACTCCAGAGGTTTTGAGGCCAGACTGGCCGAACACGAGGGGCACTTGTGTAACATACATTACGGAAATTCCCTCATGACTGAGGCAGTGCAAGATGCTGTTCTCCCATCAATAAATGCCAGTTCTGCAGCATCCAAAAGCTCACTGCTGGGCTCTCCTTACAGCTGGTCTCCCGTGGTTGACTCTGCAGAACCGGTGCCAAAGCTAATGACTCTCCTTAATGAGCGCGCGTGTGCAGACACACACACACACACTGTATAGCTGCGCCATGCAGGTTGCAAACTGCCCGCACTTCTGTCGGCATCTCTTTGAAAACTGCGTGGCTTTAATATCCATTAACTTCTATGTAGGGCAGCACCACGACCAGTTCATTTTTAGGAACGATTCCATGTGCCATCTGGTACCGCTGGCTAATTGCCTGAAAAACTCCATAAAGAAATTTTTTCATGCAGCTCCACAAGAAAAATCCGGCGCTTTTTTTTTTTTTTCCCTTTTCTTCCCAACATCAACAGTCACTGAGTATCCATCCGGGAGCTGCGTGGAGAAGTGGTGCGCAGCTCCTGAGGCAAACTGTCCCCACCAGGTGAGAGTCAAGGCCTTTGGGCTGCCAGGGTCACTCACCACAGCTCTGTCATCCTCGGGAGGGGAAAGTGCTAATCCGGACTAAAGACACTCATATTTATTCAGTTTATGAAATCCAAACACCTTATGCTGCACGCACTGTGGCGAGCTGCTGTTTTTAACACCTCAACAAGTCTTTCCCAAATAACGTAACTTTTAAGACACTGTCAAACTGCTGATGAATCACTGATGTCCCAGCACATCAAATATGTGTGTTGGGGAGCAGCGCTGTTTGCACCGATGCTGCCGGCTGTGGATGCACGGGTGCATCAACACGCAGCACAGCAGGTTCACACCAAACCATCTCCCCCAGGCTCAGCAGCATCTTTGTCCTTTGAGTGATTTTTCCCAGATATGCCTTTAAACAACTCTTCCAGGAGGAACGCCTGCTATTTCAGGAACTACTCTGCTTTTAGACAGGGTTGACTAAAAAAAGCCCATATCCAAGCAATCGTTGGTGAGCTTCCAGCATGTCTCAGCCGTAAAGCTTGAACACAAGGAGATCCTTCCTGGAAGAGCCATCTCATAATGCAGTGCTGGAGGAGAGTTACAGGAAAGGGCCACCAACACTGCCCTGTTCCCGGCTCTGCATCCGCAGGAGGACAGCAGGGTAGGTGACAGCGAGCAGCTCCCTGGCCCTGCGAGAGCCTTGAATACGCCTTCGTACAGCGTTGTGGGGTTTTCTGCCCAAAGGGTAGGGACAGAGGGGGCCGTCAGCGCTGCCACCTGGCCACCAGCACCTCCTCTCCAGTGCTGCATGTGTAGCTGAGCAGCTCCTCCAGAGCATCCCGGGGCTCTCCCGACTGGCTCACCGGCACTCACACGCACCTAGCTGTGTAAGTATCTCTATCGACACAGATCTGTAGATACTCTCACCTGGCAGTAACTGCTGGGTCTGCCTCGGAAGAAAGGTCCCTGAGCAAATCCAGCACTGAGTTAAGCTGAACTGAAACTGCATTAAAATAAGGGGAAGAGCTCTGTGGAAGAGGCACCGCGGCCATGGGTGTGCACTGTGCCTCCGGACTTGCTCGTTAGGGTGTTTGGTGCCTCATTACAGGTAATAAACAACCATTATTAATATAATTTTCATTTTTACCCCACTAATTCCCTGAACTCATCAGCCTTTTCTGGTAATAGGATTCCTCCCTTGTGTCCTGTTTCACCTGATTTAATATGATTTCATGGGGTTTATTATATCCTATAAGACCTTAAACTTGGAAGGCATTACAATGCACCAGAAAAATGTGGGGGAGAGCTCTACGGGGTACGAACACACACCGCCCACTGGCGTGCTTCTGGCACAGGGATCCCCCCAAGCCGACCCATGCATGATGTGCTGATGCCTTTCACAGGAGCATCTTGATTTTAACTATTTAATGAGGGCTCACAACTGGTTTTTTTTAGAGAGTCTGCATCTATAATTATTTTCTTCATGAAGTAATTTTGGTTTCACAGGTAAACACCAATCTCAGCAATTTTAATATACAATTTGATTTATGACGAAACATCCTCTGTCTGATAAATAGGTATTTATTACAACCAAGCCTGCCTGACACCCTTCCTCACCACGCATTTTTTCCACCCTATATAATAATCATCGTTCAGGGGGAAAAAGATTGCACCACATGCCTGAAGGGGGCCTGAGCACTTTAACAAGGTTTAATTACAACATTAGCAATGTGGGTCAGGCATCTAAGTAAACAAGCCATAAATCAGCCCATAAAATGAGCAAAATAAACCCCTTCCACCCACACTGACTGAAGATTGCACTGAACAAGTGGCGTCCTGGGTGTTGCGATACACTGATTTGGGACATCCAGGAGGGTTCGCAGACACAGGTGCCATTGGGCTGGTTATGGCCACAGACGTCCCTGAGTGCTGGGTGTCCTCTCCTGTCTCCCCAGGACCTGACGCTCCTGCTCTTGGGAATGGGGTGTTCCCACTCCCTTGCACCACCCGAGACCAAGGCTTTTCCCACGAGCTTGTGGGGTGCCAGCAGGACTAAGGGCCTTCTGTCTGCTTGGCTGCGGGCGTTCATCAGCCATTCGTCAACCCACTGCAAACGGCGTGACCTCCCCAGCTTGGTTTTCCTATGGAAGAGGTGACAGTTTGCAACACACAGATTGGTTTTTCAAAAGGAACTTTGGGAATTTCCACGGAGACGTGGTAGCAGGTGGCACGCTGCCCACAGGAGGGAGATTGGCACCAGATGCTCATCCAGAACCACTGTGGTCAGTAAACCGTGAATTAAGAAGGATTTACATGATAGCCCGTGAGAGCTGCTTAAGAGTTGTTAGAATATGCTCAGTAATCCAGTTACAAAAATATGCCAATACATGTGCTTGATAAAAGACTGTAACTGCTTTAAAATATAGTTATAGGCTATTGCACAGAGGAGAAACAGCAACTTAACTATTCAGAGGCACTGAATGTGCTTGACTTTATCATGTGTTACAGTGATTTATACAAGACATAAAACCCAATTGTCAAAAACGTGGAAGAAAAATTTAAAGCCAAACGTACAGCCATTCGTTCTGAATGGTAACATGTTAATGCAGGGGAAGAGAAACATCAGCGCCGCAAATGGAAAGGGACCATTCAGGAAACTAGAATCTTCACTGGGAAAAAAATTCCACAGAATAATAATTATCCATTAGCTTTAAAATAACCTCCAAATTAATAGCTGTTTTTCTAGCATCACAATGTTGCACATTTTTCCAGAGAAAACAAATCTATCACTAAGTGCATTTGTATCTCTTATGCTTTTTATGTTCACGATTGGGTCAAAATAAAACCTTGTTGCAGATAGAAAAAAAGATGCCTTAGAAGAGTAAGAGGTTATAATTCAGTCAAGGTTTCCTAATGGCACTGCGTACCCACTGCAATGGAAAGAGAGCCCCGAGACTGAATTAGTGCTTGAAGATTTCGTGCAAAATCCTTCATTATTAAGGGGCCTTGCCAGTTCACATTTATGTGGTTTATAAGATGTCACATAGTTGTACATTTTAATCTCACGGTACGGAGTTTACAGCTGAGAGGACTGCAGAGCTGAAGGTATCGGAGGACCGGGAAGGGGAAGCAAATTCATGAATTACGCCGTTATCCTTATTTGACTGGGCTGCTCCAGATGCACTGGAGCTGTCTGTGCAGGAACCTGCAAACACCCGTGGCTGAGGCTTTCTGGGCTGTGGGTGCCCCGGGGTGCACACGGACAGGGTCTGGGCCGGCAGAGCCCGAGGAGGGGGACAGCGTGTCCCAGGGAGCGAGGCCAGGGCAGCAGCTCCCCTGGGCCGCTTGCCTTGCTGCGGCTGAGCGCGGCTTCCCTGCCACTTGCCATGGCAACACTGCCATGGCTCAGCACCGTCAGGACTGTGCCTGGGGTTCAGTGTTACAACTCCAGCTATAAATTTGACTATAAAAAAAAGTCTCCTTCCCTTTTAAACAATGCATCAATAACTTCTAACAGTGGCAAAGTGTTCCCATGATTACATTCAACATGATCAGTGCACAAGGTAATATCAAGCCCCACCTTTCACGTGGAGGAAGGTATAAATACCTTCTGTCTGTGTGCGCGTGGCTTGAAGGCGGCTCTGGAGGGGAAGTCACAGCAGGAGACGGAGTGATGGATCAATGCGAGCTGACAGGCTCCTCTCGGGTGTCTAAGCACCTGGCGTGTGTTGGCTTTGCTCACGAGCTGGAAGTTAACAGAAGACATCAGTAAAAGATGTGTCCTTTGAGCACCTTACAGAGCGATCAGAGATTTCCGTCTATTGGCACACAAGGATTTACAGATCATATTAAATAAGGTGTAATGCACTGCAAGAAATCAGGGCACTGTGGAGTAATGTATCAACAGCACAATAGCTGCCAGGCACTCACCTCCAGCTCTGCTGCGGATACCCACGGGCAGGACGAAGCTGTTTCAGTACAAACCATGGAGGAGTCTCAATGTTTTGCATGGGGTCGAGTGTAAAGAGTCCCAGCCTTGCTGTAAGGCTGCACAGAGCAGGGGAAGGGTCTGTCGCTGTAAGCGCCTCCCTTATGAAACACAGGGACGCGTGCGCACACAGACGGCATGCCTGTATTTTACCACAGTAACACTTCAGACCACAAACCTGCCCTCTCGGTTCACCCTCCATCATTCACCACTGAGTATTGCAAATCAATTGCAAAAGCGTAAGCAGCAGTAGCAGTTTGGCCCCGGTGGCATTAAGCACCATTGGTGTGGGCCAGGCACAGGGCAGCTCTCCCTGCTCCCAGGGATTTACAGTTCCAAATAGGAGAACAGGGCTGAAAACTCTGATCTGGGACAGGGCAAATGGCTGGATGATACCTGGAAAAGTAGTGCTGTATGTCTGGTGAGAGGTGCCAAGCCCCTGTCGCTGCTATGCCATGAGCCGCATGTCTCTGAACAGAAGGCGCTTACTTCAGCACTGAGGGAGATTTTTATCATAGCCACTGATTTCATCCTGGCTCGGTCCCAAAAAACACGGCGATATGTTTTGGGTAGAGATGCCTGCGCCACAAAGGGGCTGCGGTGGTGCCCAGGCCGTGGGCTGCACTGGGACTGTGGATGTACATGCGCTGTGGAGGTTCTCCGGCTACTAGAAAGAACGACAATGAAACCCAAAAGCTGGATCATCTTCTGGTATTCTTGTGAACACCACACAGCTTGCCCAGGCACTGGCTCTTCCCGTAAAGCTACTTGCTGCCCCCTTTTTTTTTTTTCTTTTTTTTTTGTCTTTGGGAAAAGAGCAGCTATTTTAATTTGGACTTCACATGGATACATGGGAAATGCCATACAGGTATCTGCCAGGCCTTCCAGCCAGAATCTGTCTTACTGGGGTTGGAAATGCAAAACGAAGTGCCACCCACCCGCATAACAAATCTATTGACATGATGGGATTCCTCCTCAGAGGCTCCTCTCAAACCCCAGTGAGAAAACAGCAGCCTAATGGAAACTCCTGCATGGGACGTCTCCCAGGCTTTATGAATTCATTAGAAAATTACTCAGCACAATAATAAATGCATCCAGAGCTTTGATATTTTACACATCAGGTGGTAAAACAGTAGCTGTGAATAGATTGCCTGTACGAGGATTTTTGCCTTGAGTGCTGCAGTAGCAGATGGCCTAATAAATATGCAGTGCTCTAAAAGGACGTTTGTAATTTGTGTGACTTAAGGTTTTTTTGATCTCCCACGCAGATAAAATGCACAATCATCCAATAATAAACTTTTTAATAGATAAAAACCCTAAGTAGTGTAATGTAAACATCTTTAGAAGTACACTAGCACTACAGGTGTAGTAATAGTTGTACCAGGAGCCTAGCTGGTTGTCTTTATGAAAAGTATTTTATTGCGGCTGTACCTGGTCAGTGCAGAGGACCGGCTGCTGGCATAGCCCATAGCTCTTCTCTGGCAGTGGCCAAGGAAGGACATCTGTGAGGAGTGGGACAAGGACACACTGTCAGTCCCCAGGAGCACTCCAGCCACACTGCAAAAGTAAAATTGCCTTTTAGTAAATGGCTCTTGGTAGCATTTTTCCTCTGTTGTTTTGCAACCACATACCTTTCAAATCTGTCTGCTCTTCAAAACTCCTGGCAAAAGAATGAGATAACAAAGAAAAAAGCCTGAGATCTGCGGAAGAGGCCACAGCTGCAGGAATGGATCATCAAATGCTCTGGCTTCGGCAAAATGTTCAGCCCCTCTGCAGCCATGCCGGAGCGTTGTGCCGGACGCCAGGAGCTAACACCAGCTGTTCAGGTGTCAACATCTCCTTTTCTCTTGCAGTGATGAGGGCACTTCTGTGCAGAGAGGTTTAAGGGCACCAGTACAGGGGCTGCATGAGCAGAGGGATGTATCTGGGCCACATTTTGACAAAACTAGAAAACCAACCTTTATCACAAGCACCATTTTGGTGCCCTTAGAGCAAAAAAAGAGGTGGAACTGCTGGAGAGCTGTGCTCAGCTGGGGCATTGGCCTTGAACTCACCTCCAAAATTGTCCCTCAGCTCTCCAGCATCACCTGCCCAGATCCACTCTCATCTGCCATGCACACTGGATGGCACAAACTCGGAAAGGGATGAAAAGCATCACAAGGTTGTTGATTCACTACTGATTTACCACAGGAACCTTCATAATAATTCTCACCATGTAGTTTAGTGTCCACAGATTATTTTTTCTCTTGAAAACTGTCAAGCTTGGAAACAGAACTGCTTTTAGAATGGCATGAGAAAAAGAAAATACTGCTCAGGTCTTTGCATCGTGGGCTGCTGCGTGTGACCCCTTGGGAGCTCTTTCGGAGATTCATTCGGGGCATTTGTGCTGGTTACAACGCCTGCAGCCGGATGCCAAAACATCACAGTCAGAATTGCCTGTACAGCTGCTAACAAGCAAGTTAAACACCAAATAAGAAAAAACTACAAGTTATTGTTGTTACACTTACATACTCCCATGGGTACCGTGAAGGCAAGCTTTCAGTTTATCAGGGAACTGAATTTAAATAGTTTTTTTCAAGGTGCCAAAAAAGGTGGCAGATAAGGATGCCAAGTTACTATAGTAACCATGAGAAAAGCAGTGATTATCAGCAATACCACATAGAAAAGACAGGCTGGATTGTCTTTTCATGTTACATGTAGCCCATTGCTTAAAAGATTAAGCCCTTTTCTAAAATAAAAGAAATACCACGGAAAACAACTTGAGTGTGAAATGCATTATGCAAAATTATTTTCAAGGATTTTTCAGCCTTTGCACTGGACCGAAAGTTTAGAAGATGTGCCCCTAAACAGAATGCTTTACGGCTGAAGGACAGGTGAATAATAAAGCATGACTTTTCGTGTTTTCTTACCTAGTAACCACTGCAGCAGAGGGGAAAAATCAATATTGATGTCCTACTGTAAGCTCCTTAGGACAGAGTATGTTCTTTGTCTGGCATAATGAGACTCGCATGTACACACAGCACTTGGGTACAAGCGACAGTACCGCAAGATCAAAGATTACAAAGTCCTAGCAGCTGCTTGGAGGAATCCGTGCTGGTGCTCACATGTACTGGGCTGTCTGTGAGCTGCAACTCAATGCTGCTGCAGCCCCCAGAGATCTAACGGCTCAAACCGGGTTATTTGGCTGGGCTCTGGAGAAACCTCTGTAGATGGACCTAAGGCAGAAAGAATGAGAGAAATGAGAAGAATCATTCCAGTGACACAGAAACACACTGCTCTGGGCTGTGGCTAAAAAGAGTTTTAAAGATTTCTTTTTTCTCATGAACTATCTGAAAGCTGGTTAACAGTGTTTTTTAGCAACTGGAAACAAAGCAGAGTTGTCTGGCACACCTCATGTGTGTAAGGAACATAGAAAGGCCCGAGAGAGACCAATTGATTGATTTGTGATCTGCTGACTCCAGCAGCTCTACCAAGCTATCTCTGTTTTTAATGCACATCTAAGAAACATTAATAAAGCCTTACTAAAATTTACTGCATTTCAAAATTTCTCTTGTCAAAAATCGTAGCTGATGCTGGGTCTGTAGAAATAAATCCCTGCAGACAGTTTCACTAACCTGAAACTTTATTCCCAGACACAGCTCTATTTACCTGTTGGAAAGCACGCTCTAGTGAGAACTACGTGATTCTCACGGACTAAAACATTGCACATGACTGCTACGAGCAAATCTCCGTGTTCTTCATCACCTGCCATAAATGCTGGCTTTGACAAATTGGCTAAACAAAAAGCGTGCTGCGTGCCAGCAGTGCTTTAGTTCTAGGTTCACAGGATGGTGATTAAGAAAAACATTGTGAGCAAAACTCACAGTCCTTGTAGCTAAGCCTTTTGTGCTGCTCAACTCACAGGTGTTGTTCACAGCATTATGGCAATCAATCCCCACGGATGTTGAAGACATAAAGCTGCTAACCACAACACAAAGGGCAAGGATCCCAAACTGCTGATTTTGAAAAGCAGGACTTACCTATAAAATACTACTGTGCTAATGACAGGAAAACAGTGGGTATCTGGACTTGCCTGTGAACCTGTCTGGAACAACACTCACCCTGAACCTAGTGTCACAACCCGCCTGCCTCTTATCACATTAAAGGTGGGGATAAGAGCGTGGAGTCTCCAAGGACTCCCTTTTGTCCAAGCTTTGGACGTCCATTGGTACACTTTTATATGTGACACATTAATGATTGCCTGCTGCAAAGCCAGGACAAGCATATCTACCCAGACAGGCATTGGCAGACAACCCGTTGGACCTTTGCAGACTTCTGACTCGTAAATAGCACACGCCAGTTTGCCGCCAGTTTTTTGTTGGTTGTTTTTTTTTCTGAAGTGAGCGGTTATCTCAGTAGCGTCAGTGACCCAGTCTGGATTCACAGTGGTGCCTTAGGACATCCAGCCGCTCCTGTGAGACATGGGGCTATGAAAGGAAAACTAATAACGCATTTTAAATAGCACTTGGCACAGATACAGGGAGCACAGTCCTGATCACTAAATGATGCTAAGAAGAAAGTGGTTAGATATGCACAAGCATGTACAAGCTACCATCTGATTTTTGAAGGTCAAAATTATGATCTCATTGAACTTTTAAACTGATTATGGCATTAGCAAGAACAAGTACAAATCTTTCTGGGAGAAACAGGCTAAGGCAGGGTAAGTAAATTATCTCAACACAGTATCTGTCTTCCTGTGGATTTCAGTGCTACTCGTACTTGAATCAATTTGTGATGATATGTTTGTACCTGCCACAGAAGCCAAATACACAATCTGAGCTTATGCCAAGTCACTATTAACAACTGCATTTTCAATTGATTCTAGGATATTCATTAACTGGGATCCATAATTACATATAATTTACAGACATATCATTTTAAATCACTTGCCAGTGAGCTTACTAAACTCACTTTATGACATTCAAATACATTATTCTTAAAAATTCACTGAGTAATCAGCTTGCAAATAATTACAGTGAAAAAGCACTGGATATAATCAAGTAGACCCTTAGAACAAGAATCACCACATGCCTATAGATCATTTTGTCATGTGATTTTGACATTCCCTTCAACTGTCTCCAGAAAACTGTTATGTACCGAACTGGCGGACTCCAAAGCTGTTCCACTAACCCAACCCCACTACAACGGAACTCCTTCGACTTCTTGTTTCGTGGGCAACCTCTCCCTGACACCTCTTCTTCAATCAGGTAGCCGATTTTTAAGTTATTAGTTTACCCTTTAAGTAAGCGTCCTGTTGGCGGGGGGGGACACTAGAGGCAAGCAGCACTACACGGTGTTGTACACTACACAGTGCAATACACTACACTACACACTACACTACACCTCCCTTGCTCTGGGGCTGGAAATGTCGGGCACTGCTTGGAGCCAAGTAGCCCCCGTGGCAATGCAGAAACATCAGGATCAGGTCAACTGGCTTTTAGCGCAGACAAAGCTCAACACGTCTCCATGCACAGTATTTTATTCATTTCAGATGCTGATTTTATTTTCGAAGGCTATGTACGATCTGGTTTATACCTATAGTCTTTCTCCATGGTCAATAGGGATATTTTATGTACCATAGAAAAAAAAATTGCACAGCGATGCAGGCAATTTAAATCTCTAAGTTGGAACTTTAGGACCCTCACTGAAAACTGCACTGAAACCCAATATAGATGGGTTAAATAAATTACATTCTTTTATTGCAAGGTGTAAGGGAAAAACTAATCTAAACATGTAAGAGTTGGACTCTGAGCACAGCTTCCCATATGAATCATATACACACCTTGCCTTCCACGAAACAAGGCTCCAGTTGTTAAGTGTCGAAGCGATCACTCTTTCTGCTCTTCCGTCCCATGTTAAATAAAGTAGACAGCAGCTGGTACTCTCAGAGCCTGCCATATTTACTCTGTTGTGGTCTAGATTTATAAACTGCCCGTGCACACACCTTAAAGTCCACTGCACTGTACACACTCTACCACCCCACAGCTCTGACATCGTCCCGTTACTGTAGTAGGCAACAGTAGAGAACTTCTTGAGGATGAGGAAAATACTGCTTTACCTGATGACTAAAGGGAGAGAACGAGCTTATGAAACGGAGGCCTTTGAACAACACACTGTATATCTTACAGTACAAAGAACAAAATAGCTCAGAACCAATTAAAAATACACAGTAAGTAATGAAAATTTTTTTTCTTATTTGAGTAAAACCATAATTTACAGATAAACACCACACACCTCCTTGATTCAACTTTGTTTGTTTCCATATAGAACCTTTGATTATTGGAAATAAATTAGACTAACAAATGTCTTAGTCACAAGGAACTTTTATGTTATATGATTTTCCACTGCAATACAACTTAATACAAAACTATATAAATAAGACACTATTTACAAAATATATTAATTCATTTGCAAAACTATTGGTTAATTCAAGTTTTAAGTTACATGATAAATTATACAGCTCAGTCACACTTTACAAACAGTTAAAAGATAAACCTACTCTGAATACAAAAGGATATCCTCTCATGATGTGACTATGCCAATTCATAGTACTTCCCAGAATTTGGATCAAAGTAACAGTTCAGACACGGATCATACAAAAGAGTCAAAACTTCCTCGTCTTCTTCAGCATTGAGGTCATCTTCACCTGCATCAAGTGGGAAAAATAAGAACAAATCACTCTTATTCGCTTAGACAACAACATGGAAATACCTGTCTGTCAAATGTGACAGAACGTCTCTTTAAAGTGTATAATCTTTTGACTTCTGAATTGTTACCTTAAAGATAACAGCAATCCACCTTTTCATTGTATTTCTGAAAACTTGTATTTAGTTGAGGTGAAATGATGTTAGTCAGAGTTTGCTTAACAACTGGACTTTACAAGTCCAATGCAGCAGTTCACCAGAAGTACCTTTACTGATAGTGGATCAAAGTATCCCTAAGTGATATTTTTCTCAATGACCTTCTTAAACAATAAAGTTTTAGTACAAACAAAGACAGCCACTGTGTAGTTAAGGCCTGTGAGAATGAAAGGATCTGAATGTCTGGTATCCACTATGTTACCAGTATAGGTAAATCTGTACAAAAGAGCTTTCAGTATCAGAAAGGAAATAAGATTCTTTCAGAAAATAAAAAAAATTAAATCTAGGTTGTCTAAAGTTATTTAAAATGCAAGAACGTTTTCAGGTACCAGAAATGAATCCTTAGCCTAAAATACACTGATAAAGCCATACAGACTATTACAGATGCTTTATATATTGTAGCTCCTTTTCTAAACCTGTCTGTCTTCCGTATAAGCTAAATCTAAGTTATAGACCTATAGCTTTTTGATAGGAAATAATTCACAGCTGAATACAATCTGTATCTTGAATTTCATCATAAATGTTCATCTCATTCTCAGACTGCTAATACAAACCAAATGCTTTGTATGCCCTAACACTTCATAATAAGTAATGGCCTGTTATGCTAACAGCAGCAGTTTCACAACGCTCAGAATCTATTTACAGCCTGGATCACAGAACGATATATAGGTTACATTATCTAGAGACCAGAAAGTAGGTTGGTGCATTTAATGCATACAGAAGAAGTGTGCACTTTATCGTTTGGGAAGAGATTTCATTTTTGTTTCCTCAGTAGCATTAACAAATACCGTCAGAAAGAAACTGTCTCTTACTGTAACCACAGGTAAAAAGGAAAAGCTAAATTGCTGCCCTCCTTGCTGTGAGTACTTCATCAGGCCCGGTAAGCTAAACGAGGTTAACTGAGATATCCTGTTTGGCCAGCTCTGGGAAAAATGATGCTGTGCAGAAAGAAGGCATAGAACTGAACGTCTTTTTCTACACTTCACAGTAAACAAGCAAATGGTATTTGTGCCTCATTCCCTCACATAGCCTTACATCTTCACCTGAAACCATGTTGTTATTTCCACTGAATTCTTCCTCTTATTATTTTGCTTCTCTCTGCCTATGCTTCTCTTCAAAATGATTCTCTTTTCTTCTCTAAGCTTAAATCTCATTCCCTTTCTGCCTAGGAACTGGCCTCTCAATATACTCCCCGGTTTGATTTAGGAATAAGAAATCCTTCAGACTCTTCAGGGGTGTACCTCTTTCCCTGTATGCCTCGCATTCGTGCCAAATCACAATTAGATTGCATCCAGGACTAGCTGGATTTATACCTTTATAGCAATAATTCCTCACATGTATTTTCATGTGAACAAGAAGAGAACTCAGTTTTCTAGATGTATCTTGTTTTTAAAGTTAGGCTTCTTTCTTTTAGCATCTCACAATATCCCCAAATGCATTTTAAGGCATTTCTAGATGTCGCAACAGATTTCCAATGGCAGCATGGAGTTCCAGTTTTGAACAGATTAAAAAAACATATGAAAACCTCACTTCTGTTCTTCTACTTCCTAGAAAGAAGTACTAACTAAATTAAGTGACATTCTTCTACAAGACTCAACTAATGTGTAATGGTTGTGGTAGAAGGCAGCTTTCTACTTTCAAATGGTACATTGGGTGCAACCTGACCATATGTAGGAATGAAGTGTCCATGGCCAAATACAAACAAGTCCCTTTCAAAGAAAATTTCCGTAGCTGTTTATGCTGCCACCATTCACACTTTTGGGTTGAGGCTGCTCAGGATTGCATGAAAAAACCTCTTGGCAGTTTAATTTGAATATCACGGTGAAAGCAAAATCAAAGCTTTTGTTCTTAAATCACTATAAAATTAAATAGTATTTTAGGCTAGAAAAGAACTTGATTTTAAATGAAAGCTGAAGTCTGTGACATACATTATAGAGGGATGAGTATTTTTCAGTTCTGAGCTAAAAGAAGACTGAAGATAGTACCTCTGGATACCTGTCACATCAAATGAAACGCTGCCCCACTGAAATCAGGGGAGCTATTGCTTTTATGGAGACAGGTTTTCACTCAACATGTCTAAACCCGGATAACAGAGAACGCAGGAGGCATGTAGCAGCTTCTTCTGAACTCTGAAACAAATGTACAAATAACTGTGGTGTTACTTGGTTTATGTTAACACCGCTCACATAGTCACCACAGTCTGGAGAACTAAAATAGCTCTCCCTTTTCACAGAAATATATTTTCGCTGTATTCTAGGTTTTAATACTAGAAATTGGCTTGTAGCAAATCTCACTTTAAGATACATGGATCATGTTCCAATCCTGATGTAAGGCAACTGCACTGGATCAGCTGTCAGCAGAAGGGATGCTGAAAAGAACACTGCTAATATTTTATCTGATATTATCCTTGAACATGGAACTACTGTGCTCAAACCTACACTTTAATTCCATACTGCAGGGTTACCAGATGACTATTATCAACAGCTTAGTCCAAG